>NC_065918.1:5625000-6250000 GCF_905147045.1 Nymphalis io | reverse complement strand
ATTTGATGTGTCGTTTTATCGTCTGCTCGATGACAACTGTTTTTGTTATATTAATAACTTATTATAAAAAAAGCACAGCGATTGGTTAACAACCATATTTTGCAAAGTATAATTATTCTTATTTGGAAGGTGTGTTGGCTATAATTATGTTTTTCTTGTATTCATCGATGGTTTCTGTAAGAATTCTCTGAAAGATGCTTTCAAACACCTGGTTCTTGACGATCACTTCATCGTTGTGTAGAGAGGTCCACTCGGGTTCACACCGCCGCCACTCCGCGAATAATATATCATCGATATGATCCGAACGCCTTGCCCCTACGCCTGTAAATAGAAAGAAAAACGATTAATCGATGATTATAGAAATATACATGAAAACTTGTTGTCTCTGTACAAACGTAAATTTATGTATGTTTGAATGAATAAAAAAGCCTATTTCTTAATTTATAAAACAGACTTATTTTATTGTAAATGAGAATGTTGTGATCTAACATACATAAAAAACATAAATATATAATATAAAGCTTTTAAAATTATTTTAGTTCAAAAGTAGTAGTCACAATAATTTGTCACAAAAAAAGAATTATAAATATCATTTGTTTAATATTGTGATGACGCACTTCCATAACTACTATGCATTTTTATTTATTTTAAAAGTATTATATAATAAAACATATATATATAGTAACAGCCTGTTAATGTCCCACTGCTGGGCTAAGGCCTCCCCTCCCTTTTGAGAAGAAGGTTTGGAGCTTATTCCACCACGCTGCTCCAATGCGGGTTGGTAGAATACACATGTGGCATAATTTCAATGAAATTAGGCACATGCAGGTTTCCTCACGATGTTTTCCTTCACCGTCAAGCACGAGATGAATTATAAACACAAATTAAGCACATGAAAATTCAGTGGTGCTTGCCCGGGTTTGAACCCACGATCATCGGTTAAGATGCACGCGTTCTAACCACTAGGCCATCTCGGCTAAAACATACAAATATTATATTTAATTTTTAACGACCCTATTATCATTGCTCTAAATCATTTGGATAATGGAGGAATATGAAGTAGTTTTAATTATATTTAAAAGAAATAGCTAAATAAATTTTATAATATTGTTACGGCCGTGGTATCTTTAGAGTTCAATATGTAATTTGTAAAAACGTATAGTTTTAATATTGTGGCGGCATTTCATTGCCCACAAGTTCGTAATATAAAAAAAATATTAATGGGTCATCATTAGAAAAATAAACAGCAGTGAAATAGTATTAGCAAATACATACCCCCCCACCTCATGTGGGGGAAACACATAAATGTGTTTTTCCAGCGAGAGAAAAAAAAAAATGTGGACAAACTTGATGTTAACTCTGGTGGTCATTTTAATTGAAATATGCCAAGCAATATTAGTAAAATAACCGTTAAAGTATACTATGTACGTATGATAAATGTATGACGTAGATTTCAAGCCATGGTGGGAGCCATTGTAAAACAACAAAAGAGATATCTAAAGACTATACATCATTTTGCATTGTTTTATAAAGTATATCTATGACATCTGCGTGAAGTCTTACAGTTGATTTCACAGAAATATATTAATAGGCATGTAGTCACAAATATGCTTACTTAATATATTAAACAATCAAAACAGCTGATGTTGGAATATTTTACTTCTAATACAATATGCATAGTTATTACCTGATACAACAGTCGGGGCCACACTTGACAACACTTCTTTGAGATCTTGAGCCGTCTTTTGAGCTAATTTTTCTGGATCAGGCTGCGGTTTTACCGACATAAAGTTATTTGTGTCCCAATATTTTTCACTCTTTTGCAGTTTCTGTTGTTGTACCGACTCTCGACAATAGTCTCTTAAGAATATTTCATAGGGATCCGGACCGATCGTTGCGCTTTCAGATTTTGTAACCAGCTCGTTTACTTTTTGTTCGGTTTCTTCATCAAAAACAAACTTTCGTGGATGTTTCGGTGCTCGAGGTTCGATAGGGGGCGTGTATGGCGGAGGAGGTTTGTCAGGTATCTCGCGGACCGCAAGTAGCTGGCATTGTTGTTGTTCTAACGCTTTTATCTAAAAAAAAATATAACAAGTATTTCAAACGAAACATTTTGAAAGTCATATTATATATAGAATTTACGATACCTTTTAAATATATTTAAGTTACATTTGTAAAACTAAAATAACAAATAGCCTGTAAATGTCCTACTGCTGGACCAATGCCTCCTCCCTTCCTTTTTGAGAAGGCTTGGAGATTATTCTACCAGCATACTTCAAATTGGATCGGTAGATACATACATTCTTATCCAAAACATACAAATTTCGTCACGACGTTTTCCTTCACCGCCAGCACGAGGTGAATTATAAGCGTAAATTACTCATGATAAAATTCAATGGTGCTTGCCCGGGTTAAAAACAATTATATACGGTTAAGATTCAGTTGTTACCATTGCGCCATCTCGGCTCACATCCGTCAACTTATCAATATATTTGATACAGCAATCATCAATAAATAAAATCCACCGTTCGTTTTTATTAATCAATTTTACATTTTAATAAATGTAAAATAAATAAATAAATGGTCCACTTTTATACATTCATGAAAATAAGCGTAAAATAAGTTGCTAAAATCGGTGTAGTATTTCTTAAGAACTAACCACTTTGAACAATTTACAATGCGAGCGTGTAATTCAGAACCTCAAACACATCATGATGATTGTTAATTTTGCCGTGTAGATTGTCTATGTGACATGAACAAAAGAACATATATCTGCTAAGATCACCAACAAATAGTGTCAGAATACCACATTTTTAGATAGAACACTGACCGTATTGGCAGATTATTCGACTTATGCAGCAGCTCTTTTCTAGGAGAAAATTACGATGAAAACAAGTCAACTGATCTTTATTCTCATTACATACCGAAGCTACTTATCCTTACGGAAAAATGACGTCGCATTTTATTTATGTAAGTTATAGCGTTATTTAAATAATAAATTAGTCTTGCCTCTCTTTCAATGGCCAACTGTTGACGACGCAATTCTTCGGCTTCATACAGGACGGGAGAATTGAGAGAAGAGATACTCGTGCTCAAAGACTGGCTGCTGGAACTGCTCTCACCTTTAAACAATCCAAATGTAGAATATTAAAGATATTATATATATATTATTGTAATAAATGCACAATGTAAACCAATATATTAGCCAGGCTCTATTGGATAATATAATTCGATAAATTATATTCTATATATATTTAAGAAAAAAAATAAGAAATAGTACATACCATTATCAACAGTAGCCGTAATCGATGACTTCTGTGATACCCAATTCGCCACTTCTGGGGCAACATCTTCGCTGACATCCGCGGCTCCAGCGGGTACGGGCAAGGGACCTGAGACACTCACATTCACCTCTTCTCGTTCCTTTGGTGATTGTGTCCCAACAGAGACCATAATCGGCTCACATGTGCACGACTCGTCCACCAATGAAATTTTACTCGATACCTCTACTACGACTTCACCACTTTGGTCGTTGTACGTTTTTTCGTCAGATTCGCTTTCCTCCGTTTTCGATACATTAATTTCAACGACCGCATCTTTGTTCCCTTCAATCGCGTTAATAAAATTGCAATCCAAGCAATTCTCTATTGATTTATCGTCCTCTGCGAGATCTTTGTATATCTGATCGAATTCTTCTACAAGGCTCCGAGCCGTTGACGGTGTATACGGCCTGTCTAAATCATGATTTTTAATTTGCTCGATAAGATGTCCAATTACGCTATCGTCGCTTAAATTCAAATGAGGTATGTTGTTAGTGTGTACCATATTATTTAACGCTTCCTTATTTACTTCGTACTGTTTTCCACTACTGAAGATTTGTGGAAGGAAATCACGAAAGAGAATGTTAAGATAGCCACCGTCGACTATGACAAAATTATCATCTGCCGCATCAATCGACTGGTCGACTTGAAGCAGTGTTGGTATTACTTCTCCTGTTTGGACGCATTTTTCAACGCTCGTGGTGTTTGTTGCCATGTTCGATAACAGCACTGGTGTGTATGACTTCGTTCGAGATGTTGTGCTGTCGTCACATCCGCTGCTAGACAGTTCGAAACATTTCAATGGAGCCAAGTTACGATCGGCTGAGATGCTTCGTTTTACTTTCTTCTTACCCAATATAATTTGTTCTACCTCGACAGTGTTCCTCAATTTGAGTTTGATATTCTTTTTAGTCTTCATAAGTGCCAATTTTCGTTTCTCTGATAATGTCAGCAGAGCTTTGCGCATCCGTTGCATTTCACCACACTCATGTTGCAACTTTAGTAAGGCACCACGTTGCTTCTTCTTTAATGTCGATATATCTATATTATCTTGCTTCTTTTTATTTTCCAGCCATATAATTTGAGATTTTGTAAAGTCTTTCAAAGCATCCTCTCGCTTCTTTAAAACAGATAAGAGATTTTTGGCTCGCCTTTGCTCATCACGAATGAGTAAATTGAGCTGTAATGTACAAATATATTCATTTTAAAGATAATATTCCGGACAATTACTAAAATAAATTGTAACAATTAGTTAATGGCTATTAAATTACATTACACAGTACAGTTACTAGACATAAACTAGAAACCGACTCGTCTCGCAAGGAAGACAATAGTATTCTCATTAGCTGATAACAAATGATGGTCATTCCATAATTGTTTACAGATAAAAAGAGTAACACTTACCAAACAAAGACTCCTTGATGCCATTGTTTCGGTATCGTCGACGTCATTTTCAAACTCTGTTAGAAATGATCCATACTCGAAGTTTTTTAATTCATGGCTAGTGTTTATCCAATTTTCGACTTCCTTGTCGGTAATGCATTTATCGGAAAGCGAACAACTCTCTAAATACTGTAAGGACTCAAAAAATGAATCGATGAAATTGAGCTCCCGTTGGAACTGCTCACATATAAAGTCACTTCGTAATAAGCTGTCACTAACTTTTATTGTGCTAATTATGTCGGACGGTTTCACTAATTTATCGTTGTCAAAGATGTATGAACTATTAATTGAGGTCATATCGTTTGAATATTCTACGTCATCGTGTGATTTGTTCTCCGCCCAGCTGTGACCAAGTTCCTCACAATTATCACTATGATCCTTATTTTTTATTTCATTCTTGTATACCGAAACGACATTCAGAGGAAAAGGACTACAGGATAGATGTGATTGTAATACTGCATTATTCCCAACAACATGAAAATCTATTTTCTGCCTTGTTGTACATGTTAATGTTGCTCTACTAATTATATAAGAGGTACTTTTGTGAAAGCAAGAATCATTAATTTCTTGTTCGCTTTTATGCGAATTCGTATCAATAAAGGATACCTCAGACGCATTTGTGTTAATCATATCATATATTTTCTTATTGTCTTCTTTGGGTATATCGGTTTTAGTATAAGTTAAACTAACATTTGGTATGTCAAGACTATCAAATGTTTTATTTTCTTTAAAACAGTGGTTCACAAAGTCTTCATACGTTTCGGTAACTCGGTCTATCTTGTTTGTTACTATATCAGTTCCGACGCTAATGTCTTTATATGTAGTATTATTTAGTGCTTGGATAGAAGAATGTATATTGTTTAATGTTTTTTCAGTGTTATTTATTGACTCTTGAGAAATTTCAGTGGCTACATCTAGTCTCACTATATTTTCGTCGAGTGGCACTTGAATTATTGTTACCGGTTTACTTTTTCCTTTTTTATCGTTTAAAAGTGTAATACGATTGTGATATAATTTAGTTGAGGATCGACTTGATCTAGTTCTGTCAGAAACCGTTTTTTTGGGTGGTACTTTGTGTACATTATCATCTTTATATTTGTTCTTCATAATAGATACTTCTTTTTCGTTTTCGTGTGAGGTTACCATCTTTTTACTTAAACTTAATTTAGGTGATAAAATGGCATTTTTGTTACTTCGTGCCGGTTCTGGAAATAAAAATATTATGTATTCATTATAATAACCAATACATTTACAGGCACCATCGATTTAAATTAAAAAATAATAATAACGAAAATAATTATAAACTCTTTATGTAAATTTATTTTATAATGACGGTAGCATGGCATCCACTTTATTTTTTTTTTCATTTCGAACTACAATTATATGTTTATACAAAATATATTTTATACATATAAGATTTTTTTGGTAGAGGTCCTCTGTCAATTTTTTTTTTTTTTAGAGTATGAAGGGGGACGAGCATATGGGCCACCTGATGGTAAGTGGTCACCAAACGCCCTTAGACATTGGCATTGTAAGAAATGTCAACCATCGCTTACATAGCCAATGCGCCACCAACCTTGGGAACTAAGATTTTATGTCCCTTGTGCCTGTAATTAATATTTTTTTTAAATAATGTGTAATAAATGCACACAATTATAATCCCAACTTTACCGTTACATACCAAAACATTTATTCTTAACATAATCTTGGATTTCACTATCTCCTTTTGAGTATTTATATTTGTTCCCCAGTTTAGAGTCCACTGTTCCTTTTTTATTAATGACTATATTGTTTTTAATTGTAGACTTATTATCTTTAGGATCTGAAAACAAATAAAAGAAGTAACATATTCTCTTTGTAACCATATAAACTTATTTAGCTGCTTTTGAAAAAAATATTACATATACAATAAGCAGCACCTAAAGTTAGCGTTTTCATACTTTTAGCACTAGGAGTTAATCTTGATACTTTTCTCTGAGACAATTGCTTCTCTTCCATAATATCAGTTTCAACTGCTCTATGTATATAATTTTTAAAAGATTTTCTTATTTCTTGAGCTGTAAGAATATAAAAAAATGTCATTACATTATATATATATTAATCCATGTAATATTTCAAAATTACAAATACATACAAAATTTTGGGTGAAGGCTATTGTCATCATCTTCTTTTATAGTGATTATTTTTCGTTTACACATGTCAGATGTCATCGTCCTCGGCACCACTGCAACTTCTGATCTTAAAGATCTCCGTGTATCAACCCTTGGTTCTTCAATTGTAATAATACGGCGAAACCTTGGATGCGATGTGTATTGTGGAGGAGAACATGATGCTACAAATGAGATAACCTTTTAATAACCTTTAAAATTAAAAATATAAATAGTTATACAAATAACAAAGAAAAAATGGTAAAAGATTTTAAAAATAGGTTATTATACATATTGGGTATATTCCTAAATGCACCTTAATGTCGCTCCTGTGAATTCAAATACTAACTGTAAGGTAGAAATAAAAACCTTTTAAGCTCTAAGAGTCACATACACTAGCTAACTATCAAGTGAAGTAGTGAATCTCATCCTTACCGCTATTATAAATTTTATAGACTAACATTCAATGAAATTTATTAAAACATTGTTTTTATATTATATTTTTTGCAAGTCATGCTCAGAAATAGGATAGAACAATAAACTTAAAACCAAAAAGGGTTCAGTAATAATTTTTATGAACCTAAAATATAATATATATTAGCAAGATTTTCTACTCTTCGTGTTGAATGACCAATTTTACTTTCCATATTAATAGTTTAATTTAATTTATCATATTCAAAGCTTAATTAAAGTTGAAAAAATATACTGCCTATTCTATCAAATCCAACTTAGAGGTTTTCCCCCAAATTTGGGAGGGAACAAGGTGTCCAGGGGTTTTTAGGGGGTACATATAAGCCTCCAACACAACCAACAAACTAAACCAAATATAAACTGGAAGTGTGGCTAGAACTGAAACATAAACAACTATAATATACTGAGATTGAAATAATAGCTCAACGGTTAGCATGCTTGTACAACATGTAAGGCTTCGATTTCTGGTCACTGAATGAAGAATAAAAATCATTTAATTTCACTGTTATCATTATTAATATTATTAGGTCATTTATTAATGTATGTAAATGTGTAAAATGCACCCGCATAAATACTACAGCTATTTTATACTACTTGAATGCATTTTTAATTTCTATTTGAAATTACCTCCCAAACCGAGTGTACATCAAAAAAATTTGCAGTTCTTAATCAATATTTAGGGGAATTTGAAGTTGGTCTTATGGGGAATATTCTGTAGGAGTTGGCATCATTGATTGGTATTGGCGGGGCATAGCGAGCTGATATATAAAATATAATATGTATTATTTAATTTGTAATACTGATATTACGACTTGAGTTATAGCACGGTTAAAGAGTGAACATTACACATATGATTCGTTAAATGAAATTAACATAAAAAAAATATCTTCTTGCCAAGTAAATTGTTTATAATATTAAATAAAAGTTGCTTTAGGTCACATAATGTTTCTTAATACACATCTCAAAGGTTATAGTCACCATAATGCTATTCTATATATTCAAATAATTATTAAATTGAAGCCAATACTATGCTATGTTTGGTTTAGGCTAATGAGGTAATTTACAAAACAGACTGGGGGACATTGCTATTATGAAGCAAATAATTCTTGATTTTCGGTTGATTCTAGTCAACAATTCAGTTTTAGTAGAATGTAATATCTTAGATTTGACAGATCAAAGTTTTACTGTTCCGGGTATATATTGATGGCATAAAACTTAAGCTTGTTTTTGACTGTTTATTATTATTACTGTTATTCCCTTTCCCATAAAGGTAAATAGGTCTTTGTGTGATGCGAACTAAAGAATCTGGAGAGTCTTGTTGGATAGATACACATAATGATGATAATTTACAAAATCTAATGAGCATCCTTACTCAGGGTCAAAATGAGCAAGTGGTCTAACAAATCTTAAATATTTATTTTGTTCAGATCTTTGAACAAAAGCAACGCACATTGGAACCAACCATTTTTGGGTAAAAAGACGAGTTTTCATAACTTTAGTTATTGGGTAGGATGTAAGCATTGACAGGTTTATTTATTATGTTTCTGAGGTGACTATATCTAAGCGCACTGTCCTTTCAAATATAGTTAGAATAAACAATTCTTGCTGTTTAAGAAAAAGTTTCTATGCTAAATATATTATGTACACTTTAGTTTTATCAATAAGGTTGGAGCAATTCTAACCCTCTCGAAAACAAGTTTTTTTTTTTTTTTTTCATTTTAACCAGCTTGAAACAATTTCTATATCACTATTTTGCATTGATTGCCTCGTTGGTCTAGTGGCTGCATGTAAGGCCCCAGACCTGGAGGTCCTGGGTTCAAATCACAGGTTGTGCCGATAAGATAAGTTATTGACCTTGTCGGCCGAAAATTTCCAGTAGCAGCCGGGTGTCTAAAAGTTAGAAATGTGTACACTACTGTTTCTCTGAAAGCAGGTACAGTCTAATGACTGAATTCCATCAGGTTGTGCCCATAAATCTTAAGGTTATAGACTATATAACATAACACTGACCTACAGTAGAGGAGCTGTAATATTTAACATGAGTAAAACTGGGCAGATCAGCTAATAACAATTATTATCAAACACTTTTAAAGTCTGTCAAAGCAAAGTAATATCTTGCAATCACTTTTTTTTAAATTGTGCAACATTTATTAAGTCATTTATTTTAATAAACAAACTTATATTCATTATAATACTGTAATAAGGTACTTCGCTTACTATGAATATAATTTATGAGAAATATAAAATATATGTTAGTTCCTTTGTTTAATGAAGTGTATTTGTACACATTTCACTCTCTTTTATAAACATCAATAATTAATAGTTTTTGTAAGTTTAATTATTGTATCTTATTTTAAGACAATAGTTTGTTTGTTCTTTTAAATAATTTATTATTACATATTTAATACCAAACAGCTACATGTCAAAACGCTGTTTTTAAAACCAAACTGTCTGGAGCTTTCTAATAGTATTTGTGATACATAAACAATATTATTTACAAATAATCTTACCGTTAGTACTTTTGGCGGCGTCTGGTAGTCGCGCGTATTTAATGACTGATTTTTTCGGTTTCTTTTGGGTTAAAGGAAATGCGAGACTTTCAATTTTTAAATAAAGATCAAACAATTTATCGACTTCGACATTACTTCTTTTAGATGTGGAATCGTCCATTATCCTTTAAATTGTTATATTTGATCTACTTACCATGTTAATTTTTAGATTAGGGAAAATTAATATTGATACGGTATTTAAAAAACTTTTAATTTTTTTTATAATAAATTGTTTCGATCCATACTAAAAAATTTCAATTTTTTTGCTGTCAGATTTTTATTTTTTAATACCTACACTTATCTATATTGTCTACGTCTGCTGTCTTATTATACATAGCTTAAAAAACCCATCATAGAGTAATACCGACAAGATTATTTTCTTCCAATTTAAGCTATGGTGATTTATTTTTGACTAAAAAAATACAAATTTTAGATTCATTGGCTTAATATTGCCTAAGTTAGAATATTATTCACACCAAGCCATACTGATAATTGCTTGTCGATTATAAAAGTTTCCTTAGAAAATATGAGTGAACTATCAGAGCGTGCGGTGCTTGTGTTAAGCATGAAAAATTAATATAAGTTTAAAATAGCTAAAAATCGCTTGTAATCCTAAACTACATCAGAGGAATGAAATCGTTTTCTAAATCACCATGTGTAGAGACAAATCAGCTTTTTGCAATAATTAAATATGGATAATATTTAATTGTTGCAAAAAGCTGATCCTCCTGCTAACTTGAACTATTACAAAATATACTGATACGATTCAGATCATTATTTTTTAGCACGTTGGCCTGTATATTATAAATTATTCAATTTAAAAATAGAATTCTATATTGTAAATTTTAACACAGAATGAAAACTACATAGATAATCAGGTCTTGAATATATTTTGTTTGTTTAATAGCGTTACTGCCTATGTTCTTAAAATAAGTTATTCTAAGGAAATAATAAGTATTTATGATCTTTTAGTAAAATATAAAATCAGTTAAATTATTGGGGATTTAAGCTATTTATTACGGCATTTTATTATATCGTAAGAACTTAGAATTACCGGGATATTAATATTAAAATAAAGTATAAGCAGATCCTGCGTTCTTATTTTCTCAGCTTCATTTTAATATTTGACCATAGCCAATAAGGAATAAGCGTCAGAGACAACAAAAGATTGAAGTGTAATTAAGTGCGAAGTCAGACGAAGTTATGACATTTAGTTTCCAAGAAAGATTTTGAGACGTTCTTAAAACATATTTTTTTCATTGAAATATTAATACCCTGGTGCGTAACTTAGTTCGGGGTTAAAGTTGTTTATATTACCTATCTTATTTTTAACATTAATGTCTTGATCTATGTTCTTAACCGCATATAATATGTAACTAATCTATATTGTTATACATATAGTACAACGAAGTCACTAAGTGGTTAGTTGTCGGATCTTTTGTTGTCGAAATAAAAGGTTTTGTTTTTGTAAAAGTAAACCAGTGGTTAATTAATGTCGGATACTTTATATATGTGTAAAATGTTATCCTTGGGACATAAATATAAAAGATAGTGGTGAATAAAGACTGTGAAGTACTTTTTTTTCTATATTGACTGGAATGTGATACGTGCGTAGCTATTTTATTTTTTCCTTGGTGTATTCAATAAAATGTAAGTATTTATTGATGTTTTGTAAAATTTAATAGTTTTTACGATGTGTATGCTTTGAGGTAGCCATTTTATGTCCTGTAATGGAATCTGGAATATATATACATAGTTATAAATAGTAACGACCTAGATGGCAAATGCGCATGTTATGAAGACTCGGTGCAGTCGCTACCTGTATGTCAGCGCGTACACATTCCTTTTTTGCTTCTCCCCAGAAGTGTTTTTATTTTGAATTGTTTACTTATTTTAAATATTGAAAAAATATTTTGAAATTGAAAAGCTTTGTTAAGCTTAAAAAAGACTTGTGTTTTAATAAAATCTATTAAGAAAAGTGGAAGATGGTGAGAGCAAGGCGTTCAAAGTAAGATTATAATTTATTTAAAAGTTTTCTTTAGATTTGTGTGTTTTTTAAATACCCAATGTGTTTCTTATACATTTTTTTATTATTAATTTCATAGAATATTCATATTTCAAGATATAAAAGCAGTTTTATAAAAAAGTTCTAAGTTTTCAATATCAGAATAACACATATTTTTCCATCTTTTCAGAAAAGAATAAGTGCTATGATTTGTACTATATGACAATATTTTTCAAATTCTAAAGGTTTGCTTACAATAAGTAGTAAACATTATTTTTTGATACTTTTTGCTAATAGTTGATGAAAGATTAGGAATTGAACTTGTAGAAGCTAATTCATTGACTTTTCATCTTATACATTTTATATAAAATAGTGATTGAATGCTGCTTTAATTACAAAAAGTTCATAGATTTTGTATTACCGTTTTCATAAAGCTTGCTATTTCAATTTATTCTAGTCGTTTTAAAACCACAAGTGAATATTTTAAACTTACTAAAACATTTTTATTTATTATTTTTATTTTCCATCTTTACCATCAAATACTTTACATGTGTTATTCATTTTACACATTACATATATTTAATTTTAAGCTGCAAAAATTCCTTTTTTATTTAGCTTAATTAAATTATTTACAAATTAAAACTGCTGTCTCTTATTTTTATAATACAAGGTGTGAAATAGTAATAGAATGTATAATGCCTTTTTTGTCCTTCGATGGTTATGTTAAACTACAATGAGCATATACTTAATCTAATTTAGACTTTGTGTCTAATATATGAAGTTAGGTGTAGGTATTTTTCTTCAAAAATCCAGCATTACAATTCAAACTAAATGAAATCTGTGCACTTAATTATTGCATTAAACAAGTACAATTAATATATGTGGAAATAATATTAATATTAATTTGAATAGTTTTTTTATTCTTTTTATTTCTTATTCTTCTTGGTCTGATTATGTAATACTTATTAGTTTTATACATTTAAATATTCATGTTTTAGTAAAACATCATTCTTTTAACTCAACTTTTTTATTGTAGGTACATTAATAGTTATTTACATTTTTATTTTTGATAACTTTAATTTAAAGTGCTCTTTTTTAATGTTTTATCAAAGTAAAGAAACTTTTACAGCTATTTAAAAAAAAATACCAATGAGATTGCTTCAAAATAAAGCTTGAACCTTCATCTACAATATTAGGCAAAATATTGACTATGAGCATATATGTTAGTGTTTTGTAGATATATCATTAATAAATAAGTATGAATGCCTGATTAGATTGTTTTTTTTTTTTATAAAAAATATAAATATATAACATTTTGTAATATTTAATGTCAAACTATACCTACATATAAAATTTATTATGTATTTGTGATAATTGCTTATATAATATCTCTTTAATGTTTGTATACAGAAAAAAGATGGCCGTCAAAAAACATGAGTTAGTTGCTGACAACCGAAATCAACCAGATTTGGCTGCACTAGCGCAGTACTTTCAAATGATGAATGAACAACCTAATTACTTGCCTCCACCACAAGAACTTGTAAAACATTGTCAAGATATTGTAAAATGCCTCTGTAAGTATTTTTTCTTTGTAATATTATATCATATAAATGTTATTGACGACATCGGCCTCGAAATTATTTTTTAAGTGTACAACTATTGGAATTTGTTTTAGTTTACTTTAGGAAAAGACAAATTTATAAAATCTGAAGCAATAATATTATATTAAAGTAATATCAACAATTATTCATCTTTTCTTCTATAAAACAGCTTAGACTAGTTATTTTACAAATCTGTCATGTCCGTTCGTTGTGAAGCTACAATCAAGTTATTATCTTTAATTATTGTTTATGCTTATTTCATTCAGCAATTCACTTGATAGCATAGCGGTGGTAAATTTTAATTATAGTAAAAACAGTTGAAATAGTTTTAGTATTGAATATATTTTTTTCATGACTTCAAGATAAGTAGGTGTACACTCAAATTATTGAGAGTATTAAAAATGATGGTTTGATGGAAATTGTGAGTATTGTTCTTAGTGTAAATAGTTTCTAACTCAACATCTTTAATTCTATCTTTGAAATAGTAATATCATAGACATTTTTGATGTATATTTAAAGTTAATAATATAACGATAAACATATGCATGCACTTATCCTTAATATATCAATTAATAATCTATGCATTTCATTATAGTTTTCAAAGAGTGCATTAATACAGTTTTATAAAACAGCCAATACATTTTTCTATTGCTTAAAATATCATTTAGTTTGATGGCTGTGATCCATTTTCTTTATTGTAACGAGGTAAAGCTAGTGTAGATTAATGTATTATAAAATTTTTAAACAGCGCGCACCGCGGGCTCCGTGGAACAACTGTGGCAAATGCTTCAGCCAGTAGAACAGTTCTTACTTCGCGTTGTAACGACGGTGCACGGTGATGTTCGTCACGAGATTTTCACAGCTATCCTCGACAAGTTCTACTCGTACATTTCTGATCCACGTGAGTATTACTTCTGTTTACAATGGTTCTTTAAACCAACATAAACTGAACAGACAAATATATATTTATTTTAAATTTCTTTGATGCTCATTATTTAAAAAACAGGATTTAAATACAATCCATACAAAAATATTGAGATATTTAATTTATATATGTTTATTAATATTTTGGTCTATCATTACGATAAAATTAATTACCTATAAAACGAATTTTCATATAATAATAGACGTTGTTACAAGTTGGATTTTGCTATTTGACCTGTGGTATATATTTATTGTAGTTTTTGTGGGTTATTTTGGTTTATATCTTCAGCGTATCGGTTTCGGAGAGATTTATTTTTGTTATTTTCAAACAGCTTAAAACATTTCACATCTTTCAGTCCAACTAACGTTACAATATTTTTGATAGTTTATTATATATATTATAGTTGAAAAAGGGTACCTCCAACTTTGCACATAAATAATTCGAATTTGAATTGGAGTAGCGTTCTATTTCAGCACGGTTCTCACCTTCTCCTCGAACGGAGAGGAGGCCTTAGCCCAGCATTGGGACATTTACAGGCTGTTACTTTACCTTTAATTTATTACAATGACGCTAATACATGAAAGTGCAATGATAACGAGAACTATTGGATAAACATTCACAACCGTTATATGAGATTTTAATTTTAAGGGAATCTAATAGGATCATTATCTATGCTGGAACAAACGAGAACGAAGAATGGTATAGTTAGTATAACTAGGCTTTGTAAATTATTACTAAAATATATCAAGCTTGTGCTTGAAAACAGAAGAGATTATGGATACGTATTTTATCCGAAGAGAGAGTAGAAGAAAATAACTATTCCAGGGATACAAGATCCAGGCAAAGAAAAAGTGTAAACGACCACCTAGACTACGTAGCAACTCAAATATAAAGTAATACTTTCAAAGCAGTGTGATAGACCAAGTTGGAACGAGGTCACCTCAAGCTGAACCAGCGCAGATTTTTAAGAAAAAAAAATACACGAAAATATAACAAAAATCTTTATATGTTCATACTAATTTAGATATTTATAGTATATATAGTATAGTTATAATATTATTGTAAGAAACAAAACTGCATGCAATATAAATAAACGCAATAACATATTTAATAACATTGGAAAACACGTCGTCCGAAGAGGCTGATCAAATGTTCGAAGATGTCATCAAAATATACACCAAAAAGTATAAGTCTTTTGTAGTTTTTTTTTTCATATGGACGGACTAAATAAAGGGACAAACTATGAAACTTTCCAAACGAAGATTACAACTTTTACAAAAAAAAAGATCTTTTCGAAAAGGAATAACTGAGTAGTTTTTGTAAAAAATACACAGAAGTATAAGAGTGGTTTATAATTAATATAACAGACAATGAAATAACATCTCAAGACATCAGGCCGCACGCAACAGGCATTTATGGAACCTTGTTACTAATTAAATGTATAAATTTTAATCCATAATTTGAAAAAAGGGACCGTCCGCTACTTCTTAGCGGACAAAATTCATTTATCGACATATTTTTAACAAGACTTATACGGCGAGCAAGTCCAGCGTACAGTTCACACACGACAAAGTTTTACAAAAAGCTCGTATAACTAAAGTATGAAAAGCGTATTTAGTTTCGTAGAATGCGAAATACAACAATAAAAAATGTAGTATCTGGGAAAAGTCCTTGCACGGATCGGATACCTAATGAAGGCATTGTCTACGCTGCACGTTTATTTTAAACAACCCTTCACTGCTATTCAATAAAATTTCATAGGAATAAAGCGTACCTTAACAAAAGAAGAAATCTAAAATAATAATTTTATTAAACCAGACAATTCAACCGACGATTCAAACTATATACCACTAAGCTTCGTACTCTGTTCTACGAGATTTTCCGCATATTTTATAAGAAGTAGAACCGCCTTAATTCAACTAAATCCAAACAATGAAATATGCAGGTTTTTACAGCAGATTTGACACTATTGATCATATATGCCTTTGAGAACAACAATAGAAAAGAAATGTAATTTGTTTTATTGGCATTCGTTGATATCAACAAAGTTGTTGACTTCCTGCATCATAAAGCGATTTAAAGCGATTTTGGCAGAATAAATCACAATCTTAGCACATGCTAATTATGCTCACAAAAAATAAGTCAAAAATAAGTGAGGTGTCAGTTAACCTCAGACAGCATGTAAAGTCTTTTACCTGATCTTCCTCCGAATATATTATATTGCAGTGTCGTCGCAAAGTTAGCAAACACAGATACAGAGTGCATCTGATGATAATTAAAATGAATGATAAAGACGTTCAAATAATTTTTGCCGCGGTCCTGTCTGAAAAGAAGTTTTTAATTGCTTACTTAAAATTGCATTCTGCATTTGTTAGATGTATAATGAATTGATTAGACAAATAAGTTAGTTTTTTTTTAATAAAATATTTGACAAATATTATTATATTATTATTTTATTGCTGAAATCATTATTTGTTGTTAAAATATGTGGTTAGGAAGCTGGCGAGCATTTTTGCATATGATTTGCTCATGTTTCATATCGATATTAATTAAAGATCAGATCAATACGAACTGATTTTGTCCAGTTAATCAATGTCCAACGTCATTGCGTTTATGAATTATAGCACTTCAATTTGTGAAAATAAAAAAGGGTACTAAATTATTAGGCCTCCTCTCCTCAAAAAGGGAGAGGAGGCCTTAGCCCAGCAGCGGGACATTTACATGCTGTTACTTATACTAAATTATTTGCATTCATACATGCTCTCTGAGGCCAGTCAACATAATCTTGGAAACAATATGAGGCTAACATTCACAATTCTGCTCTGACCAAAACATAAGCTCTAAGTCATTTGCTGGTTCAAGTTGCGTCCATTCGATTTAGATTCCTCCACCATTTTTTGTGAAGCGATGTAAATTGACAACTCGAACGCAACATACTGGCAGGCCATTTTTCTGTGATATTTCACAATGTCTATAAACGAATAATTCAAGTCAGTACGTATGCATATCATATATATTTTTTTAATCTTGAGAAATAGATTACTAAAAAAGTCAGAGCTTCTCCGATTTTCGTAGTTTTTATAAATTGTGTTTACGTCACTTTTTCTAGAAATTGCTGTTATGTTTAGCGTACATACATACATTATCCAATATATATAGAGAAGTGTCATCCAATATTTAAATATCTTCAAATTTACATAGTAAATAATCTTGGGTCCAATTTATAAATTGCATGAATAGGCTTCTTCTGCAGATCAAAAATCGTATTAATATCGGCTTCATTGCCTCAGAGTAGAATGCTTTAAGATATTAAAGTACAGTGTATGTACACTGTAATATTTCTGTAATATTTCTGATGTCAGTTCTGATGTCAGAATGACTGTACGAAGTGACAGATCAGCGTTAAAATTTTACCAAGATTCGGTATCTATTGTACCATTTAAGTAGTTCTGCTTAAATAATTGGTACCGATGATGTTATAAAATAAATTTAATTTAAAAATGTAAATCAAAATACGAAATCAAGAAAATATAAAAGACAACATTTAGTATTCCGATTATCGATAGTAAAATAAAGAACTACATTTGACTGATTAAAAAAATATGAATCCGTGCGTTTAGTAAAAAAAAAAATGTTATTTTCCAAAATAATTAAACCTGGATTTCTGCGAATGAAATCACAATTTTTTGAGTTCGTGATTTCATTTTAACATTTTTTATTATTATTATTAGTACATTGGTACTAAGATGGGACTATAGTCACTGGGGTCCGAAGAACTAATTGATTTAAAAATAATAAGTGTTTTAGTATACTTAATTAGGTCAGGAAAAACGTCACTAAAATACAATTATTCGGGTTAAAGAAACTTTATTCTCATCAAGAAACACATTCACTAACATGATAACACAATATTACTACAACAATTGTATAGCGGCACGGCAAAGCAGCATGTATACATAATATTATTAAATGATTAAAAAAAAATACAATTTCGAAGAGGGTATCTGGGAAAACCTGGCATTATTGTCGATACACTGGTCTTATTGCAAATACACGGATTAGGTACAGCTAGGAAGTGGTATGAGTGAGTGAGAATTTATGTATTTATTATTAATTTTATTTTATTTATTGATTTTTTATTGCTACTTTTTATACTATTAAATTTAATAAATTATTTTACATTATTATACAATTTATTCCATATTATGTATTTGTGTTATTTTATATTGCTTTGAATATATATTTTTAATAGTCTCTTAAACTGGAAGCATTCTTTTTGCTTCTTTAATATTTTTTGGTAAATTATTAAATCGTTTTGCTCCGTCAAACATAATATTTTTCTTCCCATAGTTAGGAGTACGAGGTTTTGATAGTTTTATGTTGTATGTATGTAGCGTTTCTTAATTTTATTCTTTGTGATTGATGGTTTTTTCCAAATTTTTTTTGATTAGTATGCAAATAAAGTAATTGTAAGTTTGAGCGACATTCATTGTTTTTGTATCTTTGTAATTCTTTTAAGTTGATGTAAAAAAGTCGTAATTAAAAAGTTTTTTTACTAATTTCTTCTGTTTAACTTGTAATTGCGCTAAGGTTGTTGGGGCAGATGTACCCCAGATTTCTATTAAATAGTCTAAATGTGGTTTGATTAGGGAGTTATAAATCGTATACTTTATTTGGCGTGGAAGACATCTAGTAATATTTCTTATAATTCCGTTTAATGATGTTAATCTGCTTTTAATTTTGGCAAGGTGTGGTTTCCAAGTTAGGTGGCTATCTAAAATAATCCTAAGTACTTTTCTTCTCCTACTTTATTTATAACTTGATTATTTATTATTAATGGCTTGTGGTGTGCTATTTTCTTATTTTTTGCTGAAAAAAATTATATAATTTGTTTTAGTAGTCTTTATTGTTAGTAAGTTATATCGGAACCAGATATTTAAATTATTAAAAGTGTTTTTTTTTTTTAATTGGAGGATACGTGATCATCGTGATAATGGTATTGGTAGTGGCTGTTTCTCTAGTACAGTAATCTGGATTGATATTCAAAATGTTATATCCATTTTCTTGTAAGATTTCTTTATAGGACATAGTCAAGTTATCTGAGCTTAAAAGGTTAAAGTTGAAGTCTCCAATGACGATACCTCTCTCCCTGTGATTCAGCTGGTAACTGTAAGTATCGAGAAAGTTTTTAGCAATTGTCAATATTGGTTTTCTGTATATAACTCCGATATCCAGAGAATAATTCTTAAGATGTACCCAGAGGTAATGATTGACATCCAAGCATTTTTTTTGATTAAATAATGATTTATGTTCTTCTGTATCAAAAGAGAAATCTCACCACCTCGTGCATTACACCGGTGATTACAAATAGTGTATATAACCAGCTATTTGGAGTCTTTTAGCTTAATTGTTTGATTTGATCCACGTTTCTGTCACAACAATTACATCGAAAGGATTTCTAAATGACTAAATTACATATTTTAATTCATCTAATTTGGTTGAAATCTTGGAAGAAATCTAATAGGTTATTTGCTACTTAGGACATTTTCATAAGAATCAGTAATCTGGTAGGACATAGTGTTATCTAAAGGTGAAATATATTTATTGTTTTTGTTAGCTTCTAATTTTCTTAGTTTTTTGGTGCAGAATTAATGATTTTAGGAACTTTATATATTTTATAATAAGATGCTTATTGCCTTTGTCGTGTTCGTATTTTAGTTTCTTTTGTAAGTCTTTTAATTGTTTTTGCTGTAAAGGTGTCTGATCAGAAAATATATTTTTAAATCAGTTGGACTTTTCTTATTGCGTAATAGGGTTAATGTTGTTTCTTTTGATGTAAATTTTATTTTAATAGGACGGTTATATTTTATATCACTTACTTGTGTTTCAATTACAGTAATATCATCCGTGATTTTTTCGATTAAGTCTTTTTGACTGTTACTTATAGATGTTAATGTTGACATAACATTAGACATTTGTTGCCGTATTTCACTCAATTCATCTCTTATATGGTCATTGTGTTCATAATGCTTCCGTTTGCTGCGAAATGTTGTTTATTTTTGAATACAGTTACTAGATAAAGTGTAATTACATCAATTATTAAATTAACTTATTATATATATAATAAGACCAGTTGTATATTTTATTAGCGCTTTACCCGCGGTTTCGCTCGCGTCATAATTCGAAATAGCTAAATATCCATTTCCGTAGTCTTTCTACAAAAATATAGGATTCTTATACAAACTTTCATGCACTGAATATATTTATTCGTGTTATTATGTTATTTTTTTAAAAATTCTTCCTTATTGCTAACCTCCTGTCTGAAAGGAACCACCACCGGGTATGCAAATTTTCATAGCGCTAGCCCCATCAGCTTGAGCTATTTGTTGATATGTCAGTCAGTTATTCTTTTATATGTATGGATAAGTTCATACAACCTCGATCGCACACAATCCTTAAAAAATCTTATTCTTAAAGTTCCGTCCAAGCAGATTGCCTATAGAACTTGTTACTTGAGGTTTAAAATTCAAATTTCGTTTCGTTTATACATTTGTATTTTCTTATATATTTGTCTTTTAATTTTGACCATCTGTATCCCCCTTACCGCATTTTTAATCTCATATCCTTTATCCAGAGGCTTTCTGGACGAGATCGCTCTTTTAACGATGTTCTCATCGTTTATAAATATGTTTTTAGGTTACTATTTTATTAAGCATTAAATATTCTCTATTATATCCTACAACTTTTAATTTCATAATAATAATGCTGTTATTATCTTACTTTTAAATTTATATAAATTATAAATATTTTTAAAATAACCAGAATATACTCATTTGGCGCTAATTTATTCAATATTTTTTTAATTAATGGACGATGTCACCTAAAAGCCTGTCCTTTAATAAAATACATTTTTCAAAGTCTGGTAATAACTATACGATTTCAATAGATAGTTGATGTTGTTAAAATTGTGAACGACGCTCTCTCTTCGTCAATAACTAAAGGTCAATTGATTTTTGCCAAATATAAGCTTTTAAGTTATTTCTAACTTTTTCACTATTAGCTCATGATGCTAGATCCAAAGCCATTTTCATGAGAGGTCATGAAAATGCCTTTGAATCTATTACAAATCGATTTGTTCGCCTTCCGATTCGAATAAATCTATGCCAAGCTCTTGCGACGAATGATGATTAATTTAAATGATTATTTATTAATTTAATTGATTAACATAAAATATTTTCATCAAATTTCAATTAGATTATTTTTTAAAGTTACGTGATTTCCGATGTCCCAAAAAGATTTTGTATTGTCGATCATTAACTATAGTACCAAATTATAAATTTAACGTTAATATATATTTTTTTTGCATTGATCCTGTTAACTTGATAGATTGTTGATTTGGTGGTAACGCTTTGTGCAAGCATGTGGTTAGGTAACACCCACTCATCATATATTCTACCGCCAAACAGTATTGTTATTTTTTCGGAAATTCACCATTTGTTTGTGTCTACTATTTGTATTTTGGCGATACATTACAGATTGAAGTTGGTTATGTAAACTAGAAGAAAAAAGTGTGAGCTCTATATTTGAAAACCGAAACTTATTTTTTATAAATAATGAAAAACCATATTTAGTTTAAAAGCTTACATCTTACATAAATAATATTGAAATAAATCTAAATTAATTAAATGTAAAAAATAATACTAAGCTTTATATGTTAAATCTTAATTTTGAATTTTTTTCGTTAAATATGTAAGTTCTCATCCTTAAAAACCTTTTCATAATATTAACGATTAGAATATTGATAAATAAAAAAAATAATGAATAAAATAAAGGCGTTTTCTCTGCCACTACTATTATTTGAAAACAGGAATTTCTGATGAACCATTTAAAATTGCTACGAATTTTTTTTTATTGTTATTGAATCTATGTTATTTTTTTCAATTTCTTTTCTCTAGCAACAATTTAATGTTTACTTACAAAAAAAACTAGGGACCTAAACTGTATTTATTTTATTCTAACAATTATATAGATCAATACTATATCAATTATAAATTTAAATGTTGAAACAAAACGTTTGCTTTAAATGATCACGAACACAACATAGGTTCACAGGTAACGATTATTTAATAAAAAAAGGTAATATTTTTAAATCTGAACTAGCTATTTATCCGCATTCAACAGTAATTTGAAATTGACTCCGAATGCTTTACGTTTTGATTACGCTTTAAATAAATATTGCAACATCAATACGATGGCTTACGCAAACATAACTAAAACTGTATTGAAAATCATGCCAAATGAATAAAATCACATTTCGGCATATTTCATAAAAACGAAGAAATGAATATGATAATTTTGGTCATTATGCAGTTTCACAATTGGACGTAGGGAAATATGAGATTTCGCTGGGACAGGAATTATTGAATAATAGCCGATGACCGATGACGTAGGTACTTAGCCAATTTCAGAAATAAAGGTAGCAGATTCAGATTTGAAAAATTATTTATTAAATTAATTAATGTTTGTATGGTATATGCCACGTATTCATCAGTTCTTCGATTACCAATCAGCAATAGTTTGTATTGCTGTATTTCTTATTGAGTTTCTTAATATAATTAAATAAGGATATAACATTTTTGACCCCATTGCGGCGCATATACGGAATAAGGAATAATTAATATTTTGTGTCTGTGTGTGGGTTTTGGCCACTTATTATAAGGAAATAATACATTTCTATCTTTAAAACCTAAATTTCAATCATAACCTTAACTACTGATTTCAAGCCCGGGTTTACGCGTATTTCGTACAAAATAACATCAAAATGGTTTGACTTAAAAGTGTAATAGATATATAGACAGAGTTACTTACTATTTACATTTATAAAATTAGCATGCATTATTGTGGATAATACAAAGATAAAACATATTTTTAATAGCACTCCATCAAAACCTAAATGATGATAATAATATACACATAACAACAGCACGGCACGGGTCTCTTCTCATTATGGGAACAGTTAGCCGATAGGCCGGTCTCTTCTCTAAATTATCGCCGTTTCCTAATAAATAAATTTGTTATATATATATATATATATATATATATATATATATATATACTAAAGATAAACATAACCATTGAAAAATAATAATACCTAAAAGTTATCGTATACGTTAAAAGCAGTTTCGATTAAACGATGGCAGGTGGTCATAGAATGACACGCCGTTGCAGCCACGGCTCCAGCTAGTATCAGTATATATAAATTTATATTCCTATATTTTTTTAGTGTTTATGTATATATATAAAGATATCGTATATTATATATGCAGAATATTCGGGATTTCGGCAAAATAAAAAACCGAGCGAAATTCGATCACACGTGATACTAGTCCAAACTGATTTGGAATAGGATAACTATCGAATTTTTATTAAAATGTATGAATACCGATCGTGTCATTTTTTCCGACGCGGCGTACAATGACGTCAGGCAATGCTTTAGTGGTGTGCACAAAGAAGATAACATATTTTATAAAATTTCATTATTATTTATAAATTAATTAATAAATAATTATAATATATTTCCTGATTTGATTTCCTAATATTTACATTACAAATGTAAAAGTCCAAAATAACATATTTATTGAATGATACTTTTGTTTGAAAATGCATTTACACATTCCTCCCATTGTAATCAGGAAGATGCGTTAAGTACCAGAATACCCATTAAAAACCGCTTTAAGCCATGGTGAGATGTCATGGGATCGCTTGTTTGACAACGTTGTCAGGGTTTTCAAGGCATACAGAGCTATTACCGTGGACCGATTCGCTCTGAATCCGAATAGCGCCTCAGATATACCTAACCCTGCATCCTCGAGGTGTCAAATATGACGAGTTTCGATTTTTTTCGAAGAGCTTGTCAGTCTTATTTATCAGTACCCAAGTTCAGCAAGACCATTAGCCCTCTTTCCACGACTTATAGAACTGTCGGATTTGAAAACTCATATCAAAGAAGTTCTGTTCAGAGTCATGGTCATAAAACTTATGATTTGTAATTTTCCATTCAGGCTAAATAAATGAATATTCAATCCTTTACTGTCAGCGCTATGATCATTTCGTTTTTGAAATTTACATCATTAATACAATTACTGCTCAGCCAGTGATTTTAAAATCAATTAATAAGTATTTTTTTAATCTATGACTAAATATTAAATAAATAAACTATTTGTAAAAATATATTACACTATACTTAAGTAATAGGTTGTTGAATAGAATGAGTGGGTGAACTGTCTGGAACTGTTAATTGAATTAGATTTATAGAATATGAAACTAGAAATGAATTGGAAAAAATAATTATTATATTTTATTTGATTGATACCTATCGGCGACTTATATTGATAAATATTAATATTGTGAATTAAAATACCGATTTCTCTTTTCAATTACAGGAATATATAAATATAGAATAAAAGCCCATTCAAGTAAGTTTAACTTTTAACCAATGTTGATTATATATATAAATATAATAAAGTATATTTTTGTTTGGTAAATTATCTATGATAGACGGATATATTTTATAGACAATAAACGATACCTGTCTGTATAAAAAAAAATATCAGAATAATTTATGAGGTTTTCTGTTAATGAAAATAAAACGATTTTTGAATAAACGCAGGAAAAATAAGGCCCATAGCGAGTGGTGAGACTTATTAGAGCAATGTTGATTCATAGACCGTTTTGCCTTGATTTCATTTTCAATATTTATGTAATTGGCCACCAGACGGTGGAGAGTACACCTTCACTCAAATACACTGGTGCTGCAAGAAGTAAAAATCTCGAAGTAATCAAATAGTATTAAATTTTGAAATTTATTCTTTCGTGTACAACACTATATGACTAGTGAGACATCGCCATAGATCGGAAAAATTACACGCTCAGTTTTCATAAATTTTAATAAGTTGGCTTCTATTTAACCTATTCCAAAATTGTATCATGCTCAATTCATATTCTACAGTTAAGCAATATTGTGTCTGTTTCTGAATTAGGAAAATAGGAATATATGTACTATATGAATAATTTGTGATTATCCTTAATCATCGATCTTTCGTCAATTTTCATTTTTAAGAGGTCTTCCATTTTTGTTTATGAATATATAAAATAATAATGGACGGTTTTATTTTTGTTATTCCTTGGTTGCGATTTTCATATGCTGTTTACAAAAGAGAAAAGATGTTCTAACACCTTGATGACAGCATAAACTGCGGTAGGTTTGCGGTAGCTTTGTCATGATCAAGAACCAGAATGTTGTGTCCTCATAAGATATGTCTTGACGTGTTTCGTGTATAAGTACAAACATGTACCATTACATTTTGGCCGTTTTTTCTTATAGTCGTCATATGTTGGCTTTAGTATAAGGTACCCTGGATATTTTATATATTATATCAATATATAGGACCCAAATCTTCGCCAATCACGACTCTTTTTCAACTGGTATCAGATACTAAAAATTTATTCCTCGACATAAACAAAATATTTTGTTTTATTCTTAAATAAAACTTTTAATCTGAGTTGGTTATATATATTTTTTAATTCGTATTATTTAATTCGTTTTTATAATATTAAAGAAATTTTAACGCGATTAATTACAATTGCAATTACATATTTGTACCATTATTTGTAGTAGATCTCCGTTTGTAAATCATTTATCATAAATTTGTACTAATCTGGCTCGGCGAGAAAAATTAAACATCATCAATGCGCCACCAACCTAGAGAACTGATATGGTGTCTCCTTTGTGCTTGTCACTGTGTCACTAACTCTTCAAATCGAAACACAAAAATATTATGTAATGCTACTAATAGAAAATGTGATTTGTGGATAGTGCTAAATATAATAATAGAATAACTCATATAAGTATGGGGTACTGCAGCTAAAACACACTTAAAACAAATTGAAACGTGTCAAAACAAAATAGTCAAACGACTGTTCCATTACCACCACCTAACTCCGACGGAAAAGACAAGTAAACTAAAGTAATGACGCTATCACAAATATATAAATATAAAACTTGCATATTAATAAATAAATTATTAAATAAAAATATTCAATCCAAATTAAAACTTACAAGAAAAGGACCGAAACACAAAAACGTATAACTAGACGTAAGAACAATATTTGCTTAAGACTGTCCCTACTATGGAACTACGGAAGAAAAAATATATTATACGAAGGAGTTGAACTATTTAACAAATTACCTAACGATATTAAAGGAATTCAGTCCTTTACTTTATATAAAAAAGCAATAAAACACTACATATCGGAAATTTCTCTGAGTTTTAAATAAATAAATAATTATTTAAGAATAAAATGTGTATGTATATATATATATATATATATATATATATATATATATATATATATATATATATATTTAGTCACGTCACTAATAGAGGAACCTGAAATGGCGATCCTCAAAAAACACAGCTTATCTGAAAGATCATCAATTTCTGTGTAAGAAGAACCACTGCAGCATTTTCCAAACAGTGGAGAAAGTGGTTGCTGCAGCGATTCAGTTTTGTCAGCGATCACCCGGTTCCTCTCGATTTGTACTGACTGAATACGCGTGCTACGGTCACGTACGAATAATTTTACGTGTCGTTGATTGTTTAAACAAATATTGATACTAAAAAGTTTTAAATAGTTAATTCATATAAAAATACATTATACAATATACCGTGGAATGGTAATGAAATAGGGATGAGGGTAATTAAGAAAGAAGATTGGTTATTCAAGTAACTTGACCATTTTATCAATATATAACTTTTACTCCAGAAGTATGACAACATGATGTATCAACAACATGAGGTGTAAAAAAACTACTAATTAAAATATTACTCTTAATTAAAATTCTTATTTTTAGAAGCTATTCACGCCAACTATAAACGTCAGATGCGTTCTAACGCACTTTTCTTTGTTCCTATGCATACTTCTGGTTCCGTTTTTAACTCTTACTCCGTTATTCTTATTTGTTTTTTTGAGGAGTTCTTTTTTTTTTTTTATAGAATAGGAAGGCAGACGAGCATATGGGCCACCTGATGGTAAGTGGTCACCAACGCTCTTAGACATTGGCATTGTAAGAAATGTCAACCATCGCTTACATATCCAATGCGCCACCAACCTTGGGAACTAAGATTTTATGTCCCTTGTGCCTGTAATTACACTGGCTCACTCACCCTTCAAACCGGAACACAACTATATCAAGTATTGCTGTTTTGCGGTAGAATATCTGATGAGTGGGTGGTACCTACCCAGACGAGCTTGCACAAAGCCCTACCACCAGTATTTCAGTACAGTTCGATCATATTAGAAACCTAGGTAAGCAGCGTCGCTTATAATATTGCTGCCACTGATAAGGCCAATGAGGGGGTTCGCAGCACTGCATTTTCGTATACCTATTACGAGGAATAGACAAAACTTGGGAGTCTTATCATTTTAGAAATCGGATTTTTTAAAGTGTTGCCAGGTTTTTCGCATCGCAGCATCACCATTTCCTGTTCTCCCATTAATGACGTGACTACTTATATGTAATATATCATCTGTGAATCTTATCGAACTAGGTTAAGTTTCGTGGGCTCTTAGACTATATTATGTGTGTTAATTATTCTATGAAAAGTGTTTGCTCATGGAGCATAGTTGTACCTATACCTTCGTAACTTTTTTTATCGTAGAATCAGACGCTTGCCCAGCTACTGCAGCTGTTCTTATAGTTATCGATGAATCTGATGAAGAATCAGCTTTGTCCGCTGCTCGTTGGTTGGTTCAGCAACGTGAAAACGGACCAGCCGGAGCTGGTCTCCGGGCCGCATTATCGTGCCTCTTCCGCTGGCTGTATGAATGGCACGGTACACCCGCTCTTGGAAACTGGTTGATTGCATACATCAAGGCTTTAGAGGTAAGTGCCTATATCATACAATAATATAATAATAGTATTTATAAATAAAATGCTTTAAATAAGGCTCGGGAGTTTAATGTAGTAGATATTAGTTTACTACACTATAACGATCCGCTTTTTCTACTTGTTGCTTCACTCTTCTTCTCGCACAAATTGTTAAAACGATGGAATCGTTTTAAAATTGTTCAAATATTATTTCCCCTTTGTAAAGCACTCGAGTTTCTTATACCGTGTATTTTAATAATGCAAACCTCTTGAAAAAAAATCCTTTTGTAATTTATTTTATATTAAGTTTAAAATTTGCTATTCTTAGAAAATCGAAGTAGAACTAATGTATTATATTTTCCTTCCTAATTAGGAGAATGAGCGATTCGACGTTCTTATAGAGACGAGCGTAGATAATGTCGCTAAACTGTTTTCATCAATGGCGAACCCTGCGCCACTACAGCAGAAGGCGGCAGACGCTATTTTTCACGTCCTCGCTTCATTACGCGAATCAACAGAGGCTTTTGATAGGGTAAGTCTTAATTAAGTCGCATCACTACACGTTTCATAAATAAAATGCAGACATTTTACAATTAAGATCATAGAAACTCACAGGGTTAATTCCATTGTATGTGTATAATAAAAAAAATAATGAAGCATGTATACAGGAGAGAATTTCACTTTTTTTTGTAAAACCTGTTTTATTTTTCTGTCATTGTATTTATCTGCAATCCAGTAATTTTAGTTAATTTCTATATATTAGATGGGGCTCATGCTTCTGTATTTTACGAGTAGCATTTAACAAGTTGTGACGACTGCTTGATTTTTATAAATAAACGGCCATTATAAATAATTTCGCTTCAATTTTTTATCGTTCTGCTGAAATTTAGTGTGATTGCGGGTGCAGGTGTTTTCCTTCACTGCCGAGCATGTCAGAACAAAGATTTGCTATCTTAGCTCTGTCAAGCAGTGGATCTTACACAAAGTTCAGTCAAATACGGACAGAGGTGCTGCACTTTTCATGTGGTATATTCGTTTTTATATATATTGTATTTTGTGACATACCTTTGTCGTGATTGACGATAAGTATATTATTAGCCATGTCCTATTTTAAATGCATAATAAACAAAAAAAATAACATTTTGTTTCGTGAACGTGAATCTATAAGTCTAAGTCAAATCTAATAATCAATCACGACCAAAAAGTTGACGAAATCGCACAATGTAAATCGCAACGGAACGTGTCACAATTGAAAAGAAACGTAGCACAATGAAATTATTAGTTGTGTAAGTAGACGAATTTTTGTGTATGTACTTTACGAGGAAAAATAAATATTAAGCAAAAAAAAAAATCCAAATCTATTAAATAATTTTTCGTATTTTAGGTTTCCCTTTTTACTTTTCATTTCTTCAAAATTTTCTAGATTTTCTTTTTTTAATCCTGCAATATTCTGCAAAATATTAATAACTATATATTTAAAAAGTTTTTTGGAAACATAACTTTAGAAATATCCATTGTGACACGTCGCACAATTTAGTGCCACTAATCGCACAACTGGACAAAAATCTCCACGACCATAACATGAAAATTGATACAGTGTAAAAATTTAACCATTATTCGAATACTTCTTACATACCTTTGAATATAACATTAAATAAGGATGGAATATAGTTTATTTTTTTTTAGAAAATCGTTATAATATGCTAAAAAAATTACCTGAAGTTTTGAAAAATTAACGACGCCAACAAAATACACTGAGGAAATACTGAAGTGTCAAAAAAAAGTCCGCGTTGCTACACTAAACAGTCAAGAAAATTCTATCATAAGTTTAGAGGTTTTTAAATTATCCTTTCGCGCAACAGGAATGTTACAACGGATTTTTTTTTTTGGGACGTATTGTAATAACTGGTAAAAACTATTAATAACGAATATTATTACGGCTTTATTGTTATAAAATAACAGGTTCTAGCATATTTAAAAAAAAAAAAACAGGAGCAAAAATATTCCCTATGCAGTCCGCATAGGCCATTCGTTTACTAAGTGACCTAAATAGATACCAAGTTTATGTTTATATTTTTTAAGAAGAATTAAAGCAATTAAGTCGGTAATTTGGTGAATTACATCGTAAATAATGTATTTTTACAGTATCAAGATATGTCGAAAACTACTTTTTGAAATGTTTTATACTCTATTTTTTGTTAATAAACAGGCGGACACTGCTGTATGTGTGTAATGTGTGTATTTGTCGAAATTTTGGTCCTCACCCTTACTTACCCCTTCATCGCTTAAACTAAAGAGAACATAAAATAAAATTCTACAACTCTTGTATTTATTACAATACAAGAAGTTATGTCAAAGCGATTATGGAAAGCTGCTTTGTAACAAGTGTTGAAAGGAAAAGATTTAAACGACCAGAGCATACTGTATTTTATTTAGAAAAGATTTCCGTCTGTTATATAAATACGACATTTCGTATGTCTTTCATACGTCTTATATTGAACAACCAGTGAAAAGAATTCAGAGTCAAGGAGGGCAGGCAAATGGCCGACTTTATGCTAAGCTATGACCTCCGCCTGTATGGCTTGTAACATATGAACATATATAACATATGAGTATCGATCGTCAATACAAAGTATCGATGTTTGGAATAATGGATGAGCGGGTGGTTACTACCATCCGGGCTGACTTGTTTGTACTTACCCGTCGCGTTTGCTACTATGATGAGATGATGATTTTTATCGTTAATATTTTCTTTACATTTTAATCCATTAGATTTCATCCCATGTTGGTGACGTCCTTGTTAACCTCGCCGCGGACAGTGGTCAATGGAGTCGACAGCTCCTTCAAAATTTGGTCGACATTCTAACTGCTATGGTCGACGGTATTATGGAATCTCTCAAGGGTGACGCACAAGATCTGTTTCGCGACAAGTACGCCGACGTGGTAAGTTATATTAAGTTGTGTCATTCATATTACTACCCGTCTCGATATTGCAAGCGCAAAATAAATATCCCGTGATTCGCCAACTGGTGTATTCAACCCGTAAAGTGCTAATGCATCTTATATGCCCACGTATTTTTTCATATGGTGTATTTAAATATCTCGAATTGCAAAGTGTAAAAGGCATTACTTACCGACATAAAATGTTATTTATTTTATATGTTATATGTTTTGATAAGGATTGATACTTTGTGACACTCGAATAAAACTAAATATCTCGTATATTTTTTCCACATTTCTAATATAAAAACAGTTACTGGCATTTATAACATAATCTCCGTGATTAGATAAATAGTTTGAGCAGTATTCGCCTCAAAAGTTGAAAGAAAGAAACCGTCAATTTTCTTTTCGACTACGTAGTCGTAATGAGTAAGTCTTGAAAAGCTTACAACATAAAAACTAGCTTTATAGTTTACAATGATGAAATGAAATAAGAAGATTTTTATCAAGTGGATTAGTACAGCTCACTAACCAAAACAACAAACAAAACCTACATATATATATAATTGTTATATGTAATTGTAGAATAGATTTATATATTACTACTAGTAAATAGTACTTTTTTACAAAAAAAGGAAAAAATAATTATTTTAAATATTGGTAATGTAATTTTATTTTGGGATAAAATCAATTATAATTCAATGTAGGCGGAAATAAAATCTTTCATTTACATCAGGGTACTTTTCATGTAAAATGCTGACAAAACTGTAGAAGTTTAAACAAAGAAGTATAAATTGCTATTCAAATTTTCTAATTAAAAGCAGACGTTACTCGTTACGAAAATATAAAAGAAAATGTTTTAAAAAAATAGTTTGTCGTGTGCAGTAAGATGTATTAAGCACTCGGTAGAATGGCTAGGTACGAATCGAGTGATCAATTAACTTTAGACCTGCTAATCGTATTATAATATTTGATTAAAATATATTAATATATCTTGAGTTAAACCTCAATAATGCCCGAGCGCAATTGATGCGGGTGGCTAACTTGATGAAATAACAAAATATATACTTTGAATAGTTACATATATTAACTAAAGGAATAATTTCAAGCTCTCGAAGAGGTTTGGAAAATAGGTCAAGCTCTGTTCCTAACAGGATTTTTGTCATGAACAGCTTCGTTACTATTCTTATTATAAATAATCGTTCGACGAAAATATACAATATTTTTTCGATTCATTTACCATTTTACTCTAAAGAAACAAAAGTATTAAATGTATCATTAAACTAACGCGTCATGTAATTTAGTATTTCGTACAAAATAAATATTCATTAAATTTCCAATATGTTAAAAATAAAATACTCTTACATAAAAAAAAGTCCCCTTGCATATAACAGGCACGACGAACTCGTTAATGAATTTGTGGTTTGGTTGAAAATATTCGGTATAAACAGAAGGATGCAATACATACACAAAATAGAAAAACGTGTTGTACTTGTTTGTCGAATATTAATTAATGTTCTATGTCAAATATTTGCTATTGTAACTGTTAAATGGTTTCTATGGTCCGGTTGGTTTAGTATAGCAGAGTTATTAAATCGGGAGTAATTCGAGAGTTCAATTATTACCACTCGCGCTGAATTATCCTCGCGTTTTCAATGTCCAGTCTATACATCTAAAGCACTCTAATGAAAATTACATTTAGTGATTTTACATTTGGAAGATTAAAATGATTTGATACTAGTTGCTGCGCCCGTGACTTCGCTTGCCGCGAACGGCGATTGTCGGAGATAATGTATCTATTATCCAATAGGAATAAACCGTTACAGCGGCAATTTTCATTTAAATCCATCAAGTGATTTCCGTGTTGTGCATGCAAAGACAAATGGTGACATCTAAACGAATTGATAATTCTGTATTTAGCTTTGTGTTGACTGCGCAGACTAAGCTTAATCTGCGGTGAAATAATTTGATTTAGTACACCAGACGTAGTAATAGATTCGTTTTTCGTAGATTCTTTGCTTGGAACGGCATATGGCGTCTCGCGCGAGCAGCTTTTTGCAACTATCGCCTTGGCGCACTCGTAACGTGTGTCTCCCGGCTGTAAATCCCCATATACCGATGAGGAAGGTGGGCCTTCTCAACCTTGGCAACACATGCTACATGAACAGCGTGATGCAAGCTCTACTTGTCGCTAGGCAGTAAGTAATATACTTTTATAATTATTTTCTATTTTTATCATCGTGCAGAGAGTCGACATTTTTATTTTTATATGTACAGGATACAGGATTTCAAGCTTCCGTCCGTTCCGTTTTTGCGACTTAAGTTGCGTGGATGGTTATTTATATATAGCATTATTGGTACAAAAATATAAATGTACCAATGTACGTGCGAACGTTAAAAAGGGGAGCGCATTTTTTTAAAATGACGTTATTATGTTGTTGTTAATGTTATCAAAATAAACAAAATAATGTGTTAATTCGAATGGTACTAGTACTAGATACGTCTTCAAAGTATTTTATTACATTGTATGTAGTTTCTTCCCGCAACACAACGCAACGCTATTGTAACCATTACGTTCAATTACAACAGACAATTACAAACATTACAAAAACTATATTTAATAATTCATTTGAAATGAGACGTGTATGCAAACTAATAAAAGTAGCAACCTGTGAATATCCTACTGCTGAACCAAGGCGTCCACTTCTTTGAGTAAAATTTTTAGACGTAATTTCTCAATTGAATACACATTCAACAGAATTTTTAGGGAAATTAGACATATATGTTTCCTCATGACGTTTTTCTTCACCGCAGGCAACGAGAAGAATCATAAAAATAAATTGAATCACATGAAAATTCAGTAGTGCTTGCCTGGATTTGAACCCGCAATCATCATTTATGACTCACCTTTTCTGACCACTGGGCCATCTCGGCCTTTTAACAGCAATAGAAATTCAAATTTATTTATGACCGTGAACCTAAAAGGTGCAACCGATCTCCTTTATTGTGTGCGAGTGATATTGCATGAGTTCAGCCGCCGTTGATAATAATCTTTTCTCAATTGGCACGGGTTCATGTAAGTGACATTAACATGAAAACAATCAAATAATACAACTGTAAAACATAGGACTATGTATGCGCATATATAGATATGCGCATACATAGTCCTATGTTTTTAAATAGTTGTTTATATATTTTAAATTTCCTATCCATTTAGGAGAACAGCTCTAGGAAATTAAGCTAAAAATATATCTCTATTTGCATAAAATGTCAAAGGAAATGATTTTTCTATTTTTATTAACTGTAGTTGATATTGATTTCTCTCTTCACCTCGTTCATCCATTATATTGTTAACCTTAGCATACTACGAAATGTTATTGAAATTAATGAATTTATATGATTTGAACTACTTTATTTGATCCGTAGAACATATTCTACGCGTTTAAAAATATGCTAGTCTAATTTTTTTATGTTACTCTATGAAATCCTGCTACCTTAAAGCTACTACAATTATTGTCTAAGTTATTAAAAACCTGTCAGAAACACTTAACCGCAGCTATGTTCCTACTGAACTTTACTTTTTTACACGATTCTTTTCTCATTCTCTCGGTGATATTTGTCAAGCTGCGGTAATGTAATTTTATTTTATGGTTGCGTCTGCGTCAAAATGAAATTATTTTCGACGGCGCCATTTTAATAACTTGCCGTTGTATGAGTGCAACCGGATGCGAATAAAACTGTGTAAACGCTATGGTGATCGATTTAGTCAATGTTTCGTACGAATATATTGGAGGTAAATGCCTGAGGCTTAGCTTTGTTTCTCTGTATGTTGCCGTATAAAATAAACGTTTCATTAATTTAACCGAAATTGCAATTGCCCTTTGTGATATGTCAATATAGTGTGCATTTCTATTGACACTAACTTTTTTGTAACTTCTATTGAATTATTTTACTAGGAAGCAAGATTATATATTGAGCAAGGTATTTTATTGGAGCAAGAATAAAAGTTATAATTCCATTATAAAAAGTATTTTTTTAATAAATGGTGTGGGTTGAATCTAGTGAAGCTTCCATATACTAACACATTTGTATCTAGAGATTTATGTATTCAGAGCAAAATAGAAGTAAATAGGTAAACATTTAAAAATTAACAAAATCTTGTATAGGTATAAATTTTCTTTAAATTGAATTTGTTGTTTCATAAGGTGTTACCATAAACGTAGAAACAAAAATAAATTAAAAAAAAAAAAACATATTTAATAAAATATTGATATTTTAAAATATATGTAGAGGAACAATACGAAATATTGTTATCTTCTATTATTCGTTGATTTTAATGTGAAAGATAATTATTATATATTTAATTATTAAATATATAACTTGACATTTGAAAACCTATCTTATCTCAATAATAGAAGATCGGTTTATAAAACAACTAAAAGTTTAATAAGACGATTTAGTTTCTTGTAAATACGCTGCGTAACTTGACAAGCCTCGAATCTTTCAATATTACACCGGTATAGTGTTTGATCATAGACTGTTGCTTAGGAAACCTCATGAGCGATTATTAACCAGTTATATGGTAATCTGGTAAATAAAATTTTTGTTCTATTTGCCTGGGATTGTTAATATACATTGATACATAAAAACTTTATTATTATAGAAATTATTTTAATAGATATGAATCTACTAACAAGCAGTTAATGTTTAACGAGACAATATATTGTTGAGAAAAGCTATCTGAGCTATAACTAAATTCGATTTACTCGAGTCAAGGAACAGAAACGGAGAGGATAAAAACGCCTTTTTAAATATAACTTAAAATGGTCATCATGGTATTAAGTTTCTATTCCATTCACTGAGAATTTCAAATATTAATAAAAATTATATATATAAAAAAAAACAATTTATAATATAAGATAAATAAAATTGGCAATAAGTGTAATTGCATCCGATCAAAGTCGGACTGAGACGCTATTAAATAAATAAGGAGTATTGGAATGAAGTGAAACGTTGAAGTATCTTGTTAATAGCTTTGCCATGACATATAGCTTTAGTAATTACTTTCACAATTATTATGACAAAATTAAAGCATATTTTAATTGTATTTTATTTCTGAAATGATATTGCATATATATAATTGCATCAAAGCGTCTATGATCGTATAAATAAATACCGTGTTACATACATCGATCGATGATTCAATACTAGTGCAGTCGTTATATACGAATAGTTACCTTGCCACTGAAATTATTGTGCGAATATAAGCGAATTGTTATTTCATTTTCAATTTCTAATTTTAACTTTGCTCACATTATGTTCCCATTTTTATAATTAATTGATTTATAAAATCGCAATCTAATTTTTGTAATAAAAATGGCGTAGACAGAAATTAGAATTGCTATCATCACACTGAAATCGTACAATTGCAATACAGTCCACAAACTGCATACAAAGCAGCAATCCATTCAAATGCCCTTTTAAACTTTCATCTCAGCGGCATTCGATTTTATTATATCCTGAAGCCATTCAATGGATCCCTGAGTTCTATGCTTTCTGATGAATTAATTGTTGAAGTTGCTTTGCGACTTAGTCTATGATCTATTTCCTCCGTTATATTGTAAATGAAACTCGACTTTTATTATATTGCTTATAATTTTATTGCATGCGATATTTTTTTATAATATTATATTCTTTTTTTATGTTGCTCCGTGATGTTTTGCTTTGCGATTTTCATTTATTGATTTAAGATTTGCTTAAATTGAGCGAAATTTAATTTTTGTGTTATTTGCTTTGGAAATCAATCAAATTATTATTATTATTATTAAATCATGTGAAGACAGAGCCAGTAAATATTTTATTGGGTGGAAACCCTTCCTGTAACCTGTCATGAACTAGTCGAAACATGTTCATTGCATTGCTTCACTGCGTATTGACAGATTTTATATGTCTCAGAATTACTTGCGACGTGAGATTTTTCTCACTGTTAGGTATTTCATAAATCCCGAGACCACGAGATTAATCGTTAAATATAATAATTGAGGCTTAATCGTAATACGTTTGTGTTCTGTTTATACGTGCTACTTATATTGATTGACTTTTTAATTATATTGTCTTATAATACAAGCGAAAACTATTTGAGATATGAAATAATATTATTTCCTAATCCCAACGTTGTCTATTTTGAATAAATATAATATATAACTTGTATTATGTAGATTTGTTATACTAGTCATCTCAGTAGCTCAACAGTGACAAGAAAAGTGGACAACGAACATGTAAGCATTGACTGCCTTCGACTGTGCAACAAAAGTATTTTAGAGTAAATAATGCACAAGGAATAGCGGAAGTGGGCTGAATGTAAATGTGCATACCGCTTCGCGATCGAAAAACAAGATTGTAATTGTGTTTCGTCTTTTATCTTCACCGTTTACTTTGAATTTAATTTAAATATCTTTTTGTGCGAATGAAAATGTATCGTGTTCATTTTCATAGTTATATAAAGGGCCTTCGTTAAATCAATGTGATGTTCAACGGCATGTTTTTCAGTATTATTTAGTAATTTAAATACCTACGAATAAGCTAATCTTAGCTAGATCAGCTACTATAATCGAATTCATTCTCCATTCAGGTTTAGTACTCACGTTGTGCTAAAGATGACAGCGGTGCCGTACTGGGCGAAGATGAGCGTTCTCTTTGCTGAGATGATGCACTCCATCTCGACTAAGCTGAATCCGTCTGATTTCTTCAGTGTCGTAAAACCTCCCTTCTTCACCAGGGACAATCAACACGACAGCTCGGAATTCTTGGGGTAAGTATCTCTATTCATTCTGTTACTTTGAAATTGAGTTTGTTTTTTTTTTGTTTTGAGACTTTTGGTTTTTCTTTTAGATAATTTGAAGGTTTTTTGCTTGAAAACAAAATATAGTAAATAAGGTATAGCATCTCTACAGTCAGCGTGCGACGTCGGGACTCACAAGCAATTCCTAGCATGTAACGTATTTTTAGTTCAGCCTATTATTTAATTTATTATTATTTTTTAAATATTGTTTTTATAATAAACGATTCAATAATTAGGGAAGGCCGGCAGATATCTCAAAATCTAACAAAACATTTTTTTTTTTGTGTGAATATTTTGCACTGTGTGATTTGAGTGTGTTCAGTGATTGAGTTTTAATGCATTCGAGTCACTAGCTATCCACCCGCGGGTGGCCTCGTGTACATTATTATACTATTTTTTTAGAATAATAGTAATCCCCATTTTAAGGAATTTACTAATATTAGAAATTTTAGTATTTTACCTCTCCAATTAAACACGTAGCTTGTGCAATTTCTGGGAATTGTGACTATAGCCCAAGGTTCGAACCTGGGGCTTGTTTGCGGTTCGTAAGCCGTAGCGCTATTGGTCCTTATATGGTTCTGTTTTACCTTTATATTTTTGTTTTTGTATTTTTAAGAACGTTAGATAAGTATTTTAATTAAAATTAATTCTTATGCTTGCTTGCTTGAGCTTGCTTATATTTAATTATTTACCTTAATTTAAAAAATAAATAAATGATCTAGTATCTACAATAGAAGGCGCACTATACAGCTCACGCTCTATCGTTTGGCGTGTGGTCCGGGAGGTAGCGTTGCATTTTAGGCAGTGATTTTAAGCCGATCGATTGTCATCATTTTTAATAGAACTCGAGTGACTAATAAGTGATCAGCTGACGCACCAACGGTGGACTTTATTTTTGCTATTTTTTTTACAAGTTCATGCGACCAGCCGATGCATAACGCCCCCTCCACGACGCAGCTGACGATTATTTTCCAGCTTAGTATTATGTTAACTATTCATGAGAAAAGTTTCAGGCGGCGTCTTATTACTTTTTTTTAATTTTTTTTTCACCACTTTCGCACCCTCCCACAACCAAACCCACCGCTACTTGGGCAGCTGACGATCGGTTCGCTTATTAGCTATATAAGATCAACTATCGTTGTCAACATCAGCCGGCATACTACGACTTTTGTAAATGCAATGCTTTCTTTCGGACCAGTGGTTTGGCGCTCAAAAATTTGGCATAGGTCCTACCTCCAGAAGTGCTCGCGCAGTACTGAATTCGAACGCCTAACGCATCGCATTTTGTAGATTTTAGACGTTGTAATAACCCTTTTTTAAATTAATTAGAATTTTTTTCAATAATTAAAAAATATATATTCTTTATGAAGTAAGTGTCTTTATAATGTCAATTTTTTAAGTAAGTGTCTTTTAATGTGTTTTTTATAGTTAAATCATACAAATATCAAAATTTTGAGGCCGCTATGGACTAAATCTCAGTTTAAAATATAGTATCGTATTTTCTATTCAAATGGGTCAGCACTGTAGTTCAATTTACGAACTCAAAAAAGTGCATTTGCGTATTTTACGTAAAACTTGCTTTGGACTTTTGAGTTTGTATAAATAGCTAAACCCATTGATAAAATAGAGGCCACTATGATCTATTCTAATAACTGTTCTTCATTATTCAATAAGTTCAAAATTTCAGTCTTTTAGTTTCTCAGAATAAGAACAGTAAAGTTAACCGTTAATTGAAAAATAGCGGTTGAAATGTAAATGTGCCCTTTTAAGTTGTTATCGATTCAAAGGACAATGCCTGGTTTCTAGCATTAGTCATCCTCTGTATAAAAGGAATCTAAGGAATTTCATGTATTAGGAGCAGTCATAAATGCCATTGGTAGTTAAGTTAGGCCTTGAAAGTCAGTACTTTTGTGGAAAATTAACCCACCAGCATTCTCTAGGAGGGTTGCCTTCAGGACGATGGTCTGCCTGAAAAAGTCTCAATGTTGTTTTTCTTGTTATATGTTATGGTAATATACTGCGGCAACCTCAAACGTATGGTAAATGCCAGGGAATTAATGATGAAAGAGGCCGAGAGGGCTATATTTAAAATGCATTTATTTTATTTTATTAAATATTACAAAAGAATTAAGAGGTATATATAACACGTGAATTTGAGATAAAGAATAATATTAACTGATATATCGATTAAACGAATGTGAAAAATTTATGCTATGTAAAAATTATTATCATGATATTGAATATACACTTCCGTTAGAGCTGGGATGACATGTTTCACGGTAGCATGCGCAAGCGATCCCGTGGCGCTCCTCGTTAAGACGGAAAGAGTACCGCTGGTTTTTTAGTGGGTGTTCCGATGTTCGGAGCGCACTCGGCGCCTTGGACACCGGCGAGCTCCACATGCGCCCCCATTGTTGCCGTGGGGTAAACGTGTAATGCGTTTTTCCAACGATACAAATAAAAATAAAAATAGGTGACATGTTGAAGGCATTATCCCATGTAAAAAAATCATTTTTAAGATTATGAATATATTAAATTCAATAATAATCTTTAATTTTCATTAAACAGTTATAAAAACATTTTATAAAAAATAACTTTAACTCCTTTAATGCAAGTTTATATTTTTATCGTATATTCTTTTCATTTTTCGATATAAATATAAGGAACTTTATTAATTTCCGTAACAATTGTATTAAATTCATTGTCTTCTACTCGACCTGACAGCCCTAAGATAAAGAAATAAAAAAATGCCCTAAAAACCCCCTTTTACTATCGAACGGCCAAGCAACCGCGACCAAAGCGCCATAGGTACACAGTGGATTCTCTGCCTACGTACGAAGCGCTTTGAATCTACAATCATCGTTCGCACTGCGAAACAGTGGAATGCTTTGCCCGAGTCTGTATTTCCTGATAGGTACAATGTTGGTGTCTTCAAATCCAAAATTAACAGGTTTCTTCCAGGCAAGTTACATCCTAGACTGTGTCGATGCTTAACATCAGGCAAGTCAACGATCAAACGCTGGCCTATTAAGTGTAAAAATAAAATAAAAAAATGCCTTGACCAATTAGAAGACTTTTCTTCTTCTTCTTTTCTTCTTCAGAGTACTAGAGTACTTTTGTAGTTACCGTTGTTAAAAATTACATATTCTTAACACTAGTATGTATTTCCACCAATTATCAATTTGTATTACTCGCGAATAACAGTGTGCTATTTATCATTATCTGATTGCGCGATATAAATATTTTTGCTTTGATAATAGTGAATACAAATTTCTAACTCAAAATTAGCTTGACTGAAGTGTTCATTTAATAAATAAAAGAAGGTAATTTAGAAATTTAAGACTAGTGCAATTACTGAAATCTTGATGAAACATTTATTATTTTAAAATAGATCATGACTTTAAGACGGGAGGACTTCACTAAGCTAATTGATATTGATAACTGGCCCGAGTTCAAAAACTAATATATAGGATTTCTACGATTTAACTGATATTGATATGTGTGATGAGTACAACGAGTTTAAAAACTAATTTAGATTACTTGATGCGTACTACTTGGAAAGGCAATTAATTGAACCGTAACAGCCTGTGAATGTCCCACTGCTGGGCTAAAGGCCTCCCCTCCTCTTTTTGAGGAGAAGGTTTGGAGCTTATTCCACCACGCTGCTCTAATGCGGGTTGTAATAACGGATGCTCCAATAACGGATCAAAATTGAAACAGACTATAGTTAGTCTATAAGTTAATTTCAATAAGAACATATTTTTTGATTATGTATGTTGATAGATAGACGACGCTTGCATGACCGACCAAAACTAGACCGTGACTCATCTGACGTGATATCTAGATCATTATTTTTGAAACTGATTATATAATATTCAAACAAAATAACTTTATCATCACTTATACTTCTTTCGCTATCGGTTCCATAGCTATTGTGTTTTATTGCACATTATTAAAGGAAGTCACGTTAAAGTTAATTTTCGTCAAATAGATATTTTTAACTTATATGATGAAATTTGTTAAATCTGGAATGATTTCAACGCAGGATAAGTTAAAAAATTTGGATTTTGTAATATTAGATTTTCATTTGTCAAAAAGGCAGATGCTAAATGTTTCAATCCCAATGCAATATCTCCCAACGGTTTTAACGTATAATGTAAAAGTTGCACGTCAAAACAACTGATCGATGTTGTCGAAAATGTTACTGTTAGCTTTTATATCCGATATGAAATACAATTGAATTTAAAGGCTTATTATTTCGAATGAACCGAGTAATATAATTAGTTCCATGTATTCATTCGTTAATTAGTTGCATCATTCGGGTTCTCTATTTAACATACGATCTTTCTTTAAACATGTCATTAAATGTTGAATAAATAAATAATATTACATATTTTCATTTCAAGAGAAATATAGGTTTCCTAAGGCATAGCTTTTCCTTCTTAAACTGTGGAATTGCCAGCCAGTCAGTCAATTCTTGTCATACTAGAGCATCTTTTTTATTTAGTCATGCATAAAACTTTGAAACATGAGCTTCCATTCTTCGACAAATGCAATATTGAGCCCTCTTATATCGCTAGTACTAGATTTCTGTTTAACTTGACTTCCGAATTTACGAGGGGAGGCTTAGACGAATGTAAGGGTCGGGTAAGGTATAGGAATACTTATTTGTTACCATCGTCATTGGATACTTATAATACATTAAAATCATATTAATATCATATTTTAATCCTATGATGTATTTCGTTTACTCAGTACTTTTTTGAGCTGCCGCTGCATAATTGGTTAAACATTGATATAGCAACGGATTATAACTGGAAATAAGCCAAGTCCTCCACTTTCTTCATTGACTCGAAGCAAGAGTCCACGTAATGGTTAAAAGTGTACACTAACCTCAGAGTTAGGTGGGGTTAGAGAGAAGTCTACACCGGAGGGCTCTTGCGACGTGGCGCGACCGTATCTGTGAAGAACGGTACACACGCAAACGCGTCGTTGGAGCGATCCTGCCAGCATTCGAAGCCTGGATGAGACGAAAGCGACGAGCCACCTTCCGACTTACGCAGGTAATGACCGGTCACGGTTGTTTTGGAGAATACCTGTGTAAGATCGGACGCGAATCGACGGCGATGTGTCACCACTGTGGCTCAGACGGGGACACCGCTCAGCATACGTTGGAAGTGTGCCCCGCGTGGAGTGCGGAAAGAGAGATCCTGGTCCGTGAAGTCGGACAAGACCTGTCCCTGCGAGCAATCGTGTCGGCGATGCTTCGCAGGGAATCGGCGTGGAGGGCCGTAGCCTCCTTCTGTGAGACCGTCATGGTTCAAAAGGAGACGGCGGAGCGGGAACGGGAAAGGGCCGATCCTGCTTGGCGGAGACGACGACGGCGTCGTCTCGGCCCTCCCATAGCCCAGACGCCCGGGGTTTAAAAGATAGGGCGTAACTCACCTCACGTGTCCTATTTCAGACGGCCCTGTGGAGGACGGCAGCCGTGATGGCCTCGCGCTGCCGTACGCACTAGCGAGGAGTGCGAGGGGGCGAAATTCGCCCCCTGATGAGAGCTCCGCCGAGCCACGAGTGGAGCAAAGCACGGGAGAGGCCGCGGATGCGTTATATCAACACGATCCCGCAGCCTCTCCGATCCGTGCTGAGGACGGCCATCGCAGTGGTTGTAGTGGGTAAGAATCCCACATAACCCGGTTCCACCCCCATAGGACCCGGGTACCTTTCTGAAGGTTTCCACTGCGAGAAAAAAAAAGAGAGAAATCTAAGGTATCAAAATTGGCTGGAAAGGATTTTTAGGACTATAAATAAAATTTAATTAGTTTTAATAAAAAAGGGTACTGCAATAACCAGAGAATACTATGCTTGAATATAATAAACACTAAACAGGGCATCAAAGGCGAAAGATGTTTTGCTTTTGTAAGAAAACGCGCTCGTTTACAAGTGTAAAGTTACAATGGCTGCTACAAATATAACCCGTATTCGTTCTCCTGAACTATTTGTTCTTTAGCAAGGAAGTATGCTGGATGCCTATTTCAGTCGCATTAAACATTTTTCTTATTATTTGTTGGTCACCATTACTTTTCGAACTACTCCGAGAAGACTTCCTAAGTAATTAAGAACTCAAGTTACTCAAGAAGGAAGGTAAAGTGCGATTTCTTAGACCAGTGCTCACAATAAATCTGTTGTCCTTTGGCGTTGTTACATATTAACAGCTTTGTTCTTTAAGCTTCGTAAAATCTCTGGTTAAGTATTCAGTACGTCATACATAGAAATTCTGAACGAATTTAGTTTCTTGATGAAAAAAAAAATACTTGCCTGGAATTTGCAAAACAACAAATATCAATCAACACATACGAAGCTTATAAATAACTAACGACTGAATGAAATTTGATTAGTTAATTATTAAATCAATAATAAAATATTACAAGTAATATGATAACTATTACCTGAATTAAATCTCTAAAAATTCAAATCTACCAATATACATGTAATTGTTTATTTTTTTTTTAAATATTTATACTTAATCATTTAATGCAGGTATTTATTACTAGTACCGAATGATTCCAAAATATAAATTATAAACTAGTTTCGGTTCCTAAAAAGGTTTTTAAATAACTGTTACCAGCTTACAAAGTTTTACAGCGAAATATTTTATGCCATTCGCGAAGTAATAATGTTAAATCATATTACGCAGAAATACACATAGACATCTTTTAAAATACGTTCAAAGAAATCTTGATAAAAGAATCGTTCACGGGTAAAAATGACATAGCTATGAGCACATAGCTTCATTCTGTAATATAAATCCTACTTAAATGTATAAATTACAAGTGTAGGCTTAAGAAAGACAGAGAGTTCAGTTGGGTTCTCACGAAACTTTTCAAGTAAAAGTTTGACAGGCGATGTCAAAAAAATATCGGATGTCTTTACTATGTCTTAATAGCGTCATATATTATATTAGATATATTATACCTAGTGAGGATGCGGGGGGGGGGGGGCGAGATTACTTTCGGCCCACGAGGAGAACGGCCCACCGCCGCGTCACGAGCGGAGCACTGTACGGGAAAGGCCGCGGATGCGTTATATCAACACGATCTCGCAGTCTCTCCGATCCGTGTCGAGGACGGCCATCGCAGTGGTTTTAGTGGGTAAGAATCCCACATAACGCGGTTCACCCCATGAGAGTCCGGTATCTTTATGAAGTCTACCAATGCGTGAAAAAAAGTGGCTAGCTTGGTATGGTCAGACAGCGAGTGGGATGGGACAGTAACGCGATGTGACAAGTTGTAATATACTAGTTCGTATGGAAGACATCACCAGCACTAGCACCGTCGCACTCACGTCAATTCGCGCTGCGCTCCGGTTGTATTGTACACGCAAGCAAAACCGCTTCCACATTAGAATCACTTGACATTTTGTTTCGAAATGCTCCAGAAGTCACGCCATGACCGGCGGGGCAGCCGAAGCGATGCTGACGCTACCGTCACGTCAGCAGTGTGACATCCACGCCGCGCTGCAGTCACGCGAACGTCGCGTCACCGCCCCGCCTGGTCCGATCTCTAACCAGGCCTTAAGGCCGCAGACCTAGATAGCCCAGACAAGACTGAAACAGACAGACAGAGAAAAAAAAGAGAAAATATATATTATACAGGGATATCTTAAATATCTTATTTTTGCTGCAATTACTTTCATAATTTACTTACTAACACAGTTTGACACAAAAAAAGTAACCGTTAAATTTATCTTGAATGTGGAAAGTAAATCCTTAAAATTAAATAAATCTACACTAAAACTAAACATCTAAATTAAAATGTCTACCAGAATTGAAATATTAATGATTGCACGATGTTTCCTATGTCGTTATAGTTTATATCAACGCAACACAGTGCAAGTTGACCGTTAATTTCAAAATTATTGTAAAACTGCAGCAATTTAAAAAAAAGCTTCTTAAATCACCATGTCTCGTTCTTCCATTAAAACTAAAATTGTGAACTAAGTGAACCTCGATAAAGGTCCACGTGTTGTTTCCACTGAACCATCTCTTATATTTACATTTAACACTTTAGTTGATGTTAGTAACTAATGTAGCCTGTAATAGTAGATTCGAATGAAAATTCATAACTATACATATATAAATGTAAGTTTAAGATAATAAAACATTATCACAGCATATTTATTTATAATTATTAATTATATATTATTAAAAGCTGAGATGGCCTAGTGGTTAGAACGCGTGAATCTTAACCGACGATCGTGGGTTCAAACCCGGGCAAGCACCACTGAATTTTCATGCGCTTAATTTGTGATTATAATTCATATCGTGCTTGCCGGTGAAGGAAAACATCGTGAGGAAACCTGCATGTGTCTAATTTCATTGAAATTATGCCAGATGTGTATTCTACCAACCCGCATTGGAGCAGCGTGGTGGAATAAGCCCCAAAACCTTCTTTTCAAAGAAGGGAGAGGAGGCCTTAGCCCAGCGGTGGGACATTAACAGGCTGTTACTGTACTGTATATTATATAAGAGAATGGGCTTCCACTAGTGAAATTAAAAATGCGATATATAAGTTAAGCAACAGCAAAACATTGCGGTGCATCGTACACTGCACTGTGGCCGGTGCCGCACCGTAGACTAGGGTCCCCGCCCTTAGCCTTTGAATGATTGTGTATTGAAGATTATTGTTCGTAATTAAAAAAATCAAAGAAAGTTATATTAGTAAATATTATAGTAAAGACTTAAAAACACAGGGATCATTTTCGGTATCTGGCCTAAAAAATATATTTGATATTGTGTGTCATATGTACGGCATTAGCGCCAATTAACGCATATATTTCCTCGTCATAAACAAAAGAAGAAAAAAAGTAAATTTTATTTTAAGACATAGTTAAATTTGAACAGTAAAAATATTGATGGTCATACTAAATGATTACATTTCAAAATTTGTTTTCTAAACGTTTGTTTGTGTATATTTTGTTTGTTGTTAACAAAGTTTTTTAATTTCTAAAAATTAAATGAATATCCATTTTGTAAGTAAATTATAAATAATTTATTAATATAATGAATGAAACATAAAGGTAATCTAAATTAAAACTCTTTTTAAGATAATTTCATAGGTTAAATATGAGAGTTTAAAATATTAAATATCGACCACCATTCTAAGTTCATTCATAATAAATATTCTTGTTATGAAGTCATTATCGAGCGATGTTTAGTGAATTACTTATATCTAATGTGGCTGTTTCTAAATGTTTTCTATTACGTGCACCTAATTAAATTTTCATTTTATATGATGGATTGTGCCAATAATATAACAGCCTCTACTAGGTAACATAAATAACATTACTATTGATTAATGTTTATTAAAGTCGCAACTTCTAAATGATAAGACTTATGAATTTATTTCTTTATTTTTATTTGCAAGCCTCGTGGCTAAATAAAACCCATTCGGGAACAATAGAAACGGATACATATACATTTTTCATATGTATTGCTTAAATATACTCATTCAACTTTCTTATTTTATTACTAGGTTTAAACGATAACAGTTTTATTGGTGGTATTTCATATATTACTGATACGCCATAAAACTTACTGATTAGAACGGAAAAAAAACTAAACTATTTAAAACTACGTTATAAAAATTTGATTTGATCAAGCCGGTTGGCGTGGTTGGTAGATTGCCTTTTCACGCCGAAGGTTGTGGGTTCGATTCCCACCCAGGACAGGCATTTGTGTGCATGAACATGTCTGTTTGTCCTGAGTCTGGGTGTAATTATCTATATAGGTATGTATTTACAAAAGAAAAGTAGTATATGTAGTATATCAGTTGTCTGGTTTCCATAGCACAAGCTTTGTACAAGCTTAATTTGAGATCAGATGGCCGTGTGTGAAAAATGTCCCAGGATATTATTATTATTATTATAAAAATATAGATTAAAAAATGAGATTCCTATTCATTACAGATATTTGTTCGAGTTGCTGCAGTCCTACGAGCATTGCTCCGACCGAAATTACGATTACACCCGGCCGCCCGTGCTCAACGGTGCCAGCCGCCTGCGCATGATTCATCCGCATGTTCAGCAACACTCCCAAAATTCTGGGTATATGTTCTGTTATTCTGTAGATAAAAATATCCTCGTGCACGCGCTCGTTTTCGTCATGCATACTGCAATTCTTGAAGACAAAAGTCTTCAACGAGTGCGTCTTATCGGTTATGATCTACGATGCCGCGACATGGAAACTGACTGATGAATGTGAAGTGTTTCTAAAGGTGTGTTGTTTTTTTTACGATACAACGAGTCTAAATATATTAAAGTTGATGATACGATTATACTTGATTCCAAAAAAGCCTATTTTATATAATTTATAACAATTTCTCTTAATATATTTGTTCAAAGATAGGCGTCGAGGTAAATTAAAAAGTTTTCAATGTAACTCTCAACTGAGTACTGAATTGAATTTTATTTATTTCAGCGATGATCTTGCTGAATCAAGCCATAGTCGTCGGTCTCTTTCGCCGAGGCCCGGTAGTAGCGCTGCTGGTATGTTTAATTATTTATAGTTATTTTTTAAACCGGAAGTTTGGGCTATGTGAACTTGGCACCCGACTTTTGAAAATCGATTTTTTTATTTTTGATTCTTATAGATATTCGTATGTAGTTGATTGTAGTAAATTTTTCGATATATTTAATCGATTTTCAAAAGTCGGGTGCCAAGTTCACACAGCCGGAAATTTGGATCCAAACGTGTTTCTTGTTCTCAGGATCTAGTTCAAGTGGCTACAAGCGCAGCTCTGGCGACCTAGAGGTGTTGGTTCCACCAAAGAAACGTTTTCGTATGAGCGATGCTACGTTTCTACGCCGTGACTCCTTCATTGATAACATGTTTGGAGGCGTCCTGCTGACACGTGTCGAATGTACCGTGTGCCACGCATCATCTCTGTCACGTGACGTGTTTAGAGACCTCCAATTAGCTTTTCCCGAAAAACCAGAAGGCTGGCAACACAGTGTCCAGAGTCTATTGGAGTATTATTGCTCTAAGGAAAGCCTCTCCGGTGATAACAAATATGAATGTCGCGATTGTGGTGGTCATCAGGATGCAGAGAGGAGCGTGCTTATTGAGACCACGCCAAAATATCTCATTCTGGTTCTCAAGAACTTCAAGTAAGTTATTCCTTAACAGCTATCGGTAATGCCCGTGCATACCATCAATCAACCCACAACTCCAATTTAAAATGTTTATAAATCCACAGATTCGATTCAAAGCTGCAAGTGCAGACGAAACTGATGCACACCATGTATCACAACCAATCGGTAACCTTGCCGACGGTCCGTTCACAGGCGGTACATTCCGTATACAACCTATTCGCCGCCGTGATCCACGCTGGAACCACTCTGGATTCTGGTCATTACTTCACTCTCGCTAAAGATAACGATCAATGGCACAAGTACAATGATGACGAGGTTACATTTGCTGATGAGGGCCAATTGAACGGTCTTAATCGTTCTAGTACGCCCTACATACTTTTCTATAGGCGCACTGATATCGAGGAAGGCACGGCTCCTTCTCTAGAAGAGATGCCGCCTAAACTTCAGGAATTGGTCATGGCTAATAATAAGCATTATGTTGATAGTGTGCGCAAAATACGTCTTACGCGTCCATGACGGTTAAGATCCGATAAATTCATCGACTTTTCGGTGCTGGATTACGTAGAATCTGAATAAAGACCAAGGTCTTTTAGAGTTATTAGATATATTATTTTGCATTATATTTGAAAGCTATGCCGTATTGTTTATTTATAATATATTTACTGTTATTTTTTGTTATTTATATGAAGTAGTCTAGTATTTAACGAAAACATCATTTACAAAGCTGGTACTATAACTGTCACAAAGTATTACGAATCATTCAAGATAATTAATTCGTTTATGATATAGCTACGACAAAGCATTTTTTAAATGATGCTTCGAATGATGTTATACAATGAGAATTTTATATATTAATTGATTTAATTAATCTACAAATTAACTTTCTTTCGTACAAGCGAACGTTATACGATATTTATGAATATTCACGTTTGTAACTTAACTGTAATAGCTATTGTTAACTCATTTCCGTATGCACTATTACTTATTATATAATATATTAACAATTTTGAATATCTACTCGTTGAAAAGTATTAATTGTCACTTTCTTTGAAATTTAATAATGTAAATGTGTGACGTTTGTAGGTTTTGATTCCCGGGCAAGTGTGATTTTGTAATTCATAAGTATGAAATAAGTTTTATCAGCATCATGTATGACAGCAACAATTATTGCCTTTATATAAGTTGATTTTTTTTTGCAATTAGTTAATTATTAGTTATAAATTAATATTTTATTCTCCTCATTCATATATATAATTTATTATGGAATGATATATAATTCCAAAAATGAACTAAAAAGAACGACCGTAATTTGCATTCTCGAAATAATAAGTATACAAAATATGTTATATATGGATTTTAACTGTAAAATGTTTTTTATACACAATTTTTGTCTTGTATTTTAATATGTATCCATTGATGAGTTGAAAGATGTAAATATGTAAATATATATTATACCACACACAACCTGATAACAGACAAGGGCTGTATATTTATATATGATTATATATATCGTATATCATAATTATTACAAAATATGATTTTGGATTTTATTTTTAATTTAAAGCTTTAATTTAAAAAAATATATAATATTTGATTTTAAGGATGTTTGTATGTGTGTAGTAGCATATATTTATTAAAAAAAAAAAACTTAAAATTTGATGAGAATCTTAATCTAGCAGATAACTCTATATGTCTGACTCTTATGTATTAATCATTCTAAATTTTATTGATTGAATAATCTAAATAATATATAATCATTAATTCTGTGGCAAGTTTTTGTGTTGATAAAGTATAAGGTAATGTAACCTTTGTAGAATAGAAGTTAATGAAATATTAGAGAATGAAAATTTAAAATTAACTTTTATTTTTTAATCCTTGTCATTAATAAAATGCGTGATCAATATATCACTCTCTCTGTCATACTCGTTTCAAATTCAATCTATTGTCGTATATGACAAAGTTACAAATTTACGCCATGTACGCAGATTTAAAAATTTTCAAAAATATATTTTCTTCAATATTGGAATTGAAAAATTTGAATATCAGATTTTTATCTTTTTCTTCATATTATAAAATATTAAAGTAGGTATTAATAATGATAGTATAAGTAATTATATGTTATCACTGCTTATAGAAAGTTAAGTACGTATTTAATGTATATAACACGTAACATCAAGTTTAAAAAAAAAACTTAATATGCATTTTATTTTAAAGTAACTTAATATATATATATATATATATATATATATATATATATATATATATTGTATGTATTAACTTATTAATATATCGTAAGTATTTCACATACTGAAAAGAGTCATATTAACCTATGTAAGGCGGTTTAAAATAAAATATGGTGCAAATAGACATTATTTACAAGCGATGAGATATTTTCACATTTTAATTAGTAAGATAATTTCATTGTCTTGTGAATTTCGTTTATAATAATTTTATTTAACGCCTTGGTATAATGACTAAAAAGTTACTACTAGTTTCATACATATTATAAATGCATATAAACTGAAGCATACATATAATTTGATAAGTGGTCAAACGTTATATATATTGACTATTGTTTATACCTTTATTTATACTTTATGTATGTATTTGTTTTTGTATATGTTATAAAGTATATAAAGTATTCAGATTTAAAATACTATACATTCTGCTTTTAACTTTGATTTATTTGCAAAGGAAAAAATAATTGAATATTATTTCAAAGTGATTAATATAGACACGATTTGTATCAAAAATGATGTTTATATAAAAAGTTAAAAGAACCTTTTTTTTATTAACCTATTCGCTAATCACAGCAGCTCGCCGTGTCTAAGCACTTTAAAATCTCTCATTTACGGGCAAGATACGGGTATGTACAGGCGGACGGACGGACTATCGGTCTCTGTATTGATTGAAAAATGTTCAAATCTATTAAGTTACATGAAGTATTTCGTGAATACTTTTATTTTTTGTATAGATTTGCATAGTATGCATAAATATACATATGTAATAACGATGTTTTAATTTTTTTTTTCTGTAAATCTACTTATTTCATATTTAATTCTAGTATATGAAAAGGGTTACGATATTATTTAGAGTTCTATGTAATTAGATAATAAATCTCTGTGTTATTCTAAATGTTATTAAAATATGTTTTATCGTGAATAAATAAAATTATCCCAAAAAAACATATATATTTGTACATTTTTCGGTTTACCTGCTTGTTCCGTTTCAACGATGCATCCCAACTATTGTTAACTGGCTGACGCGCATCCACGTGATGAGTCACAAAATATAAATGTGTAAGTACCCACTTAAACATAGATTTCTTAAGATAATTCAAATACAATGGCGACATTTACCAATGTGTTATTAATTTTGAGCAAATTTTGTTTAGTTTTTTAGTAAATTGAACTTATAACTTTTAGTCATTTTGATACATTTGTATCATTTTTTATCCCTTTGTAAATTAAATTTTGAATATTGCGGAAACCCATATCTATAGATTTAGAATAATTTTTCAGATTTCGTTGTACACGCATTAAATAATTGATTAATTATCTTTCTTTTACGTTTTTTTTTCAATCTGACATACACGGTCTGTGGTCATAAATTAACAATAGATTAATATGAATATATTTAGGTGATGGGTCTCGTTATTCATTGAATATATTTAAAATAATACATGTCATTACTAAAATCGCATTAAAAGAAATACTAGAACTCACAGAAAAATAGGTCTACGACATCACAACGGATCGTGTTGGCACAAGTTTTTCGTATTTCATATAAGAAATATGTACTCTTGCTAATATTTACGTGGCCCATAATAGGTATGTAAAAAAAAAACGATGTATCTAATTTATATACATTTTACTTTAAAACTTATTCTATAAACCTATCAATTTACCACCAAGATTGTTTAACTTCTCTGAAGCAGCGCGTGTGATGCTTCTTATTATTTTACTAGGAACCTGCAGACGAAGATAATATGATATTAATTTTATTTATTTATTACATCAAGCGCAAACAAGAGCAGTAACCGATATTTTAAATATTAACATAAAATGATATAGTCTAAGTATTGATACGTAAAAACTGACCTCCAGAATGGAATTGAAAAAATTCGAAATTCCTTCAGCACCTCCAACAATAGCTCGACCAGCGTTACGAAATTTATCTCCATCGTTTCCATACTTGTCTTCTTCCCTGATCGTATCCACTATGGGCTTAGGCTGTAAAAATATATACATTATGTAGACATTTTATAATTACAACGCTCTAACATTATTTCCTAAACCAAACCTGAAGAAAGCCGGCTACAATATTCTGTGCATTTTCTTTAATCGACAATGTTTTGCTACCATAACCTTCAGTTTCTAACAAGGCGCTTTCCAGTTTTGTAACAGGAGGTGAAAAAAATCCGGCGTCATTTACAGATCCAACCTGAAATCGTATTTTAATTTTTATATCATTATAATTAAAAATGAGAAATTGAAAGAAATAAGGTTTAATGTCTATTACGAGATAGTAAGAAATATTTTTTACTGCAATTTCCACTAAGGATTTTACGTATCATTTTTAATTAAAAAAATCTTAATTATTTCGTCCAATAAATACTCACGACTGGATATTCTGGGCTAATTTTGTTACCCAATATGTTGAACACCGGTCCTTTTGTTAAAAGATTTCCAGCAGATGATTTGTCATTGTTTGTATTGGAAACAGGGTGATTCTCTGGTTCTAAAGGTTGTGTTAATGGAACATTTGAAGCTGATCGCGGTTGGTCGTAAACTGGCAAGTCGATTCGAATTGGTTCATCCACAGGTATCGACATGACCCCTGCTAGGCCCAGTAATACATATAGAATTCTTGACATCCTTAAATTAATGCAACGTAATAAAATTAAAAAACATTTGTCTGAGACTAAAAATTGTGATATTATTGTTATATTTATGTTTTAATATCGAGCCGAGATGGTAGCCCAGTAGTTAGAATGCGTGTATCTTAACAGATGATCGCGGGCTCTAATCCGGCAAGGACAGCAAATATTTATGTGCGTGAAGGTAAACATCGTGAGCAAACCTGCATGTGTCTAATTTCATAGAAATTTTGCCACTTTGTATGCAGCAACCCGTATTGGAGCAACGTGGTAGAATAGCTCCAAACCCTGTCATCAATAGGAGCGTAAGCATCAGCCCAGTGGAACATTGAGGCTGTTACTTTACTTTTATGAATTTATTGTTTATTACGATAAAATTACTTAATAATATGTAGGTACCCACAGGATTAAGTATGTACTGTGGACTGATGTCATCTGTCCTAAGCTTATATTAATATAATCAACTAATCGAATGCAAATATTTATAAACCAAAATAACACTATTGTTTATTATTATAATTTCCTAAAAGAGTTATTATATGTGGAAATATTGTCAGCAAATAGTTAATATTTTTTTATTACCTGTCTGTCAAAAAATAACGAAACGTACTTTAAACCAGCATATTTTTTTTTAAATTAAAATCAAACCAAAATGAATATGCCCGAAGTGACTAGATGTTTCGGTACTTTTCCTCCAAAATACGCAACTTATTTGATCGCCCTATTTGGCCTAGGTTCCGGAGGGGTCGGTTTGGCAGGAATAATACTCTACGGTATAATAGAAAATGCGTTATTAGTTTACATACTAGGACGCCGACCGAGAGTGGATGAAACTTTAAAAAAAGCTGTATTATTAACGATTGGCTTGTCATCTTTACTACTGACGGTAGGGAATGCCCTTTTATTTGTGGGTGCAACTTCTCAATCCCGAGGAGCGTTATCTGTAGGCGTCTGGACTTTATTGGCAATGTGTTTACTTCTCATATTTGGGGCTATAAGTGCCCCTGTATCATGTTTCTTCATTAAAAACGCATGTATAATAAAGAAAATATCTACTGTCACCATGGTTCTAACTTCCATTGTTTTGACAATATTTATCGAGGTATGGCTTTACTTTTTGGTGGTCGCCCATAACTATTTAATTCAATTATGAAGTGCCTTAGTATGAGAAATTTATACAGTGACATATTAAATGTAAATTATATAATACAAATTTAAGAGACAGATTATTAAATTATACTTATTTATATAACCACTTTGTATTCATTTGATTATTGAATAATAAACTAGCTGACCCCGGCAGTTTGTCTACTCTCGTACTAACCACGGGAACACCGTACTATTTTTCATCCTCTATTACTACTACTATTATGAAAGAAATTTTGCAAAAACTCTAATAATCTACATCTCAATCTTAATATTATCTACATTTCCAACTTAAATATTGAAGAAGTTGCACACAAAGCTTTATCCCATTTTTTATAAAAAGTAGCCTTGTCCTTCCTTTCTTGGGGTTCAAGCATACTGTACCGAATTTAATCAAGATTTATTATTATTATATATTAATATTAATTTATTCAAGAATTATTTTATCAGTGGAAGTGTAACAGACATACATGAATATATATAATATAAATATGACAGAATTACTGTCACATTTATAATACTAGTATAGATTATTATAGGTCCTTTTGTTTAGGATGCCGACTAATTTTTGGATAAATAAAAACAAATATTATTAAGGTCATGCATAATTTAACATCCTGTGCAGATATTCCGAAAGATAACGATTAAGTAATCTGACAAGAAATTGCAACTCAGATGAGTAGTTATGAGTATTTATATTTAAAAGAATACTTCAATATTGCAGTCAATAGGGATATTAATAATGATTATTACAATTTAGATAATATATAGATAACTACGTAGCTAGGTATTACGATCGTATTTTAATATGGGTTATTAATATTTTTTTAATTACATTATAAATATTACAAATAAAAAAATATTAAATTTGTAACAATTGATAAAATATTATAGTACATATTCAATACGGATAATTTAGGAATTAAAGTAATAAATCTTTCTATATTTACATGAATACTAAGATTTTATAGTACGATACCTTTTTAGTTTTAATCACACAAAATCGCGGTCTTAACCTAATTTTATGTACTGTGAATTAAAACAGTTACACTTCATAAAGATATAAACTTATAAAATATGCCAAAACTTATAAAGAAGACTAAGAAAAAAGAATACAAAACAAATCGCACGTCCAATTAATTATTAAATAATAACTCAGCACTCACTTGCTTGCCGCGGCTTGTTAGACACTTACTACAAACACGTCGAGCTCTATTAAGACATCTACTTTCACGAGTTACGTCAGAGAGCCTTGGCACCGCCGAATGCAGTATGTGTTTACGGGTCGCACATAAGCTTAAACTTGATTATGAAACTGTTTTGTTGAATATTTATTCAAATTTATAATTGTTAATTGTAATCTACCACATTATTACCATACCCTAAGTTTAAATAGTATGACTTAATAAACTGCCAAATAATTCGTTGCGCTCGCGAATTCGTCTAAAGTGTACATTCATTATTGTGTTGTAAGTGTACATTCATTCATTAACTTAAGTATGTTATGAAAATTAAGCTTCCGTGATAGTGTTTGTGCACAAAGGTGTGCACAAAGGTGTGCACAAACACTAGTACACTCTCATAACTGAAAAGCCGGCTAATCCAACACATCCATGAGAGCCGAGGCATAGCACCTTTGGCTTTACAAGCTCTCTGAGGTCTAGGTACTAGACATTTCCGGTCTGCGACTGAGACTTTGTCAACAAAAAAAAACAATAAGTTTTTGTTGTCCGACACTGGAATCTAACCCAGTAAGGGCTCAAATTCCAGAGTCTGTCTCAGGGTCTGCGGCCTTAAGACCTGGTTAGAGATCGGACCAGGCGGGGCGGTGACGAGACGTTCGCGTGACTGCAGCGCGGCGTGGATGTCACACTGTGGGCGTGACGCTAGCGTCAGCATCGCTTCGGCTGCCCCGCTAGTCATGGCGTGATTTCTGGAGCATTTTGACACAAAAGATTAAGTGATTCTAATGTGGAAGCGGTTGTTTTTGCGCTGCGCTCCGGTTGTATTGTACGACAGGGCTTTGTGATGTCTTCCATATGACTAGTATATTATAACTGTTCACGTCGCGTTAGCGTCCCATTCCACTGTCCGACCATTTTAAGCTAACCACTAGACACGAGGCTAATTTTATTACAATTGAGTCAACTTACAGTTATTCTAAACAGTTTTTAAAGTAGCCAAACAAGTTAAGACATTTTTTTGTAGAATAAAAAATCAGTGTCATCTATTTCTTATACTGAACATTATTTTATTGAATTTTTCTTATCGAATTAGTTTTTTTTTTTTTTATATGCCCCGGGATGGCAAATGACTCTACTCCACCTGATGGTAAATGGTAGTAGAGTCCAAACGCGACGACGGCCAGTACTGTCGGGAAGAATGTTCTGTACTAGCCGTCCCCGCCTTGCCGGCCCGCAAGATGCCTCCTCACGCCTCGTTTGAAGGAACCCGGGTTGTAAGAGGAGGGGAACACGTGAGCTGGTAAGGAATTCCATTTTTTGGTAGTGCGACAAAGAAAGGAGTTGCCAAATTTCTTTGTGCGCGATGGAATTGATGTCACAGTTAGGCGGTGACATCGAGAACCAGCTCGCGTGGACTTAAGAAGGAAGGGGGAAGCAGGAATTAGAGAGAATAATTCCTCAGAGCACTCGCCGTGATACAGTCGATAGAAAGCGCTCAGTGCTGCTATCTCGCGACGCAATTGTAAAGGTTCAAGGGTGTTTGTGACCTTTACGTCGCCAATAATGCGTACTGCACGTTGCTGCAACCGGTCCAAGGCCTCCAGTAGGTACTTAGCGGAGCCATCCCAAAGGTGCGAGCAATATTCAACGCAAGACCGTACCTGTGTTTTGTATAACAGGCCCAGTTATTGTGGCGTGAAAACACGCCGCACCTTGTTCAGAACTCCGAGTTTCCGTGAAGCTGTTTTTATAATAGCCTATTTAATAATTAATTAATTTTAATTAGTTAAGAAAATATAGTTTATTTCGATTAAATTATTGGAATTATTTTAGATGACTCAAACAAATGTTTGTTTGATGATACTATCTATCTATTTTATCTATGTTTTAACTATAAGTCGCAGTTACACTATACTAACAGTACGTAAAAAACTTATCAAAGAGAGTAAAAAGTTTCACGTAGGGACCCCTACATGAAACTTTTTATGATGACATTATAAAAATGACAATGTAAAAAAAACATGACATTACTGAAATGGTCAAAGTTATTTTGTTATGTTATGGCGCTGTTAGAGTTCAATTAATAAAATATCGTATATATTTTAAAGAAAATGAACTTTATGAATAGTTGCAGTATAGCAAAATGTAGAAGAGTTTTTTGGAAATATTCATGTAACGGCGATTCTCAATTCAAACATTTATATTTGTTAAAGACTTTGGTTAATAAAAAAGAAGTATTCTTAAACAATTCATCTCCGATAATACAGAGAACAGATTTTCAGTTACAATTGGTTCCTTTTCCTACTAGATTAATGTTTTGGAATCAGGTTCGATTTCAAAAAGATTGTCCCAAGCTACACCGTGATATTCAGTATCCTAGTTTCGATGACTATAGAAAAGAAAAGTTTAAGGATCTGAAACACACAAAATGGCATTCTGGTGATGAAAAACATGGATACACCTATGTTACTGGTTTATTTGGTTTACTATGTGGAATGTATGGATTAAAGTCGGAATTAGTGCACTTTTTATCAAGTATGTCAGCACCAGCCGATGTTTTGGCTATGGCTACAATAGAAGTAGACATTAAAAATATCGCACCAGGCATGTGTTCTTCTTATAAGTGGCGTGGGAAACCTCTCTTTATTAAACATAGAACTGAGGGTGAAATATTAGCAGAAGCGAATACACCTTTTTCAGCTTTAAAAGATCCTGAGAGTCCTGAACAGCGTACCATAAAACCAGAATGGTTAGTAGTTATTGGAATTTGTACACACTTGGGTTGTGTTCCCGTGCCTAACTCGGGTGACTGGGCCGGTGGATTTTATTGCCCTTGTCATGGAAGCCATTATGATAATGTTGGAAGAGCACGAAAGGGACCAGCTCCTCTTAATTTAGAAGTGCCTCCTTATATATTTCTTTCTGATACTGTTGTGTTGGTAGGTTAGTTATTTTAATACATTACCAATGTTAACATTTTCTATAACCCTTTTTGAATGATATGATTATGTTCGAACATATCTCAGGCGAATGTCATACCTAAGTTGAAAATAGAAGAAAAATATATGCATATTTTTCAGAACTCAACATTTTATTTACAGATAAAAGGTAATTTTGTAAAATATAACAAAATGATATTTTTGTGTTTTACTACCTTAATATTGACTATTAATAACATAGGCTAAGCACAAAAACTTCATTTTGTCATTTTAAAATTTAAATTTTTGTACGTTACAATATCTCAAAAATAAAATAATGACATTGTATTTCGAGAACTGTTACGCAAAACACAACCAATTGGAAGCACCATACGAGATCTTTCTCATCGCCCTTATTTCTTGTCAGTTTAAGTCCAACTATTATATAATACAATATATAATAGTTGCGTAGTATTATAACGTAGCTGACAAAAAGGACATAATAATTATGTCCCATATATTATGTTTATCAGGGTAAGGTAAAAATGTTTTAGTTATTGAGAGAATCGAAGCAAAAAAGCGGTCTATTTATTACATTACGTATAACATAAGTATGATATAAGTAGTATTACGTCGATGGTTATTTATTTTTAAACAATTGATTCGATGGCTTATGTAGCAATTAGCCAGTACTAGGTTAAAAACACTAAGAAACGTCTAATACATGTGGAGCAAGTGTCTCATTTTCATTTTTTTCAATGTAAGCTAAAGTTAAGCAAATAATTAACCGAAGACATCAATGATTAATACAATCTTTGGCGAGGCCTAAAACTCATTATTTAACAAAAATACTGTATGAATGTCCGCATTTGGGAATGATGGTCCAAATCAAACTAGGAATGAATAAGATCCATGCAGCTTACATTTACGGCTCTGCATTATCGTGAGACGCAGTTGTGAAAATTAAAAAAAAACCTATCATATCCATTGTTCATGGTTCTAGATGTGTGCATTTGATTTATCACGACTACCTGAAAACGAAAAAATTGGCAGACATTTTGCTCATTGATTATGGATTTGGAAAACAGATTAAAATCCAAATATTTGAAATAGTTTCCATCGATTGCTTATATTTAACATTAATTGTTTCCATACATTTTTGTATTGTTGACAAAGCAGAGGTTTATTTATAAATAAACTCGGAATAATAAAGTATGCTAATCTAAGAAATTAGAATTATCCTAGAAGGCAGAACAAGCCAGGACTGGACTTAAACATATAGCATTTTCAACCCGTTGATTGTATAGATCAAAATTAAAGCATTTTGTGTTTAAATAATACGTTTAAGTTCTCAGTTAATAAAAAACATATTTAATTAATTAATATAAAAAAGTTAAAAAAAAAACGATTTTATCTTTTTCCTAAGAGGGCTCAATAGAGAGGGCACGAGATGTGAAATCTTAGAGACGTTTTTGACTGTTCAAAATAGGTCCTGCAAAGCTAAGAGCAAGTTATGTTAACAGGAGGAATGTCGCAATCAATCTATATTTTGAACGATAATTATTATTTACAATGAACGTGATATTTTCAATCTATGGATATCTGTATAATAAAAAATATATATTTATTGTACAGAACACAGAAATCAATTATTTATACACAGCGCTGAAACAGTATCATATTTCACGCGTGTATAGTTTATACTATTATATATACTGAAATGATGTGTATAGAATCGTATTATACTCAATATACCTTGGTAATTGGTTTAAGTAAATAATAAAGCAGTGCATTGCCAACCATACGCGTTGCTCATATTACACATATTGTTTACGGCAGCGTGTCTTAATATATTAATTAATTTAATTTCTGCTGAATTGTCGTTAATATGATTTAAGATTTATGATTTCTTTGAAATTATTGATAGTGTGAACTGTGACTATAATAGACTATAAATATGACAAATTTAAATGTCATCTGTCAGGTGCTTAAACTTCAATTGTCAAATTTATTAAAAGAGACAAAACGGCTTGCCAACAACCAACAAGTGTTGTTTTATTGAGTGATTAAAATATTGTAACTCTAACTAAACTAATTACGTACGACATTGAGAGAAAATATTTAAAAATCTTCAAAAAATGTAATATTGAAATGAAATAAACTTTTATTTTCATATTAAGTTTAAAATAAAATACAAAATTAATAATTTTACGTCTTAAAAAAAGCAAAAAAATGAGTAAAATGAATAATTCATTTTTATGGGGGATAATTTTTGCGTCTGCAACATGGAGTGTATCATTATATTTATATTGGTTACTTAATATGAGTGGTAAGTAGTAGTTTTTTTTTTAATTACGTTACAATTTAAATTTTTGGAGACATGGATCCGTATCTATGTAGTTAATTATTCAACATACATTTAAGAAACTAAAAAATGCTAGTTAAAATATGTCTATCACCTAATAATATTTGTTACTGATTAAAATAATATATACATTATATTGTAATATAATGTATTTATGAAAATATTCATATAATTTGAATAACAAAAATATATACAACATATAGTAATTTTAGAAAAATACATAATATTTTAACTCATTCTTAATTCAACTCATTAATTAGGACTTAAATTCTACTATACCTAATGGTTTTAGGTGAAAATGTTGTTAATCTTAAAAAGGACAGGTTACATTATCATCTTGTTAACAAAGAAGAGAAGGATCGTATAAAAAACAATGATAAATCTATTGCAGCTTTGGAGGGCAAGAATCTATTGTATGATAGCCCTAAAGAGAACATTGCTAACTATATGGATAAAAAGTGGAAACATCAAAAGGAGATGTCTGATTATTATAGAAGGAAGGTAATGTTGAAAGAGAAATTTACAAAACAGCTTGGATTAAAAAATAAGGCATTACCAGATAAAAGCTTAGGTAAGTTATTATATAAATTATATAATTGTTGATATTCATGCAAATACATTTTGGTGAACTATGTTTGAACTTAAAAAAGTAATAGTCTGTAAATATCCCTCTGTCGGGTAAAGGGGTCCTCTTTCTTGGAGAGTGTTATGAGCTTGTTACACCATATTGCTCTAATGCAGTTTGGGCAGTGGGTATTTGAACTTGAAACATAAAATAATGTTTATGATTGTATTCAAAGTTTTCACACACTGTTAACCAGTTGAAACTTTGTAATTGTTGTGGAACCTGTGATAATGTTTCTGGTGTAATATTGTCAACAGCTCTAGTGGTGTGAAAGTCCCCCTGGATGATTGTCTATAAAAATATTTATAGAGCATTGCAAAGTATTTTTTTTCATATTTTCTTGTTACATTTATTACTTAAAGTTACAGATTATATACTTAAGTATTGTAAAGATTGTAATCAATTTTAATGATATGAATAAGCTGTACAAAATACTACCAAAAATAATTGTGTTTCTGTTTTAGAAAATCAATTTGGGTTGATACATAATGCGGATGATGTTAAAATTCGAGAAAATGGTTACAATTTGCATGCATTTAACACTCTCGTCTCACAAAGAATTGGGAATCATAGAGGATTACCAGATACAAGAAATAAATTGTACGATTTTAGTGTAAACTTTATTATTTGCAATGAATATTGTCCTGATTGCTATTTCTTTTCATAGTTTTATTGTTAAACTACTTTTAAACTTTGTATTCTACTTATTTTAGATGCCGATTACAAAAACATCCTTCAAAATTACCTAAAGCATCCATAATTATTTGTTTTTATAATGAACATTTTGAAACACTCATAAGATCCGTCCACTCCATCTTAGATCGCACTGATCAGAAGCTCCTCAAGGAAATAATATTAGTTGATGATTATAGTGATATAGTAGGTCTACATGATGAAGTAAAAAAAGCAGTTGATGAATTAAACAGCAAGGTAAAGAAAGAAGAAGAATTCCTGGACACGAATAACCTTGATGGCGACAATATTATAGACTACATCAATGACGACAATAATAATATTTTGGATTTAAAGAAATCTACAGATTCAAATAAAAAGTTGAAAGGTTTGAATATACAGTTACTTAAAACTAGTAAAAGAGAAGGTCTCATCCGAGCTAGACTATATGGAGCCGATAATAGTATTGGAGATGTAAGTATTTATACTAACATTATAGAAAGTTTGCCATTATATACCTCATATTTATTAACTGTTATCAAATAATTTTAAAATTATATATAATTATATAATATATATAATATAATATATATAATTTATAGTTTAGTGTAAAACTGTATGGTTTATCATGTAAATAATGTATAAGAAAACAAATGTATGTTTATAGGTTTTGGTATTCTTGGATTCACATATTGAAGTGAACGTAGACTGGTTGCCTCCTCTTCTAACAAGATTGTCAGAAGGTGTTGATGGTGTTAATGTAAGGTATTCACCACGGGCTGTTACTCCAGTCATTGATGTTATTAATGCTGATACGTTTGAATATACCTCAAGTCCATTAGTCAGAGGAGGTTTCAATTGGGGATTACATTTCAAATGGGATAACCTACCTAAAGGAACCTTAAAAAGTAAGGACTAAAAACGACACTTTATGCTTGTTAATAAAAATCACCTTTGATAAAATATTATGTTAGTAAAATGTAACTGCCTCTAAACACGCCCATGTCTAATAAAGGTGACCACTTTCCAGTGGCTCATTTACTAATCTACTTTCTCACTATGAATAATAGTTATTGTGTTCCGCTTGGCTCTAATTATACCTCATAATTATTTTTGTTTGAAAAAGTGCGTCTTTTAGATACATAAACTGCTGAAATAAACTCACTATTATTTACAATATTATTGCTATGAAGAAAGGTATATATTGATATTAAAAAATTGTTGTTTATTTTTCAATTCAATTATTTTCTGATAAAAAATATAATCACTTAATTAAAGAAACAAATTATATATTATTAATCACAAGTGCTAATGTGAACTTTATAATTACATGTCTTACGTATATAATTTTATAAATAATATGTCATTGAGTCATCACTTTATCACTTTAAACATGTATTTCAAGAACGATAACCAGTTTAATTTATTGTTATTTATATTTGTCACATACTCATAACTAAGAATTTATTGATTTCAGATGAAGAAGATTTTGTAAAGCCAATACGATCTCCAACGATGGCAGGTGGTCTGTTCGCTATATATCGGGAATATTTCAATAACATTGGCAAATATGACTCTGGCATGAATATTTGGGGAGGTGAAAACTTAGAGATATCTTTTCGTGTATGTATAATTTTATTATATGTTTTTATTACAAATATCAATTTGAAAATAAGAATTCTATTTTCAAACTATATTTGTTAGTCGAGAAATTTCTGTTCAGTAACATATGAAGGATTATTTTCTTATTAAGCTTTAACCTCTTAGCATAGGGGTCAGTAGTGGTTGATTGCTTAAGAGGACGCAATTTACTGTCACTTAGGTTTGTTGATTGTAGTCTTAAACAACTTTGGATGGCTATCAATAAAGTAAGTCCATATGCTGTTAAACTAAACATTTATTCTATTGTTAATGTCGAGAACTTTTAGTGCAAATAATGTTATAAAATAATCTGTAAAGTGTTATAAATTCGAAACAAAGTATAATGCTTTGCTTGTTATCTTATTTCGACTAAACCACTGTAGAGATTGTATGAAAAAGTACATATTGTGTATTTGATTGTGAAATCTAGTCAAGTCACTTAAATACGGAGGGTGTATAAATAACGGAAATAACGAATCTATAAGAAATATAAATTTGACACGGATGGAGTATAATATAATAAATAAATATTGGGTCAGTAATTTCGAAAACAAGTTAAACTATATTCTTAAGTACTCAGTAAAAAAAATCTTCAATGTATTCTTAAACCCGTAAAATTTAGGCGTGTAAATGTCTAGAGTTGGATTTTTATGAGCAAACGTATCGATATAGTTTTTTTTTGTAAGAGGGTCCAACAACACCTGATGAAAAGTCACTACCACCACCCATGGACATCTACAACATCCGAGGTCTTGTAGGTGCGTTCCCTTTAAGGAATGAGTACGTTCTTTTCTTGAACGTTGATATATCATATCGATTCGGATAAGTCGCCGGCGAAAGGTGGTCCCATATAATGATAGTGTGAGGCAGGAAATGCCTTAAAAATCGCGCTCTTGTGGATTTCCAGACATTGAGGTGGTGAGGATGGAATTTTGAGTTCTGGCGCAATGTCCGGTAGTGAAATTCAGCAGCTGGGACTAATCCAAACAATTCCTCAGAACATTCCCCGTGATATATGCGATAGAGGATGAGAGAGATGATAGAGTGGCTCAACGTCTCCACACTGTTCCAAAGGATCGAGCCGGTCCGTTTCTTGATTGTCGACAATTCGAACTGGTCTACGTTGAATACAGTCAAAACAAGAAGCTAGTACTGGGGAGCTCCCGCCCAGAGATGAGAGCAGTACTCTTTATGAGGCCGAATTTGCGCCTTGTAGAGTTTTAGGCGATGAGCCGACGTTAAGTTCTGCCTCGCCTTGTTAAGAATATCAAGCTTATTAGAGGCCAATTTGGCTTTACCTTCCAATTGACCGCGGAACTGAATAACGTTCGAAATCTTGACTTCAAGTATCGCGATACTGGCTGTGGCAGCGAGGGGAGTATTCACAAATGAGGAGAAATGACAAAAGGTGACTTTTTAGCAGTCAACGCGCCCAACTCGAGTCTTATTAGGGTTGAATTGGACTAAGATAAGTTGGCCCAGTCTGAGACTTTGGCAGCAGTGAATGTTGCTGATTTGGAACATGTCATTGATATATAGAAGAAACGGAGTAGCACGCAGCCTTGTAAACACCAGAATTGACAAATTTTAAGTGAGAGCATGCGCCGTCGACAACGACCTTGATGCTCCGATCTGTTTAAAACTGGTGATCCAGATGCATAATTTTATGGAAGGACTGTAGGAAGGAAGCTTCGAAAGAAGCGCTTTATGCTATACCCGATCAAAGGCTTTTGCTATGTCCAGACTGACTGCTAATGCTCCCCCCTTGGACTCAACTGCTTCAGCCCCTCTGTGAGTCAGGTAAACTAGAAGATCACCGGCTGAGCGACCCCGATGGAAATCGTACTGGCGGTTCCTAATTAGCTGGTGCTCCTAGGTACCGCAGGAACAGGCAGTTTATTACTGACTCCATTATCTTAAAGAACAAGGAGGTGATGGCAATAGGCCAATAGTTTGTGAGATCAGAGCGATTGCCTTTTTAGAAATCGGGTGAAGTGTTTTACGAACTGCACTTTGTCAGAATTTAATTTAAGGAATTGTGGTATCACACCGCAAAATTGTCGGGGGTGACTTTTCAGTCTATAGGTGATTGATCAGATATCATTCCGGATATTTTTATTGGGAAATTTTAATTTGTTTTCAGATATGGATGTGCGGTGGTATCTTGGAATTAATACCGTGTAGTCGAGTTGGTCACGTGTTTCGTAAACGGAGACCTTATGGCTTTGGCGAAAAGGAAGACTTTATGTTGCATAACTCGATGCGTATGGCCCGAGTTTGGATGGACGACTATGTGGTAAGACATTGAATCATTTTTATACCGATAATTTAATCAGCGGTAATCGTAGGTTTTTTTTTTAGAAAATTCCCATAAATATTTAGCAACATGTACAATGTGTCAAATTAACTTTGTTCAACACAATTACAAAAAGAAAAGAAAAACAATTATATTTAAATGAAGACTATATTCATAGTGACTAGTATTTCTCTAGCAAGAAGTGTAAACGATTACTTCCTAACTGGCCTGGCTGGCAACGAAATCTATGTGCTACGTCCCTTGCACCAGTAATTTTAATGACTTACGCACTCTTTAAATCGAAACACAAGTTTTGATCTTTACTACCTTATAATGTAGACATTACTTCTTATATAGTTATAAAGATAGATGATTAATCAATTATTTATTGATTTTGCATAATTTCAAAGGTAAATGGACCAACTGAAATGTAGTGCTGAGTTTTCTACCCCGCTATATGTGATGTGGCTCCTCTAAGAATTCCTTTAACAAGTTGGTTTGACATTTTGCCCCACCCGGTGCTTTGTTGTTTTATACGTATTAGAGAGCTAATCTAATCTCTCAAAGACTAATATCCAAATGGGTCAATTTCATATAGGCGGGTGCTTGTTTTCGCGAAGAGTTACATTGATGTCCGTAGTACTTCCCAATATAACTTTCCCTAAAGTCTCAACGATCTTTTTGGATAGGGCTCATATAACTTCAGCGTAGTTGGTTAGTTGGGTCTCCATCGGGAACGACTGTCGTGGTCGGAACGGTCAGGGCGATATCATCAGTTAGCATAGCTTCTGTTATTATTTGCACATTACTTCGTGTCATTATAATTTTTATTTTCTTCTATATAAGAACAATGTACAGTGTCATAATGTTTAATTGCGTTTTTTTAATGTTTCTTTTATGTTTTTTAGTTTTTACTTAACTATTTCAACTTCTATTGTTGCTAATGTTTTTAGTGAGCATTGGATACAAGCAATCATTAAATTTTCTTTAATAATAATTGATTATGAAGCCAGTACCCGTTTGCTTTCCTTTATCCAGACTCGAATGGTGCAGGGAAAATGTAGATGTAATCAAAAACTTTCATTTTAACTTGTGTTTGAGATTTAAAGTATTTAAACATAATCATTATTTGAACATAACATAATGTGAATATATTAATATTCAGATTTCTTCTACATCGATTACAATGGTATCTTTCATGAGAGCTAATCATATTGGAAGGAAATAATCCTACACGTCTGAGCTGTTTTTCGGCTCATGGACAACTCCGTGATCGTACACATTGTTTTCAAATTTATAAAATATAGTATGAATATTAGGTCGATCATATAAGCGTATAGGTACATATAGGTACTTTTATACTTAAAAAGAACTAATTTACTTTTTTCAGAATAAAGTAATTGAGCAAAACCCGTCAGCCGCGCATGTGTCTATAGGCGATATATCCGAACGAATTGCACTACGAAAGAATCTCGGATGCAAATCCTTCAAATGGTATCTCGATAATGTGTACCCGGAACTTGAAATTGGTGAAAATTCTGCATCTAGAAAGAAGATAGCCGCGTTGAACGATCCAGAGAAGAATAAATTTCAACCCTGGCACTCTAGGTAAATAGTCAGCACATATTTACATAGCTGATTAGTAAAAAGGAAGTTATTTTTTTTTTAATTTATAATATAGGTAGGCAAATGGACAGATGCGCCACATGACGGAAAGTTGTCACCACAACTCGTAGGCATTGTCGCCGTGATATTAAATATTCCGACTATGTTAAAATTAAGTATTTAAATATGTTACAAATACATAAACTGAACACAGTAATCAGTATCAGTAACAGCCTGTGAATGTCCCACTGCTGGGCTAAGGCCTCCTCTCCCTTTTTTGAGGAGAAGGTTTAGAGCTTATTCCACCACGCTGCTCTAATGCGGGTCAGTGGAATACACATGTGGCAGAGTTTCAGTGAAATTAGACACATGTAGGTTTCCTCACGATGTTTTCCTTCACCGTCAAGCAAGAGATGAATTATAAACATAAATTAAGCACATGAAAATTCAGTGGTGCTTGCCCGGGTTTGAACCCACGATCATCAGTTAAGATTCATGCGTTCTTACCACTGGGCCAAACACTAAAGTTGTCTTGACCATATTTTCATACGATCCGGAACTTACGCCGTTTACTGATTCAGCGCTCGGCACGGTACTGGTTGACCATCGTTTGATTATTATTTTTTCACTACTATGACTGGTTCACATATTCCAGTACAGTAATCCAGCGAAATAATCCAGCCCAGTGCTGAACTGGCTAATGTCGAGCATATTATTCCAAGCTTTAAAGCTCTTGAAGCGGTAACATTACAAACAAGGATTACAAGAGAAAGTTAAAAAAAAGTTTAGTGTGAATAAGATGAAACTTGCGATTGAAGTGCGAAAGCGATTTTGTTACCCTTCACGTCTTAACTACTTAACCGATCACCATGAAATTTTGCATACACGCTGTCCGGGGTATAAAAACAAAAAAAGGAGCCTTCACAGGCGGGCAAAGCCACACGCGGAAAATATTTAGTCGTAATAAAACAGAGCTTGATATAATTTATATTGTTTCTTCACCAATGCAAACATTATTTTTTTCATAAGAAGATAATGAACTAGATCATAAATAGATTTATTTATGATTTTTTTTGTTTAGTTGTTTGTATTTTCATTAGATATTAACATTAACATTACAGTGTTTTAAATTATTATTATTTTTTTGTAACTTTCAGAAAACGTAATTACACGGATTCGTTTCAAATTCGTTTAAAGAATACTTCTCTATGCATACAAAGTGCAAAGGATATCAAAAGCAGAGGCAGCGGATTAGTTCTTGCTAATTGTATAAGGACCCTCAACCAGGTAATAATTTAATATTCAGAAATCGACATTGTAACACAAACTCTTAATTTAAATGTTTAAATTTCATAGAGGAAAGATTATCTTCTTTTATATTTAAGATTATTAAGGCTTATTTATAACATCATAGAAATCGTTATACTTCGGAAAATGTAATAATATCTATCGGAAAATAAATACCTATTTGTTTAGTAACTAAGTAATTTCGAAGAGTCTCCAGCAAAAACATCTTAGCTATATACTAGCGTTCGTCCAGTATTCGAATTTAATCCATAAAATCATTATTAGGACATTATCATTATTTTATTATTTGATAACACTAAAGCTCATCAATATCTACTAAAAATCGATTTTTCAGAGGTTCATATTAAAAATAGAAGAGAAAAAGTTTCTAAAAGAAGAGGAGAAAAACAGTTGTTTTGTTTCTGCCTATTTATATATAGATCTTACGATGAATTTGTAAGTTGCTGCTTAGTGCTCGGCATTATTGGCAATGCCACTTCAAACACTTAACGCTTTCCTTATGTGTACATTGATAGTTATATGCAACGACATACGATCTTACTTAAATCGGACAAATGGTATATAAGAATACATACGGGAAAAATAAGGAGATTTATATATATATATATATATATATATATATATATATATATATATATATATATATATATATATATATATATATATATATATATATATATATATATTTCCTGATATAATCTGTATAAAAAAGCAATTCTATGCAACATTTCTAATTTCTCATTATATTTTTGCGTTCTTACAGATTTGGTTCGAGACCGACCGCAATGAGCTGATTCTAGGCCGCTTCCTGTGTCTTGATGCTGTTAGCAATGTGTCACCTGTCATTGGTAAATGTCACGAACTTGGAGGTACACAAGAGTGGAAACACAAGGGAACGGTAAGAGATGTTATATCATAAATGTATATATTTATAGAATAGGTAGGCGGACGATCTTATGGGTCACCTGATGGTGTGTGGTCCATCGCTTACATCGTCAATGCGCCACCAACTTTGGGAACTAAGATGTTATGTCCCTTGTTTATGTAATTACACTGGCTCACTCACCCTTCCACCCGGAACACAACAATACCAAGTACTGCTGTTTTGCGCTAGAATATCCGATGAGCGGGTGGTACCTACTCAGACGAGATTGCAAAAAGCCCTACCACCAGTAATACCACCAGTGAAATATATTTATTATATACCTTGTAATTACATTGTATCACAATTTTACAATTTAAACGGAAAACAACAATAATAAGTGTAGTTAAAATAGTAAGTTACAACACGATAAACAACAATAGTAAGTTACAACACGATAGCATCAACACCCAAATAATATGAATATCAGCACTCTTTATACTTTATGTTATATCAGAACTGCTAGGCGTGCGCCCTTTCTCAGTATGAGAAAGTTGGCTAACGTAAACTTCTCACTCTTCTCTCATACTTCGATAACTCTCAGACATACAAGTTTCCTTACAATGTATTCTTTCTTCGTTAAATACAGCGAAAACACTAATTAATCTAGTCATGTCAACTTCGAAAAGTCAGAAGTGGGTGCCGTAGTTTCGAACTATCGTAGTAGTCCAATAGTCTTATCACCAGACTACCACTGCTTCCTAATAATTTAAATATTCTATATCTACAATTCATGCAGTTGTTATATGGTTTCAATACTAATAATTTGCGTAAAAAACTGAACCCCAAACTGGTGAAGCCGCAGAAAAAACAGGAAAATGACACAAAAAAATAACAAGCGAAATATTTATCAAAATATAATCCCGGCAATGATGATTTAGTTGCAAGTACAATAATGTTAGTTAGTTGTTAGGAATTCTGAATAGAGATCGACTGCCTCGTTGGGCTAGTGGCTATATGTAAGGCGGCAGACTCAGAGGTCCTGGGTTTAATACCCAGGTCGGGCAACTAAAAAGTTATTGGGTTTTTCTGTCAGAAAATTCTCAGTAGCAGCCTGGAGTCTGGAAGTTGCAAGTGTGTACACTCCCGTGCCTCGGAAAGCACGTAAACCCGTTGGTCCAGCGCCTGTCGTGTCGGATTGCTGTCCCATCGGGTTATAAGATTTAGGGAATAGAGAGTGCACCTGTGTTTGCGCACACACTTGTGCACTATAATATTTCCTGCGTAGTTGGCTAATCTCTCTTGAGATTGGCCGCCGTAGCCGTAATCGGTCTGGAATAGAAATGGCGTTTGTGCTTCGAATCTAAAGTAGTTTCGAAATAGCTGCAGTATCACTGCCGCTAACATTTTTCCTGTCTTAAATTAGCTCTAAGTAAAAGAAATACAATATAGATATATTTCGATGATTCTTTCTTTCCTCATCAATGTTTATCGGCGGTTGTGACCACTTAACGTTAGGTGACCCATGTGCCCATCTTCTTCTCTTCTGACGAAGACATATTCACTTCTTTGATCTGTTCCATACCCTTGTAACTAGCTTATATTTTCTATTGGTGTCTCTAATAATTTAAGGTTCTAATTATTTAAGGTCTAAATACTTAATGTTCAAGGATCACATCCCATTCGCTCGATATTTTTGTCAAAAATTCTTCCGGTAATCATAAAGTTTGACAATTAGCCTTTTTATGTTGAAAATAAAAACAATCGGATTGTTACAATAAATAGATTTGCTAATCGGGAATTAAAATAAGAACAATCTTTTTATAAACTATTTTTACGCAATTGTAAAGTATCATGGAATATCGTCCAAACATCAGCTTTTTTTTATATTCGCCGGGAGGGCAAATGACTCTACTCCACCTGATGGTAAGTGGTAGTAGAGTCCACTAGCCGCCTTCGCCTTGCCGGCCCGCAAGATGCCTCTTCACGCCTCGTTTGAAGGAACCCGGGTTGTAAGAGGAGGGGAACACGTGAGCTGGAGAATTGAATTTCTATCAAGAGAAATCTGTTTCCGACTTATAATATATATCAAATATATTGCTATTTTGGCAAAAGTTGATTATCAAAAATTTACTTGATCAAGCTACACATACGTCTCTCTCGTGACGACAACGATTGACTTATGCACACATTCGCTTATAAACTCTTTTCTATGAAAGAAATTTTAGTATTAACACTGAATTTTACATTATTTACAGGCTGGAAGTCCGATTTACAATACAGCGGCTGGAATGTGTCTTGGTGTGGAAGGGGCGTATCGCAACGAACCCATACTCTTAGTGATCTGCGACAACCAGCCAACAAATCAATGGGACTTCGTCAGATCATAAAGCATAACAAGGGGAGCAAATGAGAAACATGTCATCGACTGGATTCAAAATAATTCTAATTCTTTCACTTATATAAACTAAAATAGCTTAAAATATTTGTGAAACAGACCACTCTATGAGTTTAAATCAACATTTCTATAAGAACATATTTTTTATTCAAATTTTACTTATTATCTAAGATGTTGTAAATTTTGTCTAACAGTGAAAAAAAAACATTTAGAGTTATTCGGTGATTTATATATAATTGTGTGTAACAAGTACAAACTATATTCATCTGTACTACGCAGGGAATAAGGCTTCAATTGCTATTTATATAATTAAAATGGTAATATTAATTACAATAACATACGAATCTTACGAATAAACGTTGTACGGCGGTCGTTAGTTACAGAATACTTTGTCTTAGTGATTCATCATTATATACAAGGTTTATTAGTAAGGCCGTAAATAATATTAATAAGTAGCGATAGAGTCCAGTACAGATTATTCAAATAAGACTAAAAAGCTGGAAAGATTATTTCTCTAAGGTTGTATGCAGTTTTTTTTATTTTTGTCTCGTATATTTATATTGTTAACTACTACGCTTAAAAAGTGGCAACTGAATTTTTAAACTTGTCGATCTTAGTGAGTTCATAAATTTATAATATAGTTATATATTATAAGACTAAAAAAAAATTGAGCCAATTATAAATCTTTTTTCCTGAGATTTTTAACAATTAAGTGTAAAGATTTTGTGTACTATTAGGTATTTTTGTTTATTATATTTTTAGTGTTAACTAATACGTTTAAAAAATGGCAACTGATCCTATTTTATTTTCGTTAAATTATATTTATAAAAAAAAAAAACTTTATGTAATCTTATTCTAAGTGAATAATGTTTAATAATTAAAAATCAAACGTAATAGGTTTCATATGTTGTCATTTAAACTCAAGTATGATATGATTTTCGAAGTTATCCGTTATAATGAAAGTAAGTACTTTTAAGAAACGAATGATATTTTCCGGTCGCCGTTTCACCGGCGTGTATGCAAAATTTGATGATCGGTTTAGTAGTTAACGTGTGGAAGTGTAACAAACAAACGAATAAACAAACTCACTTTCGCATTTATATTAGTTAAGATCTACGTAATTTGCCCTTTAAGCAGCTAAGTTTCTTCGCTTAAAATGCAACTATAAGAGACAGATGTTGTTTTGTTATGGTTTAAGTACATAGTTTGCTATTAAGCTATGGTTAGATGCTCAAATAATTTCAAAAGTAATAGTTAGACACTGCAGCTACTTTAAACTAAAATATATATGCATTTTTAGTTATTATTATATATTATTTTAAAAATTTCTAATGGGAATCAAAATACTTCATCAATCAATCAAAATACTTTCATATGAATTCCCTAGTTAAGTTTCTAGTTTCCAAGTGCTATATGTTTGTTTTAAATCTTATTCATAATTTTAAACTCTAATTAAAAATAGTCAAAGATAGAGTAATAACTTCCCGTACTTTTATTTTAATACGATAATTATTTCGTATGACATCGTTTTTGAGGCATCCTTGTTGGTCTAGTGGCTAGACCACTATGGGCGCAGATCCCGAGGTCCTGGGTTCAAATCACAGTGTGGTCCAATAAAATATTATTGGGTTTTTCTGTCGAAGAATATCAGTAGCAGTCCGGAGTTTGAAAAGTTGGAAGTGTATGCACTCCCGTATCTCCCGTATATGCGTGTCCCTTCCTTCGTTGGAGTGCACCTGTGTCTGCGCCCCACCCCCTTGTTCATTATATTATACCTGTGCAGTTGGCTAAACTCTATAACGATAACGTTTTTTTCCAATGATTTACCTCACTGTATGGCATCTAAAAGACATTTTAAAAATTAACCAAGATATTTGTTTCAATTCTGAAATTAAAATTTTAATTAGCATTTATGTATTGCTAAATATTGAAAACTGTTCTTTCGATTTAATCTCTTGTCCCTAGTCATCATTTATATTATTAAATAATTTACAAAAAAAACTAATGCAAATTTTAGTAAGTAAAAACATTTTTATATACTTCAGTTTCTACATGTAGGATTCTCATGCGTTGTTGATTTTATAAAACAAGTTAAAAGTGATTATAGCGTAATGGCAAAGTTTTGTAACAATATACTCTATCTAGATTTAATTAAATTTAATTTCTATAAAGGCAAAGTATGCAACTATATATTATGAACCTCAAACCGGTAATAACTTATTCCAATCTCAAAAGTATGTGTAGGGATAAAGAAATCTTGGGTTTACATATTCCATGTTATTTGCGAATATATAAATCTACTTATGTTTATATCCACTTTAATTTTACTCCCAAAGCTACGATAACGGCTACGACGATTTTCTACGACGATTTAAGATTTTTATTAGAAATAGATACCAGTGTTTTTTTTTAGTAAGTAGGAAAATGAAAAAATGATTTCCGTTACGTCACGTTATGTCACGCATACCCTTTTAATATAAAACTTAATAATATTATATAAAACTTTTAATATATAATATTATAAAGTAATCTTTGCAGTTTCACCCTCTTTAAATTAGGCGATTGACGAGAAAAGCATAAATTTCATACTGCAAACAAAAAATAAGGTAAAGGATAAACTAAATTGCAAATACCATTTATTAAGATTTTTAAAGATTACTTCATAAATTTTTTTTTTTTTTATATAAGAAATATTTTTAATGATAAATGATATCGTCCAGCAATACAGTGCCATATGTGATATATAGACGAATCTCTCATTAAAACGTAGAATGTTATGTCTCAAGTACTTAAGGTGCATGTTTAGGGCCTTAAGCGAAGTCGTATGTCACTAGAAATAACGAGGGCTCTTTTAATTCTTACTGAAAATTTTCCTTTACGACTCATATATACTTTTTTCTTTTGTTACACTGAACATAATATTTTTTAATATGATATTTTTCATTATTACGTTATAGCCCAATAAGTATAATTTCGTCACGTTAATAAAACGCAAAAGCAATAATTTTTAAATTAAAAAATAATTCTATATATTATATTGTCTAACCTTTTGTAATATACTTGTCAATTTATTAATATTTTATGGTTATAAGAACCATTAGAAAGGACATTATTCTGTAACAAGTTCCGAAACAATATATGTTTCCAATTAGATTAAGTAAAGGAGTAATTAGGACAAGAATTCTCGTATAGATTATTATGTTGCTGTAGAATTTTATTTTATCAAACACTATTGTTCGAAAGAAATTTAAAGACTGTAAAAGGTTTATGGTAAAATCCGTATGGTAGGATGATAATGCTCGTACGGCTGATTTGGTCGAGTGGTTAGTTAGTTAAATCCTTGGTCTGAATCTCTTGATCTGCCCGGAGTTTGGCAGCGTTATTCGTGCCGTCCTTCGGAATTATTGTAGGGAAGGGAGAGTGCTTTATTGGTGCACATACTTGAACATTATTAAATTTTCCGCGCAGTATGCAGTCAGTACGCAGTAATGAATAATTTTGTAAGAACAAACTCGAAACTCACTTCAGAAAACGGTCGTGAAATGTCAAATACTGATATTCGATATTGATCGTTATAATCGTAACATTTCAAGAATAGAACATAAAAAAAGTATATCACCAGAAGATAGTTGTCAATATTTCACGGGTGAGTTATGAAGTGAGTCTTTACAGCCAAGCACTGCAGGTGAATATTCTCGGTTAAGAGAAAAACAATATTACATAAAAACCGGTGATGGCTTTCATTTTGTAGTATTATAAGTATTGACTATCTATAATAAATTACTTAAGTATATTACTAATATCTATAAAGTATATTTTTAAAACATACTTTTAACAATGTTTTTTTTTTATTAATTTGTATACAATTTATTTTTTGATCATTTATTTTATAGTATTGTTTTTGTAATATAAGGATATTTTTGTTATATTATTTTCATATATTTTCACTACTCTATGAAAATAATTCAATTTTCTCAGTAATTAAACAGATGTGCTTTTCAAGTGTAGTTTTGTTTTCGTTACATTAAATGCAATATATTTTAATAAATGGAAACAAAAATATGTATATTATGTAATTTAAATAAAGAAATATATTTGATAAGGAATTTGATTGTGCTTAGATTTATTTATTAATTTTACTGAAAAACGAAACTTTTTTTTATAACGAATATTTCAGCATTCTCGTTTTTCAGATATTTGACTCAGTAAACTTTTGAATTGTCTTTAAAAATCTGCTAATATAATTGCTAGCCCGTAATAAAGTGAATAAGTTATACTTGGAGGGGTAGACGAATGATAATTATTTAAAATTATACTAGCACTTTCTACCGGTTTTACCCGCGTTTTATTTGATTATACACACGATAAGGACGTGAACATACACATAATAATGAAGAAGAAAATATGTTAGAGACTATACAAGATCTAGCAACGATCCACAATTACGGAACAGACACGCATAATTTTATGTTTTTTTTTCCGAAATTATTTGTCTATGGATATACTGAAATTTTAGGTGTTCTATTTAAAATGTAGATTAAAAAACAAAATGTTTAATGTTGTTTATGACTTTACTTCTAAATGCAATTTTTTCATTAAAAAATTTAATTTTTTTATTTCTTTGTTCATCATTTTCATAAAATATTTATTCATAAAATATCATGGGATCGGTCATCTAAAAATAGTAAAAAATCGCTTTAATGATTGTCTATTATTTTTTTAAAGACATTCTAGATAACTTATAAAATTGATACATTATGTAATAAATACAAAAGGTGTAAAGTTTGATTACTTTAAAAGTACTTGTATCAATGTCATCTCGAAGATGATTAAACAATATAATTATATTATATAAATATTTTTTTTATCATATTTTAGTGATTGCAACATACAGTGCGAGTTATCTTTATTATCTATGCTGTATTTCATAGTTTTAAATAATTATATAATGATTAATATTTTTAGTATCCGTCCTTGTGGCAGGGTCAATTTCTTCAGTATCTACCATTAATTAGAATTTTGATTCAGTTTTAAAAGGAGTTTGCTTTCATCGAATTGATAACATTTTATTTTAATTAAAACTCGTTTTTCATTGTACCATTTAGATACTGATAATAGATACTGTGGAATGGCCTTCGTTTGTCTTATAATTATACGCACAATATACGCACATAATTTAAGTGTAGAGATTTGTTTATAATTAAAATGAAATATACACTATATTACTGGTAAGTGTACGGATTTGATTATATTTAGAATAAAATATACATTGTATGTTATTCGCCAGGGCAATCATTATATTTAATAAAGATTTAGTCGAATATATTTTTCATTTTTATTCCCTCGAGGTTTCATTCATCATGAAATAAATAATAAAACAACCATATTTTGATATGTTATTCAACATTTATTAACATTTAAAATGACATAAAAAGAAGGCATTCCGCCTAAAAGTCTTTGATTAATTATGATGTACCTACAGAATTGATTTCATTTATAGAGTGACAAAATGTAGACGATGAAATGATTTATATTCTCTTCGTGTTAAAAATCAATTTCGAATATAATGTTAAGTTTAATTGTACAATAAATATGTATGTTTTTCTTAAAATAAATATTATGCTCTAAATGTACAATTTTATATATAGAATGAAAAGATAGATTCACAAGCAGTATAGTTATTTCGTAGTGCAATAATTCTATGCTGATTTTCAAGCTGTTCAACGGCAGTGTTTGCTGTCTTGTAGTAATTCACATTTTACAGGATGTACTTATACGTACACCTCACTTAAGGTAACTTTGAATGCATTGGAAGGTTCGAGAATACATAGCATTGAACACTGCATCTCACTTCGTCAAAATGATTATGAGTTACATTAAATATTATTTTTTCAAGTGACGTATCGCCTGTTGTGAAAACATCTTTGTACAATAGAAAATAGATTAGAATAAATATGACGATATGTATTGAAGGTATGATATATATCATGATTATGATCATGTTCTAAAACTTTTATATACCTATAAATATGCAAAATTATATTATAATTTTCCCAATAATTATCATTATAATGTTTAAATGGAAATGATAAAAAGAAAAAGTAATTAAAAACAGATAAATTTTATCGACCGTAAGATGTATATATATCTTTAACACGAACCAAGAATACAAAGTAATAATTTATTCAGGCTAAACGCCGCAAACGCGCGTGTATGTATCATTGCACCGCACGGGCGGCTGTGGGGGCTGGAAGGGATGACGATTGTGATATTCCATTTATTATAAGTTAAATTTCAATTTCTATAATATGATAAGGGCTTTTTCCTACTCTTTACTTTCCTCGCCACGTTCAGTTTGCTTAACAACCAAAATTCTTTAGCGCGCATTTTGGTTGTGAGAGGAGGCCGTAGCAGGGCTCGCGGCCCGGTCTGTGCTGTATTTATAATTTTTTGAATTATTTGCACGTTCCTTTTTAGGTATATTTAATTAAATATAAAACGCGTAGTGATGGCTACATTTCAGATGATATCCGACTATATTTAAACTGAGCAAATTGGGCGATTATATAATCCGTGTATGCGAATTGGTCCCAACGCTGTAAAGGAGTCATCGCATATGCCCCGGCCTGTCTCATGTTGCATTAAATACATGACCGTATTTTGATATCACATACTCTTCTTTGAAAACTCCTCTACATTTACACACCAAAATTTCATAATTTTATAACTTGAACAAATTTTAATCTAATCTGGGGAGAAAAGTGACGAATCGTAAGTTATGATGATATGACAATAAAGTGATCTTATTATCAATTCATTATAAATATGTTGATTATTTAAATTCCGCATGGTCCTACAATATATAAGTACGTTCGTGGGATGACTAGGAAACATAGATAATCAACTGCGGTACAACTAGTTTCAGAAACTACAGCAAGAAATATTCAGTAATATTAAAATTTAGTTTGAATTAAATTTAACACTTTAGTAGTGCCAATAATGCACGTCAAAGTTACAATTCATTATTAATAATATCATGAAAATGAACATCGAACATTTACATGCAATATAATATACGTTCAAAAACTGGTCGGTTGTTAAATATAAGCATTTACAGCTATAAATACAGACAAACATATATATTATTGGATGAAATTTAGAGAATACGACATCGAAATCCAGTTTCTAAACGGTCAGTAACCGAATTATTAATTAAATTATTAGATTTTTTTTTTAACATTCGTTGTTGACAACCCACATAACTCCGATCCGACACGTCTGATCAAATACGATAGATAAACATTTATTATTATAATTTTAACTCTATCAAATGAAATACACTTTTGCAGGACGCTCTTACACTAAAGATTCCTTAGCTTACCTGTTTTCTTTAATTAAAAAACATGGTAAGACATTAAGTGGGTAGAGCCAGCAATGACCAAGAGGCGACTAAATACTATCAGGATATACAATGTTTAGGGTAACGAACGATCAAGCCAGCAACTAAGCTCAACATTGAATATCATATTATGTTTCTTAAATAATAATATTTTCACATAAGTATAATAAAAACACATATAATTATATCAGGATATACAATGTTTAGGGTAACGAACGATCAAGCCAGCAACTAAGCTCAACATTGAATATCATATTATGTTTCTTAAATAATGATATTTTCACATAAGTATAATAAAAACACATATAATTATATCTGTTTTAAAACATGACATTATACTAATTATTGTTATCTATAGTTTATATATCATTTTTCAGTTTAATATCTCTTATTTATCTAAAGGAATAAATTAGACATCAATCATAATAATGAATATGGAGTATTGACAACTATGATACCATGCAATAAATATCCATATGCAATTAATTATCCTAATTATTTCGTATACGCAATAATATCTTAAGGTACTTATGTTTCCGAATCATTAAATTATTATCATTAAAAAGCATTTTTGCAGTGCATACGTATCTATGTATACCCTATTCCAATCGGAGTGGGAATAAGGGTAAACAAACCTTAGATTTACAAATTGCATGAGATTGTCTAATTGTTCTGCTGTATTATGCACTATAAAGAATTTTTGATTAATTTACCTTTATTTGTAATACAACACTATTCCGCTTAACTAGTTAGAATCACATTAATTTAACTTTAGAAGTTCCGATTACAACTTCAAGGACAATGATTCCACCAATGATTTCGCGTCAATTGATATCGGTGTCTAATGATATCGATGTCAAAGTTGTTAATTAGGTTTATTCCTGTTGTGGTTGGAATAGGCTATAAATTTATATTTCTTCTTAAAGTAAAGAGGCCATCATTGTAGCTGTCATTCTTGTGCACTTGGCCTATCTAGATTTATATATCTGGATGCACTTCATAGCTTATTACTAAGACAATTATTTTAATATTCTTTATTTTTATGATAAAGAATAAATATCCTAATAGTTAATATATTTTACTAAATATCTTTTCATAAAAACATTGTAATGTTACCTTTAACAATATTTTTATAATGACTATTACCGATATCTTTTTATTTAACTATTTTTTCTATATTGCAAGCACATGAGTATAAGCATCGAGACAACGCTCCGATTCTACTAGTATGCTTGCATTTTCTTAGCGAAGTAATATCTATGAATCATTAACTAAATTGGACACTTAACGCAAAAAGTGCCTAACCATGATGAATCTAAATATGACAACTAATGGGAAGAATTAAGGTGATCCGCAATATTGATGCTGCCAATTCACATTAACCTTCCATTTCTTAATAACTAGGTATTACGAATACGTATGGGCACTACAGATTAAATTTTCATTGTTTTCTTATAAATATCAGACAGTCTTAACTTGTCTAATAATATCCTGGTCAGTAATCAAAATTTTTAAAATTAGACCGAACGCATCGTTTTAAATTTGCTTCCAATATCAATTATGTTTTGATTTTTATTTCTATTAACTAATACCAAGAAAATTCAAAGTGCCCATTTTGGAAAGTTCACATTTGCGTTAAATGTTCTTCTAGGCAAACCAAACAAACAACACAGTAATATAAAAAAAATTGTTGCAGGATTTCCTCAACTGCAATCTTATTTACAAATTTCCAATGATTAATGTCTTTAATATTATGCAGCCTTCTTTATTAAGAGGATCTTTCCTCTTAATAAAGATATATAGAATATAGAAATATAAAAACATAAAAATACGCAATCGTGAAAGTTGAACATTAGATAATTAAAAAATAAGTAAATAAATATCCTGTCAAAGAAGAATTTCATTCTCTCAATTATTACCTATTCGTATAATCTAAAATCTCATTATTTTTAAGATCTCATTATTTATATGTATGTATATTATATTTTAAACATTCTAAATGTAGTTTTAAGACTAGTATCTACATAAATCGCCATTCGTAAGAATAAACGAAAATTTAAAGTAAACAGATAAAAACATAAAATAAATAACCAATTTAGAAGTAGAGACTGCAACATATCAATGACTTATATTACTGTATTAATTGCTAAAGTTTAAAACTTACTTTTATTGTACAGCTAATCAGGGATATTGCTTCCTACGAGAATCTCACGTAATCGTCCTCCGATCCGTCTTCATAATGACGAATATAAATATAAATAAAAATATAATAAAACCTAATATAACTAATGAGCACATTTAAAGCTTTAAAATATGTATATCCTGTAGTTTCTGGGATCGGTTGTCGATGTTTGTTAGTTGTACCTAATGCCAATGAGACAGTATAATTTATCGATCAATTTCTATCAGATACCGATCCCTTCCGATAGTAAATGCGTTTATACCTCTTGTCACGTGTCTGGCTCTCAATAATCAAAGGGATACATTATTATTATAAACTTTTTATTAAATTTAAACAGTAATCACTCCGTTTCGTCGTGCCTTTATTTATTAAGAACAACTTCGAACGCATTAGTTTCTAAACGACAAATAGGCTGTTGTGCGCCTTATCTTCTGGTCAAATGCACGTAAGAACGATGTAATTTCTCGATGAATTGGAGTTAATGACTTATAATACTGACGACATTCATTTATGTATTAGTAATGTATCCTTAAAACTATGACACATTTATTATCTATTTAATAAGACCAGGGGCTGGTTTTAAGAAATTCGGTTTGTATCAATTACAAGTCGATCACACAGACTCCGCATATATGGACAAGTATACGATCCCATCATAAATCGCAGAGCTTGTAAGTATAAACCATTAGTGCCTGGTCGAAGAAAACAAGAAGCATAGGAGCCTCTAGGGCATATGTATATTGCCCTTGAAGCTTTTTAGCTTCATGAAGTATATAGGTAACCTTAACATATAAAACAGATTAAAAAAATAGGAGTTAGATTTGGATATAGATACTATAGAGCATAGACTGATTTTATATTGGATTTATATTATTCACGTGGAATATGTTTTAAATATAACTAGAAAATATTCCTAAAACATGAGGTAAACTGATGTTTGAAAATTTGACGACATAAATCCATATAAAACCAGTTTATGAACTAGATCACTTTTGTAATGTACGCTAATGAAAAAAGTCACTCATTTAAAGGCTTGAGAAAAGGTAAATAGTTTAGCGTGCATTACAACAATGTTCTCAATTAAAGGGTTGCCATAAAGGCGGTGATAGTGGAAGATCGTGGGAACACGAGGCAAAGGGCGCTAGGGATAGTCTGGAATGGAAAGCGATACCGATGTTCTGACAACACGTATTTTGTGTACTTTGAGTATCTTTTGAAGATATTATCAGTACCACCGATATCTTCACAGTATGTGGTTTCTCGAACTTCAATTTCTTAATTATTTATCTATCTACGGCATATGCCATCATTGCATACTATCATTCAATATATCTATTTTATACAACTTTCTTTGCAAGCCACAACATGCCTAAAAATATCGACAGACCGGTTAAATTACGGGGTCTATCGATATTTTATGAGATCCATTACAATCTATCCCAAGAGAATATACTTAATATTAAATATATCTGTTTACTTGCTAATGCTACGCAATATAAGAAAGGTGACCAAAAAAAGATGTAGCATATGCAAGTTAACATTTAAAATTTATGCTAAAGTGGTTTCACACCAGACTATAAGGTGTACATGTAAGATTAAGTGACTTATAATGTAAATATTACTATTAATACTGCCCGAATTCCTATCACATTATTTACGCAGTCTGTTATCAATTTCTTGGATTTGACGATCCCTTGGGCTCAAAATTAAATAACTCTAGAGTAAGATTTTAAATCTAAACACCTTAACACTAGGGAAATTTTCAAAGCTCATACGAAACTGTACGTTAGTCCATCAAACTTCACAATACAAATAATTATTAAGTCTATTAATGTCTTTGAACGCACTACCCGCAATATTCTGTCAAAATACAGCTTTCCGTTTTATTGTAACAGTTATAGAAGAGCTAACGATGTGTAGGAGGCTTATGGCCGTAAGTCATACGATCGAGGAATCTATGCAGGTCATGGAAGCGTGGCCGTTGGTTCGGCTCACGTCGCCAACACTCGTGCATCAGGTCATAGAGTTCGCGGCGACAGCGTGGTAACGGCGCTGCCGGCACGCGAGCTCCACGGGCTCCATAACGCCAATCACTGGCGTTAGTCACCACCTATAGATCGTAGAGTATACGTGTTTCATTACAAGTAGTCGTTAGGATCCTTACTATTATCGTAACCTATAGCAAGACCTTTAATCAAATATAAATATTAGTAATTACTAAAAAGTGTGTTATATAATTATGTTAGTTAATGCTTGTCGAGTAAAATGAAAAAAATACGATGTAAACAGAACTAAAATGGTACATATTATTTCTGAGTAAAAACCTGATCGTCGTTCATTTCCTCGAAGGGTTTTGCTAAGCAATAAGTAAGCACCTCCCATACTGTTACACCAAATGACCAAACATCACTAGCTGGTGAGTAGATACCCTAAAAATATATATATTTATTTACCATTACATAATTAAAAAGAAAATGTATACGTTTAAAATATGAAGTAAAATATAATTTACCATCAGCAAACTTTCCCAAGCCATCCAACGTAACGGTATGCGCGATCCATCAGCCATTAAGTGGTAGTCGCCAATAAATTCTTCGCAAAACATGGCGTAGTCTGCTACTTTAATGCGCAGACCGTCGCTTACTGTTACGTTTCTAGAAGAAAGAATAACTTTTAGTTTATATTTCTCAGGTATGTTTTTCGATTAAGGTTAAAAATTTTGATATTTTTTTTTATGTTGATTGTAATTTTTTATTACCTTGCTGCGAGGTCTCGGTGTACTAGTTCGAACGATTCTAGATACTTCATGCCGCTCGCAATCTGGCAGCATACGCGGATTAAGCTCCCGTAACTGTGTTCAGCAAACAAATTGAAATATTGTACCAAAAGTAGATATAACATTATTTTTATGAGCAAATATATTTTATAGTTTGGTAGACGCAAATAATCTGCAAAATATTGTAATATTAATAAATGTTGGTGTTAGAAGAAATTTGTAACCTCAATCTGCGTTCCATCTTCAAGATCGTTGGTAGTGGTATTGCGTCCCCGCGGTCGAGTGCCGCGCATGGAGGTTCTAGCAGGCTCAATCCAAGCACGCGTGCGAGTTGTGGATGCTTCAGGCCTGCCCCCCATGTAGCTTCGCGGGCAAACGCAGCCCTAAAACAACAATACATTTATTCTGGATAATATATTTAAAAACTTATATATATATATATATAAGTTTTTATTTAACTATATATAACTGATATATATATATATATATATATATATATATATATATATATATATATATATATTTAACTTTATATATTTATAAACATTTATATTTAACTTTATGTATTTATTACATGGATATTTTGAGTTTTTTTAGTTTGAGACGACTAATTTCGAGATCGATTTTATAGAATAATACCTGATTAGATTTTTATTTTAATGAACTCAAATATTTATCATAAATATGATTGAGTAATAATGAAGTATTATGTGACAAATTTTATTCGTACTTGACATCGCTATGGCACCCGCGCCACAAAGTCTTCACCACAACAAGACGCCGGCGATTGCCAGTGGGCAATTCCTCGTCGGTCAGTTCGTCGATGCCGTCCGTCTCGCAAATCTGGAGCTGCATAATTAAAAACGCTAAAGGCATCCGCATAGATTTTTACTTTTCGCCACATTTAGACAACATTGATACATCGAAAGCAATATATAAATACATACACACATACATACATACATACATACATACATACATACATTCATACATACATATATACATAATGTATTCATATAAAAAAACAATAAAAACATTGAATAGACAGACATAACAACCCCTGCCTAACAACAAATAATAATTTTTTTTTTTTTATAGAATAGGAAGGCGGACGAGCATATGGGCCACCTGATGGTAAGTGGTCACCAACGCTCTTAGACATTGGCATTGTAAGAAATGTCAACCATCGCTTACATATCCAATGCGCCACCAACCTTGGGAACTAAGATTTTATGTCCCTTGTGCCTGTAATTACACTGGCTCACTCACCCTTCAAACCGGAACACAACAATATCAAGTATTGCTGTTTTGCGGTAGAATATCTGATGAGTGGGTGGTACCTACCCAGACGAGCTTGCACAAAGCCCTACCACCAGTAAAAATATCTACCAAATAATCAACACTTATAAGCTAAAATATAAAGAAAACAAAATTAAATAACCACTATAAAATTAAAGAGAAAGGATTAAAAATTTACATTCTTATTCCACGTCACGATGGGAGTTCTCGAGGAAATAGTTCGTGAGAATTTCCTGTATATTTCACAAAAGCCTACTTTGGCCCAGTTTCTAAGTTTACCGAGCATGGAAAATGGCTTTGCGTTTAACGGATTTGCAGATCTTGAGAAAAATCTTGCTTAAAATCAAGGTGTTAAGGCTTCGATAGAGCTGGACCCGGAGTAGATCACTCAGCTCATTATTTACTAAAAGTAAAGCAATTTATAAGCACACAACATTTTATACTTATCATATATTATAAGGGATGAATAGAATATAGGTATGTAGAATATGTAGGCTCTTAAAAGCACGTTAGAATTGTCATCTTACAAGATAATTTAAATGTACTACCGGTTAAAATGCATTAAAGTGTAAAATAACTGTAAGAATGTGATTTCCTAGTGAAAATAATAGGTACGAATCTTAAACAATAATTTTAAGCAAAGTTATAAATTAAAGTTTATTCCATCACGCCACTGCACTGTACACACTGAACTATTTCGTCTCTAGAAAATCATTATGATTAGTCTGCCTGACCTTTCTTAGTTAGTATTTTCTCCTTTCTTACTAATATGCAATTAAATTTAAATTTCCTGCATGAAAATAAATGATTACGAAGAACACGATTTTTATTATCGAATCTTGCATTATCTTATATAGAAATAAATATATGTTATTTATAATATTTTTTATAGAAGCTATGTTAATTAATTGTTATTTTTGCAAATTTATGATTTTATGTATTTTCTATTCATCCCCTAAGACACATTTAAAGCATGGAACATAATATCATGCAGGCATTTGAAAAACATATTCTGTCCAATTGGTTATTCACCATTTGACAGATTGTGAATAATAAACGGCGCGGCTTGTGTTTCTTATTAAATAAAAAATAATTTTCCCGCTTTGTTAGCTTTTATTACAGTTTTGCAGGTTTTTATTGGAAGTAATAGCGTTGGGGTTAATACATATTAAGACCGTTTTTTGTATATTATTATATGAAAGTTTTAAAATATCGAAACAAAATATTGTCAAGTACAGTGGATAGGACTATACGATTAATATCGGATTTGGAAAAAGTTTCGGCTCGTTATCAGACAGAAGTTTCATGTCGAAAGACTCAAATAGAACTTGTAAATGTTTATTTAGTATTTGATGTACAAAACCCTCAATGTAAATCTATTGGCTTATTTTCAAAATAGGTATAAATTATTTAATTGGTATTTGACATGCGAGGTTTTGTCTATACTGATTTATTTATGCATAAAACGTTTATTTTCGATTTATTTATTTTCACCGAATGCACTCGATCGCGTCATTATATGCCATAGAATGTAACTATACCTATTAAGCAGGACAATTATCTTGTTTTGTTTTGTAAAAACTGATAAATTTACGGTAAGATAAGGCTTTTACATATTTCTCTTAATACGCGTTTTATAGTTAAAGTTTCCGTAATTTGAAACAGCTACCTTTTAAGGTAGATGTCAAATAGTGATTAACCAAGTGCACAAAATTATATAATTTATTATGAAAAATGCACTTACGTTCGGGAATATTGAGAGGAATATGATTATGTGATTCATTCATTATAGGAAAGTTTTGTTTAAAAGTTAATAGTTTTTCTTGTGTGGACGGCGGACCGCAGACCTATAAAAAAGGAAAAACATTTGATAGAATTTAATTCGTTTACAATTCTAATAAATTATTACAACATTGTTAATTTGTGGTACAATTATATAATTATTTAGACGTAAAAATTGCCACATATTATGCAAACGTACAAAAAGAGAATCGATATACTCTTTACTCTTTTTGTTTCTATTCAATTTGTAGTTTTTCATATTAAATATGTTTGTTCTGTCAACTATGATTGTTTTTAGCAAAACCTTCTTATTTTAATTGATTAATGCATTTACTTAAATTAAATGAGCGTTTATTGTATTAACAGTACCACAATTTATTTGTATAGAAATATTTATTTCCCATTTTGTGATCGATAAACAATTACAAAATGTCGAGTCACCAAAAGTTACTAGATTAATTAGTCAAAATGATATGTGATGTGGTTCACATTCATAATTTACTATTGTTTGATGTATTCTACACTTTTACGTAACGCGTTTAGTGCAAGAGTATTTTTGGCTTTTGTTTGCTATGAGTGATTATTACAAGATGAGTACACAATCAACAATTATAAATTATATATACTTTATAGCTTAACATTTGCATTTTTATTTTGAACAGTTACCGCTAATATTTGTTATTTTTATAAATCGCTAGAATTATGTAAGAAATAAAATGAATGAAGTTCATAATCTTAAACCTTTTACTTTTTAAACAGATTCCTTTTAATATGATGAGAAATGAGATTGACGCGATCTTTAATTAATTATCTGTGTGGCGAACAAATATTAGATATATCGTAAATAATATGGTAAAAATATAAAATAAACGTCCATGGCTATTAAGGCGAGGGAGAATCGGGTGGTCGGTGGCGGGCGCCCGAGTGTGAGCAGATTGCATTTTCTTGCTACGGCCAGTAATCAATTTTTATGAGCATTTTTGTAGCCCCGTGCTCTCCGTTCCCCTCCTTCCAGCGAAGCTGATGTGCAAACTTTCCCCTCGCAACACGCCACGGGCGTAAACTAACTCGCCTTCACAATTATTACCTCTCCGGAATTTAATCTAGTGAAATTTAATTTAGTTTACAGAAGTTTCGACGGAATCCCGCTTTACAAGTATTGTTTTAAGCCTCGACTATCATACAGGATGACAAATATCTATGGAACACATAAATACGCGGTACCCCTAAGTTTGTAAGAACTTTGAAGCCGTGTTTCTGAGTTTAATTAATTTTGCTCTAGACGGAGATCTCTTGGCTGGACGGTACCTGTGATAGTTTCAGAATACGATTTTAGATTTACTAAATTAAATGAATTTTATTATTATTGTATAATAAGTTTTTATTTTACTTTAACACCAAAAATATAAGTTATAATTGTTTCGTAGTTACAACTTTTTTATTTAGTAATTATTTTTAAGTAGTTTTTAATATTGAAAAGCCTTAACTTACCGATTTTATTTTCACAGGTTTGAGGTATTATATATGAGGTATGAGGTTTATCTTCAGAAGTTTGAGAAGGTTTTTAAAAACAATACAATTTTTACGTAGGTACGTAAAGAGTCAGCGCCCAGCAGATATGGTACAAAGAGGGCATTGCACATTGAGCAGAACTGGCAAATGATCTTTACCCAGCAATGGAGACTGTTTGCAGACTACTATTACGTTTAGCAAATTAGCGAGAAAGTACGAAAACTAAAGCTGAAAAATTGCTAAAAAAATTAAGTTCTTAAATTGTCCTATCCAGAATCGTCGAATCATTTATTGACAGCATTTATAGTGCATAAATTATAAACTGCACAGTACGTTATGTGTATTTACCGTAGCTTAATATATTATTACAATAGCAGGATTGGCGTCCTCGACCTGTTCACATCGGAGAAAACGATTTGTATTATTACTCTTAATTAATCGCGGACACGAGCTGCGCGATAGATATGAGCCCATCTCGCCGTTCATCGATAATATGTTCAGCATGCTACATAAATATGTAGTATATATGTTGCATTATATAAATCTGTAACCTTCCGATGTAGAAAGGAATAGGAATAACTACCATTATTGTTTAAAAAGAAATGGTTTAAGCATGTAAATTTTTAAGAAAAATTGTGAATATTTGGTATATATATATGTATAAAGAAAAAATAATTCGCAGATGCCTATAATAAAAAAATATAAAATGAATACTGAATACAATAGAAAGAATAATTTATATTGATGAGTTAAAATGACGAAGTTATAAAATAAATACAAATTAGAATTAAATTTTAAACCGCCGAGTCACTGCGTTGTTACCAGTTTTTAGTTCACAATCTAATATGTAATTTTTTTATAATAGTGAATTAAAATATAAAGATATAATAAGATGCAAATCGTATTGAATTTGGATTAATCCATTATTTTACATCGACAAGTTTTATATTATTTCAAGTAAAACTAAAATTATACAAGAAAATATATAATATATTCAGATATATTTACGAAATAAAAATATTGTTGCGCAGAATGGGTAGATGATTTTTATGATTTTAAGTATTGGTATAATAAAATTAATGAAAACGAGAAATGATAAAGAGATAATTTATAATTAGTTAATTGACAAATTAAAATATTTTATTATACTTAGAGATCAACCGAGCGTTTTTAAGGGTTTGGGATTGTATGTATGTGTTCTTTTGCTTGTGAATGTTTCTTTCGCCTCGCATATTGGAGAATACCATGAAGACCTTATTCAGAATTGCTTTAATTCAATTTAACAGTTTTCTTTTTTTACTAAACTCCGTAAAAAACAATAACTGAAAGTGTCTGCGAACCACATCGCAAACTTGTTAATTTGAAATTTTGTAATTATTTAGTATGATCACATAAGAAACCATTTAAATAGGCATATCATGTTCAATACCACATTGATGTTTGACATTTTTTTTATTATATAGAATTAATGTTTTTCTTTTAATAATGTTTTTTGTCATGTACAACGTTGTTCATGTATTTGTTTATGTATGTTTATTGCGTTGTTACTAAGAGTAAGCTAAATAATGTGAAAAGTTTGCTTATAAAATAGATAAGTAGGAGGAGTTACACCGTATATAGACGATCACATACGTCATTCTTATATATTACAAGGTGAAACATAATGCGCTTAAAATATTCCTTTATATTAATGTTTTTATAAAATAATTAACGATAGAATATATAATATTTGTTAATATATTGATAAAAACTTTTTAGTATTTATGTCAAAATGTAAAAAGAGACAAACTGCTAGATAAGCTATGAAATTATAAAAATGCTGTTGTCAATTTAAAAAATAAAACTTTAAATTTAATAGTTGTGTGTATGCTATTTTAAAAAATACAATAAAAATATTCAAGTATGGAAGATTTTTTTAAAAATATTAAAAGTAAATTGACGATAGAAAACGTAGTTGAGCTTGTAGAGGACGGTACGTTCGTATTGTTTTTAACTATCTGTATGGTTGATTTTGACAAAAAACTCATTTCTTCGCATATTTCAGGTAAGGTTATTGACGATGACTTAAAAGAAAACGTAAAATGTGATGTTGAACATGTTGATTCTAATTTTATGAAAATTACATCAAAAATAAGTGATATAAGACAGGTAGCTCAGCAAGAGGCGTCTTCTTCAGACGACAGCAAAGTCAAGGAATCTGATCCCACAAATTCCACATTACAGGAAGAAAACTCTAATCAGATTCAACAAGATAAGAAGAAACCTCGCAACGCAGACCTCACTTTCTTTTTTTAGTAATTATTAAATCTTGACTTCATCAGCTTCATTACTAAATATTGATTTAATAAAATTTTATAAATAAAGACTAAAATATTTTACCAGCCTGTACTATTAATGATTTCTTATACTATATTATTATAAATATATGTACTTATATATAATATCAATCGTTACCATATTTAACCTGTTGTCTGTCCAAGCTGTAACACTAATTGTACATATATTCGCAACTGTATTTTATTATCATGACACATTTAAGTGATAATAATAAATTCATTGATACTTTGATACAATCGCAAATGACAGCAATAATATATAATACGATCAAAGCTGCCATAAGTCTACATATGTAAATTAATTCATTTGCTGCATTCCGAAGTATTTGTGGCTGTACTTGGGATTTATTGTTTAATCGTAAGTGTGAATACCGTGTAAATAACTTCCTGAAAGAAAGTATTCTTATTAATAAATAATGTGAGTACTTACAGTGCCATGAGGACCTTCACCAAGAAAGGTTACAGGTCTCATACGACCTCGTGGAAAATCCAACAACGGCGCAACTCCAATTGGGGGCTCTGCTTCTGGTAGCTTAATCGAAGTGAACAGGCCAGGGGGTGGTCGATCGCGCCTGTATGTGCGCTCATCGGGATACGCCTGCAAACAATGGTTAAGGTAAATATTTGATATCAGAGAGGGAACCACTCGAAACAAAAGAAATAATTCATATGATATTTTAGGTTACAACACAATTATATTATTATTAGTATTTGTATTTTTGATTTAATTATTCGGGGAAGACTTGATTGGTACATGATTTTTTTTAATGTGATAATAATTTTTGTGTATGTCGTAACAGTTTGTCTTCGTAAGATTAAATAAATAAATAAACACGTGAGCGATTATTTCTCGAACAATCTTATTACTCGGTTTTAATTACTTTATTTGCCATAATCGGTTAAATACATATTTGTTACTAAAAAATACGACGCCATGACATTTATATTTATTTCTTAAGTAACCTTATTTCACAAGTAAAAGGTAACACAGTACATTAAAATATACGTAGAAATAATAAACTAAAAGTGTTTAAATTTGTGTGTAAATTTAATTGTATTTAAAAGATTATTTTTTATAGTTGAGGGTTCAACGACCTTTAAAGCGAAAAGCGCAAGAATCGAAAACTTTTATTTTATTCTTTTTTGTCTGTAGAGGAGTTTGAATTATATTTTAAATTTAAAAGTTATCTCAAATTACGTGCTACGAACAAATAAATGTTTGATGATTATTTTAAAAGAAAACACGCAAGCAGAGTTGGTTTATGTTAAAGAGATAATGATAAAACAGCTCACATAAAGTAGATTATTTTTGATAATGATATTTTTTTATATGAAACTGTGAATTTGGAAATATACTGTATCTAAGAGTTATTAAGTATTTCCATGCTTCTGAAAAAAAGCATATCTGTACAGTATGGCTGTCCCAGTCCCAGTCTATTTCTGGCTCCAATAAGTTGAAGCTAGATTTTTTTTTGGTAAAATAATCATTGATAAATAAAATAATTATAATTATTATAGCATTATCGTTGGCACATGTAATCTGATTATTTGGAGCGGATGAGCCTTTTCGATACTTTACGATCCATTACAGTCAATGTAAAGCTTAAAGAGCTGCCATAGCAACATATGCTGTATTTATCTCACAAACACTTAGATATACTGAAATATACACGATGGTGTATCGTAAATTATATAGTAAATTTAAGCATAGCGGAGCTAAAATATTCTTATTTTATGTTTTCAATTGAGTATGATTTTTGGAAATAATTCTACTATCAATAGCGAGTGCAAGAATCATAGTCATGAATATATCATTAATATGTATTCAATTCAACCCAATTTCGATAAAAGTTTAAATGATACAGTATTTTATGTGTATGGGATATTAAATTATTTCCATAAGATTGTCGTCACCGACCGATATCCATTATCATACTATTATTTACACTATTGTTAAATAATAATAGCATGCCGCCTAAGCCTTTCAAAGCTATAGTAAAACATTAACAAAACACGGTACGTAGTTCGGTAGGTAAGTCGCTCAACTAATGCCGTCCTTACCCATTTATCATTTTGCAAACAACCGTATAATATCCCTAATGAGTAAAATCCAAGCATACCTTGGGCAATACCATTAATATTACAAACCTCCAGCCTTTCCCCTTTATAGATGCTTACCTTAGCTACGTTGAATGTGTGCTATGCCGAGTTTTGGAGTTAATAATTTTGCGGCTTTGCCTTTTTAAATTTTCTTTCATCAGAATTCTTTTGATATTGTTTATGCAAAGCTTCAATGTAAAGTTTTATCTCCTTGAGTAAACAGATGTGCTATTCTAGCTATATAATATTCTAACTAGCTATTCCTCCTGATCGTACAGGCTTATTGAGGCTTTATCCGAAAAATATATTTAAATATATTTAATTAACAAATAGTATATATCTGGTAGTATTGACTTTTCTTAATCAGTTTATATAATTATGTATACCCTAGCAATATGAAAGTCGCAAGATTCGATCCTGAACTCCCGTATCATTGTCGTACCCACTCCACCCTCTAAATTGGAGGGTAAGCTAGGAATATTATTAACTCATAGCATTGCTACTTAATTAAAGATTCCCTAGGAATTCGCGTATATTGGTGATTTTCTCTTTATTTTAACTATCCTTTATTTTAACTTATCTCAAAATATTTGGTGGATATCTTTATTTAACAATCATGTAAAATCTCAAATGTCAAATTGATAATTTTTAAATCTGAACCACGAAATTATGCAATGAAAGCCTCATCCGAAAATTAATATGACTTGTAATGATATGCCCAAATTAAACGGCAATTTTACTCAAATACATTGTTTAATTCACCATTGTCACACCCCTAGCTGCCGAGGGGAGTGGGGCGAGTAGGGGTTGTTTCGGAACATGTGACATATTCACGTGCCACTCGGGTGTACTTACGGTAGGTAGTACTGCGGCTACGCGGTACCGTATGTTACATGTAATGAAGTGCCAGCTAAAAGATTCTATAAGCGGTAAAATAATGCATTACAATAAATTATATTTAATGTTTATTTAAGTAATACAATGTTTTAGTGTTTTATGTACAATATTTATATTTTTAAGCTTTCTATATAAATATTTAAACTTCATGTTTCAAATGTTAGTTTTTTTTTCATAAAATGGCTAATGGTTAAAAATGCTAAAAGGTATTCTCTTTCAGACAACCTTAACTCGATTATAGTATAAAGTAGAGCAAAAAAAAATCTTCACACGAGAGTATAAAAATAAGCACAGCTATTTAATTAAAAAAATAATGAAAATATATTTAAAAGGAAAACTAAAGTAGGATGGAGATGTATAATTAAAAACGTAAAGGTATTATTTTGATAAGTGTCAGTTTATCTATCTTTATGTAAGCGAAATATCATTGACTCGTCATGAAATCTCCGAAACTATAGGTCCGATTGACTTGAATTTTAGGCCTAGTGGTTAGAACGCGTGAATCTTAACCGACGATCATGGGTTCAAACCCGGGCAAGCACCACTGAATTTTCATGTGCTTAATTTGTGATTATAAGTCATCTCGTGCTTGACGGTGAAGAAAAACATCCTGCATGCAGGAAACCTGCATGTGTCTAATTTCATTGAAATTATGCCACATGTGTATTCTCCTCATCAAAAAGGAGAGGAGGCCCAGCAGTGGGACAGTAACAGGCTATTACTGTTACTCCTTTAGGGACGTCGACGCGTACTGAGAAAGGATTTTTGATAATTTCGATCAATCAGGGACAATGGGAAGGGTAAATTGTATGAATTTTACCCGTACGATGTCGGGACGGGCAGCTAGTAAGTAATAACTGTAAAAATAGTTGATATTATTAAATAAGGGTAAAATCATTTCGGTAAATTAAATTCTTTAGAGGGTTTCATTTAATGCATTTGTATTTATGTGACTAACAATGATTACAAGAGTATTTCATTTCGAGACTCGTTGGGGTCGCTTACTGTAGAAAGTAAACGTAATAACGTCGGTGAAGGAGTTTATTTTAATATAGTTTGGCACATTTAACAGCACAAATGAAACCGAGGCTAACGAATAAATAAACAACACTGTCTGAAAAACAAGTTTTCGATCCCATTTTTTTAAAATGTAATTGACCACAAAAACTTAATATTAATTAACATCAATTTGCATTTCTGATCAGACCTCATCTGATTGAGATTGTTTTTTTCATACGTACATACGATGGGCGCTCGTATCGAGCCAATATGACGAGATGAAACTTTGCAATCCTATACATACGCGTTCGTAACGATTGAACCGTTGAAGTTGGCGGAAGCCTAACAATATCGCGTCCTATTAAGGTGCCTATCAAAATACTTATACATCAATTTACCATTTATCTTACAGTCTAGAATTCTACTCTTCATAAGATTATAAGATCATGACAAATATACTAAGCAAAATATATACTATAGTTAGTTTGCCAATCACCAAGGTATGTTAACTGCTTTTTTCGTCTAGTGGAATGTATAGGCGAATGGCGATGGTGAACGACTAATGATCTGATTAGTGAGTGAAAAGTGCAAGTCGAGTAGACAAGTTCAACTAGAGAAGGAAAATAAGCCCTCCCTTATTTTCCTTCTCTAGTTGAACTTGTCATAGTTTCGAAGGAGTCGGCTAAGTGCATTGGCCGCCGGATGAGAAACAAATCGGGTTGTGATAGTTATGACAAGTTTCAACCTTCCCATTAAGGAGAGTTCGACCTAATGCACGTGGAGTAGCTAGAGAGGGGCTACTAATAGTAAATTGATCCCATAGTCTCTACTATCCGTGCAGGGGTTGGCTAACTCAGGTGTTTTAGGGGGTAAAAATCTCGCACAGCCCGGATTCCTCTCAGGGAGCTGGATACCCTCTGAATGCTTCCACTATAAAAATAAAAGGTGTCTAGCACATAGCCCGCAGATCTCGAGGTCCTTGCTTACAGCGGGTTGGGCCAGTAAAAAATTTTTTTTTTTTTTTTGTAGAATTCTAATTAGCACTCCGCTGTCTGGTTTTTAGCAGTGCTTACATTCCCGTGACTCGTAAAACTTGTAAAGCTGTTGGTCCTACGCCTTAATTATATCTGGTAGTATCGGATTTGACACACCATCGGATATTTAAATTCTTATTCTCATTGTGTATGTGATCTTCTTTAATTCTGGAGTTGTGCTTTAATTTGATAAAGAATTCCAACAATGTTAAGCTAATAGTGAGTGCTAACTAAAATAATTTTGTAATAGTTAAATATAAAGTTTTCACAAGCACTACAATCAATGTCTATTGATAGATATTAATGAAATTGATAGGGAACGTCTTTCTATACTCAACAATTGAATAAGCGATTAAGTTATACCTATTTTACATTGGTAGAAGTTAGATAGTGAAATTTGTCTGCGATCATTGTGACTACGGTAGCTGAAACTTCAAGAAACTAGAGTAATTAAACAAAGTGTTGTACCTCAGCGAATACCCCGGCGATGCTAAAAAACAAGTTCTAGCATTTCTACGGCACTAAGTTATTTCATTAGCATAAAATTTGAATTGGATCTTAGAACCTACTATTAACTAACAATGCGAAACATGTATGTGAGACTATTTTTTATATAAATTGCCGTATATATAAACTTCCGTCGCTACTATATTTCTGTTGGTTGCTGCACTAACTAGCAACTAGGTCATCTTCATGCTATTTATGTATTTTATTTATGAGGTCATTATTGAAATAATAATCAAATATTTATTAGAGTTAAAAATGTGTGAGAAACATAAAACATTAGGTAATATACAAAACTACTTCCCCCGAGAAACGGCGAGACGCGTTTCCATAAAATAGTTTATAATAATATCTCCGCCTCCGCCCTCGTGAATATTTTATAGGTGGAATGAAAGAGACGGCCATATAACCCATTACTACGATATGGCTTTACCAAGTTGATGTATTGCAGCTTTCTAGAAGTTTATATTGGCATGTTTCATTTCAAATATTATAAGAAAATTTATTGAACTTTAAGAATATTTAAATAAACCTTTTATCACTTTTTGTTATATTATTCGTTGGATGTTTGTAATATATAAAATAACAGTATAATTAGAGGGAATATTAATAAATGTTATTTTCCAAAAATGTCAAACAAGACAAGATGATATCTGTATATCGCTGCATGTGTAATGATATGATTTTATCTTCAACGATGTTGTAATTTTTTTTTTAAATAACAAGTCATAAGTTAAAAAATAAGTTTATAAAATGAAGCAGGCAATCGTTTCGCTTTAATACATAAACGTTAACCGCCAAGTCGAGTACACATATGCTGGTGCTTAAACCGCGTACTCCACTACAGCGTAATTAAAAATTAAGCACCACCGAGTCCCAGGTGTTCTTCAGCAAAATGCATTAATTAAGATCGCCGGGAAAAACCTTAAACAAACTCTCTAGTGGTACACTAATTACCTTAGTTACGCTATACTGGCCGCATACTGTTGTAGCGAGGTATTCCCGTTATAAAGCCTACAGTTCAAGGTCGAGGGGAAGGAAAGTAACCTGGACTGCGTTAATTAACTTTGGGGGTTTGACCTTTTTATACTTACTATGTTGACTTAAGACGTTTCGTAATTAGTGTTTTCTAGTTTTTCGTAAATATTGATATTGCCACATAACAATGTAATTGAATAAAATAAATGATTGTTAAATCTTTAAAGCCGAAGATAATTGCTACAAGCGGATCACGTAGTTGTAAAAATAATAGAGAATCGGAATATTATGCTTACGACTAGAAATTTTCAAAGAGTATAAAACCGTTGAAGAAGTTTTAAGCCTAGACATGATAAATACTTTTATTGTTTGTTTTATACTTTTTTTTTATAGAATAGGAAGGCGGACGAGCATATGGGCCACCTGATGATAAGAGGTCACCAACGCCCATAAACATTGGCATTGTAAGAAATGTTAACCATCGCTTACGTCACCAATGTGCCACCAACCTTGGAAACTAAGATGTTAAGTTCCTTGTGCCTGTAATTACATTGGCTCACTCATCCTTCAAACCGGAACACAACAATACCAAGGATTGCTGTTTTGCGGTAGAATATCTGATGAGTGGGTGGTACCTAACCGGACGAGCTTGCACAGAGTTCTACCACCAGTAACTTTATTTGTATATCTATATATTTTTTGACTATTCTTTAATAATTTGGAAAAAATATATCGTTTTGAATGCAAAAATGGACGAGATATCAAATGTTATAAAATTTAATTAAGTATGAAAAAAAATATTTTATGTACTGCATAAGATATTGATTGAAATTTCGAAGTCTCTATATTAAGTATCGTTGCTTTTAGAATGCATGACACTGCATAAAATTCCTGTATATTATACATCACTCTGTTCGATGTAAGTACATTATCTGCATAGGTGAATTAGTTTACCAGAGGAACACGAGTAGCAGTGGTATACAAGATGGAGGACGCCGAACACGATACATGTAATTACCTGACATCCTCTCAAAACAAGCTCGAGGGACGGAGCGTCGTAAATCAATTCCGTGACAAAGGTTCTGTTATGTCAAAAGAAGTCAAATTACACGTAATTATTGTTAAATTGATATTAGTACGAGCTTATAATTAGTATAATAATTTGATAGTAATATGGTTCAGGAATAACTGCCTTAAGAAACATCTTACATTCGCAGTGTTCATTATATACAGCCGGTAAATATTAAGGAAAAAGGTATGTAGCTTATTTCACCACGCTGTTCCAATGTTTCTCGGTGCATATGTGACATAGTTTTATTAGCATTTATCATCATAATATTTTCATTCGTCGCAAAGTACGAGATGAATTATACGCAAAAAATAAGTACATAATCAGCGGTCTTTACTCGGTTTTGAATCCGCAATCCTCGATCACATGTTCTAACCACTGTAACTTACTATATAATTTTCAGTTCTTAATTTATTTTTCTTTGAAATATCTATTTAAAAGAACGTTGAACTTACGTGCAACAAAGAAACATTTCAAGAAACAGAAAGGAGTGATAAATATTTAGATTGCGTGTTCAAAAAAACACAAAAGAAAGACGACCCACCCTTAGCGAAATCCTTGAACGGACAGCTAACATACGTAGTTTGTACAAACTCCCAGTGTCATTATAAAATACGAGCCGCAACGTGGATTCACTCTGAGAAATGGCGGATGGGCTCGCAAACACCTGGTACCCAGAATCATAGAGCTACGAACTCCTTTACTGTAGTCATTGCTCGTTTTTGAAAGTCGAAAGTCACTAGAATAAATTTATTACTCTCCCCGAAGTGAATAGGACACTTTTTTAAAACAGTTACCTCGTAAAATGGCTGATTTTTACATATATTACAGGAGATTCGGTAAAACGGATAGGACTTTCAGAATATTTATGGGAATTCCTTTTTTAACTACTAGATTTTAAATAATCTCTATTCATCTTGCAAACAATATGGAGTCAATCGTAATACTTTTTGCATCTTTATATAATTGACGTAACAAAAAAAGCAAAAGTCTTCTCTTCTTACCGTTTTGAGAAGGTTTATAAACAATACTTATATCACTACACTGATATGTATATGATAAGTGTTGCATTATAGATGCAAACGAAACACAAAAGGCAAAATTTTGATCGGCCCAGACACTATTATGACACTATATCATAAAATATTTTTTTCTCAATATATTGATGTTTATTTTGCATATTTTTTTAAATAAAATTGTTCTAATTTGAAAACGAAAGTGCGGTATTGCGTATATGTTAATATTTGTTTAAAACTAGAACTTCCACTGACTATTGTTTCAGGGTTGATAGGCAGTATAATAATCAAATTCAAGTATTATTAAAACAAAATTATTTAAAAAAATAAATAAAACACTGTTTTATTTTACAAAGTGCTTCGAAGAAAAAGTTATTTTGTTCTAAAGAAGCTCAAAGCTTTGAGCCTTTATCGTATACCCTTTTAATCATCTTGTTATCACGTTAGCGCACCTGGCTTAGAAATAGTGTATGAAATTAATTTATATTCAAAATTGTGTTTTAGGTAGTGCACCGTAAATCATAAAGCCCCTTGTATAGTGGAATTCACTACTTTACAATTAATTTTCGACGGCCTTTACACGCCTCACACGCCGCATACTGATTTAATTTGCATCAAAATATATGAAAACAATTACTTAGTACTGTGGTCCCTAACGTTAAATTTGTATGTTATTAATTTGACGTCCATTTCATAAAATGCAATCGCTGTTTACGGAGTATCGACATTTTAATTAAATTTGGCAGAATACTAATCAAAGCGATGACGTCTAAATTTATAATGTGGAAACGAGTCATGTTCGCAATTTGTAAATTATTTAAATTATTTTCATATTGAATTATGTTTGCTCATGTCGCTCACCTTATGGTTCAGAAGTGCAGATTGCATTTATATTACGATCATTGATTTAAAAGTGGTTTTCGCAGTTGGTTGGGCTTCTTGCTGACCCGTCTGGGTGGATATCAGCCATTCATCAAACTTTATTCTCCCACTTAACATCAATATTTTATACTGCTGTGTTTGAAAGGTGATGACATCATCATAGATTTTACTTTTTGCAATACCACCAATTGTGGGTGATGATGACAAGTTACAAGCACGTGGTCAGTTTGCTTAACCGCCTTCCTAAATAAATAATAATCCAAATGGCATAGAACAAATTTATTTTTCTCATTATTTGTTAAGTTAAATCCATAATGAGATTGTGAATATGTTTGCATGTACATTTTTAATACAATACATTAGTAAACATATATATATGTATGTATACATCTAAAGAAAAATATTGAAACGTAATGAAATACATTGCAAGGTATAGGTGAGGTTGAAACAAATAAAGCATGAGATATACATATTTTTAAATGGGCATATTGCCAAGTTTTATTTGATATGCTGCCATACCTGTTTTTTTTCGTTTCGTGTGACCTCGCATTTATAATGAGTACAGCCCAGTAATAAAAGCTTTATTTAAAATAGGTAACCAGTTTTGTCATAATACTTTTTTTTAAATGTGTTATGTTATATTTATTCTGAGAGTTATTTAAAAGTTAAAAAGATCGTACTTTTAATTATATCTTCTTCCATTACATTTGTGTTTATATACAGTAATTCTAGTCAGGCAAATATAAAAGTATAGATTATGTCTGACAAAAAATATCGAAAGCAGCCTGAAATTAGAAACTGACAGCTTCTGCTCCTCGTAAAGCACATAAAGTCGTTGCTATTGCGCCTATCTCGCTCCGATATCGGATTGTGAGAGTGAGTAAATGGAGAGTAAACTCTACTATTCTACTTTACTAGTAAAATAGTACTTAGTAGCATTCTTAATATTTTTTTGTTTTGTAATAGTGTCCATTATATGCATAGTTTCATGTCACGTAAATAATTTAAATTTTAAGCTTCAAATCACAGGTTCTCCTATTGCTTCTAAAACGCTCTGAATCTTCTGGTATAAGTTTTATTTATATATATGTATTCGTTCAGCTTTGTCTGTTTGCAATTACAAAAAAGTCTCGTCATTTATTAGTATAGATAGATTAACATTTAACATTGTGTTAGAATAATCTTTCTAACACAAGGTAATTGAGACTTCGGAACTGAGGAACATGAAAAAAAAAACAAGGCAACTTAACTCTTATCCAGTGAGACAACTATACTAAAACAAACCCCTCCAAGCATTGGCCCTTATGTTAGGGTTGTGATCTTAAAATGTTATGAACTAGGCCAAAATACTTAAGAGAAGATAGTCTTATTTTAGAATGTCATAGGATAGGAAGTCGAAAAAGCAACCAAATAATATTGATAGTAATTATGTAATTTGTATGACCAATTTAGTTGTCTTTCTATTAAAAAAGACGCAATTATAGTAGAATGATTATAAGGCGTAAAAGAACAATTCTGATACTTTAAGAGGTCCAGAGCACTTCCTAAGAATTAGATTAATCTGCAACAATACATCCTACTAAGCAATACCGTTGCACAACCCTAGCATACTATTAATGTGAATATGTATCTTATAATCAAGATAATCTATTTTTTTAAGGTTGTTAAGTGAAAATACTTCAACGACTTTTGTATATATGTTTATATAATATATAAAATCGCGTAAATTTTAAATGCTTAGCAAAGGCGTACTCTCCTGATAGCGAGAAGGTTTGGAGCTTATTTTACTAGCCTGCTGCGTACGGGTTCGACGAATATGTAGTAGAATTTGATTTGATAATAATTAAATGTTTAATCGCGATCATTTGCTTGCCTATTTTTGCATCCGCAGCTTTCAGATAAAATCCATTTAACATATAATATATTCAATATGTAGTTATATAGCTACAATATAATATTTTATAGCATAACATGACATTTATTCTTGATGTTTTTAGAGTAAGTTAGTAAAAGATATCATAGCAGTAAGACTGTACTAAATCAAAAAGCTTTAACAAAAGTTATTTTAATTAAAATATTGTTCACTTTTTATTTTAATAGTGTTACTAAATTATAGAAAAATATATTCAAAAATTAAAATAAAAATGCACTAAACACATGACATGATGATCTGTATTAAAATATCCCATCGAAATGAAACTTTATCATGATGTCGGCTATATTTAAATAATAACTAACTAAATAAAAATTGAGTGGTCGGGGAGAGCCGTCAGGAACGAAATTCATAGCGATATTTTTTCAACTCAAAAAGTTTTTTAAAATGTAGATTTTTATTGATTATATTTAAGATAATAATGTCCTCCAGGCTGATTTCGGCCATTTCAGCCAATCTCAAGAGAGATTAGTCCACTGAAAAGGACATATTAATAGGAATATTAAGTAAAATAGGAAATTTTAAGTGCACAAGTGTGTACGCAAACAAAAAAAAAACGTGCGTGTGACACTCTTTATTCCCTAACTCTCATATCCGATGGCGGCAATCCGACACGCCCGGAGAGAGTTTAGGCGCAGAACCAAAGCTTTACCCAGTTCCAACTTCTAGACTCCGGGCTGCTATTGACAGAAAAGCTCAATAACATTTTATTGGCCCGACCTGGGATTTGAGCCCAGGACCTCTAGGTCTGCGGCCTTACAACTAGCTACTAGACAAAAGAGGCAACGATATTTAGGTTTAGTTTTTATATTTGCATTAATCTATGAAATAATTTTGTGATAAAAAAGCCGGGATGGCCCAGTGGTAAGAACGCGTGAATCTTAACCGATGATCTTGGGTTCAAACCCGGGCAAGCACCACTGAATTTTCATGTGCTTTATTTGTGATTATAATTCATCTCGTGCTTTACCTGCATGTATCTAATTTTAGTGAAATTCTGTCACATGTGTATTCCACCAACCTGCACTGGAGCAGCGTGGTGGAATAAGCTCCAAACCTTCTCCTAAAAAAAGGGAGAGGAGGCCTTTAGCCCAGCAGTGGGACATTCGCAGGCTTTTTCTATGAAATAATTTTAATATTACTTATATATTATAATATAATATTAAGAAAAAGAGGAAAACTGTTTTAGTATCTTGTTTATTTATTCAGTCTCTTGGAAGTTTAGATTAATTTAACATATCTATTTTATATTAATGAATTTTGATAGTTATACAAGAAAAAAAAATATTTTCTTATATTTCACAACTTTTCAATTTACAAGTAAAAGGTTTTTATTATATAAAATAGCTTAAATTTCTGCTAAGTACCAAAATGCTAAATAAAAAAAAACGATATTTTTATTGCTTGGAGCGCCATCTACGAACATACGATGTATATAGTTATTAAGAAAGATCGTGCCATTACAACGTAGTACCCATTATTGCCGCCACATATATCACGATATTATTGAATTTTATAAAACTTTAAAAACATTATACATCCATTATTATCCATGACCTTTTCTTGATGATTTATAGTTCTTTTCTCTTATTTTAAGTATTTTTTAAAAGATTGAATATATTTTTTTCGCATTAATTTTATTCATGTTTTGAATTTTGCATGAACATAAAACTTTTAACTAATTTTACTTTTGTTCACACATCAACCGTATATAATAGAAAGAGACAGATAATAAATGGAAAGAGAGGAAAGGTTTTCGATATGTGACGATTTCTGCCATTAGGTCGTTAATGAAATTGATATTTACTAATAAGATACCCATTTACAGAAAAGATAAATATTTCGTTTTATATTACTATGATATTGTTTAATTTCACGATTACTAACAATCTATGTATGAATTCAAGAACGCAGGTGGTGTTTCGTTACAAATTAATTTTATTTCGAAACTGAAACTCGCCAATTTGTAATGAGTTCCAAAACTTTAATTAATATTTTGTTTGTCCACTTTTATGGTCGCTCATGGCTTACACTGGTAGCACATTTTTAAAGGAAACTTTATAAAAAAAATTGAGAATATAAAATTCCAATAAAGTTTTATACAAGGATATATAGATAACTTTTAAACATTCAAAAATCATATGAAGGATGAGCGTTATGAAATATAAATCATATAATTATCGCCTTGTTATATTAAGCTATAATGTATTAAAATGATAATTTTAATGTATCAATACGAAGCCGTGTTATTAAGCATTGTTGCACGGGAATTAATTCCTTAAAAGGTCCTCGCCACTGGCAAAGATTTGTATTGTATTGAAAGGTAGGGGAGCGTTATATGTTTCGATTATAATTTCTCTGGCTTCGTTTGAATTTAAAAATATTCCCGGTTTCGCTACTGTTTTTCTGTCCCACTAGATTTTTTGTTGAGCAATAAATCTCGTTTTCGAACATGTAACGTATTTTACATTTTGAAGGTTTTGCTATGAAAATACGTACATCCTACAAAGTGATGAATATGCTATGAAAATAAAATTATTACTGACATAGAAAATAAAATCTATGTTCGGCTAACAGTCTAAGGCAAAGGCTGTAAAATATAAAAAAATATACCCTCTTCACAAGTCGTCTGGTTAATTAGAAACATCGAAATTGACGCTTATTGAAATAAGCTATAATTCAAGTAGTCAAATAAATAAAAACAAAAGTTTCGTTATTAAAATAAATATATTTTATTTCTTGTTTTTACTAATATTCCTATTACCCCTTTAATAAATCGTACAATTATCAGTCGGGACGACAGTAACCCCTCTCGGATTAAGGTTATATTATTAAGGTAAGGACATTAACATCGGTAGGCGGCCCGTCTACCATTGCGCTATTGAGGCTTAAATTATATAAAAAAAAATTATATATATACTATAAAAAAATTTATTACAATAATATTTACGAACAAAGTTTTATAGTACATGTGCCACGCACACGCAAGTAAGACACGGGTTAAACAGCACACGCGAGTGTAAATAATATTTTTATATATATTATTTTTTACTTTCACATAAATATTATTTTTTTTGTTTTTTTTTTTTGTAAGACAAACGTAACGCGTAAGAAACGAGCAAGTTTTGCAAAGTCGTAATCCACCCGTTTTAAGTGTCATTTTTTCCAGCTCTTCAGTCTTGGGAAACAAACGTAAGGAGAGCATTATACCTGCATCGTGTGAAAAAACTTTACTTCACATTTCACTGAAAATGCAACTGTTTATGCAGCGTTCCTAGACTATCGCAGAGTATTATCGCAGAAATAATGTAAAATTTGAATTTAAATTACCCCTTAAGCCCCAAAATAGGATAACAAAACTAAAAAAAAATATATATATATATATCGCACGGATTCATTTAATACGTCTCGTCATCGTCTCATTGCCTCCGACGATGACGGGAATCTTGAAATCCAATTAATTAATATTGTTTCATTAAATTTAATTTAAACGAGAAAATTGAACAATCATAATTAAATTCATAAGAAATATTATAAGAGTAAACTAAATTAATTAATTAGTTAATTTATCAATTAATTAGTTTCATTTTCATCTGTAAATATTTTATTAGTAGTTTTTCTCGCGAATCCTATTCTAATTCTGAGAAACTGTAAATATGTCTTCCTATATATGACGATGTCCTCCTGACCGATTTCGGCCACGGCGGTCAACCACAAATAAGACTAGGAAACTGAGCAGGACGTATTATAGTGCACACAGGTGTACTCTTTATTCCTTCACTTTCATAATGTGATGGGACGGCAATTTGATAATTTTGATTTCGGACAGATTATCCGGGAGGAGAAGGCGGAGTATTCACACTTCCAGATTCCGGGCTACAACTGAGACAGACAGACCAAATTAATTTTTTATCGGCCTGACCTGGGGTTAGCACCCAGGACCTCGGGGTCTGCGGCCTTATAACCACTAGACCAAAGAGGTAGTCTCCGTATATCAGTCATACAATAATAGCATAGTATAGTGTGATTAATTGCTCTCGCACATTCAATGAATTATATTTATTTAAATAACACGCAGACGCAAGACACGATGTTTTAGCCAAATTCTAATAATTATGTACGCTAACAACGTACCCGGTTTGGGTAACTTAATTAGCTGATTTTCTTCTATGCTAAGTTATGTAATGCGTAGAATATTAATAAATTACATTTTCTTTAATTTAAGTCGTAAGATAATAATTATATTCGTAATGTATTTATTATGTTAATTTACTATTATTTTTTTTATAGAGTGACATTAGCTACTTAATATTTCGTAAAAATATTTTGCTAATACGGGTAAGCAGATTGTGATGAAATTTGTTATGAAGGTATCTTATATTTTAAAATAATACTTGGGACATTTTTAAATCACAGAAAACTACGTGACTTCTGTTAAATTATTATTTACCGCAGTTCTGTAATCACACTAAAAGTATAGTACACACAGTAGTAGGCCGTGATATATTGATAATACTTTGAGTTTTACATTTTGGAATTAAGCGAATAAATTATTTCGTAAAAAAGCACGTCTGCAATGTTATTGCATATAGGGAGAAGGCTTTACGTATACTTCCATAATTCAAGGCCGTGAGAGGTATGTTTAAGACGTAAAGCATTTTTGTTTCGAGTTTATCCTAGGATTTAACTAAACCTTTTTAAAATTTAACCGTACTCGTAACCGTACCATAACCGCCTGTAAATGTACCACTGCTGGGCTAAGGCCTCCTCTCCCTTAATTTGAGAAGGTTTGGCGTTTATTCCACCACGCTGCTCCAATGCGGGTTGGTCGAAAACACATGTGGTAGGATTTCAGTGAAATTAGACACATGCAGGTTTCCTCACGATGTTTTCCTTCACCGTTCAGCACGAGATGAATTATAATCACAATATATATAGTAAATAAATAGTAAATAAGTTATAATTTATGCTTAAGGCCTTTAGTTGACTAAACAGATACTATTTGTGCAAACAGTTAATTTTTTTCCCAAATCTTGAACCAAAGTGTCATTTACCATAACAATAATTACTTAGTGTGAAAATTGTTTGGTATATCATAATAAAAACGTGCCGCATAACGCAGTACATTATGTTTCTCATAACAAACTTAATAAATTGTGAATTTTTTCGGAAAAAATCTTGTCTTCGTTATTTTTATTATTTTCAGAATACATTCGTATTTGTATTACAGCAAAGAATATACGCAGTGAGTAATATTTAAAGCGCTTCTAAAAGCTGTATTAAAATATGGTCTGAAATAATAATGTATGTATATTATGTATGTATATTATTTTTATGCGTATTAAAAAATAAATACTGTTAATATAATTAATATCAAATTTTTCATTAATTAAATTATTTTAAATTAAGGTTTTTGCTGGCAACATTATTCAAAAATAAAACTTTAGTATGAAAAATGCATAAAATTTAACAATAACGTTGGCATTATGTAGATGCCAGCATTTCTGATTTGAATCTACTTGAGTAGGACTAAGTAGCTTGGAGTTGTGACCTCAGAGCGAAGGGCTGCCACCGGTGAGTACTCTTCAATTCTTTTCAACTTCCATATCTCCTCAATAGAAATGGGAAGAGAAATCTATAAACTAGAAACGTTCTTAGGTTCTGTAACAATATTTCAATATTTTAGTCAGCAAAATGTTAATTTTGATGAAATCGAGGGATTTCATTGATATTTTTATAACATACTTTCATATTCGCATATGAAATGTATTGTTACTTTATTTATTACAATTCAAAACGTAGTTGTTTTCGTTGCCCACGTGGTTTCATAGTCTAAAAAAATTCTTAATAAATCTAACGCAAAAAAATTTTTCAAATCATCCGTTAGAACTTGGAACAAGGCGTTCAAACAATGATCACCTTTACCTTTTAATATCAGTACAGATTTGAGGTAAATAAAAACTCAACGCCATTAACTGCCGTGTCGACTTCGCACGAGTTGAATTAAAAGTGCCATGACATTTTTGCAAATAATGAGATAAATTTTTTTTTAACAACAATCAGGTCGCACGAGACGATTTATCCACCCGTACTGCGTTAATACGTCTTACTGCACGCACGAACTACTTTATGTTCAGGCATTTATATTCAAATATTTTTTTCATATATCCGAAAGAATTGGCTTATATTACAAAAAGCAAACGATAATTTTTATTTATAACGCTTAAATTTTTTCTGACTAAAATTAACATTTTTTTATCCACTATATCATTATAAATATTGATATATACTGGTATTTATCAATATCATATATTGGACGTTGTGTCTGTAGAAATTTTGAGATATACAAATTTTGCATAATATAAAGCTTATATATATATATATAAATTACATCTCAACAACAAACATATTATGTAAAATCTGAAGCTGTATACTATTGTAATCGTAATGAAACTATTCATATCAATCAGTTTAGAATCGTTTCTCGAATCTATATTTTTATCTAAACAAAACAGGTAAGCAGACTGGCAAATAGGCTACCTGCTGGTAAGTGGTGCTCCCTTCCATCGCCAATAGGAAATAAGATGAATTTGCCCTTGTGAATGGCACACTCAAATCTGTCAAACCGAAAAACATTTATACTAAGTATTGCAGTATTGCTGTTTGGTGGAAGAATATGTGATGGGTGTGGTGGTACCTAATCAGATGGACTTGCAGAAAGCTCTACCATTAAGAAAAGATCTTTATAATTTAATTAGCGTATGTCTTATTAAAGGTTAACGTCACGTTACATTTCATTAAAATAATTGTATAATGGTGTATTATCTTTGTTATGTGTTAATATAAAAAAATTCTTCATTTAATTTATTTTAGCATTAGAATTTATCATTCTCATTCATTCATCTTTAATTAAAAGTATTGTTGTTATAGTATTGTATTGCTGGATATTGCAGGTTCGAGTTCCGATTTAAATACGATAACAATTAAGGGCCAGGTGACAACCCTAATAACGGGCTTTATGCTTTAGACGCTCATTGTCTTTGACGGCGCGATAAACGGTACAAAGTAAGTCATTAGATAGAATGGTCAGATAGCTATGATAAATTAATAATACAATTAATGCTATTTCAATGCCGTGATTAGATTAAAAGTATTTGTGATTGCATTCTCATTAATTGGGTCTTAGAGTAAGATTTATTAAGTCCTTTCTGATTTTAAGTGTTGTTTGCTCATTTATCAGTTTTGAGGAATACATTTTAATCCATGATATGATTATATAAATGAATAAAGTTTATGAGTAATTTTTAATGTCAATAATATTGGAGAATAAATCGTAAACAGATAAGTATTATATTTAAAAATTAAAAAAAATATATATTGCAATTGTTATTGTAATAATATTACTAAACATATAAATTACGTATTGTAAAAATTAAAATGTTTTAATAATATGACTAAGATCAGACGTATGAATGAATATAAAAAAAATGCAATTACAGCAAGAAGGTGGCAACTCCGTATTGCGAATGCTTTCGTATAAGTATAACATTTATCAAAAACGCCAGCACAACTCCATCTAACAGGTCCAGCGTAATTATGAATAAAAACATGTATAATTTTTTTTTTATGAAGAATACTTCCAACGAACGGAACTGATACAATAAGTTAAACTGAATTCAGTCTTTAAATAGCACGAGATCATATTATCATTCGTCATTTTGTTCATTTCTTTGTGTAAAGAAATACTTTACTAAGATTGTCATGTCTTCTATATACTTAAACTTTGTCTTTTAAATTATGTCATTTGGACAAATATTTTAAAAGTTACGACGGTGACAATGTGAACGCCCGCCGCGCATAGCACCAAGCGAGGGCAGACGTCGTTGATGATTGTGTCTGTTTTGCGATATTCAAGGCGCTAGCGATTTGTTAAAGACGCACTGTACCTGTATTTAAAGTAATAGGTAGGTATTGGAAGGTTTTTTGTGGTTAGTTACACTTACAACCAGTTATTTAGTTTTTATTTAAATTACATAGATTTTTTGTTTTGTTTATAATAAAAGCTAATTACAGTAAAACTGCGAAACTTACTTACTAAGTTTACTTAAAATATTAAATTGTTAAATATTAAACTTAAATAATTACTATTAATACATATAATAAATCTGTAAATGATCGCTGTCTGTACATTGAAGAATAATAAATAAAAGAAAATAAACATTAAGGTAAGGTTCATTATAACTTTTTATATGGTAATCAACTTTCTTCTAAGATAATGCATTATTTGCATATGAAAGATATCGAGATAAGACCGAAAACAGACATAGACAGTTTTTATTACTTTTTATAGTTTTGACATATTATCATAACGGGTAGTACATACATACGTATTTATTTTCTTGAATAAATACTAATATCCTACGAAAATAAAACTAAAAATGTTGTATAAACTGAAATATTATAAGACTGCTTTTAGGGATTTTTTTAAGTTATACGCGGGTGAAACTTCTGGCATAGCTAGTTAATATGTAATTAGCACTTCACAAATATAACCACTGTTTGTACTTGATATTATATCAGCGCTTCTGGATAGGTCCGTCGTATCCGAGTGTTGTTCTGTTTGATCATACGCAATGAACAGCAACAGATTACTGAACAGATTTAACAATATGGTCAAATGTTCTGTGTGCCTCTATAATTATAGGTCGCATGTGAAGCGCACCCGACATTGTAGCCAGTGTGAAATAATAATCAATTAGTTTCGGAACCCAAGGGGATTATGTTTGTGCAGCAGTATCCAATTACTTGTTCTGTACGACCTATGTGACACACGCGTTACATCAATGTTACTATAACAGACAAAATATCAACGGACACAAACGTTGGAAGGAACGGAGATTAAGTCGTAAAGTGATATTACTGGCTTTAGATTTCACCTTCAATCTCTTCCTGTTATGTAACTTTGTCATACACTTTATTCATTGACTAAAATATTTATAAAACTCATAAAATAGTTTTGTTATTTATGAGTTGTTAGTTTTTTTTTGTTTTTCATAATTTAATACAAATGATCATTGCTTTTTTGTGTAATGTGCTATATAAAATAAATGAATGTTTATAATAATATCACATGAAATTGAGACATTCTTCAGAATTTTTTTTCTTTTATTTATTTTATCATTATCGTATCATAGTATTATAAAATATACTGTAGTCGATCAACCATGGTCGTGATAATTACTAAAGAAGGTAAACTGAGTTTTTACTTTATAGGTATACAAAGTAAAACTCATTTTAAACACCAGTCGACCATGTATTTCATAAATGCGTACATAAATAATTAACACTATCCACAATTTGATTAGCACGCTGAGAACATTTCTGAACAATACATGCCTCGGGGCATCGTGTCTGTTGTCCGAATCTAGTGTGATGGTCTGTGTGATCCCTATTTTCATTATAATATCCCTACGAATGCTATTCAGGACCTTTGATGCTGTGCGGTAGGTAGTTAGTAAATCTATTCAGTGCTGCAGGCGAGCTCAAAGCATGTTCAGGGGTTGAATATTACTAGTACATTCTATTGTTTGTGAAACATGAGGAGAGAGAGGTTTTGAGTATGTTGATAAAATAATTAAATTAGTCAGAAGGGAATTCTGTCTGTAAGTGATTGATTTTACACTATAAAACTCTCGCTTAACGCCATATCGAGGCAAAATAAATATATTTTATATAAAATAAGCTTAATAAAAATATGTTATGCGCAGCTCAACCTACAGTTATTTTAATTTTATGCCTATAGCGTTTATAATGGATAAGGGATTGACCTTTTGCTTTATTTACACTTTTTATATTATTTTGCAACAATAAATATTTAACTATACAAGTCCGCCTTAGCTTTATGGTTATATAAGATATTTAAGTTTAAAAAAACTTATATTTGACACCGGTATTGCGATTCTGTAAGAAGTCACTTCATTACTCAATCGTGAAATGTTGACAAGCGCCTTATGGTGATATACTATCTTGAAATGTTATAATTATTATGGTCAATGTTGCATATCTCTTTTTGACATTTCACGACCAATTTCTGTGGTGAGTTTCGAGTTTGTTCTTACAGAATAGTTAAATGTAAAAATGGAATAATTAAAAGCGTATTTTATTATTTTATTTTAATTTCTACTTTAGTTTGTATTTCAGTGATTAAAAAGGAATGTTTCTAATTTGCAGGTGAAAAGTGTTGGCTACGATGTCTCGTTATGTAAATTTAAAGTGCGAGCAATGTTTAAGCGAATTTGATTTAAACTTGTTCATGCAATGGGTTTGGCCGCTAAAACCCTTTGAATAATGACGCTTGAATTTGAACTACACGAAACATTGGATGTGTTTGTATCCTCGTTGGTGTGATTCGTTCAATTAAACTGCGAAACAGTAGTTTTCAATTATGGTCTTTATTTTCTAGGCGATAAGATTTTTTGATAAGTTTGCATCATCATCAACCTCGAGGTACTATGTGATATACAGCGTTGTTGCAATTTGAGTTTGTGATGTGGTTTTACTAATCTGTTTAGTTACTTCGGTTGGGTATACTGTAGCGATTGGAATATGTTTTCAGACAATTAAATTAAGGTAAACACTTCAGGCACTTTATAACATGAAAATAAATTTTACAACTGAAAGGCTTTATATATGAAAAAAAAATTGCGAATGGAATATTGGTCTTTAAAACAACAGTATTTGTTGTCTATATTGCATAGCCGTCACTCAACATATAAAATAACTGAAATTGTTTATTCGATTTAGAGAAGAAACTACAGTTTTTTAATTCAAAATATTAAATCAGAAATAAAAGATTAACAATAAAATATTCAAAGTAAAAAATCCATTTATGCTTAATACGGCAAACAATGGCGTTCGTTATAAATTAACGATCAATTGGTATGTTTGGTGCGCAGTGGGCGGCGAATCCTGCGGGAAATCAGGGTACAGGCACGAGAGTACATTAGAATACAATACTTTACATCCTCTACAACAACTGCGATTGTTTTTTAAATAGTAAAATCTAATTTCATATTGAAAACTAGAGACTTATTTCCCAACAATTATACAGAAAGGTACTAATCAGTTTTATTATATTTCTGGTTGCTATGCATAGTTAGACCTGACTCAGTGGCTTGTAAGGAAATTAAGTCAACAGCCTTACTTAATAAACGGACTGCCTAACGCAAAAATACTTTTGCGAATTGGACTCTTAGACCTTGAGCACGGCTCCAGATCTAAGTGCGTATCTTGCCGTTTCAGCCCTGTATCAAAATTTGATGGGGAGCCCTTAACTGCAGCGATATCTTTTTTTCACGCGTATATAGCGCCTTGACCGTCAATGAGTTTTTTTAAATGTGTAGTGTGTGTAAATCTTTTCATTTCCCGAGAAATTTGCGTACGGATTTAGAGTTCAAGTGAGATTTTGGATAACATTTTACGAATTTTTGCTTATTCGGGTTCGAGGGCCTGTAAGGGCCCCTGTAGCTAGGGAGCTCCGTATCTTGATACGGCTGATACGGCGGTAGCTATGCGCCTGATCCTGAGATTAGCGTGTTCAAACAATCAATCGAACTGTTCGGCTTTATATGTTAGTATGGATTAAGTCAATTTATTATCTACATACCACAATATTTACAATATTAAGTAAGGGTTCATTGTATTGTGTTGTTGGTTCATTTGATTACCAAAGGGGCTTTAATATGATGTGGTTTTAGCTGACGTGTCGTGGCGTAACTACGTAGCTCTCTCTAGCTATCTCTAGCGAGATAAAAGCTACCATGAACATCATGTAGTGGACTTACCTAGATTCAAGATTTTGTGTATAACAAACAGAACTAACAATCTGGACAAAGTACTACGTGTAAGTAAGTAAATAAGCTAATGCTGTCTGTACCAACATTTTGACTCTACAAATTAAACATTACCTTCCACCTTAAAGGTGTTAAGTATGAAAGAACTAGCAGAATGTTTAATTTATGCCAAAATGTCTACTCCAGTTTCTTTTAGATTGCTGTATTGTAAGATAGCTTGAGATAAGTTAGTAATAGAGGAGAGTAAAAGTACATTGTTAGATTACCTGTATAAAGTTAGTGGATACATGTGATAGGATCGAACTTTGCGAGACAACAGCATTGAATGTCGAACAATTTGATTTTGAATCATTAAGCTTGACTCACTGCAGGCGTTTTCTTAAATATTAAACCATGCAGAACCATAGTAAATATGATAAGAGAACATAAATTTTACAGTGTTAAATTAAAATCGAGCAACGTTAATACTCTCTGTCCATGTTTGAACTTATATTATCAGTTATTTTGACTAGTCGTTGAAACCACATTATAAAAGATTGAAGAAAAAAAGACAAAAGTTGTTGCTGTACAAGACCTTAAATGCTCCAGGCAAAAATAGATAAATAACAATGGAACGGTAATCAGCTGATGGATGATGAGCTAAATATATTTGCTTTTTTGGGAGCAGGATTCACTAAAATTTGGTACATACATTCTACTTGAAAAAATTGTATTTATAAAATTTAATTTTTTAATTTTCAACCCTGCAAGCATTTCCGTGACAGGGATTATAATTTGATTCCAAATTGGAAACTTGATTAGATGTGGTTCTAATTATTACAGCGAGTGACTACAGAGTTAGCATTGATCATCGCTGTGTAATGTGTATACATACATTGCGCCATTCTAGGAATGTAGGAATATTTACTGTTTTTAGATGGTTTATCTGTACTAATAATATATCTGCGAAAGTAACTCTGTTATGCTTTCAAGGCTAAACCACTGAATCGATTTTCATTATATTTTGTATGATCATAGGGTATTTTTATGCTTAACACCTGCAATCACTATAACTACTAATTTATGACTTACCTTCTTTGAATAGGGTGGGTAAGTAAAATTACAACCCATAGTGTTCCATTGCTGGGGAAAGGCCTCTTCTCCTGTTAAGGAGATGGATTGCAACTAATTCCATAGCGATGCTCAAATGCGGTTTGGCAGTTTACACATGCAGCAGAATTTCATTCGACACATGCAGGTTTCCTTACGATATATTCCTAATGCCGAGCACGAGATAACTTATTATAATTATAAATGCATCGAAGTGGGCGGTTAAAATCACATTACTTTTTACAATAACACTATTTATATTACATTAAAGACTACTTTTGAGATGTAGAAATATATAAGAAGTAAAGTATAATTATCTTCCTTAACGAATATTTTTCTAAAATAAGTAAATATATAAATTTTAAATGGAAATAAGACTTGCATGATGGATGATATCTGTAGCCGCGTAGAAGGTTTCGTGTGGATCCGGTCGCTTCATCATGTAGGGCCGCGGGAATTCCGGGTCTTCGCAAATTTCTGTTAACAATGAAAACGGTCAATAAAATATACCAAGTAAATATTATAGTAGAGCTTTGTGGGTCTGGGTACCACCCGTCTTGGTACCACCTACTCATCACATATTCTACCGCCAAACAACAATACTTTGTATAGTTGTGTTCCTGTTGAAAGAGTAAGCCACTGGTTCACTTACCCAAACACAGGTAACTACAGGCACGAGCACATCTTAGTTCACAAGGTTGCTGTGGCATATTGGTGGCGTATGATGTGGAAAATTTTTCTTATGGCACCAATTTCTATGGGCGGTGGTATCCATTTAGGCAGGTCAGGTTTATATGTTAAAAATGTTATGTTACAGCATCTCATGATATAATTAATTAGTTAGTAAGGAGCGGTAAATGTTCGATACGTTATACCTGTAGCTATAATTACTTATTGTAATTATTGAATGTACTGTAGAGAACTTAACAAGACCGCAACTTTGTATTGCTGTACTCTTCGTCTGAAGGTTGAGTGAGTCAGTGCAATTACAAGCATTAGAAACATAACATCTTAGTTGGAAACTAATATGTCGGTAGCGTTTAATTGGTATAATGTGATGCAAATGTATATGGACAGTGATCATTTATCATAAGGTAAACCATTTGCCGATCTGTATTAAATATTACTGATTTACTAAAACAAGATCAATTTTTGCGATCTGCTCATAAAAGAAAACTTTTAATTTTATTAAATTTCAAAATATTGAAACGCGTCAAAAGAGCAAAATAAAATCATGAATACTGTTAAAATTTAATGTACATAACGTTGCAATTTGTTTTAAATGGTGTTCAAGCACAAGGCTGAGACTGTACCCTATTATCGTTTACTAAAGGCGCGTCATCTTTTCAATAGGACGTCTGAACAATATCTGTCTTTCAGAACGGATGTCCGGACGCTGTAACGAGCGCAACCTGAAATACCTTTGTGTCTAATACAAGTGGTATTATGTTGCATTTGGGGAGGCAGCTCATCCTTTCGTTATTATATTAAAAGGCACAACAAAAAGCCCTTTGTGTCTTAGAATATTGCTTTTTATTTATGTGAAATTATCGATTGTTATTTAATCGAACCTATTATGATAGATGTTAGATGTTTCATTTTTTTTTTCTTTTCTATTTTAAAATTTATCATCGTATGTGTAACAAACTGACGCGATCGTGCAGACGAGGGATCGTTATTATTTAACTAATGATGTTGGCAGTGATTTAAGGATTATTTTATATTTCTTAAAATAAAATTGATTTTTAAAATGATCCACTCACAAGACTTGTAACGAAAATATAATAGTTAAAAACTTTATTATCTGTGCATCAAAACCAAAATATGTTTTATGTTTTTTAATGATATAATTTTAATTTAAAAATATGTGTTTGGTTTTTAAGTAAAAATAAATGCATTATATTATTATAATATTTATTTCAAACATAATATACGATACAAATTATTTTTTTTATTTTTAGTTGAAGAGTAAAGCATTTAAATAAACTATAAAAAATCTCTTTAAGGTATTTTCCATATTGTAACATAGCAAATGGTTAATTGAATGAGACTGTTAGGTTGGTAAGAGTTATCAAATAATCTCAAAGTGAAATTTCCGTATAAATTAGGAAGAGGAAATTATACGATTCATGGAATTAAAGTACAAGTTGCAAGTAGAAAATGAAACAAACCTGTGTCAAGGGCTTTTGAAACGGAAACGAGTGTAGTGGAGAGTGGAATGGAGTGTTGTGGGTGAGCTAACTGGAGCCGCGGGAATACTTAGGACAAGACAATACGCAGATAGAAAAAATAAAATTATGCTAATTGGAAAAAAACTACGTTATTTATTGAAGCGTAATCACTTTTTTTTTAATAAAAATTAATAAAATAAAATTGACGCGGCGAAATTGAAGATATTATAAGATAGTACAAAAATTGTTAATCGATTACGATAAACGCGCGGTACATCTCATTGCTCAAATCTCAATTAATTTGCCGGTTTATATTTTCTTTTTATACATACAACATTCTCATCTATTTATTAAACAACTTCCGGAATTATTTATTATTAGTATAAGTGAAATGTTCGTTGGACCGTATAAAGTTTTTTGTAACTGTAATAGTTTTGGTCAAGTTGCCACTAATATAAACTGATGAAAAACTAATGAAATATTGAATAATGTTACCCGAAGTAAACGTTTTTATCCTATCACTGGATATGATAAATCCTAAAAATGAATTTAGTTACTGTAATTACCCATTTGTATAGCGATAGGAGTAAATGAATTCGTGCGTAAACTTTTAATTTGTTATTTTGTCTATTAAATTATTAAAATTATTTACGTAATTTGTTTTTTTTTTATTTACAAACAGACAAATAAAATTCTATAAAGATTTTTGTATATAAATTGTAATAGTTACTTTATTCCTTTTATTTGTATTGATGAGTGAACATAATAATATAATAATTATAATCAAATATATTATCTGATTTATTTAAAACGTTTTGTACGTTTTTATATAAATTAGCTTGTATATAATGTTTGGTTTCAAACATTCTGCACCGGACATCAAAGGGAACGCTACCCTTCGTAATAAAGAGGAACATCCATGTGAATATATCTCGCGAATTTTGTTTTGAAATTAACCTCCGATAAGATTAATAGCAAAATATTTCCATAATATATATATGTTTTTGAAAACACGTCTGTCAGGTCACTTAAGAAAAATGATATTTACATATAATGTGTTTTTGTAATGTATATTCTGTATAATGTTATGTTTTATTTTATCATATATTAGGACCCGCCGCAGTTTTATATTAAGTTTTAAGAATTATGGTGCCGTGGACTATTATTAGGAATTTTATCTATGTAAGAAGCATGTGTATGATTTCAGGCTTCCCTTTTTTTTCTAACTTAACAAATATCATCATAGTAGTAGCAAATTTGTATATAATGTACATAAATTATATAACAACGTCTTCCCCGTTACGCATTTTACTTAGTGATGATAACATAATGAAAATCCTCAAAGTAGTGTCTGAAATAAGAACGTGAAGTTGATTATTTATTGTTATATTTATATAAAGATGTATGTATTTATGATTAAGTATGAATGTAAGTAAAATCAAACGAGAACGAGTCGAGATGATTTAATGGTCTGAGCACGTGAAGTTTAAATGGACGATAGCGGGTTCAAACTCGTGCAAGCACCACTGATTTTTCAATTTGTATTTACAATTAACAAAGTTCTCGGCGGTGCGGGAAAATATCCTGAAGAAATCTGCATGCATTGGATGAAAATACTAATTCGAGTTAACTTGAGGTCCAGCAATGCAGTGTAGCTAATATAAGTCTACAGTTTTGTTTCATATGGAAAGGCGGACAAATTGGCCAGTGGAGAGTACAGCAGTAAATACTTCTTGAAAAAATGTTTTATGAAGAAAAGTATTTAAATGTTTGAGTATTTTTATTTATTTACTACGGACGTTTACTAATTATAAAAGTGTGTTGTGTTGTTAAACGTTCATTTTGCAGATAAGATTAAAAAAAACAGTTCAAGTTGGGATAGCGAATGAAAACCTAATAATATTTTACCCTTATATTAATTATTTTCAAATTTTGTGCTTGAAATATATTTGATGTATTGTAATTTATTATAATAATTTTGTGTGTCGTTCAACTTGTAATAATAAATATCGATCGTCTTATTATAAGATTTAACTAAAAGTTTCGATGATTTAAAATATAATGACATTCTTTTTATACCTAATATCTTTAAAAAACCAGACGAAGCCGCGTCCGAAAACTAGTACATAATAAAATATATTTATTCAAGCTATTGTCTAATATAATTTATTTATACAATTTATTTGAATTAAATATGATACAGCGGTGAACTTGTTTACAGATTCGGTTAAGCCTAAGTATCATTTTTAATCTGAATCACAAACACTGTTATTTATTCACATTAAGCTTATATTAGCAGTACGAACGATTTGGTTAAATATTTTAATTTGAATTAAATTTGTGTACGAAGATTTAAGGGAATAAAAATCGCTTTTCAGATGGTTAAAGTGATGTTGAACGTTGATGGCTTTTTAAATTGGATTACTAGAAAAACGCTTGGAATGCGTAATACTATCATGGTTGTATTAATATCTTGTTAAGATTTACTACTGTCAGTAGTTTAATAACCGTTCGTGTCGTATTACATCTCATGAGTTTAATATATAATATGAATAATTTGAATTATAAGACTGTATATTAACGTTCATGTTACAACCCACAGGAAGTACGGTACGGTAGTACGGTAGGAAGTTCGGTAGTAACAGGTGAAACTGCGCGGAGCAGCTAGTCTTCTTCTAGAAAATTAAAAATTAATGATCGTATATTTATCCTCTCTACGTTCCTAAATCATTCACATGATTGTGATAAAACTTCGATGAGTTGTTTTGCGTATGCTCGACAAGGTTCCAAGACAAAAATTAAGTTTTTTTTTGTACGTCCTTGAATATATACGTTGTATGTAGACTGCCTCGTTGGTCTAGTGGCTACACGTAAGGCCGGAGGTCCTGAGTTCAAATCCCAGGTCGGGCCAATAAAAAGTTATTGAGATGTTCTAACGAAATTTTTCAGTGACCGTCCGGAGACTGGAAGTTGGAAGTGTGTACACTCCCGTGCCTGGGAAAGCGTGTAAAGCCGTTGGCCCTGTGCCTAAACTCTTTCCAGTCGTATCGGATTGCCGTCCCATCGGATTATGACAGTTAGGGAATAGAAACTGCATCTGTGCTTGCGCACAAACTTGTGCACTATAATATGGCCTGTGCATTTTGGATAATCTCTCTTGAGATTGACCGCTGTGGTCTAATATGGTGTGGAGGATTTATACATTTTATATGTACGTAGACCTATACAGGACGATATAGACGGGATAGCGATTAAAAAAATACGTGTTTAATGATATATCCTACTAAATATTTGTTAAGTGATTCCATTTTACCATTATATATTTACAGGGAATTTCTAAATTCGAAAGACCATTTTTCAATTATCAACTGCCTTCATTTTATTCAAGTGGATCGTTGTAAATTTAAGTGGACCAGAGAAAATAACGCGCTAACTAAGATTAAACTTACCATTGTATTCGTTTTGGTCATGCATGCTTATTTTCTCACGCTGGCCCATTGTCTCCCTCCAAATGTTGTAGGGTTCCCTGTAATCTTCATCGACGATTGTCGGACTGTAGAGAAATATACTTCTTTAATTCACTTTAATATATGTGAATTAATATTTCGCATGATCGCATTTAAATGTATATAACAAAGCTTTGATGGAATGTACAAGACAAGCTGTCAGTGTCTATATAATATATGTTAACCACATACATAAACTACAAATTTAAATCTATGTAGCCTTGGTTGTAGTAAACTAGTTATTATTATTACTTTGGCACTTATAATTAAACTTTTAGTTATTCTATATTTTGCATTGGTTTTTTTCTGTTGAAAATTCTTAGTAGCAGGTCGGAATCTGGAAGTTGGAAGTATGTACTCTCTCGTGTCTCAAAGACCACGTAAAGCCGATGGTCCTGCGCCTGAACTCTTTCCGGTCGTGTTGGGTTACCATTCCATCGGATTATGAGTAAATCTATGCACTATAACATGTCCCGCGCTTTTGATTAATCTTCCTAGAGATAGGCCGCTGTGGCCGAAATCAATCCGAACAACATAATTTTTGTACTAATAAAAATAATAAACTCACAAATACAGAAAAACGTAATACCGTAACATATGTATTGGTGGACAATTCGCGAGAGCTAAAGCGAGCCTCGGAGCCCTTCGGTTGTTCCTTGCATTAGTGTTTCTTAGCATCGGGCAAAAGGGTCGTTGAAAAAAATTTATTATCATTTCTCTAGTTCTCTTCACAACTAGAACGACTATTATCGCAATCAGTAGCAAGCCTCCGATAACAGCACCGCACGTCCAGCCTATAGGTAATGAGAATGACGAGTCCCTTTTCTTTCGAGATGATGGAGAATCGTCGGAACGGTAGTACTCTTCCAGAAATTCAGCAGAGGAATTCACAATTGTTGGGACTGAAAAGAAGATACATTATTATTTACCTAGAAGCTCCTATTTTTTCATACTAACATTTGTTATATAAATTGTACCAGGTTAAGTTTTAGGATTCCAATGTATTCGTTAGTTCCAAATTGTAAGACTGCGGCAATAGTTCAAGTTGCATTGGATTAAGTAACTTGCCTTTAACGTTTAGACTAGGTAATTAACATTAAGTAACGAGCTTTTTACTTATTTTAAAGATTCATTGAAGATGAGATTTCGCAATCTTTGAAATTACTCAAGAGATTAATTCATTTTTAGTCTTTAAGTAAAGGATCAAAGGTAGCTTAAATAGATGTTTTAAGATTACCGGCAAAAGACTTATAACTCAGCCTATTGAATGTAGGCAAACAATTCTGCCTTAGGCTAAGACAAAGCCGGGAAATGAATAGGTGTCGAGCGCAGAGCTAATTGTTGTTTCACAAAGGAGTAGGAGCTAAGTTGGGTGAGGCAAGGTTTTGTGCTCAGCCGGTCGCCGGGACGAAGTCTGATTATTTGAATTATGTAGTTGATACTATGGAATTCGCAAATATTTCAAAGTTACACTACACCATACAATTTTTATTTTTACAGTAATTTAATAACTTTATCCATAATTATTAAATTATTCGTTGGTTTTTTATAGTGTGCTGTTTTATCAACACGAGCGTATTTCGTTCAATTTGTTTTAGTCATTAAGAGTATTGTTACTAACAAGTGAATCCGAAGTTATTTAATCTAATAAAAACATACATAAGCATACTAACTGATTTAAATTGCTAACAGCTCAAACGTGGTGGAGGAAGTAAGGCAAGCTCGCTAGTTAGTGTGTCAAACTAATATAACAAGGGCTAAGCCTAAAGAGAGGTGAGGGGTATGGCGCAGCGCCAGTTTTGTTCTGACTGGATGCCAAGAGTCACTTGATACTCTTCTAATTTCTAATTGTACACAGAATCCGTATGTCAGTAGGTCAATGTATGTAGCGTAACTAAAAGTCGCTCATTTGATAATAACTATTTTAAAATAAATAATAACAAATTGTATTTAATTTTACAATTTACATAAATACGACTATTACGCTTGAACAAATGCATTAGTTTATGAATTTATAATGTATGTATTTACTTTTATTCATATAATATGATGACACTAATACTTCGAAAATGTCCCACTGCTGGGCAAAGATCCCATGTCCTCTTAGACAGATTTTTTGGGAGTTTTTACCACCGCACAATATCTATACTTAATATGATATCCTTCACCGCCGCAAATTAAGTATTTGAAAACTTATTGTTGGTTGTCCGGACTTTAATTCGTGATCTTTTGTTAAGATCTACGCACATGTCTATCCAATGGGTCATCTCGTTTCAAAATTATGTAACATTTTGTAATAATTAATTTCCAGAACGCTATATTATTTTATGGAGCGATCGACGGATAGCCAAAAATTTATATATTAACCACAACACTAACGCACCGGCATCGTGGCTGGCCACAGAATTCTTTTGAAAATTTCAAATATAACGTTACAATTTAATATCGTCGAATAATTCTTTATGCAATGACAAGTTATGGAACACAATTAATAGGTTTTTAATAACCTAAGTAAAAAAAAACAACTTTAAAGTTAAACGGCTTAATTTGACAAGAAAAAAAATCACGATGTAAATAACACACTAAAAGCTAAAAAATAAATAGGTAGGTCCTATGTACCAGTCGTACAACTCTCTTCTCATCATTATATGGCATTGATCAGACCAAAATAAAATCGCGGTGTTGAAAACGCATATAATTTTTAGCCACCACACAGATACGAAACTCCTCGACACTATACGCAATCTTAACTTGGGCGAGAGATCCATGTTTGAATCACGATACCAATTTAACGAAGTTCTTTGTTTTGAATAGATGCCTAGATTTCAGTTTTAATGTATACTGTGTCAAACCCCATCATATGATACTCAATACCTATATTAAGGGAATTGAAACGAATCCGCCAGTCTGTATCTTCGGCCATCTTAGATTTTTAATTTTACATAGTGTACTGAATTCTAATACTTAAGCCCGATCATTTGATAACCATATTGAAGGGGTTGTGAAAACAAAACAAGTAATCTGCCATTTTGTACCGGCAGCCATGTTAGTATTGTAATTTTTCATGGTGTACTGTATTCTACTGGTCAAGACCGTTCATTTGAAAGCCATATTGATTGGATTGGGGGAAAATATGTAATCCGTAATTTTGTGGCGGCGGCCATTTTGAATTTATTTACAATTACACTGTTTATATTTAATGGTATTCAATCAGATCAATCGGTCAAAAGGAAAGGGATACATATTCATTTACTAAAGACCAAGAGTCAAACAACAAATTAAGTTCATCTAAATAAAACCGCTTAAAAATATATAGAGTCTTCAATAGGGTGGGTGTAATAGGGATAGAACGAAATATATACGATTATTGTTCACAGTAAATCACATACTATGTTTAGCTTTCCGTAATTAGAGCCATTGTGAGTCTAAATTAGCGAAGATTACTGGGACGACGAGTCGGGTCGAAGGTTAAACTACACTAGTAATTTTAAGCTGTTAACTGTTAAATTTTAAACTTTTTTAAAATTTAAAACATACTAAACCCTAAACTGGAATACAATTAGTTGAATAAATAAAATTATAATTGTTTTAATATAATGATGTAAAAAATATAAAATAATTAGTATAGTGTTTTACTATACAAATTATAATCAAATAAAGATAAATACGTATTAACTTTATTTCACCCTTATAAAGTTTTAATAGTTATTGATTTAACATCGCCAATTCATGATCGGTAGTTTAAAACTGAAATAAAATCATGTTTGGGTGTATTTATCTCTTGATTCATTAAAAGTGATGAACATGAGAGTGATGTGAATCGCTCTGATTCGAAATTGAACTTTTGCAAAATACAAAATCAATTACGGATAACCGGACTTCAATACGAACATTTAATAAAAAATACTAAAATTTTCCAGGCATCGCACAAAAACAATGAAATATTTTTTTGAAGTCGTTTTGCGTAAACGATTTCAAAATTATATACCACTCGTATACGACCACCATCCCAATAGTGAGGCATTATAGGAGATTAAGCTCTAAGCATTTTCCTAAAAAGAAGAAGCTTTTGCCTTGTATAGAGACCTTGACCGGCTGTTACTTTTTTGTTTTTTATACGAAGATAATTAGATGCATGTTTTACAATGTAGCTGCTTTGAATATTGGTCATAAATGATACTTTTGCTTGGTCAATTATCTGTTTAGGCTAATAAACATATTATAACCGAACTTGATTCAGCGTTTCGGAAACTGGCGATTACGACAAAAAAGTATGTAAAATAAGAGTTTGGCGGTGTTCTTCTGTATTTTCTATTTAAAGTAATGATAAAGAAAATATCATATATGATATAGAAAAATAAATAAAGTCAGATTAGGGAACTGATAATGGTGCTTATCAAACTAACAATGTAAAAATAGAAGTAAAGGTATAAGTTGCCATGGCAAATAGCAGTAAATAAAAAGTAAATAATTTTCTAACCGACAGTTTCTGAAACGTTGATCAATGACAGATTAACTCATCTGATCAAATAATTAACGATCATTCGGCTCGTATTGCGTCATCGGTTATCATCGACCAATTATCATCCGGATTAAAGTAAAATTAATTTATCAAACTGTGAGCAGCATTTAAGAAATAAGAGGTGACAGTGAGGAATTGACATGCTTCATAAATTGTATCCAATTAGTTATGAAAGGGTGTGAGTAATAAGCAGACCTTGGCAAATGTAAGAAGAATACCACACAGAAAATACGAAGGTAGCCGGATCAAAGATATCATTTAATTACAATTTCCTTATTAAGTGGTTAGATTTATCACTTAAATGGCAATTTCTTGAAAGGAGCTGTAGATTAATTAGGGCAAGATAATAATTTGTGATTTACTTTATAGCACTTGGGCCAGATAAGAATAAAATTATAGTATGAAATGCGATGCACTTTATACTCATAGAATGGATAATACTTTATTATAAAACTTGTTCTATATAAATAAAAACAATTACAAGTAAATATTTACTTTTATTGGAACAAGCAGCTGAAATCAAATTAAAAACGACCCTTTCGTGTCAAGCAAATTTATTTTAAAGGAGGACAAAATATATTTAATAAACTATTTTCTATTTATTAATTGTTGTAAATATATTGAATTGAGTGTTTATTGAGTCACACAGAAGTGAAATTAATTAATTTCACTTTGATTGAATATATTTAATTTTGTACTTGTTTATTTTATAAAGATTATTTTATTTATTGGCCTTAATATTGGTTAATAAGGAATTAAAGTGATAAATTAAATCTGACATAAGATCCGTACCTGAAGTGAAGGTAACCTCGCTAAGCAATATCCATTCGTGTTGAAATTTCAATTTGAACATTATGTGTTTCGCTGTACGATTCTCCAGGTCGATGTGAATTATACGAGCGTGTTCTGAGACTCTATCTTGCTTCGGTTCATTTGAAATATAGTCCTCTTGCCAACGTTCTCCTTCGAGAGAGAAATATACTTCGGCTTCTTTGAATAGCTGTTAATAAAAATGTATCAATGAATGTTATTTTCAAACATTGAATCCCTTTAAACATATATGAAAAATTTTTGTACCTGTACGTCTTTGGTAAACATGTTGTTTGTATGTATATCCACACAATGGAATAATCTATAATTGCTGAAGTTAAATGTTAGTTTAACTTCGTTGTCGACTAACATAGTTTTATTCCACCCGACCCATCGAGTGCCTGAAAATATATAATTTGTTAGTCGTGTAAAGCATATCGTCTATAAAGGAAATTTGGCATATTTAATACCTTGTGTGTCCATTGGGTCAGGTAATTCAAAATCATTGGGACCAATAAATGAATCGGTCAATTGGCCAAGACCGTCTATTAGCCTGCCATTACGCATAACCCCATCATATGAAAGATCTTCAAACCGCGCACCGCCTGTCATCGATTGCATATCTCCACCTTTTGGAGCGGAGTACGCAATAAGAGCCTCTGTAGAAATAACATTTCAATGAATAATACCGCCAAAAGGCGGAATCGTTCGCTAGGCTTTTACCTTATTTACAAGATTTAATTCATAGCATAGCAGTATAAAGTGATCTGTTGCAAAACGTAATTCGCAGTGCATCAGGTCCCAGGACATCGCCAGCAATTAAATCTTACGCTTGTTGTACCTACGTTTCCAACGGCAGCCATATATCTCAACTCTCATGCAGGCAGTCCTAGGATGTGAGGCATATGGGTAAAATCGAACTATAGATGCAACAAACGGGGCTTCCAAAGCAGTTTTCTGCGGTGTGTAAGTGTTAACATTTCCAGGTAATTGCTGTAAAAATAATAATTATGTAGACTAGAAGAATAGATAAAATATTTTTTCTGTTAGATTGACGATTTATTGAGAAAGCTTACAGGCTTACAGTATATCATCATGGTACTGTTCACGGGGGCAAAGCTGTATAAGGTTTAAGGTGATATAAGGATATGTGACAATTATAGGCTATCTTATAATTTAAGAGATCAAATAATATATATTTTTTTGAAAATTAATAAAATGAAGCATCTATTGGCATAACTTAGCAAAATGTTGTTTCCTGGATTCTTAAGTTTGTAGCGCCCGTTTTTTACCTGTCCTGTTTTTATATAAATGTATACATATGTCACGTTCACTTACCAATAACCATCAGTGTAACAACAATACAAACGAAATAATAAGCTTTGATTTAACAGAACTTAAAACAAACAACAATATATACCGTATAAATATTTAATTATTAATATGTATCAAAAGTTTCAGTTTTAATAAAAGTGAAGTAATATCAAAGAAAAATCGAGCAAGAAGAAAGAAAAACTTACTCGGTTGCCGTTAAAATCCTTATATTTGACCCAGCGCTTGAGGGCGTCCCTCCAGTACTCAACGGCGTAACTCTCCACGAACTCCACTCCAATGGAGTTGGCGAATCTACCTTGAGACTCGGTAGCCGTGATCATGTATTCAGCATTCAGATCTAACTCAAGAAATTGTCGACTACGCGATGAGATCAGTCCATTAGGGCACCAAGCACCACCCCGTATTTCAGTTCTTATCCTGTTTTTAAGAAATATTTCATATATTTTTTTAGGATACTTCAACCGTCATGTTTATTGTACTGAAATACGATGGCTCTATTATATCTAGCATGAAAATCTTTTTATCTCTAAGCGATGGAATGAAGTGTGTTTTAATTTAGTAGCAAATGCAAAATTCTTTGCAAGATTTCATTTTATATACTATTCACAGAAAAATTCCTCAGGAATAAGATATTTAGACCTGGTAATGCCAGTAAATTCATGATACAAATTTTTACTTTTTGTCTTGTGCTTTGACTAAGTTTTCGAATAAAATACTAATTATGTTTGCTCTTTACTATTTTAATTATTGTGTTAAGCATTAAAAGCTAATTATGATTATTAATCTGAATTAAAATGTATACTACTATTTTCTTGTTATACCGTCGTCAGTTTTGTCTCTTATTTAATTTACTTATTCTTCATAAAGTTCCCTAATACAAAGTTGTGCAAAGAGACATTAATTTAAATATAGTACTATGGTCATAATATATATAATACTAATAAAATAGTGTACCGGCGCTTAGTGCTTGACATGTCAACAGATGGAGATTTGAGACTGGTGATTGCAGACGTTTAATTTGAATATCTATACTGCAATCTCATCAAAGGTACACAGAAACAAAGCGAGGTGAAGCTTAAATTAAAATGGCGTTTACGGAGTGCCTTTTGACCCTCTCAGAACTGACACCAGTGAGATTACTTTGGCACATTAACTCCTTATACTATGTTATCTTTGAAGATTCAAGACCCAAAAGGATATTATAGGATGACATTCGCTACGAATTCATATGAAAATTTAATTTTCAGTTACCGAATCTCTCTAACGAGCGCTGAGTTTTCGTTCTATTGTCTCGCACCGAGCTTATGCGGGCTTACAGGCCGAATGTGAAACCCTCTGGTAATTGTTTGAGCTAAGTATGAACGTTTTGTGGTCGGCGGATTCCCAATTATTGTAACAACTCCGCTGTATCATAGCGCTTTGTTGCTGTCAGACAATGGCCATTTAAATACAGCTATCGATTCCGCGGCAATTTGTTTGGCGCTTCGACATTACAACTTCAAATTACGTTGAACAAATTATAGTTAAAGTTTTTCGAAACTATTTTATGTCACTTATACAGAAACATTGATTAATTTTATGTTATAATGTTTTAAAACTGAACCATAACTATATTTCTTATGTTATTTTCATTTTTAAGATTGTTATTTTAACAAAATAATAATGTAATTTATAGATGAATAAATTCAACAATTAAGTTCAGTAATGATTATTTATTTATTTGTAATAATGTATCTTGAAATTATTATTTTAACTACTAATCCCGTTCACGAGCCGGTTGGCGTGGTTGGTTGATACTTGCCTTTCGCGGTGTAGATCGTGGGTTCGATTCCCACCCAGGACAGACATTTGTGTGTTTAAACATGTCTATTTGTCCTGAGTCTGAGTGTATGTATTTACAAAAGGAAAGTAGTATATGTAGTATATCAGTTGTCTGGTTTCCATACTACGAGCTCTGCTTAGTTTGGGATCGGATGGCCGTGTGAGTAATGTCCTAATAATAATTTTATGTAAGTCCTTATTATTTTCTTGTGATGTCATTATATCAGATTAGTCGTGGCTATCCTAAGAGCTTAAAAAGGTATTTTTGTTTAGCGTATTTGTTAATCAGACACGCGAGTACCTTAACCACCCGTATGGTGGCTGATAGCCAACCCAACACCAAAAGCATTGCCGATTACAGTTAGCACCGACCTCAAATAATCGGGCTAAGCGTATGATGATTTATATTAAATAGCTTTTATATAAAACATCGTTAATGTGTTCCGCAGTTATAGTTTGTCATTAAGCGTTGCTCTTAGTATCTGTACTCCTCTTTGGGGCATTTCATTGGAGTTGTCTATTTGCGGATGCTTACATAATGATGCATTTATCACGAACGTCGACAACAGTCGTGAACCACTACAGACATTGTCAGCTTGTAAATTAAGGTGGCTTTATTGTGCTCAAGTTCTACCACCTCTGTTTATCAAGCGATTGTATAAGTATTCTGGTATTATAAATAACCGTGACTTCGATGATCACTGAAACTAACTTTTGAGTCCACAGGACTATTAAGTAATGCTTGTTGTATAGACTAAATAAATAATTATCATGTACTAAATGTTTGCGCTTATATACTGTTAATGGATACTTGAGGCAGAGTAGTCGTTTGGAAGACATTATCTTGGTGCTAATAATAAATGTCCTACTAATTTGTTACCAATAATATGCGGGAAGTAACATTTATTAATATTAAAACTTTGCTTGTTAAAACCGTAATTTTACCTCGAGCTCAGTGGAGATACGCTCTGATCGTAGCTGGAACTGGCAGCGAGGGACTCATTTGATATCATGCCATTTTCCATACCCAGAGGTACTTCACAGCTGCCCATTTCAGCTGCAAAAAAAAAGTATTGTATTAAGGATGTCTCTATGTTTATTTTGTTGTCCTAAAAATATAATTTATAGCTAAATAAATAAGATCAAAAAATTTTTCAATTTTTTTATCTGACACAAGGTTTTTTGTTAATTCATTCTTGGATGAGAATTATTACAAGAGGAAGATAAATAATTTTATTATATACGAAATTTTGCTTAAATATTTTATAATGCATAAAACATGTGATGCTTAAAGAAAATATTATGAAAAAGATAAGATAAATATCACTGTATCCAACTTTATCCTTATCATTGCTGTGGTATGTTCGTGTTTAGAGGAGGAAAGGAGAGGCCAAACAAATTCTTGTTTATTTTCTTTCTTTTAATAAAACGAAAATACAATACACGATCTCGGTGAGGCACAAAGGCACACATTCTAATTTTGTTTTGCGGACAGCGTTATTTTATCATAAGCATGCTTACATTGCGTTACTTATATCTCTTAACAATAAAACACATTTCATGGCCTTTATATTTACCGCTTTAATAATGTTTTATAAAAATATAAATTACTGGGATTCTTAAAAATTTATAATAATATCAGCGTGGTTTTATGTATTTTAAAGCTACGTATTATAGTACATTTTAGAGTTAGAGTTTATTGTAAGTAATTCTTACGCGCATTTTCGTAGTTCTTTGTTATCAGAGGATTATACATATGACAGGGGACTTGTCTTAATCATACATACAGACAGACATCCTGAGTGATGCGCGTCTAATCCACATCCTAGCGACAAGTGATATATCACATGAACAAATTACGCGAAACGGGTGTAACCGGAGAAAAACAATTTATTACAAAGACAAATGAGCCGCGAGACCGCTGTCAAGGTGATTTTAATTATAATGTAATTCAGCTGCGCTCACATTTTATATTTTACATTAATCAAAATTATATAACTTGAATTTATCACCATCGTAACATGTGTAGAAAGTTATTATTGAAATTTAATACAAAAACTTAATCACGCTTAAGTGATTAAAAGTCTGAAAATGATAAATTTATTCTTCTATTGAGTTTCATCAATTGTTATTATATTTTTTTTCTATCTTTACATAATTACGGATTTTCAAGAGTACATTAGCAGAGTTGTTATCTAAAATCAAAAGAAATAAAAGTCAAAGTAAGCTTTAGAGCTTACTTAGAAATTATTTTCTAATGATGTTGGAAATGAAAGCTACAGAAAATGTAAAAAATATATTTTTGTCTGTTGGAAACCAGATCTCATCAAGTCACTTTAATTATGGAACATATTTTTCTTTATATCAGCTCAAATCCAAGCTTAAAGCGTATTTTATTCTGTGTTTATTTTTCTTCTTTGTAACCGCAATTAACCGTCACGTGTACTATCGGTTTATATAATTTACTATAAATTACGTAGTATATATAAGCTAAGTAATTCAACTCTTTTTGGTAATGATTTTTGGCAAGGTAACTTCAAAAATGAACTAAGTTACCTCATTTTCACTTATCGATAATTATACTTTCCAAATAAAATAATCGTAGGGAAATCTAACAGAGAATTAAGTCTAAATTGCAGCGCTCCCTGAGGCGAGCTAAAACTTGCTACCTCATTACATTAATTGCTTGTCGCAAAAGAGAATAACTATTAAAAATTCGATGTTTTAGACTCCACCAAGTTCGCTTGGATAGCATTGTTAATATTTAATTCAGCTGAGACGCCGAGCCTAATACTCTAATTTAAAATTCTTGGGAAACTTAATATTTAAGAGGGTCTGCCCCCCTGGAGTTGAAAATCTACTAACGATATTTTATAAGCTGTGAGTATGCGCAGCTATTCGCTTTAGAAAGGTGCGTGACTATGACGGTGTTTCGGAGGTATGGAAATCTGTCGGCAGTGGAGCGCTAACAGCAGGAATAAAGCACACTCGTATGAATTTATTTGAAGGTTCTGGGTAGGGGCAAGCCTTGCACGCCCAGTGGTACATAAATTTTCCGCTGGTACCGCATCGGAACCGCAGTAGCTACAACGATCGCCGTGTCTCGTACGTGCTACAATGGCAAATAAAATGTTTAAAGGATAGCACATTTTAAACATAAGTTTCTCGTGTAAGAAGTAAAGCTTAAAATATTTTACAAAGTTACTATGTAATTAAATATTTCACCTGCTATTACAAAGAAAGATGACAATTTGAACTTCCCTGTTATATGTAGTTTGATTAAGAAGTGGAATGTTGGTTTTTTTCTGTAGTTCATAGAACACGTGTCGCTGTTTATCTTTATAAAAGAAAGACTACCGTGCGAAACAATTTTTGTAGAGGTTTCGAAAATTTTCCTTCTTAAACTATAATTTAAGTAAAATATTTAGTATAATTTTTGAAGGAAATAAAATTTGTTATATTTTATGAATCGGTTAAAGATTTTTATTACTCTATTACATTGCATTGCAGTGGTTGATCTGTATTAATTGCTACGATATAGTTACCGGTTTCATACAGTTCATCTCTAACGAGTGAGTTAAGCTACTCATATGGGATTGCCATTGATCATTTAATTTTAATCCACATTAAATAAAAAGCTACAATAAATATTTTGCAGATAAATACTTTATATTGGAATGTATATATAAATTATTCGATTAGTTGTGGTGTAATTATCATTCAAATTATTTTAACAAGATCAAAATAATGATGACATAGTTATTAATTGCAATGACATTTAGAGGTTGAATACATCCAATTCATATTTAATGAAATAGCTTCAAAGTAGATAAATATTTTTATACATCTATGTTAAATACATTTGTGAATAAATGAAAATCGCAAATTGAAAGTAACGTGATCATACTCAAGTATTAAGTATTTCAAGCTGTGCTGCTTAATTACTTATTTAAAACTATCACCTATGGGTATCACCGACCCACCATATAACCTACTATTTATTATACCGCTTACCGTGTTTCGATTTAAAAAATGGGTATTTGTATCTACAAATACTGAAGTTAAAATTGTTATCTTTCTTTCTGTTCATTTCCGTTAATAGCGACGCATTGACCATATAAGAAGTGGTTATACTTCTTAAGGTGCTAGTATCTATGTGATCTTATCGAAATATTGAATTACAAATACATCACGAATAAGGAACTGCTAAGGAAATATATAAAACTTAACGCTAGTACACCGCGAGAATTACAGCATGCGAAAATAAAAATATTCATCGTTTTTTTTAAATCTTCTGGGTGTGTACGTTACACAGGTAGCCTCAATAATGCTGAGATCAGTGATCTTTATAAATTTTAAATACAATATTTCCTTACCTTACCGTTAATTTTTATGGGTTATTGTTTGTTTTTTAAATAGTTTATTAACGCTGAATAGCTAATAAAAAAAGTAACAATATCATCATCATATTCTATGATTACACTTAGATTAAATACGTGTACTCTTTATAGCAGTTTAAATAATATTAAGTATTCTAGCGAGACGCTAGACGTGATAGTAAATGGAATAATAGTTATATTTCAAATGAACTTATATTAAAATGCGAGTTTTTAATTTAAAATGATTAGCCCGTGTTACATAACGAACTAACGTTTGCAATTAGGCGATGAAACAAAATGAACAAGTTGTTGAAACTGAAACATACGGCGCTATTTATCTCAGTTCAAACAAGAGTTACGGATTTAGATTATTAACAGTGTCTAGTTAACTCCAGAACATTTTGTGTTGTTACGTTTAATGTGCGATCTACTCCGCTTATATTTTACACTACAGATGACAGAGCTTTTGGAATGCAAATTGATACGGTATTTATAAAATAGATGGAATAGAATAGGTTTAGATCCGAATTGGACTTTATATTGTAATTTTGTATTTAATATTTGCACTAATAAATACCAATATATTATTTTGTATAAAAGCCCAGAATTGCAATACTGTTTACGTCATAACGTAACGTAATTTAATGTTTAATTTTTATAAAAGTTTTCGGTTCTATTTCAATATTAGTATATTCTGGGCAGAGAGTAAATAATTATTATAAGCCCAGAGCCTTTACAGCCGCACTTGTGAACACAAAATATGGTTCGTAACGTAGCCCCGCTCGTTTTAGACATTAGGAAGAAATTAATGACGTAGCACGGGTATCTCGCCACTCAGACAGACGTACAGAATGCTCATTACATCTCTCCAATACGAGTCGTCTGCAAATGCTCTCCAAAGAAAATTATTGTTAAACTCACAAAAATATACTCATCGAACATTATTATATTAAATTGATTGAAATTCAAAACATATCAAATCCAATTATTTTCTCGCAGCGTTGCTTCTAATTTAACATGTTAGACTTTTTCGCCCAATTTAACGTTTAAGTAGTCTGAGTTTTATGAGTCTACTGAATTGCCAGATATCGAATTATGATATAAATTTTTCATGTTAATATGTATAAAAATAATGATGTTGGAAATATGAGATTGTAATCAAATCTAATATAAGGAAAATTAAGTTTTGTTTATTTCTTGTTTCAGATTTACTCAAAATTTGCTTATTCGATAGACATGGAATTTTCACTCTTTAATTTAAAAACATTTAACAGTTATGTAGTTATTATGAGATATAGTAATGTTTGAAAACATAGTCGTCATGAGAACATTTCTGTCGAAAACTGGCAAGACTACTTCATATATCAACCATTTCTTTTAATCTTTAGAAAATTCTGCACTTACGATTTACGGGAAGTAACTAGACATTATCATTATTATTATTAATGTTTCTTTTTTTTTTTTTATAGAATAGGAAGGTGGACGAGCATATGGGCCACCTGATGGTAAGTGGTCACCAAACGCCCTTAGACATTGGCATTGTAAGAAATGTCAACCATCGCTTATAGCCAATGCGCCACCAACCTTGGGAACTAAGATGTTATGTCCCTTGTGCCTGTAATTACACTGGCTCACTCACCCTTCAAACGTTATAATAACAACTTTTAGTTCATATATTGGTTACAATATTTCACTGTTCATATTTAATGAGTTAATGTACAATATTTTATATATAGTATTTCATATACCACCAAATTTATTTTCGTAATTACATAGCTTGAAGCTATATCACGTTGAAGGAAGTCCGAAACGATCAGATTTAATAATGTGAATCCACCATTAAATAGCAACTCCTCAGTGATTTATTATAAGACACATAACTTCAAGACAGAAGGTTGAAACTTTTGAAGGGTATCCGTAACTACCCTCCCTAGGACTGTAATTGTTTTGTTTACGGTTGCCGTCCGCATTGTTTGCCTTTAAGATGAGAATTAAACCTAACTGTAATTGTTCATGGTAACATCTATTGCCGACGGGCTAATATCCTTTATGACTTTACGAATAAATTGAATTCTGTTCTGGGCATGTGTTTAAAGTTATCTGCCTGAAATGTTTTTTAAATGAATTATTTCTAGTGGTTACTATCATCATCGGATTTGTGCAGGAACGAATGGGTGTGTATCACTAACGCTCCAATTATTCTACTTGTCTTCTAGGAATTGTCGGATACGCGTATGTTATGTATAAAAACCATTTTTTAAATTTTCTCAGTAATATAATATGTTCCTTGATAGCTGAACTTGAGGTAATTTATAACGCATTTTTTTTACTTATAAGTTTCAAACTTAATGTCCCACTACTTGATTGGTTCTTTTAAAGGAGAAGGTTTCACCCACCACGCAGTTCCACCCCGGTTTGGGGGCACCAACCTATGCTAGAAATTCGTTCGACTCGACCAAATTTCCTTTCAATACCTCAATATATATAAAATCAGATTGCTTGTGCAGATTTCAATACGTCATCTCTGTTTGAGACTCATGTTTTCACAGTAGACTGTGCAATAAAAAATAAATTAAATTTTTAAATGATTGTAAAGAAAAACAAGTTTGTACATTTGTTTAGAAAACAAATAATGTGTACGCGTTCAATCAAGGTATTTGCTATCACTTTTGCAGTGTGTTTTTTAAGCTCTTTTATTGGAATTGAAAAAATAGTGCACTAAAATATAGAAAACATTCTTTTGTGTACCGGTTTGTTGACCAAATACGAGTAGATTTCGGCTTAGCTTCCGTAGTTCAATGCGATAACGGGAAGCGTTTGGATTTTTTGTAATATTTTGAAAGTGTTTACTCGCAAAAAAAGTTTTTGAATAAAAATATTTCCGAAAACATTAAAAGCAAACATTAGCTGTATGTGAGTTATTTTTAGGTGTTATTTTAAGCGCTTTTTGTGCTATTTGGTTTAAAATATACACAAAATAGCTATGCCATATACAATTTTAATAATTTGATTTTAAACTAGTTAGGATTCTATAATCAACAAGTTATTTTAAAATTTTGATACACTCATACCTTGTTTATTATCTTTTAATTGTTATATCAAGGATTTTGTATTAACGTTGGGCAATGTGTTAATATCACAATGCGTTTTGTCAGCGTTAAAAAAATGCGTTAATATCACTATATTTTTTAGAAGTCCTACTACTCTGGGACCCCCCGACGTTCTCTATCAGATTAGTTAAATGCGAATCTATTCATTATTTATAAAGCGTTACAGCTAATCAATTAATAGTTACAAATAATCTTAGTTTTTTAGTTCCAGTCCAGTACTGGGTGCAGAATCAGGTCATGCTTTTTATAAAAATGTATTAACCATGTAAAATTTCAACTAAGTAGGGTTAAGAAAACATGATTTTATTCAGCTTGCAAGACTTATAAATTCTAATTAACAAACATTGTAAGTTTTACAATCATTTTTATTCATAAATTCTATAACTAAATTACATTGCAAGTTATATAAAAGCTTGTAATAAAAATCTTACTACGATCGTTGATAAATTAATTTTACATATATTTATTATTTATTATTGAACGGATACAAAATATTTAATATATAATTGATTTATTTTGCTATGGTAAAAATAAAATATTGTTATATAATTCAATCTGAAAGGGACCTGGCACAGAAAATTTTATCAAATGTTTTATAAATATTTAAGCGGGTAACTTTATCGTTGCTTTTATAGAGATAATATATGTAAATGGATATACAAAATTGTTACCAGACATACAGAGTAATAGATGACTTTCAATATATTCATTTGGCGATATTCAATTGCTATGTCCAATATCTATCTTACGAGTATATACTACTAAGATGTTTGCATAGATGGTCAGTTTATGATCATCAGAGGAAGTTTACTCAATATTACCAATCAGCGACTATTTGCTTTACACAAGCTCCAAATTAGGTCTTTGGTTTTGCTAAATCTATCTTATCCTATTATAATTATAAGCTCGACTATTTAATATAATATGGTCGCTTCTCTTATTGATGAATACCACGTTTTGTATGAAAATATGAAAAATTGCGTTTTTCTACTCTACGGTATTTAGCGAAACAATATCTCATTTATTTTTAAAGGGTGGATAATGTGACGGTATAATTTGGTCGATATTATTACGCTACCAAAAACAACATTAAGAGTTAGAGCATTAACATATTTTCACTTTTTTTTTGTAATTTAAACTATATAGTTTTACTGACTTGATCTATATAATTGTACTGATTTAGTTTGCTTAAAATTGTGTTAAAAATGTTTTTTTTTTACGTAAACCATAAGTTTTACATGAACCATAGTTAAGTTCCCTCAGGTATTGTGCTTTGATACCACTACCATTTCAACAAATGGTTATCAATGGCTCTGGTTTTTTTCCGTTTCTTAAGAAAGCTTGGTGTACTGGCTTGGGTTAATCTTAAGATGAAATTGTTTTTATTATATAACATATTATATTAAATATAATTACAAATATAATAAATACGGAAGTTTGTACGTTTAACTCTAAGTTTGTGTCACGGACTTGACTTATAACATATTCTTTATTAATATATTGTAGCATAAAATATGAAATAGGTTATTTATATTAAAAAATTTGATTATGATTTCATTCGACAATCCCAGTGAACGGTTAAAAGTTTGTTATTAGATTTAGCAGACAACATACTATCCTAACTGATAATATAAGTGGGTAACTGAGTTTGTTTGTTTCGCTTTCACATCTTAACTACTCAACCGATAATCATGAAATTTGCATACATGTTGAAATTTGCATACAGAAAAGGACATACTAACCTAAAATCTGACCCCTCTTACACGCTGGTGAAGAAGCAGAAGAAAATAATTAGTTTGATATAAATCAATTAAAATACATGACTGTAATATTTTCGGAAAGTTGATTTCAACATGTTTCAGAAGTGTGTTGTTATGTCGTTATTTGCAGCGTTGCGTTGATTATTTATTCACAAAAGTTAAGGCTATTCGCTTTTATGTTTATTATACATTTAATTGAATCGGAATAACTGAATTGTATTAATAACAGAGTAACGCTTTCGCCCCGCGCCCGCTGTAAATTATTTTAATAAAATTTGGTACGAATAAAGCTGGCTTTAAGAAAATATTCTTAATTTATGTAGTGCACATTATTTATTTTGACTGCCTCGCAGCTGGTTTGGTAAGAAAACTGCATATCTCGAGGTTCTTGGTTCGAATCAATAATGTCAATGCCGAGTTGGGCAAATTTTTGTTAGAATATTCTTATCCTGAAAAGCTTGGAAGTTGGCAGTGTTTCCCGCGCTACATAATGTTTTGCACATGAGTTATCTCTGGTTGTGTCGGATTGCCGTCCAATCGGATAATCAGAGTGAGAGATTGGAAAGTGCAACTGTTCTTGCGCATATACTCAGCATTATTATTATTATTTCAATTAATTTTTAAGAATAAAACAACGCATTTCATGTGTTATATGTTTATCTAAGCGATCTAATCACTATGATCTTACAATACTCTCACTGTTATAATAGGGAAGTGTTATAAATGTTTTTAATATGTATCATCTATTGACGTGCCGCGGTAAGAATGATCCGTATCGGCATACGGGACGGCAAACAGCATGACCCTCTTTTATGCCGCCATGCCACCTCTCCGTTGCTATATCATTATTTTAAATGTTATAATATATTTATAAGATTACACAAAATATACTAAATTGATAAGATTATAAATTATAAGATTACAAATAATATTTTATATGAATATAATTTGAACATACTCTTCCTGAAGGAATATGCGAATTATGGAATATTAGGTTAAATTCTTGTAGTTGATTATGAAGTAGGTATATGTGGTTATATCTATTTATATTGAAATCTTAATAACTTATTAAATAGTTAGAAAACTTGCTTCGTTACGGTTTGTTAAAGTGACTTGGCGGGTTTACTTGGCATCTGTTCAAGCACATTGCAGAGAGGCGAATAAGTTGAATTCAGTTATTTAAAAAAAACAATGCGATTCAAACTTTTCTCTTTGTAATTAAATAGTTGTTCCCTTTATTTTCCTTGGAAAACTTTTATATTTTTTTAGCAAGTGACATTATTAATATAATGTAACTCGATTTACTAATAAAAATCCATAGAACACACTTTGTAAATCAAAATATATCATAATATAATGTAATCATAATATATATATATATATAAGTAAAAAACTTATATGAATATTTTGATAAAAATGAGAAAGTAAATATTTTTCAGCGTAAAAGTTTGAAGTGTGCTGGAATTTTATCACATTAATAACTTGGCTTCAATGTAGAGATAATTTCGTTAAGCCAGTAACGATTATTCGAGTACACGTGTTTAATCTCATATGCGAGCCGGCTCCCCGAAATAAAAATAATGCAAGGTAGTCGTATGTTAGAGTGAGCTCGAATACCTTGCTCTTGCGAGCACAATTTGTCACTGTCTTCGCCAATTTCCTGTTGTAACTAGTTTTTTTCTGTACGAAGCGTAAATTTAATTCACCGCTTTGTTGGAGCAGTTTGAAGCTGTATATGGTGTTGCCAGTTCCTGAAATGTATGCGTGATTTCGTTGTGGTAGCAGAAAACAGGATTTCATGTTTTTGTAATTTTATAGAATGAGAAAAACTTATGTTTTCGGAATGACAATCGATTTCGAAATAAAAATGTTTACGGTTCAACTAATGTTTAAGCTTTATCGAATAAATGGTGGAAATACTTTGGGGGAGGGCTTACTCCAGCAATGGACGTTTTCCATCTGATATGATGATGATGATGATGATGATGATGACTATCTAGTTTCTGCGGCTTTGATTATTTGTTTGAACTAGTTAATCTCAGGACCTACTATTGCGATTCGAAAAAAACTGTTGCGTAAGATAGTTCGGTTATTAAAGAAGGTTACATATTTTATATTAAAATTTTGCTACAATCCACGGAAACAAGTAATTTCTAAGTTCAGAAAATCGCGCGAAACAGCGAGTAGTGTAATAATATAACGAAGCACTTAAATAGAAGCATAAATCATTTACACTCTTGCAATATAACCGATAAAAATAGTTATTCATCTATTTTGATAGATACCGATGTAAACATTGAATCGTTTGAAATACTCGTTATTAAATAGTAATAAGAATAAGTTTTAAAATAATGTTTTCTTTGAATAGAAAGTTAAACGGTTTTCTTTGTAAAATTTGTAATAAAAATATCGCAAGGACTGAAAGGTTATGAGGGGCGTGAAATAGAGTTCTTGTTATTTCATAGAAGCTTGTTTTACAGACCTCATTGCTGCATGAGCAGCTAACCCTTAAATTCAAAGAATCGGCCACACGTTATTATAGAGTCGGCAAGTCCTTTCTTTCTCGTATGAAATATTTTACTACATATTCGGTTTAGTTTTAGTTTTGAATATATTGGATTGTTTGAGTTAACAATTGAATAAAAGTCGTCGTTGTAAGGAGTTTCACTATATAAATAATTATACAAGCCTTACCAATGTTATACATCAGAAAATGTGTTTGTTTATTTGTTCGTTTGTAACGCCAAACAACTCTGCCAATCATAATGAAATTATGCATTATATATTATGGTACCTAAAATCTACCCTCTTCACACGCAGGCGAAAAAGTTGGTGAAAAATAGTTTTATCTAAAACTCTATAAGAACTCGGCAAGTGTAATTCTGCCTATGTATATATACCGCTTATTATGATTATCGATTCTACAGTATAGAATTTTACGTATAGCCGCGCCATTTAGCGGTAGTTTATAACAAAGTGGGTGGTTTAAAAACCTTTTCCTCGAATACAATATATTTGCCAACCTTCACGGTGATCGGTCAAACGTTGTCAAAGTTACTTAATATATATATATATGACATACATCATCCATTTCTATTCATAAAATATTATAAAATTACATATCAAGCGTAGTTCCATCACGTTTGTTTTTTGTATTTAAGTATTTTCGTATTTGGGCGGAGTGTAGTATTTCAAGTGCCATTATCAACATGCCTGTCACGTACAGCGGTTGATTTGAATGGTCATAAAAATTGTTTTCACATTAACCACGACAATTTAAATTTTCCTTCCCTATAAACCCTTCCGATAAAATACACATTGTAATTCAAAATCGATATTATCTTAATTATAGCAGCATTTAGTGTATAATTTTATAATTAATCGGTGACGATCGATATTATTCCTAAAATTAAGTCTATGTAAGGGTGAAAAATTATTTATACTTTTTAACTTCAAAAGTTTCTCCAACGTTCTGTAATTTTGTATTCGGACTCGTGTAATAATGGATATTATACGGTTAGTCTTCGTACGTATCGCGGTCGGTCCGGTTCACGTAATACGGAAAACTTGAGGAAAATTGGAAATAGGTGCGCCGCTCTCTGAGCATTTTGAATGCTGCGGTTATGTTCCTGAAATACAAAGTATGTGAACTTTTTCCAAAGCATACGATATCGAATTTCGTTGCGAAATTGAACTTCAAATTATGGCAAATATTACTTCAATGTGAACTTATTCTTTTATTTTTCAAATATATAATTTGGATGTAGTTTCGTTTGTAATAGGACGTCATATAATTATCTGTTTAGTATGAGAATATCCGGTTTCAAAGTATTAATTTGTTAAGTATTAACGTGTTGTATAATATATTCTTTCTTATTACATCTTATCTGTTTAAGTTTCCTACTTGTGGTAGGGTTTTGTGCAAGCTCCTCTGGGTAGGTGACACCCAGGATATTCAACCGCAAAACAGCAGTACTCGATATTGTTGTGTTCCGGTTTTGAAGGGTGAGTGAGCCAGTGTAATTACAGGCACAAGGGACATAAAATCTTAGTTTCCAAGGTTGGTGGCGCATTGGCTATGTAAGCGATGGTTGACATTTCTTAGAATGCCAATGTCTAAGGGCGTTGGTTACCACTTACCATCAGGAGGATGCTCGTCCGCCTTCAAAAAAAAAAGAAAAAGATAAGCTGTCCACGACTCACAAATGTCATTTACCACCTTGGTAATATTTAGATATACGGACAAATAAGGAAGTGAAAATAAATAATCGCTTTTTACATTGGCCCATCTATCTAATAAACCTAATATTGGTTCGATACGCGCTCAAGAGGCGTGAAATGACGACCCGCTCCCCTCGTCTTCATAAGGGGGAGTCTCTCACCGTCTTAATTTGACCTTTGCAATTTTTCAGTTTTAGAGAACTTTATAAAATTGTTATACATTGTTAACTTTAATAAATAATAATGTCATGCGGGTACGTAACGGGTTATATCATAATAACGAATATTTTATAACTTCAGTTTATTTTCACTATGCCTCTAAAGCGTAAGGATTCTGAAATTAAAATACTTGAAAGGCAAATATGTCGATTGCTTTAACTCAGCGCATTCCCTCGATGACCGGGGAGTTACACTCTCGAATTACTTTCCTACTTTGTCGGCAACAACAATTTGGATGTTTTCACGTTTTGGCCCATTCCTTAAGGCTACCCCTTGGAAACTATGCGCTTAACGGATACGATGCAATGTTTCCTATTCAAGACGCGCTTGACGTTTGAAGAATACTATCGCATGTTCCAACATTGCTTGCTACGTTACGTCTGTCTTTTTGTCTCACAAAAAAAAATAAGTTATAGTGAAAAATAAAATGGCGTAAATCATTTTAAAATATATTTTTTGTCTATAGACAAGCTTTAGAATAGACGGATTATGCAGGCTCAATTCTATCTCCAACTCGCAGTAGAAAGTTTTCCTTTAGTAGTTAAAAGATATTCGCTCTTTTGTTCTCTGTTCTTTACTAATTGAATATTATAGTTACAGAAGATATATATTATTTGGGTTTTAGATCTCCTGATGGTCCCACGGCAAGATTTCTGCGTGACTCAGTTTCAAGTACTATTAGATTTGCAGAGAGGTCATTAAGAGTTCTTAGTTCTTGGCGAAATTAACGTTGCCTCTTCAAGTAGATTAGAATGGGTATTGTTATGTTTTATAGGGCGTTGAAATTATTCTTTTTTAATGGAAAGGGAAATGGAAATAGTATTCCCTTCCATTTAAGGCAACTTTATACGTTTCACTCAAAAACTATGAATCCATTTGATATGAAATTCATCCATCCAGCCAAACATGGGTTATTGAATTTTACTTACTGTGATCAAAAGACCGCGGGTCAACTGTGGTCGTAATGGCTGGGGTGGTGTGCTCGTCATCATCGTCGTACATCGGAGTTGTGGATGTTGTAGTGGTTTTAGTCGTTGTAGTCCGGCGTAGCTTGCGTCGGCGTTCCTGTTTTCTTTGACCGGCCCCGGAGTTCCGTATTGGCATAACAGTCGTGCGCTTTGGAAGCTTCACCGCATCCAAGGAGCGACTTTCCGAGCCACCATCGGCAAGGGCGAGCGCCACCAGCGAGACGGCAGTCAACCGAATCACCAGTGGCGCTAGAGTCCACATTTTGGCTGAAACAAAAATTTAATGTTAATATAGTTGAGCTTTAATGAATTGATAATTAATATTTCGAACATGTGTGATATTCAATAACAAATTGGAAATTAATATTTCATTTTAAATTGACATTTCTATAATAATGTTTATTATAAATTAAATATTATAATGGTTACAAAACCGAAAAATAAAACTCTATTCTGAGAGTACCGTTGCATTATATATTCATAAACATTCGTATATATTGTAACAAGGCACTATAAGGTTGTCGAACGTATCTACCGTATAATAGAAAAGTGCCTTTGCAAATGGAGCCGCGTCGCTATGAACCTTACTGTAGCACCTCTCATCGTTCTTCCTAGATTTTATGGCACAGTGCTATAAAGCTGGTTGTTCCTTATTGTTTTTCTTTCGTGTAGAATAAACTTTATTCAAAATTGAATGCTCAAGAAAGGAAACCTAAATCAGGTTGTTCCTTTTTCTTTTAATTACGAAGAATGTAACTCTATGTTTAGCGAAAGCTTGTCTTATGTGTGTTATCTACTATAAAATTATTTGTGTACCAAGAATATGATTTTTATTCATAAAACCTACGAAGCAAAATAAAAATTTATGGCAGAAGTGTGTCAGAAACAAATTTACTTTGTAGCAATCAATGACATATTTTTTTTCATTGAATTTTTTTTCGAAGAGGCGGCGTATTTAGCCTGTGTATATTATATCATACATGTATCAAAAAATATTCGACCAATTTTTTGAGCATGAAATTAATTCGTGATTGTATTTTTTGTATTTCAGCTGTTAGTGTTTTAAAGAATATAAGCCACTTCTTACCCTATTTCCTATCTAAATGAAATGAATCTAAAGCCTATTCCATTAAAGAAGGAGTATAGGTAAATAAACCTTAAATTTACATATTACATGCGATTCGGTAATTGTACTGCTATGTAATGCACTACAAACAGTTATTGATGAATATAACTTCGTTTATAATATAACACTATTATATATGGATATATTTATATATGGATATAAGTAGTTATATATATATAATATTTTACTTTTGGTTCGATAATAACTTCGCCGATATTCAAAAAGCGATTTGTTAACGAATCTACTCGTATAATCTCGACCAATCTTATCGTACCAATTCAATGTCAAAGTAGTTTATTTGTCTTTACTACATTTGTGATTTGGATAGACTATAATATGTTATGAGTCTTGTGGCCGTAATTACTCTGGCACGCTCACCATTGAAACCAAAGCACAGCGCATACACAAACAGCAATACAAAGTATTGCGGTTTGGCGTTAGTTTTGCTGGTGCACCTACGTGAAGTCCTACTGGCAGAGATTTTGCAATATTTTCATATTTTTATATACCTCAAAATAATTAATTTTATATATATTTTTTACAATAAAATAGCTATAATGCACTCTTTGACATGAAATATTTTATTGTGGTTTAATAGTAAAGTAATTGTTTTTTAATATATTTTGTTACTCTGTTTTCGTCTCAGTGTAGGTCAAAGAAAAGAAAAAGATTTATTTTCATAGACTATTCTTGGGTTTCACAATATACTTTTATTCCTCGGAAAAACAGAAAGCCAGAGCAGTTCGGGGATTATTTTTTCAACGTTTTAAAATAAACAAAATTTAAGTGTATGAAATAAAAATGTGTTCGCGTAGTTTTTCGGCTTAACTTCTTAATAATTATAAAATAAAATATATAGTTTAAAAAAAATAAAAATAGTAACAACTTTAACAGCTGTTTAATTAGTGAAAGATTAATTTTCAAGCTATCACTATTACACGGATACTTTACTATATTACAAAGGTTAAAACATAAAAACAAAACCGTTGATATATTTAATAAAATTCTATATATTTGGTACGTTTCAGAAAATGAAAGGACACATTGTGTTATGAAATGAAAATTATTTGTATGATATTTATTCCAAGGCTTAAACAAATAAGCCTTTTAATGTTTACATTATCAAAGGTATCTATTATTTAAATTTTACGCTTATAACTTCAGACTGTGGCATTTAATTTTGATAAATTTGAATTTTGTCTTTTCATAATATCATAAATAATAGCAGTTATTATTTGTATCTATACAAGTTGATCTTACCTTGTTGGTCCGATGCGTTTCTGTAAAATTTATCCTATTTAGCCGAAAAATTGTACAGATGTTGCTATGCCAGAAGCCTTCATGCAAGTACATATTATACCTTGATAAACATGATGAATAATACTAATATTATCATCAATGTACGATATATGGAAGCACGTTTTCTTGCATTACTTGGAGGTACCACACACTCATCAGATGTTCAACCGCACAGCGGAACACGGTTGGTGGCGCATTGGCGAATAAGGTACGGTTAATATTCTTACATCGCCTGTATCTTTTTTTAAGATCCTCCACACTGATTTAGGCCAAGGCACCCAATCTCAAGAGAGATTTTATAAGGTGTTTGCGCAAACACAGGTCCACTGCCTATCTCCTAACTCTCATAATTCGACACGGACCAACGGCTTTACGTGCTTTCTTAGGCACGGGAGTGTACACACTTCCAATTTTTAGACTCCGGACTTTTATTGGTCTGACTGATCCCAGATTTGAACGCAGGACATTTGCCGGCGCCTACCTATGTCATAAGAAAACGCGTGTCATGATGAATTACTGCTTACAAAATTAATTTAAAAAAAATATTAATGAATGTGTATTTTTGTTTGTTTCTTAAATAAAAAGTATCGAATAACAATGATTGAATCTTCAATGAAACTAATTTACCGGCTGAAGTAATGTTACATAAATTGTCGTTTATTTGATTACATTTAAAGTCGTATACTATAACCAACATATCAGTCAGATCATTGTGCCGGTAAGCCGAGCGGGCAATAATAACTTTGACAGTTATAACCTCGCAGAATGCTTACATTGCGTCTAACTCGGCGTTTAACAAAGTTTGACACTTCTGATCTTCTAACTATAGCTTGCCACAAAACTTTAAATGCCGACGATAAATTTTGATACTAGATAATTAATAATTGCTATTAAATACGGTTTTGAAATATTGAGGAATAAGTTGGACAACAATCACGGTGTACTCTGAAAGTTAACCAATATTATACACCAAAGCTTTAATATAGCATATAGTATTACTGAAATTTCATGCATCATCATATATTAATAAAGCTATTTTGCATAAAAATATTGTTATTTTATGCCAGGATGTAAATTTAAGTATAATATTTAATACGAGCTTCGAACTGATAATTCGTATTCATAATGGACACGCACGGATAAACTGTCATTTCAACGGATATTAAAACAACGTTAAATGTCTAAAACCATAGACGTATTATTTTCAATCGAAGAACAGTGCGTTCTAGATCCTTTATAATATTAGTTCTATGTGCTACAAGAAACTTTGTTTGTAACTAAGCGAAGCTGAGCTGAGCCTCTATGGGGATGCTTTTTACCATGTACTATGTACATAATTAAGATATACATAATACAAAACTGAGCATGAGGCCAGCTGCGTTTTATACTGTTATTTACAATAAAAACGAAGAAAATGGTTTAAGAAAAATGCTTATATTATTATAAAAATAAAATGTATCAGTTAGATTAAACATTTAATTAAACCACCTAATAAAGTTTTATTGCAGGGTTTAGAAAAATCTTTTGTCATTTTTAAATTATGGGGTATGATCAAGCAGCGGATCATTAACATATGGCTACTCTATTTTAAAAAGAATAGTTTTTAGGGTATTTAAGAGACACATTTATGTATGTGAGTGGATGTAATATTAAATGAGTGGGTAGTACCTACGCAGAAAAGCTTGCACAAATTATAAAATTAAATTCACGGCTATTAATATTAGTACTTGAAACAGCTTCATACATTGTGTTAGTAACAGAAATGGAATGCATTAAGTATTGTTTAAAAAGCAATCTTAACTTGGTTCATTTCTATTTAAATTCATATGAAACTTATATTTACGCTTCAAAACTAAGCCCCAACTACAACAGCTTCTTGTAGTTATATTTAACAATAATTTATTTTAAAGACTATGTATATGTTATGTACATTTTGCATAAAGCATCTTTTACATTTGTTACGATGAATAAAGGTGATTTATATTCGAAACATAAAAATGAACGTTTAAGAACTTTTTTTCTCAATTATATATCCAGATTTCTATTTTTTACCTTTTATTCTTTTGCTTTTACTTGGGTGTAGGTGGTGGTAGGGCTTCGGCAAGCTCGTCAGGGTAGGTCTCATCTACTCATTAGGTATTCTAACGCCAAAAACAAGTATTTAGTATTGTTGAGTTCCTTGGTTTGAAGGAGGAATGAGCCAGTGTAACTAAAGGCTAACACCTTATTTCCCAAGGTTAATAACGTATTGGGAATTGTTAATATTTGTGCACCGCCAATGTCCACTGTACTGTGGTGACCACTTACAATCAGGTGCCCCATTAGCCAGACCCCCTACCTATTTCATAAAACAAAAAATCAAAGGACTTTATTTGATATGTAACGTGTAATATATAACCTACCGGAAGATTAATTTGACAAATGAAAATATATGAAAAAGAATCATGTCAAAATGTCAATAACATTTTTGATTAATTATTGCATTTACAAGTTTTAAATACGAAAACTACCAAAGCCAATAGAGTAATCAAATAAAACTTAAAAATGAAAATTTTCCGAAAAATATTATGTAACAAGAATTTAGAATCACGCCTATCATTACAGGAGTTTTATTCGACAGAAAAAAAGGTAACGCCACCCAAACCTAAACAACCTGTTGATCCACGAAGAATTTTCAAAGTGTACCGGTTTGGAGGTATTCTCAGCAAGGAAAAACCTAAATTGATAAATTATGATCTGGATGTTAGCAGATGTGGAAGAATGGTTTTAGATGCTCTTATTAAAATTAAGGACATGGATCCAACACTTGTTTTTCGAAGATCCTGTCGAGAAGGCATTTGTGGTTCTTGTGCTATTAACCTACAAGGAACCAACTGTCTCGCTTGCATCACACCTATTCCACCAGACAAAGTAATAACCATACATCCGATTCCACACATGTATGTAATTAGGGATCTGGTGGTAGATATGACACATTTTTTCGACGCTTACAATAGCATACGGCCTTACCTAATACGACAAAATAGGGGACCGATAGGAAAATATCAATATGCTCAAAGCATTAATGATAATTCGAAGCTGGTGGGATTATATGAATGTGTCCTTTGTTCTTGCTGCGCTACAGCCTGTCCTAGCTATTGGTGGAATGGACGAAGGTTTATGGGCCCTGCTACATTACTCCATGCCTATAGGTGGATTATTGATTCGCGCGATGAAGACACAGAACAAAGATTGCATGAATTGAGAGATGACTTCAAAGCTTTTCGTTGCCACACAATTATGAACTGCACTCTCGCCTGTCCTAAAGGGCTGCACCCTGCTTTAGCTATTGCTAAATTAAAGAGATTAATAGCAGGACTTGACAAGAAGCCGTTCTCGGAAATCAATGCTATGATACATTCAGAATCTGGGTCTAAGTGTTGAGATTTTTTTAGTTAGTTTATTAATTTCCAGCTGCTACTAATATTATTGATTTATTTCATATTATAATGTATATTATTTTATGTAAAAAATTTTAAAACCCAAATGTAATAAATAACCGCTAAATATAATATGTTTTTTTTATAAAGTATATATTTAAAAGATATATATTACATGCATTTGCTACAACTCTTTTCTTCAGTATTTTTTTTGTAAAAAATACACATACAGTTACATAATTTATGAATTAAGTTAAGTAAATTTATGTACTGGAATATTTCTTTTTACAGATTATATTAATTTATGATATATTTTATCCCTTTTAAGAGTAGCTTCCGACTATTATTTCATTTTTACATGAAAGGACGTAACTTCTCAGTAAAACTCCTATCCAATGTCATCATCTAGCGATCAAAGGAATTTATAAAAGTCAATTTAAAATAAAATTGTACCGATTTTGTCCATTTGATAACAATTTTAGGTAAATTTCTGCTTTAATGTGTTCGCTGAATGCTTTCGAGTTTCACATCGTATGTATCGAGAATTTTCTTTCGTCATTGCGTATATCGCTCATCGTGACGAGAAATCAGAAGACAAATATGAAAGTTAGTATTTATAGAGCCAAGAAGCAGGACTTGATATAAGCTAACTTTTTCAGTGCCTGCCGTGCCAGGATACCCCTTTCTCGATTTATGACCTTATCGTGCATTTGAATAAGTTTACCATAAAAATAGGCGTTCTGTGGCCAGGAACTTTAGCAATAAAATGCAAATGGTGACACTGGTGACACCTATACGTTACCAATGTTTGTGTTTACTTAGTTTTGTATGGATACAACAAGTATATATTAAAGTGAACCGTTATATTTCACGTATGGCGCATTAATCGTAAATTTTAATTATTTCGATTTAGATTTTTTATAAGTGATATACAGCAGTAATGACACTTAGTGACTTTATGATAAACATTAACATTCTCTTTACCTATGTGAATTTCATATAACTTATAAATTACATAAGTAATAAACCATTAAACACGAAGACAAAAAAAGATGAATTATAAAAAAAAAATTGAAATTCATAAATTAACAAAAATGTCTCAATTCTGTAATGTAACGCAAAATTAAATTTAAATTTATACTATGTCGTAAAAATGAAGAATTTTAATTTAGCGAGAGACGTAAAGCGTTTTAATAAGTTAAAATTCTAACCGTGGAATCTTTGATATCTCACAGTTATGTTATATAAAGGTTTTCTCCTAATATTTAGTTTCCACTTTATGTACTTGATGAGTTCTTTAATATAATCTAGTAATACTTTGTAAGTTTAATTATTACGTCTGCTAGTTAGAGCTGTATGCTTTAAGTTGGATCTAAAGGGAAAAAGCGTTGAATTTACCCTCATTGTTGTGTGTTTCTATTGTTCGTGTTGAAGCCTACAAAAAACAGAAAATATACCAACCACATAGTTAACCTATGTTAATTAAAATAAAATATATCTGACTAGTTCAAATGTTTCATAAATTAATTGCTAATTAGATTGTATATAGATAGGTTATGCATAAATGTACTTATTATCAGTTGATTTAAAATTTAAATATATCGAAGACAGTTATATTTAATACAGATATAAATAATTTATAGTTGATATTATAGGTAAGAACTATATACAATGGTTAAAAAGATCGACTTATTAGTTTCTTATTGGTTAAAGAAAAATAAAAATTATTGGTTAAATCTACTTTATTTATATATAATCGATACAAGTTAATATGTCTTATATACATAAAATAAAATATAAGGAGACAAGAAGGTCTTCACGATTATTTAAAAAAATGTCTGTAACAATTTTTAGGTTATAATTGAGATAGGAGGAAAAAATTAAAGGTGTATTACTAAATGAAAAAAGTTAATTAACTAAAAGCCAGTTCCAAGGCTGCTGGATAAGAAAAAAAAAATATTGAACCAATATAAGAACAAAGAAGAATTCGAAATATAATGGAATATTCATTAATTATTATTAAATAATTCTAATTGGAGCTCTTTATATTATATTGTTAATTAATTTTCTCGTTATTAAGTTATAATTGAAAATACTATTTTTTGTGTATCGTCATCATAGTGTAGTAATGAGCACACTAATAAATATGTTTAAATAAAATATTTATTTATATACTATGAAGTTTGAAGAATATTTTTTCAATATATTTTTAATTTAGTAAGGTTTATCAGATTGGTTATAAAAGTCTATTTAAATATTTATGGCCATACTTAAGAGTATTAATTTGAGTATGCTTATAATCACTAAAAAGGCACATGAATCGTGAAACTTAAATGTTATCACGTCTGAATCCAAAAGTAGATCAGAGTATATAGAAAGAGAGAGAGAGAGCACTATGGATAGAGTACAAAAGGTTATAAATTTACTTGTAAAAATGTGCCGTAAAACTTTATCCATGTGAAGTATAAACTTAATACGCTATTTTATGCTATTTATAGATCAGTTTACACTCAGTTTATATATCAATAACAAACTCTCTTTCAAATCTCAAGTAGTTTATATAGAAAAAGAAAACTATTAATGCAAACTGCATTGAAAACTAATATTAATTTTCTAAAATAAGAATATTTAAAAACAGTAAAGTGCGTTACATGACACTGAAAATTTAATTAGAGTTTGAGTTTTTGTGACACTCAGTGAATGGTCGATTTCATTTTAATATAGCCCAAAACCTTTATATAAACCGAGTTACACTTTCGAAGTTTTGTAATTACCGTTTTAAATATTGCCTGAAAATGAGAGCGATGAACAGCAAACTTCGGTTTTGGTTAGGCACATTTCCTGTTAGCGGTTAAAACTTTTTGATGGTCCTTGTCAAGGCTGCGACGAAAAAGGCCCGGCCGTGTATGTAATTAAGGTCCATTGTGACAAGTTTTCTCTGATGTGGTTTTAAAAGCAATCTGCAATACCTATACAAATCCCTCTGTATAACAAATTAAGCCAGAAGAAGTAGAGCTACCGATCCTACTCTATAAAATGAATTCCAAATTTACATTTGTTTTAAGTGTGAAATTGTTTATTGATAATAGTATTATAATATATATGTAAAGAAATAGTTGTATCTATATTTCTTTAATGTTTGATAAGTTTGCATTGATACTGGCCTTTAAGTTTTGTGTAATAGTTTATATATGATATTAAAAAAAAGTTAGAAATGACATTTAACAAAAGATTTGATGTTTGAAAAATATTTATTTAGTAATAAAAGTAATAAGGAATTGAGAAGAAAAACGGAATAATAAACTTTAAATGTCGTTTCTTTGGATACAAAGCAACCTCAAGTTTATTTATTTCTAATCCTTAAGATAATAAAATAATATAAAAAATTTGTGTTTAAAATATTCAAATGTTTCTTTTCAACATAAATATGGGTTGAAAATAAAGAATTCTAAAATCAGGACAATTATAATAACAGTAATGTCCTTTGTTGTAATATCAATAAGTATATTAAAAAAAAATGTTTGTTTTAATTTCAGGCATTTAAAAAGTATAATTTATAATGTAAACCGATAATCCATTTATAAACTTCAAGATTTAGAAGTTCCTTATATAAATAAACGTGAAGTGTACGTCGATTTCTCAAGAATGAACCTCGAAATTGGATCGAGATTTCGGAATTTTAGAACGGACTCAGCCAGAGCGTGGTAACCTAATTTTATGGTTCGCCTTCGGAATGGCATCGTCTCGACGTGTCGTGACGCTCGGCGAAAGCGATTAGATTCGTTCGGATATAGAAAATTAGGTAATACGACAGCCAACAATCTGGCGTGCCAAACATCTAATAAAACATCTTACGCGAATATTACCTTGACGCTATCAAACGAATAAGATATTTTTAAATATATTGATATAAAAGTATCAAAATACTGTAATTTATTTTATATAAATAGACTAAGGAAATACATGGATGCATTTTTTCTTTATGGCCACGGACCTGTAATCTTTATAGATAGATTGTATTAAAATCTATTAGTAGTTTATAAAAACTACTAATAGGTTTTAATACGAATGAAAAAATCTGTTCGGCAAAAGCAGTTTGGCAATGTTCTGTTTACTGACACATGTTTTACAGACAAATCACACGTTTATCTTTAAGCCCCTACCGGTATTACGTCCGCATGACCGAGCACGAAAGATTGACATTGCGCTTAAAACGCACTCGTTGAGTTTTATTTAACACATTGAAGTGCAATGTAGCGCGAATACTCAAGCCTAGAGGCGTTTGAACGTGTGGTAGGAACAGAGTTTTAAAATTGGGAGGTATAATAGAGACAGCTAGCTCCCTGAACATGAAGCGAATGTATTCGAGTAACACAAAAGCGAACGGTTTTCCTTATTTTCCTAGAGTCTCCCCATTTTTCGCAGGATGACGTCCACATGGGATGTGAACGCTACATGGTTTTTAACTTACCCAACATTTCTCTCTTCCAGGTGTTCCAACACTTTAATGCAATTCTCGAGTTCAAAAATAAATGAAAAAGTTTTGTTTTTACGTTTTTATTTCCCTTTCACTAAATTAGAATCCTCGCTCCGCTCTTGAATTGAGAAAAAAAAACGACAAGCTGTTTTCTTTATTTACAAATCTCAATTGTTACTGTTGGAGTAAGAATTTCAACTGAATAAATCATATAAAATACCATAATTTAGTAAGATAAAAATATATCATTGATTTTATTTTTATTGTAAGGTATTTGAATATTTGAATTGTAAAAAATATTTAATATAAATTAAAGTGAAAACTATTTATTCGTTATAAATATAGTGAAAGAATGTTACAAGTTACTATTAATACTAGACTTAACTTAATCTTGATGATTAAGAAAAAATATGTTAACAATATTTTATCCGTAGTGCAAGTGCTTTTTTAATGTTGGTTATATGAAACAAACTACAAAAATGGAAATAAATATTAAGTAAATTTAACATACCAATATTCGTTTTAATATTGTATATTAAATGATATATATTAAGTCGCAATAATTAATTATTAATGCTCAAATAATTACTCATGATTAGTGACGATAATTTTATATATGATCATAATTACATAGTGACAATTAATAAATAAAAATATACAACTTTTTCTTTTTACTTTATTATCTACTACGTTTCAACTTCTACTACGTTTACTATTTAAGTAGTAATATCATTTGTTACAGTAAATTGAATATATTGCTGCATAAGAATAAATAAAAGACTTTCCTACGTATCGTTCCTAATTGCAAGAGTTGATAGAATTGGATAAAAAATACTAGAGTGTACAGTAAACAAACGAAAGTTACTTAACTCTTCTACAAATAACATCAAACGCGACTTGAAACTCTATCTGCACTAAATAAATTCCACTTTACACCATTTTATTATATTACTTTTTATGTTATTTTTTGTTTAATCATGCACATGAGAGTTAAGATTACCCGGACTAGCCACTGAGTTTTTATTTGCTTAATTTGAGGAAACTTGCACATGTCGGGTGAAATGATGTATATCAGCCGGAAAGAGCTGACTATACTTTGTGCATCATCTAAATCAATGATTTATTTCTTATATTTTAATTTCATCAAATAAATGCTCCTAAGTGTGAAGTCGTAACGATTCTGAATTCGTTCTAAGTGCAACTTTATTTCATCAATTTTAATTACTGCACGGGTGGAAGGCCTCTATAATTTGATTAGGCAATTTCAAGTTGGAAATTTCACTCCGCCCTCTATGGATACTTTCATATAAGTGCATATATGCATATTACTTACATAATATTTTCTTGATTTAGCAACGACATGGAGCAACTTTTTTCTACTAGAAATTATACATTCGATATCATGGAATAAATATCAGTATATAAATTAAATATAATTAAAATGTATGTTTTTGAGTAATAATTATATTTAAACTCTGAATGAAGTTCTTAGAATACAAAAAAGTTTTTAAGACAAATTGAAGACTTCCGTATAAATGACGTCAAGCCATAGTGCGTGCAAGTTGTGGATTACAATTTAAAAGTAGTTGTTTTAAGTTAGAATGCGTCTTTCGGAAAATTAAAAATATCTGTAATGAACTTACGAGAATTGGTAGCAATTCACTAAAACTTCAGATGTTCAACTTTTAAATTTAGGTAGTATTTTATAATTATTCTGAATATGCAACAAAATTGATATAACATTACTGACTGCCTAATGTCGAGAACCTGTAATAACTAGACATAAGCGGATAGAAATAGTACACTTTATTTAAATAAAATACTTTATAAACTAAATATTGGCAAAGAGATAAAATAACTTTTTACAAATTTGGTAGATTCATGAAAATTATCATTTGATAATATTGTCATTTAAACGTCACAGCTATCAATAGGACGAGACTCAGCAGGTAAATCAGTACCAGGACCCTCACATTAAATTCATTAATTTATTAAATAAGCTAAACTCGTAACAAATCTCTGTTGTTTCTTTCCGCTTGCCAAAACCATTGTTTCTAGGTGTAAAATTCGAACACTTGTCTTCTTTTGTTATTTATTTTCTATTAGAGCGGTTTTCAAGTTAAGTTTCCGTCGGTGCGCTGTTTGTTTACGTAGTTTACATTTTGTATCTTTAGCAGCTTGCGCTTACAGTTTTACGATAGCATACAAAGATGAAAATTGTAAAATATCTTGTTGCAACAAAATTATAGTTTATTCAAATTTTGATCAAGTCAATTAAGATCTAAGTAACATAAATGGATTGTCAAAAAAATAATCTAATAGCATTTATGACATCTTGCAAAAGTGAATTGAACGATTCCACTCGGAGTTTAGATCGCGTCTTATTGAATTATAGCTCGGTAGGACGTGACTAAGCTCCGCCCGTGATCGGGCCATCGGCGCTCGATGTTTGCTCGACTCCTGTACATGTGCTGACTTTAATCGATTCTCGAGCGATTCTTGTCGCGTGCTAGCCGCGCGCCCGTGCGTGCTTTCCTACTGAATTTATTATTTTATTTAACAAACAAAAAAATAACTGAGAAATTAAGCGACGAGATTTTACAACTAATAAGGTCGAATGAAAAACGTGGTGAAAAAATTCAATGTTAAAAGAGAAAGGTAAAATGTATAATCTACGAAATTTAATTTCACGATGGCCCTTCACCTATTCAGAAATGAGACACAATAAGCGAAAGGGTTTCTTTTCAGGCACCTCGACTCTAAAAAATTGAGGTAATGGAACGTGAATAACAATTCGGCCCTCTGGGGGCCATGATTCGGAAGGTGGGCGGGGAGATAGATTGATGGTACCCGTTTGTAGCATCTGTCGTTTAAGTGAACATCGATTATAGATACACCTTCTTGTTTCTTTGTTTGGGAAGCTACGTTTGACTTGTGCTATCATTTTTGCCGGCTTGAGGGATTAATTTTGTGATATTTAACAAATTATAGGCTTAAATTTTCTTTAGACCGGCTTATTTGCGATGAGAAGGCACAAGTTCCGGTTTGAAATGAATGTTCCTGTCTCTCTGGAATGGTTGTAGCAGATCTGTTTTGAATACTAATACCCTTTTATACATTAGCTAAACATTACATTCGCTAAAGAAATAACGGTGTTGGCACTATTGTTTGGTGGTACACGATTTTTCTTTTTACGTTGCCTGCACTTGATTTAATAAGCGGTCACTAACTATAGTTATTTTATAAACAAGTCGCATCTAGCAGAAAATGAAAATTAATATAATTAAGGGTGATATTAAAATGTATTTTTTGTGTTCATAAGTCGATTCTTTATTCCAAATTTAATAACAATTTTATTCTAACAGTTATTTTTAATTATTTCCAATTTATAATTATAAATTACATAAATGCCAATAGTGGTGTATGTCTGAGTTATATGTATAAGAAAGTTCTCTATCATTATGTGTATGCATTTTAATCCATGTCTAAAAGTCATATAAAGTTTTTTTTATAAAGAATAGCAAAATAATTGACAGGCTTACATGCTTCTAGAATAGAAAGTGTTCACTTCTTCGTAAGTATTGTAAGAATGAAACATTCTATATAATATATTCAAAATGTATATACTATCAATGCATTATCAAACACTATCAAATATGTTGTGTTACTTGAGCATGTAATAAGTGACTCACCGTTTAAACACAATAAACAAAATACCATAAACTTATGAATGCGTGATATCTCGACTGCTTTGCACGAAGTCGGTTACATTTAGTTTTTACCCAAGGTAAGGGGATAAACAACGACCTACATCCACATAAAACGTTTACACAAAATGAAGTTGTGGCCCGAGATAAGTAAAATTTTGCAGAGATTTTCACAAAACATCTGACTTTCTTCAACTGATATTTAAAATCGTATCATCGTTCATAAATAAAAAGACTCATAACAATAAACGGCCTTTTACGACTTATCTTATTCTGACATAATTGATTTTACCTTTGAAAGAGGGACAAATTTATTATAGATATGCAACGAATCATCTCCATCAATCAATATTTATAAGTATAGTAAATATTGAAGGGGCTTATATAATTGTATTTTATACATTTTTTTTTATCATTTATTAACAAAATATTTATTAAGTTTTTTTTTCTTCTAAGCTTATGACATTGATTTTAAATTGCACGCTTATTGTCTTGAAATAGTAGTGTGTGTAGTGTTAAAAGAAATACACTTTTGTATCGTTTTGTATGCACGGTCGTTTTGAAAGAAAATGGAGATACAATATTTTATTATTATTTTATTTCTAAGCTGTGCATTAAAGCTTTGAAAATGTCATGTAACGTGCACTTATATTTTCCACTTTACAATCCAATGCAGTGCACGAATGTTTTATAGATCGCTGCATTCCGTATTGCAGTTAGTTACATAACACTTCTTTATCAATATTTCATTGTCAATTTATTGTTTTTCAACCTTACATTTAACACTAAAGAGATTTTGAAAATATATCTAACTGTTGTTATTTTGAATTCTCAAACATATTATTATAAATGTTTGTAAGAGATTTTACTAAATACATATTTATCTTTTGTATGATAAGTTTGTGTTCAAGTTAAAGTTCGTTTGTCTGGTTCAACGCAAGACTGCGGTTACGCGCAACTTAATATGCATTATCAGTAAATTCATTCGTCTTATGATTCGCCGAGCTTTATTAATTTTAACCTTTAATACATAAATAGATTGTACTCGACCTGTGATTAAACACTAATATCCTTATAATTACATTTGAATTACTTCAACAACATTTATTTGAGGTATCTTATTTAACTTGAAATATATTCATGTTCGTCTAAATGGAACGCTTAATTACTTTTCCGCCAAAAAGTAATACTGTTGAAACCAAGGTGAGCCAGTGAAATTAAAGATACAAGCATTTTAGATGACGTTGTTGGCGGTGTAATGCCAGTGTAAGTGAACTATACTTCTTACAGTGCTAGTTTATGGATTAGTAACCACTCAACATCTACAGGTAATAGATTTATTTGCCTTCGGAAAAAAAGATTAAGTGATGTTAGTATTTTCAGCATCATTTATGTTTTAAGTTCACTGCATTTAACACTTCACATCATACTACATATGTATACATACTGTCTAAAAACGCAAAGCTAGATTGTTATTATTGCTTCTTTCTTTCTGTTTGTGTAAAAATCGGGAAATCGTCTATTGAAAGTCCTTATAGATTCCTTCAACTCAATTTCCTCGGTCGCTTCTTGGACAATTACATCGAGCTCTTAAAGCTTTATTGAAGCAAAGTTGAGATAAACATTTCTATTTTATTGTACACTTATTCGTTTTATATGTATTAGATTGTTTTAATCGACTCGTTGGTGTAATGGCTCATCATAAGATCACAGATCTTACGGTCCTGGATTCAAACCATGGGTAGGGCCAATGCAATGTTATTGGGATTTATTGTCATGAATTTCTCAATAACTGGAGTATGTAAGTTGCCAGTGTTTTCACACCCACTACAGAAAATACTTAAAAACGTAGGTTACCTTAATTATTACCGGTCGTGTCAGAATTGCAGTCTCAACGGATTTTTGGACTGAGGTAATGGAGAGTGTACTTGTGTTTACGCACACACTCGTGAAATATAATATTGTCTTGGCTAGTCTCCCTTTATAATGACTGTCATTGCCAAAATTGGTCAGGAGGGTATTACTAGTATTTTTGTTACAGACATTCTCTTCTATAAAAAATCAGACGTTGAATTCTAACAACAGATTTACGAAAATAATTTGTAGACTTTATATTACATTTAAATTTTAAATAAATAAATGGGTAACTATAACAAGAAAATACGGTTTCAAAGAGTTTTGGCAAGACTTAACTCAAAAGTCGGTGCTACGCGTCCTGATAGTAAATAAGGATCATAGGATTATTGGAACCGAGTTATTCACTTCGCGAGTAGGGTAGTACCATGAAAATTGATGCGATATGCTTAGTTGTATTTAGATTTAATATATTTTGAAATTTATAACTTTTTATCATTTTAAATTGTATCTATTGGTGACGCAATATAGCCTGAATTATATCTTGCTACGAACACTTGTATGAGTATTCTATTACTCTTTATACGATAACCTCAATGGTCTAATAGCTTTAAAGGCTGCTGACCCTGAGGTTCTGGGTTCAATTATTTTGGTTGGGCAATTAAAATTCATTATATTTTTTGTAAAGCAATTTTCTGCACCATTTCAGTTTGGAAGTTTGATAGCTTATAACACTGTGTTAAGCCGTTGGTCCTCCGCCTGAACCCACTCTGATTGTGTTGGATTTCCATTACGCAGGATTATTAGAATGAGGGATTAACAGTGCACTTGTATTTGTATACAGTCTTGAAGACTATAATATATCCTATGTAGCTTCTTTGAGAATTATTGTGGTGACTGAAATCGGTCAGGAGTTACTTATTATTACGGTATAAAATAAAAAAACCTGGAAGGTAGGTAGAATATTTACAATTTACATTTTTTTGATTGAAATTTGGTCTATGAATCTAAGACATTTTATGATTAATTCTAGTACTCAGTGGAAGTGAAAAATCAGCACGCTGACAATACATCCAGCAATGGCGCCCCTCGTAATGCGATTAACGATTGTGAAATAAATCATTATAGTCATATAAAAAATAAATACTTATGTCAGTTATATTCGAATCCCATTAGAATCTTAGTGCTAGCTGGTCTAGGTAGGTGCAACCCACTCATTAATTTGTTTGCCGTTTATCGTAATAATTTGAATTGCTGTATTCTGTTTGAAAAGTCTGGATACTAGCGAGATAACGTTTAATTTGCATCTTAGCGGCATTTATTTGTTCTTACACTACCATATTGCTAATATCTAGATATTGGTTGGTTCTCACTGTTACCAAAATACGATTCAGTTGAATCACATATTTGTAGAGTTTGGTAAATAGATAAAAATGATTTTGGTAAATGGCTTTCATCGATTAAATTTTAAAGATACTGAAATATTTTCGGTAGAAGATTTCCCAGCCTCTTAAACTTTTAATACATAAAATACATAGAAAAAGTAGTACTCATGTCTTATAATAATATCGAAAAAGTATTGTTTCCACGGGAAACTTAATAGTCATTACATATAAATCTTAAGAAGACGTTTCCAGCATTAACAATATAAAGTACTGTTATTGAAGTAAAATGCAGCGGTTTCCTTTAATAAGATGATTTAATCTCTCCTCTTTAATATAATCCCAGAGAGGCGAAGTTGCAGAAATAAGTTCCGAAGATTTGTTCCATGAATTCTTCTGTTTAACTAAAGTATGAAACTGGTACAATTATTTGTTCAGTTAAAGCGCCTTGAGACCGTTATTGAGCTAATTATAGTATTTAAGCAGATAAGTTTTAACTTATAAGTTTAATATTGTTTGTTTTGAATGCAAAATATGGTGATGTGGTTTTCATTACAGTTAAACTGCGCCACCTCATCTTAACCCTTAGGTGTTTGCCTTAAGCGCCATCCATGAATACCACCGACACTTAGCGCTTTCTATCCTTATGGTGGCTAAAGCCGAGCAGATTTAATCTCAAAATTTTATATCACTATGCACTAATCCCAAATAAATATGGTAAGTGTAAAAACCTACGAATTATATTTCGCAGGATTTTTTGGTATAGGCTTGCCTTGTCGCTGGACAATGGACTAAATGATATTTTTATATCTATATTTGAAATGCTATAAATTGTATTTGTAATAAATAAAATTATTCGTAAATAAGGGTTCGTAATATAAACTAAAATAAATAAACATTTGTCTACATAAAAAAAGAAAAGGCGATTCTACACCGTTGAACTCATTTCTATTAAAGCGCACAATCAATTGAACGGAGAAGTTTCGAGGGCCGTGAGGTTACGTTGAAACTTCGTGAATTATTACTCCAAAATTGTCGCTAAATTTTTAATTTAAAAAAACGTTGGAATTTTATACTTTACTTCATAAATTTTTAAGTATAATTCAAACTGCACTTTTAATTTATTACCAACGTGCAATCATCGTGGTTGTAATTCAATAATTTATTCTACCTAAGGTCATGTCAATGTCAGCTTTGTAAAAATAGTTGTAAATTATCGAATAACATTCAATCATATTTTATAATTAATCTTAAGTTTATATTATTAATTAGATTTAGCTGTATTTTGTTATATTTATTGAAAACAATAAACTATATGTACATATATTATAAAATGTACACGTGGACAATGCCATAAGATATATTGCCGAGAAATGTCTTCAAAACTTAAAAAAAGCACATGAGCTTGAATACAAAATCAAAAGTTCAATATGCTCTGAAATTCATATTATATATTACGCAAAAAAGGAAATTTTGTGCCACTTAAGCACTTGAGCAGCTTTAGCGTCTGCACCGGCTTTACGAGACGTGATCTAAATATGAGATTCCCATTGTGTATTTACACCGGTTGCATTTCTCACAAGAAAACATCAAGATTGACTACATTAAGATGTATTTTTTGGTATTACTCCACGCCTTAGCCGGTGACGATGGCAAGGCCTGATGATTTATTATGTCGAGAGAAATGTCATAGAACATCATATCGATAGACATGAGCAGCGCTTATTTGACATATTATAAATCAGATGAATACCCTTTTTCAATTGTTATTAACTAGATTAACGAGGCAGCAGTCAGTAATTACTACCCATATGTAGGTTTTTACTCTATGTAATCAGTAGTAGTATATTATTTTGTTTTCACATTCAACTCTTTTGGTAATATATTGAAAAATCATGTGTATTTTTATCCAATATAACTTATATTGGATTCCAATAAAACGAAATGAGTGAATTGAATTAAAACGTTTTTATTAGATTAATAAATGTACAGTCGGAGTATTTTATTAATTACAAATTGTTAATATATATCAAATTTTGACGGTGTGCATTCATTTCGCTTATCGTATCATTGATTTATGTCAAACTAGAATTTATGTGCAAGCTAGATCTTTTAAAAAGCATAAATGCTAGATCTTTTAAAGGTAGGAGTTAATTGATGGGTTTAAAATATCTTTCATCAAATAAGTCTTGAATGGAAAAATAACTGGTCTGAATTAATTAACCTTAGATATCTTTTGAACTGGTTATCTTAAGATCTCTAGAAGGATCAATTAAAAAGCCTCAGTGGTTTATTAGGTTTTAACAGTAATAAAATAATAATTAAATTTAAATCACTTATCATTCCGATCCATACAAACGCTTCCATATTCATGTAGTTTGACGTTTAAAGAGAAGTCAATTGACAATAACGAATAATCAAGATCAAAATAGCGTATCATCGTAAGTCAGTTTTCGAGATTTGACGAATGAGATACGAAGTGACATCTCATTGCAGTACTGCCGGTAGCAAATATATCACCTAAATGTGCAATGCATACATTTATATTTTAAAAAATTCTGTAATTGTTCTACGTAGTATGGTTGAATGCACTAATCTCAGAAGTGATCAGTCTGATCTGAAGAGTTATTTTTGAGTTAGATAGTCTATTGAGTGAGGTTATATAAGTATATAACTCTCCGCTACGACGTTAAGAAGCGAACCAGTAATCATAAACGTCAACCAATCTAGCCAACTGCAGGCAAGTCCTCTTCACGTGTAAAAAGGAGGTGAAAACACGGGCCAAGGCTATTTACTTTATATTTTGTACACTTTGCTCATTGGATTACTTATTTATTATACTTATAAAAAAAAGATGATCTCTTTCACTTGTACTTGAACAATAACAACAAATATTCGAAACACACACATACACAATTTCTTATATGTCTTATTTTATATAGATAAGCAGAAAGGCAGTAGGCCGCCTGATGGTAAGTCTATTCCTTACATCTTCAATGCGCCACCAGCCTTGGTAAATAAGCTGTTATTTCCTTTGTGTCTGTAGTTGAACTAGCTCAGTCACCCTCCATACCGAGCTCAACAGATTCAAAGATTTACTAATCAGACTAAATACTGATCGCTGATTTTCACCTATCGCATTATCGGCTGCCATCGAAAAATTACAGTTCAGATTAAACTAAAATTATTTTTTTTATATTTTAGTAGGCGTTACTAAAAGGTTATTTTTAAGATTTGATTTTAAGTAAAATCAATTTTCTTTTATTTTTTATGCAACATTTTATTTTACGCAAAGTGAATTTAAAAAATGCCTTTGAAATTTATATTGAATTTGATGAGTTGGGAGGATAATGGGAGTTTGTAAAAATATTTATGGAATTCATGCTGAGAGAAAAGGGAAAAATGGATATGGACATGAATTTGACAGTTTGTGAAGATAAAACCGCAGGCATGTTTCGTTATAAAGCTTACAATCTTTACTGAGCAATATAGTCTTGAGGAATAGTATATAGACTCAATAGCTCAATGGATTATGGGGTATCTAGCGATGAAAATTTACAGATTCAATCCCGACCCTTGGACTATTAGAAATGCAAATTTATTACTCCAACTTGACGAATTTATAACTCGTCATGCTTTAGTAATACTCAAACTCATTTGTGTATATTATAACATAATTTACTACAGAAAGTTATATAATAGAACACCGTTTCACTGTTTTAGGTATTTATAGAAAGCTATAATTCATTACAAAAAAAAATAATCTGTACGTTACTATGTATGAAAAGTTTTATGATGATCGATTTAGTAATTAAGACCAGAAAGCGTAAGAAACTCAATTTCACATTAATAAGTATACAAACTTATCTCTAAACGAAAATGACATACATATCTTTGTAGCTTCTCTCTACCTCTATTAATTTTAAATTGACAATTTAATCGCGTGTTTTGCCAATTTACCGCCAATTTGTAATTTTATTCCAGATGCGACTATGTACGAAGGTAGAATATGCTCGGTTCGACTTATATAAATTATCTCAACGAAATTACAGATATTGAAACCGTGGTTGTGGAAGTGTCTTTTTCTACGTACACTGCTAATGTATATATAGGGTTAAATGACCACAAGCCATAAGAAAACCAGTCTCTTGCATTTCTAAAATAAAGAAAAAAAGAAATCGAAGAAAACATTATCCTACTTATTTTATAAACGCTAAAGTTTGTGAGGATGGATGGAACTTCGTTACTCTTTTACGAAAAAACTACTGAACAGTTTGAATCTTTGGAATAGAGATAGCATATACCTCAACGAAGCACATATATTCACACCTGCCTTCCTTTGCACGCGAGCATAAAAACTAGTTACTTATAATTGAAACAATAACACAACGTGCGTTACCATAACCTAAAAAGTAGATCTTGAATTATATTCTAATAGAATTAAACAAACTTTTTAATATTATATGTTAACATAAGCTGGTTAATAAAGGGGTTTTTGTAAACCCGTCTGGGTAGATAGCACCCTCATACTTATCACTTATACTGCCGCTAAAAAGCATTATTTAGTGTTATGCTACGGCCCGAAGGATAAATGAGCCAGTGTAATATACCTATTATAAATAATATACTTATTAACTAATAAACTATATACTTGTTAACTTTCTTAAAATAATCGATAATGTAGTCGACAACAAACAGTAATAGCATTAAAAAAACTGTATTACTCATTACAGAAAAAATGGGAGCATTAAAGTTTGATATCTATGCTCGACTGTGACGAAGTTTTATGCGGCAACATGTAATATAAAACGAGCTTTCCTGGCTGCTCCAGAAATAAAAGCCTGAATAAAACCGGGGCAAATGATGTAGTTACATATACGAGTGAAATCGAATGAGTTCTCCATTGAAACCTACAGTTGGAAAAAGGTTGAAAGGATCTTTGTGACAAAATGTTAAAAGAATGTATTGTAAAAAGTACAGTTGAATGGAATTTTAGCGCGATTAAAAATATATTTAAATAGCCGTGTATTAATAAATGTAATGTAGTAGGGTGCCATAGATATGAAAGATTGAATTTTGGGATTTAAACTTTTTATTTTATTAATTTTTAAAGTAAAATCACAAATGTATCAGTCCAACACACCACAGTATACGTCTTTCCCCTTGTACATTCCCCGGCTCCCAAACTCTACTATTATTCAGTATTATTTCAGACAAAACCGGTAATAAAATGGAAAAAGGACGAGCAGAATGGAGATAATTAAACATTTTTACACAGCAAGCTTAAATAAACCCTGCAGGTGGGGGATATAAAATGAGAGGGAGTAAAAACCAGGCGTAACACCCATTCTTGCCAATTCCATGATATTCGAATCCAATTCGAAAGTCAAGCCTGCTCTTTCGTACTATTCTTTCGAATACTTTGATGTCTGAGAACAAATCGTAAAATTACGTTATTAAAATATAAAATGTAGGTAATTTATTATTTATTAGATTATTATTTGAAAGTTTAGTCGACTTGGTTTTGGAAAGTTTGACAAAATGTTTACTTTATGTTTTGACGACTCCGTGTATATCGATTCGATTCTGTGTTTATTTGTAATTTTTAATTTTTGTCCGTCTCGCATATCTTTAAAAGTGTACCGACCTTAAACCATCTTTAATTGATGCGGATGAAATAATGAACAATAGATACCTAATAAACATAGTTTATATTTAATTTCAGGATTTTTACATTAAAATTTTTATGAAAGGAATATCGTTTCTAAGAATTTTAAATGGATGTCAAATTATATTTTAAACATTTTTTAAAAATAAAATATTCATACTTAGACGTGCTTTGTGTTAAGTAACGTTGTAAGTAAAAGTATATAGAGTGGAATGTGATATTTTGCCAGGATACACGCGGAATATAATATTTTTGGTACTGTAAGCATCATTACAAAAAATTTCTATTTTATCACATGAATTTTTCGTATGTATAATAATACATAGTTTTACAGTAACAATATTACAACGACAGTAATAATTTAAGAAGATTATTTTTGTAAGAAACCAAAGAACATTTAATAATTTATTAACTCGAATAAAAAATATAAGAAGTAAAACGAAATGAAAATTGAAACAGGACAAAAAACCAATTACAAAAATTGGTCCACGTTTAGAGGCTAAGGTAAACTCAAGCGGATAGGATTCCATTACTAAAATGAGATGCTTATATCTAGTACCGACTTAAAATCTATTTAATGTTATTTTAACCCAATTGTTGCTCTGTCATATATACTTAATATTATAAAGAATGGGTTTTGTTATGTTTAATCTTAATTGTTTTATCGTTTATTATTGAAAGAATTATTTTGAAATATTTGATGAATGTTAATGTTAGACGTATTAGTTAATTTTCTACGTGTTTCGCTTTAATCGAATTAATGTTCAATTTATTCCTCCTAAAAAACAGCTTCGGGAATGATGATAAAAATCGCTCGGTGTGAGCCACTCAGCTCGCTAGTGAGTTAAATTTGTAAATTTACAAATATCTTACAGCGCTGGGTGGTAAAATCAGGGCTCCCATATTCGCTACTCCTTTTAAGGTAAGAGGCAACTCAGATTCCATTTTGTACAGCGGGTCGTAAAACTTCTCACTTCAGCGTGATAAAGATAATACTTTCCTAGAAACTTAATTCATTCAATTTGCAGTTTTACAAGTAAAAAGAATGAATTCAAATAAGGATTTGTAATAAAAATCATTATTTTAACGAATAGATGCAATTTGAAATCGTGTTTGTCAAAAATATTTACTTTCATTATTTTCACAAACAAAATTTAATTAAAATGTAATAATTTGTAAGTATGTTTTTATCCAGATGATCTTTTACGCCTAAATACCAGTAAAGAAATTAATTATTATTAAGCTAAAACATATAGGTAACACACTGAATATAGTGCAATATAAATGTTTGTTCTAGCATTATATTAAGTTCGCTTTGGATATAATTCGTTTTGCCAAGAGGCAAATGTGTAAAGTCACGTCAAAACGCCGGGGAGAACTGAATTTGGAAAGCTGAAAACATTTAATTTTATGTAATTTGGGGAAAAAGATACACGAATAGAATCACAGGCGTACAAGCCATCGTTAAAAAGTTATTGTAACGCAATTAAAAGTTATATTACCAAGACATTTCAAGTACGCCGCTGGCATTACATAGACAGTACATATGACATGGACGCATTACTTATATTAATGCAACGTTCAAAGAACAATATTAAGGTGGATAATTTCATAAGACAGTCTGTTGTTCTTGACACGCCATCGTTTTTATTTGGTAATTAATTTGAAGCAGTATAATAATACTTTTGAATAATGTTATTAGTTTCATATACTATTAAGAAATAAATAATAATATATATTGACTTGTAATGGACAAGTCGAAATTTTACAATAAATTGGAGATAGTGATTTGTTTGTCGAGAATTTGCTATAGGTACTTATAAATAAATGATTTTCATGATTATGTTCATTACAATTTTGCCTATTTATGACGTCATTTTAATCTATCTCATTTTAATATTATTTATGTACATAATCCCATGATGAGGTCGCGAGTTAAAATACTAGCTCAGTTATTCATGTTCTAAAGTGTTTTTATCATATTATGTCGGAATGTTTTATACCACCACCAACACACAGAGAAGCAACTATGTGACTCAGCTCCAAGTCCATCTCCTATACAGATATCGTAACGCCTCATATCTTTTGGGGCCAGCAGTGGGTCTTTTGGCTAATGGTGCATTACCGTTGTATTGTATTTTTTGGGAAAACATTTTCTATTTTTAAATAGTTATTGTAACGAAATGAACGTATATCGAAACGGTGGACTGATTTTGAACATTTTTTTTTTGTGTTGTATATTGAATATGGTAGGTGGTACTGCGATAGGGTTCCAGGTTTATATAGAAAAAATGTCTTATTTTTTCTTCATCATTATTTTACCCGAACGACGGCTGAAGGGGCATCTAGTATAACTTTAAATATAAAAAATAAAAACCTTATTGATATTTATGGTATGAAGGTTTATTTTTATTAACTGAATGTTTTCATCCAAGGACCCTCCAAATTATGTATAAATTATAAGACTAAAATTACTAAAAAAAGAGAGATCTTTTTGTTTATTTATGCTTTAGGCAAAATAATTTTTTTTTGTTATTTCTTTATTATTAGTATTTTATATAAATAATAATTTAATTTAGGAATAAACTAAACCATAAAACTCGGTTTTTTTTTACCGAAATAATAATTCTGCTTTAATACGAGAAACAATTATTGTTCTCGTAATGGCATTATTCGATAATGTATTAGGCAATAGCTAATGTAGCCGTGACACAGATGTTTCAAAAGATGATTGGAGAGGGAATATTTTCATTCTATGATTTGAGATCATTCGCTAAGATTCAAATATCTCGTTGAGATTAAACAATTTCAACATTTATGCCAGATTTAGATATTAAATTTAAGCTCATTCCCGTGAAGGCACTGTAAGCGCTACGTCGACCGTTTTCAAGTAATAGCCTTATGATTTTTATTTCCATTTTTTTTTCAAATGATACCTTAGTATTATGAAATATTAGTTCGGCAGGTTATAGGAATTAAATTTTATATTATAAAAACTTTTCTTATATATTTAGTTAGGTTTTTAGATATGGTTGCGAGTAGTATTCATTAATTGCTTATAGAAAACTTTATTTGTTATTTGTATGGAAAGACATAGTGGATAAATTACTCACTAAAAATATTTTAGGTTAGATAGGTAGTTTTACAATTTTTCATCAGTTATATGGTAATTTTATAATTTTTAAATAAACTAATTACAGCGTATCGGTTTTATTTTTAATTATATTTTAATGTTTAAAATAATATAATACCAGAAAATATTTATTAAAGTAATAAAAAAAATAGGAACAATATTGCGGGCAAAGCAGCTAGTAAAGCTAAAGGGCTAACCATATGAAGTTTATATATATATATATCTAAATGATACTATATTCAATATACACTCAACGCAATTTAAACCCACAAAGGTTCTCAATAACGTAATGCTACCGGTTAACCAAAAACAAATCATTTTAGTAGATCTCCCCGTCTCAAGGAGCCGGGGCATGTTAGTCGATCCGTGAAAAGCAATTCTTCTCATACGGTTAGCTCTGTTCATTGTACATTAAATGTGGTTTGATGTAATAATTTATTAGTAATACAGTTCAACAGATTTTGTATGGTAAGCATGACTTGTTTCTACACATAGGATTGGCTTCAGATGAAGGAAGTTCTAAACTGTCAACAGAATAAATACGAAATTTTCTCTATAAAAACTTTTAGCTTTTAAGAATATTTATTTAATTTTAATTATTTAAATATAATGTTTTTGAAAACATCTTTGTACAACGATACAAAAGACACTGCACATTGGCCTAACGAGAGCGAATGAAATGATCAAAATTATTATCGTAGGCTCAAAAGAATTTCATCGAGGAACATAAAGAAATAGTTGGATGCGTAAATAGAATAACATCACTTTGAATGTGTAAGATGCGTGCTACGTTCCCCTTTTTACTTGTTATGCTTGGCAAGATAAATATAAAGAGCGAACTCGCTACGGGACTGTTTCAAATAAAAGTAAATATTCCGATGAAGAAAATTTACGAGTGATTTATTTTACAAATCTTTTTACATCTTTCATTTTTATTTATACTTAATGTACGAATAGAGTTACCGAGTTATTATTACGTCATATTTTTAAAGGAATTTGGAATGTTCTATGGCTGTTGAATTAAATTAATTCTCATGGGAGACTAGTCGACCGCACGGAATGTATTATAATGCGCAAATGCGTGCGTAAAGGCAAGTTTACTCTCTTTTCTCTCACTCTCATAATATCTGATTATATTTCATCTGGAATAACTTATAACCAGTGTCTTTACGGGCTTTCCGAGTAACAAGGGGTGTAAACACTGCCGACTTCCAAGCTCCAGGCTGTTACTGAGAATTTCTCGCCAGAAGAATCTAATAACTTCTTACTGGCCCGAACCGATATTTAAACTCATGGGCTTATGGCTTACCCCAGCCTTATTATCAATCCACTAAGCCAACGATAGAGACGAGATGATAGACAGAGACGAGGTAGTCATGACTTTTATAATAATATTTCTATTAATTCTATCAAAAGAAGTTCGTTTTTTGACTTTATTATACTATATATCACATAGTTATATGTGAAAATATGAGAAATGGTTTGTCATTATTAAATAGCGTTATGTAACTATAACTTTCGTTTTTCTGTTAGTATGGCTTCGCGCAAACTCTTCCGGATTACTAACAACTCATTTATTATTATACCGCAAATCAGTAAAAATATTATTGTTCTTAGTTTTAAGAGTGGGAGAAATGGGACGAAGAATTAAAAAATGTATTTTTATTGAAAACATATATCCACGCAAGAAAACTAGGTTTTATACTATGACCGAATGACTCTTTACCCGAAGGTTGCGGTTGTTCAAACGCTAGCACCACTTAATTTTAATGCGCTTTATTTGTGATGATAATTAATCTTGTGCTCGTCAGTAAAGGTGAGACGTATTGAAGAAAACTGGCACTTGTTAAATAAGAGGAGTTTCAACACTCTGCTTTAGCGGGAATAAGCTTAAATTGGAATCAATTCCAAGCCACAAGAAGAGGGGACTGCTTAAGCCAACAGTGGGTCTTTTGCAAGCTGCTTGTTTTAATTTTACCTTAAGTATAAAATCCAAATAGAATTTATTTTATCTTATAAAACGCTGCAAAGGTCCGATGGAAATCGTTTTGTAAAACAAGTAGTTTATTAAAAAACGATTAGAATAACAAGCAGGTCTTGGCGAAATGCCGGGAAAATGCAGAGTTAAGGAAAGACAAAGTTCACGAGAAATTGATTATCTTTTAGCAGTCTACAATAGACACTATAGTCATTGCTTTTATATAAATTAAATTAAGTTAAATATTGACAGTTTTGATTAAATTCTTAGCTTGTCTGCCTAATATAGATCTATAATAATGCAATTAATTTATATACAAATAGGTACTCGTATATATAAAGTTATTATTTTAAATAAAGTAGCTTATTAAGTTACTATTGAAAATAACTAAGAAGTTTTGTTTTTTCAATTACGTTATTAATTAGACATTATTTATTAGTTATTATTTAGACATTATTATTTATTATTATTAGTAAAGCCTCTTTCGGGGAATACTTATGTTTTTATTTTTTTTATTTAAAATATAGGTAGGCAGATTATGTTGTGCCTACAGTGATACTGGCTCACTCCCCTTCATACCGCAAGAAAATATTACTAAGTATTACTGTTTGGATGTAGAATATGTGATTAGTAGGTAGTATCTATCCAGACAATGTTGTGCGTGCATAAGCCCTAGTACCAAATGTTTTTCCTTTCAATAAAATATAACGCTTGTTAGGACTTAGTTGGGACGATAATAGCCTACGGGCCAGAATCTAACACAATACCGACATATTCACATTGTTAGGTGGTTAGGGCTTTGAATTATTGAGATTTTAAAGATTATAAAATGATTCCTACTAAAATTCGCATGTTTCATAAATAGGAGGTGAACCCTTTAATGGTACATGATTTGGCATTTGGCTGGTGGGTGAGCGAGTGTAATTAAATCATAAGCGAATGCATCATAGGTCCAACGTTAGTTTGAGTATCTTATGCTTTTTGCAAGGCTTAAGGGCAAAGCTGATTACTTACTATCGGTTCGACGATCATATAGCTTCCGAAAGGCACTGTGCCATAAAATGAGCAAATTTCAACAACATGACAGTCGTAATAATTATTATTCTTAAGTTCATTTTAACCGAATATAAATCTTTTTTACTTGTTTTCAAAAATAAAGAACGTTGTCTCTTGTTTTATAAATTCTTAGTTTCTGTCCACGGCGTTGCCTGCATGTGACGGTTGCGAAATATGTTAAGTAACTTATGTGTTTTTCTATACTTAAAAAACGTGTATCCATAATTTCATGATGATCAGTTGAGTAGTTAAGAAGTAAAAGCGTAACAAATAAAATATTAGTAAGGATAACATTCCCCTATTAAAATGTTTATATCTATAATATACTGTTTTCTTGTAAATTATTATATATTTATTAATTAATAAAGACTAGCTACTTAATTAAGTATCGATAAAAATTCAACAGTCATTATCAAATCCTAATGAGCCATTTGTACCTCATTGAACAAGTTTGGGTCTCGAGATTATAATGCAACATAATAAAATAAACTCAGACAAAGCAAAGGCAAATAGTACACTGTGAATATATAATTGTTTTATAGTTTTTCTTCATTAAGATACTCAAGGGATACAAGTTGTGAATTGAATCCGTAATGCGTCTATTCCCTTTAGAATCCTGACGCACGAGAAACTTTACCTTAGGACTAAATTAAGTTTATTTTTAAATGGATTATATAATGTGATTACTGATTTTACAATATTGTGAACGAGTAATTTTCATATCGCGTCTATTACCCATCCTAACTTTATAAAAGTAAAATAGGGTTATTGACGTATTCTCATTTTTTATTATTATTATAGGTCGGTGAACTGGTAAGCGATTACCACTGCCCATATACATTGACCACCAACCGTTGGAACCAAGATGTTATGGCTCATTAACTCCTTAAACCGGTACACAACAATACTAAGTATTGCTGTTTGGCGGTAGAATATGTGATGAGAGATCCTGAAATATCTCTAATACTACTTCTGGCCCATACCACTAAAAGTATTTTATTTTTGAAACAGAATGCTTATAGTAAATATGATATTACGTATATATTTTTTTAATAATTAATTAATATTGTGTAGTAAATAAATTAAGCTAATGTTGTTGTTTATTTTTTTCATATCTGCTGGTATCATATAAAAATGTATCGGGTTGGCAGGTGTTCGGTATAAAAAAGATGACATTCTGGAAGGTCCAGCTTGCTTCATACTCAATTTTATTAAATCAATTCAGTGGTTTACCCGTGGAATCTTAATAGACAAACGGAGCTACTTACGCATTTATAAAATTTGTTTATAGTTTTGGCAGTGCTCTCAATGAGTGCACTGACATTTTCTCTCCGAATACTTTAACACGATAAGCTATATAACAAAAATTACAACAAACAAACGCATAATGTCGCGCATTTCTAAGCTGGAACATATAAATAATGTGAAATTTTACCTAGTTCATTCATCAAATTTGTAAGTATATATCATACCAGTAGTTACCGTACCGTAAGTATATTACCTGTTTACAGTCAACTGGTTAGAAAAAAATGATTGATTAGACCATAACCAGCGAAAATGTAAATATAAAAAATACTTAGATATGTCGTATGGTTTTAGCATTGTGACCGAACATAAAAATAGAGTGACTTGCACGAAAAGTGACACTTGTTGATCGCTCCCAAGATTTAGGGTTCGATCCCCAGTCCTGCCGCAACTTTTTCTTTATTTTAAAATATCTGCCATATCACTAATTAGTATTCCTCATTGAAAAATGACAGAAACAGTGTTATCTTGGGGATGTTGCAATGCACGTATAGGCGATGATGAATACGTTCAATGCTCAAAATGTAACGTCTCATATCATTGTGGTTGTTTGGGTATTGAATTTAATACAAGAACTCGTCATAATTGGAATTGTCCGAAATGTTGCGGAACAAAACCAAAAGGCGTTAGAAGTGATGAGACACCAGTACGGTCAAGTAATCATCGCAGTAATGCCCCTATAAATGAAACCAATGTCACAAAAAGATCGCACAAAAGACAGGCACTTAGTTCTCCAACGTCACCAAATGAAACAGCATCAATCACTCAAGAGCAGGTTCGCATTATTATTAGTGAAGTAATTGAAAAAGAAATATCTTCTCTAATTGATAACATTAAAAAAACCATCACCTCCTCCATCAGTACTCATTTAAAAAACTTAGAAATTAAGATTGAAGATCTACAACAATCAGTATCATTTATGAGTAATCAATATGATGATATGAAGAAACAATTAGACTCATACTCCGAAATAACTCTAAAACTGCAACATGAGAACCAGTCACTACAGTCCGCTGTCTTGGATCTTTCTTACAAAGTTAATCAAATGGAACAAAGAGCGCGAGCAAATAACATTGAAATTCAGTGTGTGCCCGAGTCTAAAAATGAGAACTTAATAAGTATCGTAAAACAATTATCCAATACTGTTGGCTTTAATATTGAAGATTGCAACATACAAAATTGTACGCGAACTGCAAAAATGAATCGTAATTCAACGCGACCGCGATCTATTATCTTACAACTAAATTCGCCATCTGTTCGTGATCAACTATTGGCAGCAGTTATAAAATTTAACAAGAAATATCCAACTGCAAAATTAAATAGTTCTCATCTAGGTATTGGAGGAAATACTGTGCCAGTATATGTATGCGAACATTTATCTGCAGCCAATAAATTACTACATGCAGCTACGAGGCGCAAGGCAAAGGAATTGAAGTACAGACACGTATGGGTACGAAATGGGCGTATATTTGTGAGAAAAACCGATAATTCTGATTACAAAATTATATTTAACATGGACTGTCTTGATAAGTTAAATTAGTCATACTACTTTTTGCATGTTAACTTGATTTCAGTTGTGTAAAATTCAATCGATTAAATATTTATTATCAAAATGTTCAAGGTTTACGAACAAAAACTAATGATCTATATAGAAATATTTGTTGTTGTACGTATGATTTAATAATACTCACAGAAACCTGGTTATGTGACAGCATTCTTAATTGTGAGATGTTTGGCTGCAATTATAATGTTTATAGAAGGGATAGAGACATGTATAACTCTAAAAAAAAACATGGGGGAGGAGTGCTGGTTGCCGTGTCCAATAGACTTATTTCTCGAAGAATGGTCCACTGGGATAGTTCTTGTGAGGATTTGTGGATCGTTCTAGAAATAAAACCATCTATAAAAATTGCTATTTGCGCAACCTACATTCCTCCACCAGTTAATAAAAAAGTCTTGGAAACATTTATGGACAATTTTAATCGTGTTACAGAACAAACGAAATATAACACACTAATAATTGGCGATTTTAACTTAAGTTGCATTGATTGGAACTTGGCTGATGGTCCCCATGATAGTTACCATACGACTACTTTAGCTCAATCTTTAATAGACTTTTCCCATACTAATTGTCTTCGTCAAATGAATCGCATTAAGAATGTAAAAAATAAAGTACTCGATGTAGTGTTTTTTAATGGTGAATCGTTAACGGTTACAGTAGATAATGCCCCTAAAGAATTAACTCGCATTGATCCACTACACCCACCCCTTAATATTGATATTGTCGTAACACACAATTTGCAGGAAAACTTGAGGATTAATCAAGATATCAAAAAATATAATTTCGCTAAGGCCAATTTTGTAGCTATAAATGAATTTCTTAAAAGTATAGACTGGAGTGAAAAATTTGCAGAGCTTCATGATATTAACACAATGGTTGATTACCTATATACGAAGATATATAATTCTATAGAACTTTACACGCCGAATTTCAAAAGAACAAAATCATTAAAATATCCACCTTGGTTCAACAAAACTCTAATAAAGAGAATAAGAGAAAAGGAAAAACTAAGATTGAAATTTAAAAAATACAAAAATGCTATGGATGGTTTGTCACTTACGCTCTTAGAAAAACGATGCGATAGACTATCTATTGAGTGTTACAATTCTTATCTTAACTTTGCAGAAGAAAAGATTAGATCCAACAGTAAATTTTTCTGGTCATATATGAAAAGCAAACGCGATAAAAATGTTAACACCTATCCAACATTAATGAAAAATGATGAAACTGTAGCGTCTGATGGCTTAGCAATTTGTAACCTATTTGCGTCACAGTTCTCTTCGCTGTATGAAGAAAACGAGAGCAAGTATGATATGGACAAAATACTGCGAACCATGGATGCTACAGTCAGTTGCAATAATAGCCTACCTTTGATCCAGCTTGATGAATCCGAAGTCATTAATAAATTAAAGAATTTAGATATAAATAGGGGTTCTGGATCTGACAATATTCCGCCTAATTTTATTATAAACTGTGCCCAAAGTCTTGCTGTACCACTAACAATTATTTTTAACAAAGCATTAGTCACCGGAATATTTCCTTCTAAGTGGAAAACTGCGAAAGTAGTCCCTATTTTCAAAAGTGGAGAAAAAAATTATGTAAAAAACTATAGGCCTATTTCAATCCTTTCTATCTTTGGTAAGGTGTTGGAGTCTCTAATATATCCATATATTTACAGTCATGTTAAATGTTTTCTTAGTACCCACCAGCATGGCTTCATAGCCGGTAGATCTACATGCACAAATCTAGTAAATTACTCCGAAATCTTATTTGAATCTGTTGATAGGAACAAGAGAGTGGATGTTATCTACACAGACTTAAGTAAAGCATTTGACCTGGTTCCATGTTCAGTACTAGTCTTGAAGTTGTCCAATTATGGTATTGTCGGATCTTTACTGAGATTTCTAGCATCATATCTTACAGAAAGACATTTTTATGTTGTTGCCGGCGGTTATGAATCGGTTGAATGCGATGTAAAATCTGGAGTCCCACAAGGGTCACACCTGGGTCCGCTGCTCTTCAATATATTCATAAACGATCTGCCTAATTGTTTTAAATATTCTACACCATTTCTGTATGCTGACGATGTCAAACTTCTTAAAATGATTGAAGAACCAAATGACACTATTCTTTTACAAGATGATCTGAGATTATACCATTGGTGTAATGATAACGGCATGAGACTTAATTCAGTAAAATGTTCATGGATATCATTCACCAGGAGTTTAAAAGAATTTCAAACGAATTATTACATAGCTGGTGCCCCTATTAAATCTGTGGACAGAATTTCAGACCTGGGAGTAATCTTCGACAAAAAACTAACTTTCATACCTCATATTGATGGTGTAATTAGCCGTGCCTCGAAAATGTTAGGTTTTGTAATAAGAAATGGAAGATTATTTCGAAATCCTAGAACAAAAATTATTTTATTTAATAGCTTAGTCAGGAGTATACTGGAATACGGAAGCGTTGTTTGGAGGCCACATTATGCAACACACTGCCTAAGACTTGAGAGGATACAGAAACGTTTTCTTTATCATCTTACTTTCTCGTTAGGTAAAGGGAAAATACTTCCTTCTTACAAAAAAAGATTGGAATTTTTCAAAATTCTTTCACTAAGTGATCGGAGGGATTTGTTGGATTTAAAATTTCTTTATAAAACACTTAACAACAACTATGATAACTCGTTTCTGATATCAAAAATTAAATTGAATGTTCCCATTAGATATCCACGTAAACCAATAACACCATTAGTAAGACCTTTCCGCAAAACTGTTTTAGGAAGCAATTCACCTGTATCTCGCATATGTGGAATTTTGAATGAGCACAGTGCTGTTTTAGACCCTTTTGGAGACTCATCAAACAAGTTTCACAAAAAAATATTGTCAAAATTGTCAGCTAACTAATTTATTTTGTTTATATTTGTATTTTTTTATTTTACTATTATTGTTAATTCTTGTCATTTTTAACCTTGATTTACTAACAATTAATTATTTATAAGTTTGTCATCTCCAACTTTATCTTTGCAAGTGGTATTCACCTTAATAGGTAATGCATTTAGTTTTAAGTTGTATTAAAATTGTATACCTTTGTACGTGTTGATGTATTTACCACTGGTGAATCTTAAATAAATAAAATAAAAATAAAAAAAAAAGTGGAAAAAAGTGGCCTCATTTATTTTCCTTTTAGCGATAAGGGTGGCGTACCATTGTACTCAGATTCCCTTCACCTGTCAGATTTCACGACGTTACACACTGACGGAAACCATCTCTATGGCGGTCTTGAGTTAAAATTGATTTATATTTATTTTTGGAAAGAAAGGAATATACTCCAAATGAAGCAAATAATAAATACCTATTTACTGGTGATATGGACGCTTAATACCGTCTAAATAGAACCTATTTTGAAAAAAAAAATATTTTTAAAAAACCCTCGGGCGAAATCATATTTTTGAATTAAGAAGACATTGCGTTTATATTTCGAAATTGGTATTATTTCTAGTTATAAATGGACCGCTTCTGTCTATCCGGCAGGATACATATAAACATTAGTGCATTATAATACTCACAATTTTCAGTGACATACAAACATTGTACACATAGGTACACATAGGTAGGTATAATATAACGTAGCATAGTAAGTCGTAAACCTGAAGCAGACAGTGAAATTAGTACTAATGGGCACTAAAGCAATACGCCATCGCGTGACTGCCGCCCCACTCTCGGCAGATAGGGGGAAGGACAGGTAAAATATTTTTATTGCCTTATCCAATTGTTGATAGTAACCATTAGGCCGTTCATTGTTTTGTTTATATTTGTCAGTGGCAAATTATATATAAATAAAACACGTTTAGAAGTCTGATTACATTTCTATTATATTATTCATCAATCATTAAACTGTTGGGGACTATTAAATGTGTCAATAATATGAATGATGGCCTTTTTTATGTAATTTGTTTGTATTATGACAGATTTATAATTAAAACTTTTTCCCTAAGAGAAGATCTCAGTTAAAATAACAAATTTTATTATTATTGAACATTTGCAAATTGAAAATTTGCGATAAACATTACCTAAAATTTAGTGTATTTTTGATAAACTAAAACCAAAAAATTTATTAGAATTTAACAAAATGTTCGGTCGGTTGAAGTCTTTATTTTAAGTTTAATGAATTATTAGTAACAAGAATCCTAAAATGTATTCGCCAGGTGATGGCTTAAGAAAATCAATGTTCGGTTTTAATCAAAAACGATCGAGCCTCCGCATAATTGGATTTATTAAAATTGGAAGTCCAATTCGACGCGTTTTATCTACAATGTTTTTTTGTTGAAAAAAAAATTACAATGTTTTGTTTAGTCAAAACTAAATTAAGATTGAAGTAGTAGTAAGGCGTAAATGAATAATAAAAAAATAAGATTTATATTACTTACATAGTTTACTAGACTAATAAATCGAACACTTCAAACGGATTAGTTTTATGCTTTTTTTTTTTTTTTTTTATAGAATGGGAAGGCGGACGAGCATATGGGCCACCTGATGGTAAGTGGTCACCAAACGCCCTTAGACATTAGCATTGTAAGAAATGTTAACCATTGCTTACATCACCAATGCGCCACCAACCTTGGGAACTAAGATTTTATGTCCCTTGTGCCTGTAATTACACTGGCTCACTCACCCTTCAAACCGGAACACAACAATATTAAGTATTGCTGTTTTGCGGTAGAATATCTGATGAGTGGGTGGTACCTACCCAGACGAGCTTGCACAAAGCCCTACCACCAGTATGCTGCTGCGATATTAATATTTTGAAATATTTAAAAATAATTAGTATAAAACTATAAAATAATACTATGAGTAGGATGATAAGATTTTAACTCTAAAATATAATAGTCTTTATTAACTTTTTAATAGCTCACTTTTGGACAAATACCTCCCCGGTTAAAAAGGCTCGAGAGCTAATTCTACTACGCCATTCTAGTTGATATAATTCAAAGACCTCTAAAATCATAAATTTAAACTAGTGCTCGTCCGGATTCGAACCCTTCATATTCGATTTATACGTTCTATGATCTATCCACTGAGTCATCGCGGCTTTACTATTTATTAAACATGCAGTTAATGACGTGTAGATAAGAGTAACTTAAACAAAGACTGGGTCGAAATAATGAAATACAACAATCCCTCTTAATTCTTATCGTTTTCACCAGAACAGGCCTGGCAGACGGGTAATGAATCTTACAAACATTGTTGGCTTAGGAGTATGAAGTTAACAGATTACATGTATATTTAATTCAAGCCCGCCGTACATACAGAATGTTCCTTAGACGCTTTAAATCCGTCATAAGTTATTTTGCAGTCGTTACGGAAAAAATAAAAATGAAATATTTTATATTTACTCGGTAATAATTGTGTTTATATTTAAGCCGATATGAATAAGTGTATGTTAATCGTGAATATGTGAATCTTAATCGATTATTGCGGATTGAGTCTCCGGCAAACACTTCTGAATTTTAATATAGACTTTGTTTATAATCTATTTTGCGTTTAACGGTTAAAGGAAATATACGTGATGAAATCCGCGATGAGGCCTAGGAGTGAGCTATACGTAACCTAAGCATAACCATAAGCTGTACTTTACTAACTAAATTATTAGTGAGTAAAGTATGTTATGTCCCTTGTGCCTGTAATTACACTGGCTCACTCACCCTTCAAACCGGAACACAACAATACCAAGTACTGCTGTTTTGCGGTAGAATATCTGATGAGTGGGTGGTACCTACCCAGACGAGCTTGGTATTTTTTATTTAGTCGCATTTTATTTTGATTAGTCAATTATTCTTTTTTTTCTCTATAATACGCTGCTCCACATTCATGTTCTCATTCAATACGACATAAACGTTTATCCGATGACAAAAGGAGTTGGAAGATTTGCGCTCATTTCTATTAAATTAATTATTATTGCTATATTTTTGGCTTTGGTCGATTTAACTGTGTATGGAATGTTATATAGGATTATCGTATGTTTTTATATCATTAATGGTTAATTATATTCGGTTTAATTTCTTTTTTTTATTAAAGATAAATAAAATTCATACAAAATAATAAAGAGGCAATTTTTTAATTTAGTTAAAACTTGTATTCCAAGTTTGAGATGATGATAAATTTATTTTGGATTTGAGTACAATCCGTTTTTAGTGAGTACAATCCGTTTTTAGTGAGTACAATCGGATCTATAGTTTCGGAGATCTTGTGATGAGTAGGTGTTATTTCGCTTATATATAGACTTAAAAGGTAATTTTATCGATCAAAGCTAATAAAACTTGAGATTGAAATATTTTGAATTCAATTGAATATGTCTTAATGTTATGTGAAACGGACGTCCCTAGACATTGATGATATGTTTCACTGACGTAATTATGTAGAATATGTTGATAATGAATGAGGGCTAAGTTCTCATTGATACAATCTACGCAATTATGGAGTGAAGTGATAGTGCACAGTTAAGATCACTATAATAAATAATATTGTCGTAGAAAATTAATATATATTTGAATATTGCCTCATAACAACCATCTTTTTAAAAACTGAGATGGCTTAGTGGCTATAACACGTAAATATTGAGGTGAGCGCGGAGTCTTCCAGTGCTTAATTCATGTTTATCATTTATTTCGTACTCGAAGGTGAAGGAAAATATTGTGAGGAAACCTGCTTGTCTCGCAAGAAGTTCTGTCACATTAAAGTATCGCTGTGGAATAACCTCTAAACCCTCACCTCAAGAGAAGACGAAACCTTAGCCCAGCTGTGGGATATTTACGGTTGTTACTTGTTTTCACTTTAAATATGATGCCGCTCAACGTAATCCATATTTTAATTTAATACTTTTTAAATGAAATTGTAACATAAAATAGAATATGTATTATAATAGGAAGTAATAAAATTAAATATAGGCAAAGATATTCCTACTTACTACCAATACTAACAAAAAGCCTACTAAATTTTATGCCACCTTCAATGTGTCAACAGCAGGAATCTTTTGAATAAAGTTGCAATCTCCCAAATATGTCGATATGAGACGTAGTCAATTATTTGCACGAAACCGTCTCGAGACGGCATCGACATGGAAATGTAATGTTCTAGGTGCTATATTAGGGTTATTGGATATGCATTTTGTTTTGATAAAGAGTGATTATTGTGCTTAATGTATTTAGTTAGTTAGTTAGTCATTAAGTCATCGGATAAAACAAGTTGTCATAAACAACTGTATTTTCAGAGCAAACAGAGGCAAACACCTAGACAAATTGAAACTGAAAATAAAAAAATTCGAATCAATCTTACTCTACTTGCATTCAGTATAATATATTTATATCATACAATTATTGACTATCTCCGTGGTCTAGTGTACAGGTAGGCTGCAGATCTCGAGGTACTGGGCTTAAACCATAGGGCAGGCTAAATATGTAATAGGGTTTATCTGTCGATGAATTCTCAATAGCAGTACTGAGTTAGGAAGTTGACTAGTTGGCTTAGCTAATAAAGCCGTTGGTCCAGTTGTCCCATCGTAATATGAGTGTGAGAAGAATTAGTGCATCTGTGTGTGTAGTTGTTATCTATAACGCATTCAGTTAGTTTCCCTTGCCATTATTATTATCATAATATTAATTATGTTTCTTTTATGAATTCGTTGTAAAGTAACAACTTTAAAATCCCACTGCTGGGTAAATACTTCCTCTCTTCAAACCAAACATGTCTGATATTCACGTGACGGACGTTACCGTTACAATAGATCTAATATTATTCTGAATATCTCAATACACGCCCTTTGTATTCAGCAGCATCAATCTATTGAGATTCAATCGTCTCGACGAATAAGTTCGTCTCGATCAATTAGTTGTATAATATTCCTGTTAATCACTTACTAGATATCTAACTACCTGAACATAATGAAATATGGACGTCATAATGATCTTCATAGTAGCAAAATAAACAGAAAATGTGAATTGACGTGCGGACGAGCTCGAGATAAGGCGTGCCGGAATGATTAATGTGTAGGTTACCCTTGTCCTGGCTCATCACATAGCTGCTGAGTTTTTAAGATAATTAACATTGAGATTAATTAAAGTATAACTTGATAAATATCATTTTAAAGAAAATTTTTAAAACGCCATCTTTTTATTTAAGCAGTGTTACTTTGTCAATTATTTCTGCCATGACATGAAACACATGACTCAATTGTATAATTACAATTTACACTTTCTATATATTTATCTCATGCAATTTATTAAAATGGAAATAATAAGCTAATGAATTGCATGCATATAATATATGTACGTTTAACTTTTTTAATGAATAAATCGGTTTGGTTTATGAAAATATTTTTTTCTGATTTCTTGTGTATCCGTGGAAAGATGAAAAAGTGTAAGGTCAAAGTTGCTAGCAGCAATTTAAATATGCAAATGGGGTGAAGTTTTTGTGTTTTATTTTACGTTTATAAGAGTGTGGCACGTAATCGTTTGTGTATGTTTATTATTTTTCTACAAATAGTATATAGTGATCTTGACAAATTAATTTGAATCTACTAAATAGAAAAAAAATGGAATGTCACCTGTATTATTTTTTTTTTATAATTAATTATATTATTTAATATAAAGCATTTATTTATGTTATATTTAATATATATACGTGTTTTAAAAGAATATACGCAAAAAACAACTGGGTGCAATTTGAAAAACAAAAACGAGGGTATTTTCAAATCCTTTGAATGCAAATTAGGCTATAGGCTTTCACAGTTTCGGAGTTAAAACATTTTTCGATAAATGCATTGTACGTAGTACGTTTGGTGCGTGGTCTCCATGTTTTATGAGACGAGTGTTTTGACTTCGTAGTTTCTGCTTAGCGTATCTCAATATAACTTTTGTTAAATATTCTAATTGAAAACATAAAATAGATTTTAATATAAAAAATGTAGGTAAAATCAGAAATGGGCCAACTGAAGGTAAGTGGTCACCATTGATCTGTAAAAAATATTAACTATTATATAATATTCCCTTCATCGTCAATGGCGGTTTGAACCAACCTTGGAAACTCTACTGTACTTTACTGTACTGCCTGTAGTAACACACTCACTCATCCTTCAAACCGGAAGACAACAATACTAATTATTGCTGTTTGGCGGTAGAAAATGTGATGAGTGGGTGGTACCTACCCAGACGGGCTTGCACAAAACCCTACCACCAAGTCAATGAGGATATCCCAGATTGCGGCAAAATATGAATTTTCATTGAGTACACTGGAAAATGTCAGACAATAGACATGCAAATACAATTCGAAATCGAATTCTACCTACGGTCGTTGAAAAAACAGTATTCTCAAAACGCTTCTATCTCGATTTCATAACTTCTGAGCTAAAAATTCACACAGAATAAATTTAAAGAGAAAGATTGAATATTTTATTTAGGAATACAGCTCGGATGAAGGAATAACATGTTGAAAATTTTAAAAATGTGAAGTTAAACTAATCAAAAACTACTTTTTATAAAAAATAGAATTACATATTTCTAAGTAGCTTCACATTACAAGATAATACCCTCCCCCTCACGGAGAAGACTTATTTTTCGTATTTATTTTTACTGTGCGTAATATCTTCGCAACGCATATGTAACAAATTCCGGATTATCCGAGGAGGAAGTTTAATTGGTCTCATTTTACTTGATTATAATTAATTTGTTTTCACAGCAGCGCTTTACAAATACCAAACACGTTAGACAGAGGGTGTTCTATCAACACATGATGGGGTGGTCCTTCGTTCCGTGATCAGAATAACTGAGTCTCAAAGAATACATGGGATTAATAACGCGCTCTTTGTATAGTATACACCCAATCAGAATGTTGACACTTACTAGTATTTACTGTATTCAAACATCGCTTGTGAACGATGCTTGAATACTAACGTACGGTGTTAAAGTTAAGCCGAGGGAACTAATTATTGTAACAATAAAGCAATGTTTTGATTTAACGTTTAATTCATATTTATAATTATGGTTAAATTTGTAAAATGTTTTTAAAAATATTTTAAGCAATTATTTAATTAAATAATACATATATAATAACTTAAATGTTTTATCTTTAATTGCTTATTTACAATATTTTACTTCATTAAAAATCTTTAAATATGATTTTACTAACCGTCATCTGAGAATTTCTGTCTTTCATTAGCCAGGTCATTATAGTCTTAATCAAAAAGTCCATATATTTATAAAAAAATCTTACTAAAATGACGCCTGACATTGCATTCATGCGTCAATCAAGGTCATAATGTAAAAAAACTCAAAAATGAAAATTTCCATGTTTCTATCGATCCAGATATAGCTAAATTGATATTATCTTAAAGTAATTACATAAGCCGGTATATGCAAACTAGTGTTCAACTTTGCGTAGTATAATTGTGTAGCAACAATTTCCTGCTACAACGGAGATGCTACGCTTACGATGTTTATCTCTGACACAAATTGCGTTATCGAGATGGAACGAGAGCTCGGTAAAATAACTTTATTTTAGCAATACAATAGAAGAAAACTTTCAAAGGTAGAAAATAATTTGTTAAACAAGAATGATTTTGATTTACATTATCCTAAAGTTTTCTGGAAACATATCGAGTACTCTTCAAACCGGATTAGTTACATTATATTATTATATTATAGATATTTCATTTAGTATTTTTAATCTTAGCGTCAAACAGTAAAACGGATATATTTAATACTTAATCTATGATTTGATAATTTTATTTTCTCATTTTTTTTAATAATTACCAAAGAAAATCCGCCTGATATGAAGCAATAATGAGTAAACATATACAGAATAGTTGAAAATCAGTAACATATATAACGACTGTTTGACATAGTATTTGAGCAAATATATTTAATTTACTTAATGTATCGGACGTTCACATACAATTAAACATACAATGCAACATCGATCATTCTCTTTAAAATTTAATCTATTCCATAAAGCGTCAAGGATAATTGTGTTACGTTAAATTTTGTAATTACGTTAAAGCAATGGAGCTGCGAAATGCTTGCAAATTGCTACGCGGTGTCGCCCTGTCGCGTAAATACCTGCTAACCCGTTTGCATTTACTCAATGCTCATTCCCTATCTTGTTTAATTTAAATAATCGTTACCATTGTCATGAGCTAATGTCGATGAAGATACAAACAAACTCTTAGCATCGAAACTTAGCCATTCTTGTGTAACTAAATATGTTATTTAGCTTTGTTATGAAACTCTAAATATTACACTTGATATAATTAAAATCGGCTCTTGCCTCTACTTCTGACTGTCATTTCTGTATAAGTTAGCATTTGTTCAGGAAGTGGTTTCATTCAGAAGGTTTTGGTTTGTGTGTCTAAAATACATAAGGCTATACACATGATTAATATTTATCCTGTATGCTTATTATCAACAAGTAACATTCAAAACAAATAATTATCTCAAAAAGTACATGCGGTTCGGAAATTCGTAAATCGTAAAAAATTTGCCAAAAGTTTTTTTCGTGTAATTCATATCAGATATATTTTCATAAAGCAATATGCAACAATAATAAGTTTAGTGTCACTAAATATTTATTTAAGGGCCAACTGTGTGAGATTTCAATTTATACATCCCGAGAGACTTCTGCTCTATTATGCCCTCTTCCACCGGGTGCGTAAATGAAATAGACAAATATAGAATTGCTATGTGGAAATAAGATAGAGCAATAGCAAGTTAAAGATCAAACAGATCGATCTCACTATAATGCTCTTTAGAGTTCACTTTGTTGTTTTAATATAATTGTAACGATTTTTTCGAAAAAAAAAACATTTATAGACTTGAGTAAACCCAAGTTTTTAAATTTGAAATAACTTTTAATTTAATGATATAACGGAAAATATTGTTTATGTTACAAATAGAGTGGAAGAGGGAGGGAGTGAGGGGAAGAGAGAGCTAAGTCTCCTACCTGACAAGGGGCTTTTAACTTGTCCCCTCAGAGTAAGGAGTATAAAGGAAATGGGATTAAATAAATTGTAAATAGTTAGTATTTGTTACTTTATACTAACATTTTAATAAACGATATTCATAACATTTAGAAATATTTAAAATTTTAAAACTTAGAAATCACAGTCACATCATATTATGTTTGCCAATATATCTTTATATTTAGTGAGTTAATATCTGTCATAAATATAAAAGAATAACTGACTGAGATACCTATCAACGCACAGCCACTGGCCACCTTAGCACTAAGAAAATTTATATAAAGGTTTCTTTAAGGAAGGATTTTTAAAATTTTAACCCCTGAGGTTTTCATTTTTAAAATAAAAGGGGGATGAAAGATTGTTATTAAATCCTTCAGTTTTGAAGAAGGAGATATAGAATATTGTATTTAGGAATTCGTAATTATGACGCGAGTGAAGCGTTAGTATATATATCCTATATAAGCGAAATACCACTTACACATCACGAGATCTCTGAAATCTTAACCAAAATAAAATTTTCACCATTTGAAATATCGAACATTAAAAAAATAATGGGTTACTTTACATAAATTTTACCTGTAACGAAGTCGGCACGAGCAGCTAATATACTTTTGAAATCCACATATCCACAAGAGTATATAACTGTGGAAAATCTAATACGTATTCCCCTTCTAACTCATGTATTTCAACTGTTACCACCCAAGGAATTAAAGTAAATAATAAATTAGGAGTTAATTCGTCTAGCAGAAGGAGGAAAATACCTATTGTACTGCAATCCCCAAGGATTATGTTCGCACATTTACTTCTTAGTATATATTTGAGAGCTTATTAATTACGAGCCGTGCCCGAAACTGTGTTTGTATGGATGTATTTTGTATATATATAGAGTATCTTTATATTTCTAGTCTCATACATTGAAATCAAGTTACTAACTCACAGCTGGCCTAAGGCCTTCTTTCCTGTTGATGAGAAATTAATGGTTGGGTTGATGACACACATGTGGCAGATCTCATCCAGGAATTTTCTGCAATTCTTCTTTTAATGACGATCATGAGTTATAAACAAAATTCAATTAAAGAATAGTGGTGCTTATGTCGATTTGAACCCTTTTATCTTGAAAATACGGTCTATGGTCACATTATATTCAATGCAAAATTTCATAATTTTATTTTTTAAATCAGCCTTTGGTTATCTTATGTTTAAATAAACGAACCCAAACTATATTCAAATTTGCTAAATCTCTCACTGTGGTGATAATAATATAAAGTATACGTAAAGTGTACTTCTTTAAGAAGTGTTAATGTTGAAGGTGTTCATGTTAATGTTGAAGGTGTGTTCATATTAATGTTGAAGGCGTAAGTTATGTTTTGTCGTTTGTTTGTTTTTGTTTTCGATTTCAGGCAAAAACTAATTATCAGCTTGCCATGAATTGCAAGATGACCACGATTACCATGATTTGCATATTATTTTCGTTTAAAATTTCATGACAGATAAATGCTGTAACAGGACGTTAATACGGTTCATAATTTTTTAGATATAGCTTAATATACCATGTACGTCTTAGAAAAAATATTCGGTACAGGCGTCTTTGAAGCGAACGCGGCAAAACTAAAATAGATACACAAAAACTTTTAATGAGTAAAATATTATAATCACATCTTTGATTTTGGAGACATTTAATATGATAATAATATTACTGATAGCTTAGTTTAATCCATTCGCGTAACTGAAAAGCAATGTGAACACTTTTATGAGCTTAACACGCACCTTGATAAACAAATGCTCTTCTATATCTGTTTGTTTTATTCATTTCACGTATACTCTTCACCTCTTCCATATTGTATTGACACTGTTCAGCTTTATTTATTAAATTAACTACACATCTTCATATGACATAAATTTTATTTGCGTTTTTTATAGCTGTCTATTTTCAACACGGTTAAATTATGTTTAGTAAAGAATTTTAGGTACAATTATGTTTTGTAAAGAAATTTTATAAGAAAAAACATCAATTTTATTGTACTGATAAAATTTCACATTCCATTTAATTGGTCCTCCGTTAATTATCAATTTGCACTTATTATATAATTTAATTTACGAATACGATATGCACGTGTTAATGTTGAATTCAATCTGATAGATGTAGATCAATAGGTAAAATTCGCACGTTCATCTTTACATTTTGTATGGCCTATTGTCGTTACACAAACTTAACGCTTTATTGAAGGATCAAATGGGAATATTATTATTGTTTTCTACAAAAAGGAATTGCCCGGTAAAGTTATGTATTTTATTCTTAATGATTATGTATTGTATATCATGAGTATTTTATAATAATAATAATATCCTGGGACTTTATTCACCCACGGCCATCTGATCCCAAATTAAGCAGAGCTTGTACCATGGAAACCAGACAACTGATATAATACTACTTTTATTTTTTAAATACATACTTATATAGATAATTACACCCAGACTCAGGACAAACAGACATGTTCATGCACACAATGTCTGTCCTGGGTGGGAATTGAACCCACAACCTTCAGCGTGAAAGGAAGTATCTACCGACCATGAAAACCGGCTCTTTTATGTTTATTTTATTTTCGAGAAAAACTGGATGTACCGATTCATAGCTTCATTAAAAAAAATATTAAAAATACCTTTTGATTTAAGATATTTTAAAGAAAAATCACATTAAATGTCACACTTATATGATTCATTGGTTTTTCCAAGCAACCGAAAAGTTGGAAATCGGTAATTAGTATTGGGGTAGCCGAGCTAAGCTGGCTTTTGTTACGACGAAATGAAATGAAATAAGTGGTGGCTGTATGTGGGGGATGGAGTGGAACGGTGCCGTAGAACTGTGGACAATATTGCAATACAAACGAGACTAGGAAACATGCTGGCCGGCTCATAAATCACACAACTTGCGATTCTTGTTTCGGAATTAATAAGTGAAATATTTCTGCTTGCATTGTATTGGAATTTCGTGAAGTTGCTTTTAAATAAGAATCTTCAAAGAATATAAATACTATCGAAATTAAATTTACTTTTTGTGTAAAAGAAAATTTAAAGCAATTAACATTTTTTTTATTTTATGAGACTGACAATATTATTTTTGCAAGTAAAATTTTTAATTTTCCTTCTTTTTAACTCTTTGTTAGTGAAGTTGAACAATTAATTAATTTGCGAAGTTAAAATATTCAGGAACGTCATCTTAATTTCTTTTTAAGATATTCATTTTATATTTAGTTACTTAATCTCAGATTCAATTTATTTCAGAAAAAATAGTTTATCTAACGATATTTGCCTCTTGTGTTAGTGTGACAATGATAATTAATGCACTTTATCAAACGCTTTAAGTAACGCAAAACAAAGAATTTTTAAATTACAAATCTAATTTCGTCGTGAAGACAAAAATCCAGTTAATAATATATGTTTTATTGGTAAAATTCTCGTTTTCAAGTTATAGCATACACCCAGTGAATAAGCTCGTGAGAAAAGTTTGCAATCGACAGGATATTTACCAATAAACCTGTCAGCGTTAGTCGAACGCCTAGAGCTGCGTTATTTCGAACTTCGACAATGTTAGCTGATTGTTCATACAAACATAAAGTTTGATCATAAAACTTGCCTTAGCCGCTGTACTATACGCGTCGCTTATATTTTTAAATTGATAAAGTATCGTCTCAGTAGAAATAACATTTAACAGTTTGCTAGAATGATTTCAGTTGTAAGTCTTGAACTTATTTTATTGAATTTCAAGATGAAAATACTATTCTGAAAGTTGAACTTTTAATTTATAGTTTAACCAGCGTGTCCTATCGTGAAAAAATAAAGACATCTTTACTATGAACAGGGTAGTTGATATGCCTCGTTTTTCTATTGGGTTGTTTATATTATTCCAGGTTCAAGGTCATACCAATATGCTGGTTTGTAAAAAATAACAGTTCGCTTTACTTGTTTTCCAGACATACATTACCGAGACGTTTGAATCTCATCGGATTATAAGATTGACAAAATGGTAGTGAATTTGTATACTAAACTTATAGCCTGTGCAGTTGGCTGGCCTCCATTGAGATAAGCTGCGGAGCCAAGAGAACATCATTATTATTATTAACATTATTGCCAATAATACTATATATAGAATCATATAAAACTGGTAGGGCAAGCCCGTCTGTCTGGGTTGGTAAAACCCACTCACCACATATTGCACCACCAAACATCAACACTTAGTGGAGTTTTGTTTTGTTTTTAAAGATAAGTGAGTCAAAGTTATTATTTATTATCACACAAGAGAAAATTATAACATTTTATTTGCTTTTTTTATAGAATTGGACAGCGGACGAGCATATGGGCCACCTGATGGTAAGTGGTCACCAAACGCCTATAGACATTGGCATTATAGGAAATGTCAACCATCGTTGGTTGCGCATTGGCTTTGTAAAGCCACCAATCTTGGGAACTAAGATTACATGTCCCTTGTGCCTGTAATTACACTGGCTCACTCACCCGGAAACCAACAAACCGGAACACAACAATATCATATACTGCTGTTTTGCGGTAGAATATCTGATGCGTGGATGGTACCTACCAAGACGAGCTTGCACAAAGCCCTACCACCAGTAAAGCCCTACCACCTAAAGTTGGTGAGGCATTAAAAATCTAAGAAATGGTTAATATTACCTACAGTACCAGTGTCTAAGAGCGATTGGAACCATTTACCATTTATGTTTTTAATATTTATTTAAATATAATAATTAAAAAAGAATCCATTGCAGATAGCTAATTAGTTTTCAAAAGTGTCCGCCGTGGCCGAAATGACTACAGTAATATAAAAATAACATGGTAACCCTGAATTGATGCTGAAGCATGATCTACTGAAATCAGCGGCGTACCTAACTTCTGATCAACGTACATACTTACTTACTTATGGGTATCGTTTGAGCCCATTAGAATGTTCTTAATGAATAAGTTACCCATATTTATATATAATATACTTTGTAGAATTCTTTTTGAACCCTTACTTAAAAAATATTTCCATTTTTAATTTATATTTAAAAATGTCTCAGTAAATGAACTTGTTAAATGTTCGTTTAGTTCGCTGCTTTGTAAAAAATATTTGATAAAAATATCTCAATGTATTTATAAAAATGTTTTTCGGTGAAAATAAAATGAAGGAGAATTCGGTACACCACAAACAGGGCCATTGATGTAAAAGCACTCCACGTCAAATCTGCGACGAGTGCTTCGAATTGCCTTCTCTGTTCCATGTACCGTTATGATAAACGGGGAAAATTGATATCACATTACGTTTTTCATTCTACTGGCATACAGCTGGGGTATGAATATATGCATGAATGTTTTGTTCAAAATACAGTTGTAGTATGAATATCTTATTGTAAGCGATTTGGGTTTTTTTATTTAGTTAAGGCAACAACAGCCCATAAATCTTCCACTACTGGGAAAATCTTTGTCAATTCAGCAAAAAATTTTGGAGGTTATTCCATGATGCTGCTATACTGTGTATTGGTAGATAAGCATGTTGTTGGATTTGGTTTTATTTATACAGGTTTGTTTGATGTTTCCTTCACCACCGAGAAAGAAATGAATTATTAAAATAAATTAAGCACATAAAAACTCAGCAGTGCTTGCTGAGATTTGAACCCAAGATATTCAGTTACGATTCCTATAATATAATATAATAAGCCTTACCCTTATTATATATTAACTTATTGTATATATTGTTAAGAATGTCTTCCGACGGGGCGTGACCTAGCGGCGCGACTTGATCACGTGATGATCATCATAGTGGGAACTGGCCCTGCCGAGATCATCGGCCGGCCAGGCTGGCTTTAGACACTTCTGCTTGTGGCGGATACCTCACAAATAATATTTCGGTTGCTCTGTTTTGATTCCTTTTTTCTTTTTTTGTGTGTAAACTGTACGTGTCGATCTACGTTTATTATTGTATAGTTATTTTGATTTATCTCTTTTTAAAAACCTATTTCTATCTTGATTTCTAATAATATAATATCAATGTTGACGGTCATATTCTTATATATTTTTATACAATGGCTTTTAAACACATTAAAACCAATTGGAGTAATTTTGTATATTTTTTATTAATAAATATATTTGTTATATACGACTATGTTCTAGCAAGACTATTAATATAGGTGTAAAGTAATAATCTAATATAATATAAAATAGCATTAAAATCAACACACTTAGAGTCGATATTCGTTTGAATGTGTAGCGATTAGGAGGCGAGTCCCTGTCGAACCTTTGTCATTTTAATCATACTTCCGATCTTTCAAAGTAATGGAATTGAAATATGTTCAATTTCCTATGTTCAGTAGGAATTTGTAATTCTCTGTATATTGTTGAATATCATATACGTGAGAAGATTATAAGTGATATTTGTTTAAAATACAAGATAAGCTTATGTGACTTTTTTTTAAATTTAGAATACTTTTCCAAATTATTTTATTAGGAACAGCAAAATTCATTTTAAGTAACAATAATAACAAAACATTTTTATTTTAACAGTATGTTCATGATTTCTCTACCGTAGCGCCATTAGACGGTATTAAAGATCTTAAACTTGGTTTCGTAATCATTAAGTACCAATTAGTTTAAGGCGGTATATGCAGTAACCAGAACATTTTTAAATGCTTTATTTCATTTAAAAGAATGGCTTTGTCAATAATATTAAAAGCCCGAATGTAGTAATAATTTGAATACAGAACATTATTATTAATACGGTTTTTTTTAACATTATGGAAGTAATTTGCAATATAAAAATGTAAAATAAAAACCATATTCACATTATACTTAATAATTAAAATAATTTTATCATAAGTTCAATAACGTATATTATTCGGAACGCTTAAAGCGGAAGGCAATAAAAATACCTCACGTCAAATCCCGGCCGCAATTATTCATTCAAAATGCCATCTACCTTGCTGCCCCCCCCCCTATCTACCCCCAACTACCCTTCCACGCTTACAACGTATAAATACAAATATTTCATATAATTACAAATGTAAAATGTAATGGAATGGTGATAACATGAGTTTCTACTCATGGAATCAAATTGAGTAAATGTTTAGACGTTATAAGAATTATTTATCAATTGTGACTTGTGTACTTATTGCTCCTGATATTGATAATACTTATTTTCCAAAGATCTCCAAATTCAAAGGTATTTGGTTCAAATAACTGGTGGGACTAGTGAATAGCTATTATGATAAGATATCCTAATTCGTATCGAGTTCAAGCAGTTCGAGCAGCAAAAGTTCTGTAGTATTTTTAATCATCTGCTTTGGAAAGCACGCGAAGCCTCTGAGAATTTGGTCTCTCTGGCCGGATTATGCGTGTAAGTTTTAGTGGTCATTTGGTTACAAGTATATTTGCACAATAAGATCTCTTGCGCAGGTGTCTAGTCCTATTTGATAATGGTCGGAATCTATTAGAATACTATCATCAACTTAACTGTGGTAATTGTGTTTTTTTTTTTAATTTTTTAATATACTTCCTACCCATACGTATTTCGCACGGGTAAAATTAAACTTGTGTCGTCTCTTTATTTTCCAAATAAACAAAAAAAAAATCTTTGTCTTATAAAGAAATATAATAACACAGAATCGAGCTAAACGATCTATAGTACTTTGTTAGTAAACCATACGTATTTTCAGACTTTCTTTGATTTTTTGTTATTGTGATGATCTCATCACACTTATAGTATGCAAAAGCCATAGATTATGCATAGTAACATATACAATAAAATATATCCTTTATCCATCATAAGATAATTATAAAGTATCGTACAACGAGAATAATAATGTCCTCCAGACCGACTTCGGCCACGGCGGCCAATCTCAAGAGAGATTATCCAACTACGCAGCATATATTATAGTGCACAAGTCTGTGCGCAAACACAGGTGCACTTTTTATTCCTTAACTCTCATAGTCTGGTGGTACGGCAATCCGAAACGACCGAGGCTTTCCGAGGCACGGGAGTGTACACACTTCCAACTTCCAGACTCCGGGCTGCTACTGAAAATTTTCTGACAGAAAAACCTAATAACTTTTAAATGACCCGACCTGGGAATTGAACCCAGGCCTCCGTCTTACGGTCTTACGGGTTTACGGTCTTACATCAAGCCACTAGACCAACGAGGCAATATTACAACGATAGTCCTATAACAATACTCTAAACACATTACACATGTGCGCATTAACATTATACAATAATATTGTAATATATAGTTTGAATTTTGAATACACATACATTTCTCGGCAAATATACTTCGACAGTATATTCCTAACGATATTATATATGGCGTTTCAAATGTTATTTCGTTGTAACTTCGTCACGTACACTAATATTATTAAACTATGTCCAAAGTTGGAACACTTCAAGGAGTTATATTTATAGAGCCATCTGCTTCATCGTATCTTAGCATACTTAACAAGATTAAATGACTAAAATGGCTTTCAAATATACTTATAAATATATCCTAATTTATATGTTTATATTTACAGAATGCAATTGAACAAACGGACATTTAATACCTTAAGAGCAATAAATAATGGCTCTGCAGGAAGTATAAACCAATGCCTTTGTGACTCCAACCACCACCACAATATGTGCGGCCTGGAGAAACACTCTCTGCGTTGCTTCAATGCATGGGCTTTGATTATGGTTTGCGAGCACAGTTACATCTCTCCCTTAACTCAAATGTTAACTGACACTCGACACTGTTACTTTTACAAAGAAGCCTGGGCTACATAATGGTGGAATGTAATTCCGGGAAAATAATTCTAGTTTGCTGGAGTTAGAAATCTCTAATCTTGACTCTCTTAGAGCTACTACTTGTGGTAGGGCTTTGTGCAAGCTCGTCTGGTTAAGTACCACACAGTCATCAGATATTCTACCGCAAAACAGCAGTGCTTGGTATTGTTGTGTTCCGTCTTGAAGGGTGAGTGAGCCAATGTAATTACGGGCACATGGGACATAACATCTTAGTTCCCCGGGTTGGTGGCGCATTGGCAATGTAAGCGATGGTTAACATTTCTTACAATGCCAATGTTTATGGGCGTTGGCGACCACTTAACATAAGGTGGTCCATATGCTCGTTTACCTACCTATTATATATAAAAAGCTACCGTGACCAGAAAGTCACGGAGACCGATAGTGGTTCTCGGTGACCTTAATAAATCACAGAGCGCTATCATGACTGCCACGAAAGGTGCAGGGAGGATCATCTAAGTGTACATTTCTCCAACCGGTCGTAAGCAGAGGGCAGGTTGATACCCACATACCCGCAGGGGGACATAGTTCTCCATCGCTGTGTAGCACACAGAGTGTGAAATTGCTGGGTCGAGGCTGATTGAAGCCCTTTCGGAGCACAGGTGCGTTCTATTCCAGATTGCTACTCGCAATAAACCATAAACGCTTTAGCTTCAGCCTAGCTAGACCAATTTGTCGACCGAAGTAATTGGGTTTTTTCTGTAGATGTGAAATAATATTATCTCTTAGGTATTTTTATCATAAAAAGTTTTATTAAGTATGTGCGTGTTATAGCGTATATCCAAAAATATCTTATTTAATCAACTTGCTTGTTGGACCCAAACAATTCGCTGCTAGCAGATGACCCCAGAGTTACGAATTAAACAGGGAATTTATTTATTTCTGGCTTATGAAAAGCGAGAGAATTTGTTTATGTTTGATAATAATATTTGTTTAATAGTAATAAGCTACAGTACATTGTTTAATATTTATTTGAATTTGATAAGCATTTTTTGAAACTGATTCAATCAATAAAGATAATTTAAATCAATTAAGCCGAAAAATATGTTAATTTCAGACTTAATCTCGACGTTAACAAAGCCGAGATTGATATTTATGCAATTACGACCATATTATTACAAAGTTTCACCTGAAATTTAAGATAACAATTGTTTTTGAACTAAACAATTGATTAATTATTACAGGCCATAATAGACTAGTTTTGTTTAAAATAATAGCTTGAGAGCTGTTTGGCAAATTGGTTACCTGATGAGGTATAGATATACTATATAATAATGAGAACAGGTCAAGATTGACCTGTCCTCATTATTATTGGTAAACTATAAGACATTCCTAATGTTATAAATGTGAAAAAGGGACCTTTTAGAGATGATAATTCCCTTGTGCCTGTAATATACTGCCTTATTTACACAGCATTATTAAATAGAAGTAATTAAAAAAAAAATTATTTATCAAAGAATATTTTTATTAATTTATCAATTTAAAATACACAAAAAAATGTTATAACGATTTGATAGACAGTTCTCGATTTTGTCGTTTCACGAGACAAATAGTGTCACGCAAAACACAAAATGGATTTGGATTGCGTGTAATTCAGACATTGACTTCGATTTTCGCTCAACCGCAGCCATCATATTGTGTCAAAATGTCATTTCTCCGAATGTGATATGATTGGATATGATATCATAACCATACATGAAAAGCTTCATTGGGCTAGTTTTATGTTATATGTTGAGTTCAGTGATTGGACTAAGAATGTCTTATTACCCTTAATATAATCATAAATTTAGTATTTGAATAGATATTTTTTTAAATATATAAAATTCAGTGCACATTTTATGCCGTAGTGGCGTTTAAGTTTTTAAAGTTGTTTTGTTTTATATAAATTATTATTAGATTTTATTTTATTTGCATTGTAGCATTCTATGTAATAGCATCGAAATAGGCAGTTAATATCACAAGCTTACAATGTTTTTTTGTGTTGGAAATATCATCTCAATATGATATAATATCATAGATTATAATGAGATATATCTATGTAAATGACATTCCCGCGCAAATTCTCTCCGCCTGTATCGGCCATAACGCGGTGATTAATGCAAATGACCACATCACGACACTTTGAAACGAATGTGATTATAATTCCGCTTTAATTAATGTTTAGATAAATGACGTCACGGAATTATTATATTTTATTTTAAATATTGTCATCGAAATTGACCGAGACACATCATACAAAGATTGCGGGTTTGAATCTGTAAAAGTATATACTACTGACTTTTTATGTACTTAATTTATGTTTATAATTTTATTTTATATTAAGTGAAACTTTTTTTTTATATATATAGAATAGGAAGGTGAACGAGCATATGGGCCACCTGATGGTAAGTGGTCACCAAACGCCCTTAGACATTGGCATTGTAAGAAATGTCAACCATCGCTTATAGCCAATGCGCCACCAACCTTGGGAACTAAGATTTTATGTCCCTTGTGCCTGTAATTACACTGGCTCACTCACCCTTCAAACCGGAATACAACAATATCAAGTATTGCTGTTTTGCGGTAGAATATCTGATGAGTGGGTGGTACCTACCCAGACGAGCTTGCACAAAGCCCTACCACCAGTTAACTGGATGTAAAGTAAAATGTAAAACGACATTAAATGTGTATTTTACTTTTATTTAATCAATTATGATGTTAAATAATATAACTAAACTAACTAAAATAAATGTATTTGTTTTGACGCTTCAATTAATTGAAAGTAAAGGTAAGTGACTCACCAAATTAATTAATAAATGTACTATAAATTTCATGTACAAATGTAGCATTTTGTCTCGGTTGCGGGTTAACGCTACCAATTGGAGTTCAATATCTTCTGGGTGGTCGTTTTAGATCTAATCTAGCGAGAGAACTGGCCGGCCAAGATTCACTTAATTTTCTGAGCTAATAAATACAAAATCTAGTTTGAATTCTCGCTTTCGTTCACTCTAAGAGTTTAGCCGGAAATAGTAAATGGTAAATGATTCAAATCATACTCGATGAGTTTTTCTCTAGCAAAATCAGCCTGGGTTTTTATATACTTCTATATGATACAACACGAATCTTTAATTTACCCTTCATTTCGGCTCCTTTAAAAATATCCACGCTCCTTCATCTTTGTCTACCGGAAATTAAGCTTTGAGACATTGTCTCTGTAGAACTGGTGTGAATTCAGTACATCATTTCCTTTGAACCTAAACATCCGGTCATAATTTAGAAATTGTTGAAACATTTCTTGTCCAATTAAAGAAGTTTGTATGATTTTCTAGTCGAAACTTTCACTTACAATATTATTGTCCCTGTAAGTCTATTTATATATTATAATACATATAGTATTGCATTAGTGTATTTCGATGTTTGATATTTTAAAGATCATTTGATTATTCATATCGTTCATTTGCTTATAAACGTCAATGTAAACGTTATTATATATATATATATATATATATATATATATATATATATATATATATGTATGTATGTATAATCCTTTCTATTGCTGTGTAGTTGTGTAATAAACGACTTTACTGTAACCGCAACTTTATTTTCGTGGTCGTCGGATATGGAGTTAAAGTTCTGCCTCTGAGAGCTTTTTTTTATTATTCCGTAGTAGAAAGGCGGACGGGTAAATGCACCACCTGATGCTTAGTGGTCATCTTTGCCAATAGACATCGGCATTGTAAGAAGTATAAATACATATCCAAGAGAATTATATAGTCAAAGTAAAAATTTCGTTATCGCTTAAAATTTTTAATTTAAGAAATTACCAGGAAGCGATCATTTTATTTCTATTGCCAGCTGTGCTATATTTGAACTCATTAATAGTATAATACTTTATTGCACGCAAGCGTTACAATTTTAGAGGTATTTGGCGTATTTCTGAGATGCATTTTGCAAACCTGTATACATTTCTGCACAGTGTTACTGACTATAAGCTGTCGAGTAACAGAAGTAACAAGTTTAAGAAAAACAGTAAAAAACCTATTACGATAGAATAACTCGTGAGTTCATATAACCTTCTTTTTTTTCAAATATAAATTATATTTATACATAAAGCATTAAAAAAGAAAATACATTAAAAAAAATTTGAAATTTCTTCTTTATTGTGATCACCGTGTTCTTTATAATACGATATTATGATGATTAATCTTAAGCAGTTATAATTAAATACATTTTTTTAACTCAACGTAAGTACTCAGTACAGCAGCTAACAAAAGTTTTCCGTATCAGTTGTTTTGGGAGGATTTATAAAGGCACAGCAAGTACTTGGCTTAGGATAAGAGTGTTTTGGCTGGCTACATATACAAACATATTGGACAAAGTTGCTGCTAATTGGGGGAGAAATGAACGGGCAATTCTAAATTACTAGTGCTCTTCCCTACGATCAATTGACATTTTAACGTATTGGCGCTTTAGCGTATGCATTGATTATTTTATTTTTAAGAAACGTTAAATTCCAATCTTGTTTCGAAGTAATCTTAATTGTTATTTAAAAATGTTGGAGAAAGCAGTTAGAAATAGAGCAGTATAGAAATATTAATCACGTGATTACCTTCCATAGACCACAAGTGTAATAATTATGAGTATTTATCGAAAATAATGTCAGAAATAACTGTAATGAATGGTTGTGCACTTAGTCACGATAACATTGTAAATACCTAACTTTGTCTAATGCTCTCTTTTATTATCTATTTAACGATATTATTCAAGAAATATATCCAAATAGATTTTTCTGATGAAAATTATTATGCGACTAAAAATGTATAAATTATTGTTATTAATAATAACCTTCATTTTCTATATATATATAGCATACATACATATCTATACAATTATATATATGTAATTTAATTACAAAATCAACAAGAGGAATAGCCGGGTAATAGCATTTTCCATCCGAAACCTTCTTCATAATTACGAGTTTTTAAAATAAAAACATGGGCGTATAAAGTAGGACGAAGGACTTAAGACCTCTAAAAAATGAGACAACATTATTTATTCGTGAGGCCTCTTTCGGTTTTAATTCGGATTTATGTTTGTACATTATAAGAGAGGCTTATAGTATTTGAGGATATGACGCTAGACATCTTGCTTGTCGGTACCTTATTAGATAATAGCATTTTGCGACTACGATGGAATACTATTGTTTTTCTTTTTCTTGTTATTGATAATTATTTAGATAATCGTACAAGACATACTGCTTGGCAGATTTGAGATTTAAAGGACAGATAAATGAGTCAACTTGTGATTTAACTTATGTTTTAAAAGTATATTATAACAAAAACAATCTATATACTAGTATAGATGTACTTGTACAACTTAAATACATGTTAAAAAATTGAATTTTCAATCACCGATTAATTTAGTAACAAGAACCTAATATGTGTTTAATAGAATTATGATCAAAGATTTATATTGCTCCACGAATCGAAGGGTACTTAGTCTTGCCAACGAAATACATGAAAAGACCTTTCAGCAAACAATTTTTAATGTACCTACTCTTCGACCATACTGCATCTGAAGCAATATTCACTGAAACGATTCTACCCACGATGAAATGCGGAGCGATGTGGAACGGTTTGTGATACTCCTTATTGGGCCCGATACAATGTCGGCACGATCTGCTCCACTCTATGACGTCTGTTCCTTCAATTTGTAATAAAGTTTTGCGCATCGGTTTCAATCCGTTGATATATCACGTTACGGTATTATTGCTTTTGTTCTGAATGAATGGTGTCATGTGATAACATTTCAAATCAACAATGTGTCTGGCAGTATCTCTAACCTAGACAGAATTGTCTTTGTTAAAATTAATTATTCTTTAATGTTATTAATTATGATTTAATAACATCAGTCTCTTTGTACATTATAAAAGAATAACCTTTTTATGAATTGAATTCTGCAATTTTCGTAAGCATTTTGAAATTTGTTCGGTAATTAAAATTAAGGAACTGAATCCCAATTTCGTGCGAACATTTTATATGCGGACCCAAACATTTTTCAATCAATTCACCCTAAATGGTATCTCGGGGCGAAATCATGCAGATAAGGAAATTCGGGGGACTGGGACCCCGTTAAGCGAGGCCTACGTACTTAAAATAGCACGTATAATTTAAGAAGAGAGGTGAGTACAATGATTTACATTTGTATAATAAAAAAATTACGTAAGGTAAAAAAAGTTGAAAAATTAGAGATGCATTTTAAATGTTCATTTATTTTAAGTAATCACTGGAAAATTAAACTTTACCAAATTATCAAGCCGTGATCTTGTTAGGTGTATTTAAATATTCTAATACGTCTTTATATTTGTACTTAATTTAGAATTCTCTCTATTCCGTTGTATTCGAAGTGCCAGTACAATCAAATATTAAAGTGTAGTAGCTGCCTGGTCGTTCGTTAAGGCGGAACAGATGTCACTGAGGACCAAAGATCAAAGAATTTGTGAAATTCACCTAGCGGAGTAAAATTTGTGATAATTTTTTCTTGAACATATAAAACAAATAGAAGATTTATCAAGAGTTGAATTATTATTTAAGCCCCTTAAAGTAATATTTCTGTTAATTAAGTAGTAATTTTTTAAGGCTTTTCGATACTGTTTTTACTGATTTAATATTTTTAAATTTAACTGAAGATTACGGTCTTAATATATTTAATTTGTGTTTATAATTTATCTCTTGCTCGTGCGGTTAAGGAAAACATCATAAGGAAAACTGTATGTATCAAAATTCATTAAAATTTTGCCACGTGTGCCTCCACCAAGCCATATTATTGCAGTATAGTGCTATAAGCTCTAAACCGACTCGATTAAGATCCATATCGATCACGAAAACATCAGCCTCATCATCATATTAACAAAACCAAAACTATCAAAACTACAAATATATATATTTGTAACATACGAGATAATAATATAAAAAGCTGTCTCGTTAGAAGTTATTATAGATTATAACTTTACATTATGGTATACAGGAATATTTCAAATATGTGCTTATACTCTTTTAACATATCCTAAAATAATCCCAATCTAAAATAGAACAGAAGCTTAGATGTTTAACATTATTTGCAAACTTATTTCAAAATATAAAATAATTAAAATATTCTTAAAGTTCATAGAAAAATGTATACAACCACCGTTTTATTTTTACTATGTTTTAACTAAGTTTGGTTTCTTTGTATTTTATTGTGCATGTTATTATTAGTATTTTATATTTAAGTTAAACGAAATCATTTAATTATTATAATTTTTTTGATCGTTTATTACATAATTAATTCGTAACGGAATATTAAAAATATTTGACGTTATTTCTAAGTTTGTCATTTGCCAACCGCCTGCCTATAAGCTTGGTAACTGGAACGGCCATCTCCCGTAATATAAAAGTAATATCATTTGCATTATCGCCGTTTCGGTTCAGGCGCGATATTTCCAGATGCATTATCATAATGCGACGGTCGGGTTCCTTTGTCTGGCCCGCATGCCCCCGAATCGATGCACATTGTACCTAGTTTATTCAGCCAATGCACTGGCCGGTAAGGTAATATAAAAATTGCAGGTACATGTTAGAAATTCCGGCTAGGAGCGCTACCGGCACATTGCGTAATATTGAATGTAATATCAAACGATAGGATGTTCACTTATTAAGAACCATATAAGAAATAAAATGGGTGTTTAAATTGAGTGCTAAATTTATTGTTAAATATATATATTAGCCATAACTTATTTTTAATACATATCTATGGTTTAATTTTAGCCATTACAAAGTACAAAATAAATAAGATATTGAAGATTAAATATTTTTCTTTATAAGAAAAAATATAAAATATCAGAAGCTAAAATGTTGATTAAAAATATGAAACTAAGGAATGTTATTTATTATTATAGCAACCAGATATTGCTAATAGGAAGGTCTTGTGTTGGGGTTTTCTGCAAAATAAAATTCGGAGTACGCTTTCAATGTCGGAGATTGCCAATGAGGTTACGATAAGGCGGGTGCGGCGCGTGCGTCTGCATAATATTTTTTCCTCAATGTTTTCAATTTAAATCGTATTATCTCAATCCGGCGTTTGTTATCAAACAATTTTTCCATGTGTTTTTTTAAATATCACGAAGATATCTACCCTAACATATTACCTTACGGAAAATCTAAATCTCGTTTGTTCCAAAGTAAACATCTATTTTTTATATATCCAAACGAATCAGAGTTACATCAATATATAATATTTTGAGAGTGTTTGGCTTTTTTCGCAATATTCACTGTTATTCTTGGGTACGTCTCTTCTTTACAAATAATATGTATATACGTTTTCAGTATCTGTAAGCGTTCACAGAAAGGTATAATGTTATCATTTGGGCTTCAGATTTAACTGTTTTTACGTTACTGCTTTAAAATGGACGAAAACGAAATTAATTAAATTGAAAAGCGATTTATAAAGCGAGAATACGGTTTACAAACAGCGTAAACATTTGTCCGGTCAGAGAATACCGTTCGGTAGTTTATTACTGATGCAGCGATTACGCGAGCAATGAAACTGAATAATAAATGTCGGTGAAAGCAAGGCTCCCGGCGGAAGATTTACATTTAAAATTGACTCCGCAATCCCTCACGTTTGACGGTGCACCACTTCTATCCTACCCTCAAAATGCATTCCCATTACTTCAAACGTTTTTGGCCATTTTCCGGCGATGAAATTCTTACACTTATTTTTTTCCATGTGAATGGTATATTTCATTTTTACTCATTTCAGCGATGCTTGGGACAATCGTTGTCGTTTTATGTCTATTAACAAACAAAGTACGCCTCGAGTCAATAAAATCGTTTTTACCTTAGTTCAGTGGAGTCAAAGGTTTCGAAAAATAATCCCGTGACATTTGTGTATTGAAAATATTTTTTATGACGACACAATAGTGATCTGTTTTTATTTTGTTTCCTTATATATTAAGTAGATAATATTTACTACGATCGAAATAAGATAGCTATCTCATTGCTAGTGATTAGTTCATAATGCTGCAAGGGCCTGGGTTCCTATCCAAACAGTTACTTAAAGTCATTCAGTGCTGGTCGTGTCGGTTTAAAAATCTCATTGAATTGTGCAAGTGAGGTATAGAGAGTGAGGGTATAGAGAGTGCACCAGTGTTCGCTTATACGCATATTCACCTATACTTGTGTGTAGTCTTGTGGATAAATTCTTGAAATGATAGCAGTAATCTGGTTAGAGGACTACTATATTATAAAAAGAAAAATCAATTTTGATAAAACTTTCATATTTTTTAAAATAATTGCGTGAGTTTTACGCTTTATAACTTTGACCTCAACAAATATAACATCAGACCAGTACATAAAAAAATTGTAATTTTAGTGCAACTTGGGTGTGATTACCTCGACCTGCGTTCAAACGTCATGTCACCATTTTTTATATGAATTTAAATATATAATATTTCCGAAAATCTCAAGGTAATTCACCACTTAATAGTTCTATAATTCCTTTATATCGCTTAAAATATTAAAATAACTAAATTCAAACTTTGTAACTAAAATTCAATTTCATAGGAAAGCTGTTTCATTCTTACTGGAAAATTTAATTAACTTGAAAATTATAACTAAATAAAGGATGTCTTGAACAGATAGAGAAATATAATTTCTATTTTGATATTTTTAATCAACCCCGCTATTCTATATATATATAGGAAACAAAAGTGAACACATTACTAACATATTCGACCTCACGTTTCGCTTTATCAGACCCCCACACAGCTCGCTACATCGTAACAATTGTTTATTTCTGTGGATAATCTTTATAAATGCCTCCTAAATAAAATGTGTTTATAAAATTACTGATTTACACCAATGACAAACTACCATAAATTTAATATTTGGAAGTTATTTCAATTTGACTCTCAATGAATAAAAATTTGATGGAATAATGTGTATTGTAATATTGTTATTAAACTGCAAATAGTAAGTGTGAATGTAAATATATTTTTGTGAAACTAATTATTATATATGAATATTTCGTAAGAAATTTTACGACACTTGGTTGTTCCTAGAATAGAATCGCGTTATCATGGGATTAATAATGAAGATAATATTTTAATTTGTGTAAAAAAGGATAAGACGCATGCCGTGACGGATAACGGCATGAAGATCTATTGTGCCGTCGTATCCCCTATCTGTTACCGCTCCCTACTACGTTGCGCTACGTGCCTAGCGCATATAAAATATTTTTTACAAACGAAATTTAATGTGTTTATTTATTTAATTTAATGTTTTTTTTTTACTTATATTTTTATTATTTATTAGATAAATCTACAAAATATTATAGTTGAAATAAAATTATGCCCAAGCTTCAAGCACATGGTACACATTTGGCATCGTTGCTTGAACAATATACGTAATGTGTAGCCGTAAGGCTAGATGAAATATTAATTACTTGAAAGATTTTTTTCCGTTACCGAGTCGGCTATTCTCATTTTCAAAATGCGGTCACTTCGTCCACTGAATCCTTTGTGTTCATAAAGAACCTTTGTTGTTATCCGCTAGCAATATTCCACCGCGCGTTAATGTCACCCCAAACGCTATAACAAATTTTTTCATAGCGTCCCTTAAAAACAGTCTCAAACGTTGCTTACACACATATTTGAGCGTAATAACCTTAAATTTTGACTTTATACGAAGATCGTTATGTAAAGTAGGGCCTAAAACAACTCTTGGTGAACATTTAATGCTATCGGTTGGCTCCGTTAAATGACTCTTGTATTTAAATAATTGTTTATTCAGCTAGTTACTTTATTCCTTTATTACGAAATAAAAAAGTAAATTAACGACCCTTTAATGTTCACTGCTGGGCAAAGGGCTGCTATTCAGAAGAAGATTTAAGTTCACAGAAATTTAACCAACACATGCAGGTATCCTCACTTGTTTTCTTTACGCAAAAGTTAACCCATATTGCTGAATTAGAACCTGCAAACCTCGATTGAGATTTTCTATCTATTAGACCAAATCAGCTTAATATACAACGTTATATAAATGAATTCATTTTATAAAATATATTTAAATTGTATCCATCTATTTTTCAGGTTAATTCGCCATTAAAATGTTTCATAGATACTAAAAAATTTAAACAGCAGAATTTTTGGAAAATCTATTAAAGTATGACAGAAACCTAAATAAAGAAAAACTATAAAACTGTACGAGAAAATATTATAACAATATTTCTTATATCGGAAAAATCATTTATCTAAAATCAAATTAGGAAATACATATTTCCATCTAGAAGTAAACTTTGAAATGAGAGATTCATCAAATTTATATTTTTCCGCCAATTCCTTTGTTAATATTAGACCCTAAAATTATATATTTTCTTTAATGAAACAGGAATCCCTCTACTAATTACGGGGAAGGGTAATAATTAATACTGCTAACGAAAATAGTAATTAAATTCGCTCCTTGGTTGCGATTTAATCATGGTACTGATTCTATTAAAGGTCTTGAGTTTTGCTTTATCAAATGTAACTTTATTAATTTACCTGATTAAAATAGATATTTAATAAATAAATAAGTAAAAAACTTAAAATATCACAATTATACAGTAAAATAAGCAATTATTGAGCAACGAGCAATTATTATTAACGAATTGCACAATATGCGTGAAATTTTAAATACTTATCCCCAAGTAACGCTATTATTTGATAAATTAAATGATGACGAGCCGGTTGGCGTGGTTGGTAGAACACTTGCCTTTCACGCCGAAGGTTGTGGGTTCGATTCCCACCCAGGACAGACATTTGTGTGCATGAACATGAATGTTTGTCCTGAGTCTGGGTGTAATTATCTATATAAGTATGTATTTACAAAAAAAAAGTAGTATATGTAGTATATCAGTTGTCTGGTTTCCATAGCACAAGCTTTGTACAAGCTTAATTTGGGATCAGATGGCCGTGTGTGAAAAATGTCCCAGGATATTATTATTATTATATTATTATTAAATGAATACAATTAATGAGGAAAAATAAACTAAATAAAATAAGTTGTACCTACATTTTTTATAAATAACAATTTATTCAATACACGAAAACATCATTAACAAAACATTTTCAAAGTGTTTCTTAAATTAAAACATTTACATTAATGAAGATAATTAATTACGTGTGTGTATTTTTTTATAAAAACTGCATCTTAGTGGTATATTTAACGAGAAACTAACTAAGGTATCGTGTTACGATGTAGCAGTCGAGGGCGTAGCATTGTTCTACGAGAAAGGATTCACAAGCTTTTCTTCTCACTGCTCTATTTAATTTTCATTTTAAGCTTATTTGTAATATTATTCCTTTTAAAACATAAAATATAAAACATAAATTCAACATAACATATCAGAATAATAATTTGACGGCCACGAACAAGATTTATTAATAAAAGTTTAGAAATTATAATCAATACAAATTACGTGTACATGAATATTGCACAGAAAAACATCATTGCGACACAAGGCAGCGGTGAGATATGGGCAATATCGCACTATAACCATGATGAACGTTGGTTGGGCGTTACGCGGTCAATATTGATACGCTTTTATATCCCATTTACCTTTTCGGCCGACGCGTTATGGTACCGACGGAATTCCGGTCCTACACTTTAAACTGACGTTTTATCTCAGCGCAAAATTAAAACTATGTATCTATTAGATACAAAGTATTATAACGTAAGTGAATATATTTAACGTATGTATTATTATTCATGTATTGTGTTAAGGCATAATTAGAATACACTTCCAAATATACTACCTAACAACGGGACATAGGTTTTATATAAAATGTAAATACATTTTAAAAGGTGCAATGTTGACGCAAAATTGTATACCCATCTGTTTTGTTACATTCAAATAATCGAAACTTTTCTATCTTTTAGCAAGTAACATCGGATGCAATAGCAGCTGTGAACATTGAAAGTATCATCATTCTTCCTAGTTGCGAGCTTTTCGACAGGTATTTTAAAGGCATTCACTTTTAAAATCTAAAAGGAAACTAGCGCAATATCCATCACAAAACTAAAATAAAAGCTTTTAGTGCCACGAAGGAATAGATTATGAATGGAAATTGTATCAACAAGCTGCGCATATAATATAGTATGATTATTTTAAAATGTTGTTCATAATGTTATAAATATTTCTTTTAAGTTGTTTACTCTTTTGTCTACATATAAGCGTCTTAGCAATTTATATTTTCAGGTGTTCTTGATCATAAATTGACGAAAGCTTTTGCTAAGCACAATCCTATACAATAGGTGTCGACTCATAAAATAAATTGAAATGCTCCGTCGATCAAGATTCGCAGCGGGACGCGGCGGTCGCTCGCAGCTCCGGCGATAAATCAACTCGCCGCTTTTATATATAAAAAGAAAAACCCGAGAAAGTCGTTTATTTGTTTTCAAACTACATTCGACTATTTTTCGAGTCTCATTGCTTTTATTAAAAGTGTAATTGAAAATTTTACATTTAATTGCTCACGGTAGATTCAGCTTTTTCTTTATATTAACAGAAGTCTCGAGAGATATGAAACCATTCACGTCAACTCTGTGAACTTTGTTGCTCCGGGACTGATGGAAAATATAATTTTATTTAAAGCAACGCTGAGGTTTTTTTGTATTTATATGCTTAACTTGGATACGTATCGAAATGTCTTCTAAAGTCTCCTATATATCTTTTTAAACTATAAACATACTTTTATTATAACTAATTCCAATATCGACCCATATTAATTTTCGTTTCGCTTTACAACGTCATTAAGCAACAAAAAACTCGCTTCTGATCTTTTTAAATAATTTCATAATAAAATAAATAAGTTTGGATTAAAGTATTAAAGGTCCCAAGAAGAGATTATTCAAATTATATAGCGACGAATTAAATTATTAAAATGACTTTATTGAATATTACTTTTGACAAATAGCTCAGCGAAGTCATTGCGTATATATATATTTATATGGTGGTTTTCCCTAACTTAAATCAAAGATATATGAGTAAAAAACAAATGATTTATAGTCTCGCTTTTTTATTTTACATAAAGTTTCAATAGTGATTGATCCGACCCAGTGCTACGAGATAGATATAGGGACATTAGAAGTTACAAAGATAAAAGATTATCGTTAAGACTTTTTCTATTCTGTTCTTACTAGAAAGAATACAAGCTTTTTATGATTATTTTTTTTTTTTAATTTTCCGTTATTTTATTTTTTTTAAGGACCAATATTCAAACTTTTTCGTATTTGATATCCTATAGTATTTTAATAAGCTTTTTAATACAATTAATGCAGAGTTTGACGAATCTTTGAATTCTTAATTTAAAGGAGATTTTATTATAATTTAAAAATGAACAATATTTTTGAACCTTTTCAAATACCGTTCATTCTATCTAAAATCCGTTGAATGCTTGAACGATTGATATAATGTAAATTATATTGCTTTGATATTTTCAATTTTCTTTAAACTAATGCACAATGCTATTGTGTGCTTGCAATAGACTATGTTGTTTTTAAAACGAGCGTGGTTTTGCTGCAGCAAGTTCTATTCGTGATTTTGTGTTAAGTTTTTCACATATTATATATTAAACAGTTTTTTATTAAAAGCAAGTAAAATAAAATAATCTTGGTAGTATTCTGAGAATATAATAAAACGAAGTGATTATATTTACATGAAATAAAAGTTAATGTTCATAAAACATTTTATGAAAGTCGTAATATAACAATAATATCTGGCTATTTATTCACAAAATCAGTTTCGATCTTTAAATAAGTTGGGAGCATTGCTTGTTTGCAGATATATTTTATCATGTAACATGGTATTTTCATGGTAATCTAAGTCTTCTAACCGTGCAAAGATGCGATTTTTCAATTCAATGTGCTATACGTGAATCGACTTACAGTCGAGTTGCCAAAAGATCAAAAGATTACTAAAATTGCGTTATATCTTTTAATTCCAAACATGTAGAACAACAGGCATGTCTTAGTTCAAAAACCATAACAAATTGCATTTCTTAACAAATGTTTAACGATACATTAAATCTTCAGATACAAATGTTAAGATTAATAAAATTAATTAAACGCGATATTTTTAATATTAAAATGTAATATAAGATAGAAAATATAAAATGGGAATTTGATTTTGTTTCTTAATAGTACGTAACGACTTAACACTTTTAAATTAGAACCAGATAGTATGTTATTTATAAAGCTTAATGGTATCCCGCAAGCCCAGATCTAATTCCTATTGATTTTCTAGTGGTTTTCTTGACACATCATATATCGAATTTACCTAGACTTTTTATGTCTATTTATAGTGTGTTTAAACAACAACACACTAATACGTACATTTTGTATTTTATTCACACACTTCTATTTGATTCATTCTCGTCACTGTTGTATGGGTATGACTATAAAATTTATACATGACAACAGATGACAGTTTAAGAAAAAAATCTTCTAAATAACCCTAGATAGTGAAATCTAACTTGCACAATGGTATTCGAGCCGCATAGTGATGTGAAAATCACTGGTTGGATCTTGATCTCTCGGGCTGTTGTCATGTAAAATCCTAGCATAAGCTTTTATTTTAATTAAAAAAAATAGCCTCTGTTCCTTAAATTTAATTTCATCCGCTGTCTCTCAGGTCAAAATCTAAGCTATTTCTCCTCACTATAATTCTCTTAAACGTCTCTCGATAGCTTTCTTTCATCCTGCCCTAATACGTCATATCTTCTTTATTCATCTAAAATATTGCTGTATTTTAGCTACCTAGCTAAAAGCTAGCTTAAAGGTAGTACAATACAATTTTAGTACTTAATTATTCTATATTAAGCTGTATTTTATTTGGTATCATGTTTTTTAATTCTTTATACTAAGCATAACAATTCTCAGCTTCTTCCATACTTACTTTTCGTACCATACTTACGTCAAAAGACAGAGAATAATTCAGATAACATTATTTGCGTGCCTTTGTTATCTTCAATTTTATCATATGTACGAAGAAGTAAGTACAGGGAATATTTTGAATGTATGGCAAAATATCTTGTGCTTGGTTTTCTTGTTTTCAGATCCCTTGTACAACAATTTCTTTCTTACAATTTTTCAACGTTTCACCGGCTTTTTTAAAGCAATCTCCTAATTACATTTTTGTTATCTCTTCAACCCACCATCAAAAGTTCTTCTTGCATTAGCTCAGCCGTAAGTCTTCAAACCCGTTCCTAAATAAATGGGATAAGAGCAAGCAAGTTGAGCAGCGATACCCTTAATTGATTCCTAAGATACTTTTAATCCTAACAATAAACAGTGTCGAAATAATCAAGTTTCTAAAAATTTCATCATTTTTAATGACCTATGGTAATGCAACGACTTTTTCATCAGATAAGTGATATGGAATATCTTCGAAATTCAAATCCTGTCAGTTTCGTTTTCTTGTTATAAATGTACATAATATATAACCTTCAGTGCCTTGTCTCAAATTACTATACAGAATATAATATACAGTCTTATGATTTTGAGCTGGTCTGGTTATGACAGAATATTATCATGACAACATCTTTGTCGATAGCATTATTAGATTAGATTTTGTTTTAAATAATGAATTTCTCCACAGGCTTTTGCGTCCATGACTTTTGTAGGATACGTTTTGCTATTTTATTGGTACGTCACATTCTTATTATTAACTAGCTACCCATCCCGGCTTCGTATGGCTCTACATAAAACGTTACATACATACATACATGAAAGAGCCTTGTTTTTTTTTAGAAAGAAGATAAACTTGTTTGTTTACAATAAAGATTAAATTATGATGACTGGAATTTGTTTCAATTCTGTCACGAGTACAAATAATATGGATTTTTTTGCATTTTTCTACTATTTTCTATTTTTCTATCTTTACTAGCTTTACCTCGCGTTTTTCATACAGTTTGTTATATTGATTGACATTTATGGTTGCTGCTGCGATAGTGAAAAGTGATACCCGTTGTCGATGAACGGTCTATCTAACAAAAAAAAAACACACACACAAATCGAACTGGTAGTTCCTGAGATTAGAACATTCAACAACACAAACTTTTCACCAATACAGAGTTCAAAATATTGTCGGTGTTTTCATATTTCAATTTTTATTTAATTTATCGAGCAAGTAAATAACTTAACGTTACTTTTTACAACGGATAAAACATTAATTATAAAAGCATTTGAGCACGCGAAACGCGTACCATGTAAACTCGTAGATCAGTTTATCATTGTTTTGCACGCGATATATTTATTAAAGTAATAGCTTAAATTGATATGAAAAATGAGAAAATAAAACTTTAGAAATGTAATTAATTTATAGCGAATGAAATTGTAAACCATTTAGGTTTCGTAATAAAAAAAATATTGTTGAATCAATTAGATCATAGAAATCAACTAGATTTAAGCTTAAGGACATTATAAACTTCAGCTTATTTATAAATAATTTAAGGGCGTTCTAATTATGTGAAAAAAATAATAATTAAACAACATATTTTAATAGGTAAAAGTTAGTTTTGAATTTATTCTTCGAAATCTTTGATCATGTTTTTTGGGCATCGAAAGAATTAAATATTTGTCTTTTAGAAATATAACATTAAAGGATATACTAGTTAGCATTAATTCAATAATTTAACAACGATGGAAAATTTAAGCGTAACTTCTTGTTATTGTTGATACGAAACGATGACATTTTAAGTCGATTAAAAATTCGATGACTGGTTAGAATTAAAACTGAAATTCTTAAATTGCAAACTGGAGATGATTTTTTTTTTAATTCAAAAGTATTAAAAAAGGCCGTATTAATAGGCATATGCATTTTACGCTGCTTGTGAAAATTTATTGAATGATAATAAATACCATCGTTTAATAGACCGGCATTGTTATCGTACGTTATCGATGGTATGATTGTTTCCCGTGATGCTTGATTACATACTAATTGGTGGTTTCAGTAAGCTGCTCTCTTCAATTAATTCATTAAAATTGAATGGAAATCTGACAACACTGTAATTGTTTCGCTATAGATATTAAAGGCATTACTAACATTTCAATGCGGTTGTTTTATTTTATTCGTTTTTTTTTTTTTTTTTTTATAGAATAGGAAGGTGGACGAGCATATGGGCCACCTGATGGTAAGTGGTCACCAAACGCCCTTAGACATTGGCATTGTAAGAAATGTCAACCATCGCTTATAGCCAATGCGCCACCAACCTTGGGAACTAAGATTTTATGTCCCTTGTGCCTGTAATTACACTGGCTCACTCACCCTTCAAACCGGAACACAACAATATCAAGTATTGCTGTTTTGCGGTAGAATATCTGATGAGTGGGTGGTACCCAGACGGGCTTGCACAAAGCCCTACCACCAGTAAAAGTTACTAGCTTGTGTATGTAGACGATGTACAAAAATATATAATTTAGTTTTTCTTGTCTGAATTTGATCTTATGCTCTTCGGTCGTAAATATCATTTAAAGAAAAACTTAAATAATATATTATGTTTATCTAGGTTTAGTGGAGTATTAGTAAATATAATCTTGCTTTTACTTGGTGTTGGGGATTAAGCCCGGGTAGGTGCCACCCACACATCAGATATTCTACCGCTTAATAATAATATTTAGTATTGTTGCATTCGTAGTTGGGGAAATGGGTGTTTGGGTGGCCAAAACTGGCAACGGTAATCCTATAATTAATATTTACCCAATCAGTCAATCAAGTCACGTTATCCTTCCATTTAATTGCATATGGTATACTCAATCACCGCTAATAGCAGTAAAATGTGCGATGACACATGTTGCATACATCTATTTATACATCAATCTAAGTATTTATTCAGGCTGCCATCTACATCTTCTACCCATCCTGTAATTCTAATCCAAACCAATAGATCGATCTGTCCAGCTATCCAACTATACTTTTTCTCTTCGCTTCATGGACTCATCTACTTAGCCACTCAAACACCTATCAGCTATATTCGTCTAACTTAGTAATCGATTCATAATCACCGATCCGGCCACCTGTTTAGATATTCATCTTTTTCCCTTGATAAGGCCTTGACAAGGCGAGTTCTTAACCCAACAGTGAGATTTTTACGAAAAAAAACCAATTAATTCATATATTATAAGATAGAGTTCTTTTAAATCTTGTTCTTTTTAACCAATCGTTTTCTCCACCTCCCCATCCACCTACTTATCTACCCCAACACCTGCCGTAAAGGCCATCCAACTTTCTATCTATCCATCCATCTAAATATTTACCTAGTTACCTAAGTTCTCTTCTACTTAATCATTAATCCACCCACCTCCAATTCATCTAGTCTGAGGTGATAACTCGTTAGTTTTTCAACTATTTATTGGGAATTCGTTTTCAGCAGGTTTTCAACAGACTAGTGAACTATAAAGGTGATATTATAGTGCGAAAATATAATCGTCGGTTCGATCCAGATCTATGTGATAGGTCACATAGATCTGGATCGAACCAATATTAGTTTTCTATCAAGATCTTCAGTAGTGGTAGTTTATGTAAAAAAAGGCGTTGTTACACTCATGTACCCTGGTTAGTTCTATCGTCTCGGATTTCCATACTATCGGATTATGACAGAGCATATGTGTTTGCGCTTATATTTTCGCACTATAATATCACCTATAATATCAGCTATAATATCAGTCATAATAGCGACGAGGCTGTTAAGAACAAAGACAGTGTATTTACTAACATTACTTAATCTGTCAAATTATTAGGTCCTTACATATGAAATTAGCGTTTTGTCGTACTGACCACTTTGATCTGAAATATCTTCTCTTTGGTTAAGAATTCCAAATTTATAAATTCACTTAGCTGGTACATTTGAGCTTAGAGAACAGTCATTCATTTGTTTTTTCCTCAATTTTTTTTTCGGCGTCGCTTATTATCACACAATGGAAAACATGAAACATCGGTATATTTACGAGTACGAGTTCTACCGTGGCACGAGTGCTGCAGAAACAGCTCGAAGGATTAATGATTTGTACGGTGCTTGTGTCGCAAAAGAAAGTACGGTACGTTTTTGATTTCAACGTTTTTGTTCTGGAAACCCCGTGGACGGCCGGAGACCAAAGTGGAAAATGAAGATTAAAAGGCTACCGTGGAAGCGGATCCATCACAAAGCACTTCAGAGATAGCTGCAGGCTTCGGGGTAAGTGATACTTGTTATGAAGAGTGGATACTGTACGATAATCGGAAGCGCTCGTCGCAATGGCTGGAGACCCAGCCAAATCCTGCACTAAACGAAAATTGACTCAGAAAAAGCTACTTGTGAGTATTTGGTGGACTAGCGCCGGTGTCGTTCACTACAACTTTCTAAAATCTGGCCATACGATTACGGCAGATATCTATTGTCAGCAACTGAAAACCATGAAGAAAGAACTAGCTGCTAAGCAACCGAGATTGGTCAATTGCTCTAGGCCACTGCTGCTTCACAACAACGCAAGACCACACACTGCACAACAAACAATCACTAAGTTAGATGAGCTACAATTAGAATGTCTGTGACATCTACCGTACTCCCTGGACCTTGCTCCAACAGATAACCATTTTTTCCGGAATTTGAATAACTTCTTACAAGGAAAAAAATTCAACTCCCATGCGGCAGTCCAAACCGCCTTCAAAGAGTTTATTGATTCTCACCCCCATGGTTTTTTTTTAGTAAAGGGATCAATGAACTACCTATGAGATGGCAAAAATGCATAGATAACAACGGATACACCGTACTTTGATTAATTAAATATATTTTACAAAAAAAACTTGACTATATTCCTCCTGTACAAAATGCCAATTTCATATGTAAGGACCTAACATATTGATAAATATTCAATTTGTGACTTCATTATAATCAGTATTGGTGTTTTATTTCTATTAAGTATTGAATTTTTACATACATATGTTATAATTTAAAAATTAACCGTAATTAACGATACTAACTTTAAAAAAAATAAATTAATTGAAGTTGCAGCCCAGGTAGTTAGAACATCTTAATCAAAGATTGTTGGTTCACCCGGGCAAGCACCACTAAATTTTCATGGACTTAATTTGAATTGGTAATTTATCTCATACTTGGCGATGAAGAAAACGACGTGAGTATCCTGCATATGCTGGATGAAAACCTGTGACGTATACATCCACCAATCCACTTAGCGTAGCTTGATGGACTGAGATCCTAACCTTCTCATTGGCATTGTACAGTTACTTTACTTATATTTGAAGTGGAACTATAAATATCTATAGTAGTAGTAGTAATAGAACGATCTATTACTATCTTATATCATCTTTTTTCTACTTGTGTTTATAAAATTAGTGGATAATATAAAAATTCAATTCCATATAAGTACTGGAAACATTGCACCATCCACATTGGACCAGAATGATCGAATAAGCTCCAAGCGTTCTCCTCAAAAGAGGGAAGCCTTCACCCAGCCGTAGGATATGTACAAGTTCCTTTCTTTACTTTTACTTGAAAAATTGCGTACGTCGAAGATATATTTTCTATTTAATTGTATAATAATGTTAAGTAAAATAATATATTTTTTAGTTTCTTATATTTTTAAAATATTATGTTGTGCATAATTATGTTCGAAAAAACAATCGCAGTGGTATAAGCTAGCTAATAGTAATTTTGTAATTATGAATAAGAACTAATCCCAGGAGTAATATATTAGTGAGATCACATATTTCAAGATTGAGTTAAGAAAATGAAACTCAATTTATTCCGGTAGCTGGTATTGCAAGATTCTAACGAGATTTCCGCGACATAAATTAAAAAAAAAAAAAAAAACCTGTGACAATTTTAATAAAGATTAAGATGTAAATGCGTTCAGGTAAATTTGGCGTCGGCTGGATTTTTATATAAAATAGATGGGCAAATGGACCACATAATGCTAAGTAATTCCTACCACCCATAGACATTGGCACTGTAAGAAATATTAATCGTTTTTTATTTAGCCAATGCGCCACTAACCATGGAAACTATGATATTATGACCATTACTCCTGTAGTTACACTGGCTCGCCCGCCCTTTATACCGGAACCTAACAGTACTAATTGTTGCTATTTAGCGGTATCTGACGAGTGGGCGGTACCTACACTGACGCGCTTACACAAGTCTTACCACCAAGTTTAAGTGGTTTTACTAATTATTATTATGCGTTTCATCTTCTCGTATACTAAATATTAGAGTAGAGTGTTTTTTTTATTAATATCCGTTTATTTTATTTTTTGGATTAAGATAAGCCCTTAATTGAGAAAAGTTATGAATTATATAGTGACACGCTATAAATCACAGGGGTGGAATGACGTTTGTTGCGGGCAAAACCAGACCGAGTTGATAGTATTGAAATGAGTTTCGTGAAATTTAGGAACTGTTAACAGCAATTGTATAAAAGCTAATGTTTTACAATAATTAACTTGAAATAGAAATCATTTAATTGTTATGCGAACGCTTTTACAAGAATAATTTAAGTTTTTTGCAAAAATATTCTGAGGCCTTAACCTGGCTACACGCTGAGTTGAAGCTTTATAAATTATACCAAATACGAGTAGAACGATTTGCTGCTAAGTTGCTAAGGACCACCATTACGACAATTTCCGGCGGTCAATTTTTAAAGTGCAAAGTGATTAGCAATTTTCTTCGGATGAATAATTGCGTATTTTTCGTTTTTAACGATCCCACATTGTAATTGCTCTGTCTCGTTGATGACCTGTATTTTGAGTACAGCCGTCATCAGTTTTGGCTTTAGTTAATGACTATGAAAAATTTGATAACATTTTGATGTCGACGGTACTGGAAATAAATTTTGCCACGACGCTCAAATATGCACAACCTTTATTGTTAGCCTTTGTTATACTTTGGCGACTGCGAATATGTATTTTACAAATTTTGACTTAAATTTACATTTTTGGTATTTTTTTTCTACGATACCAGTTTATAAACTAGTTAAGCTTAAAATATCCACGAGATTAGTGAATTAATACGGTAATAATAAAAAACGATTTTCAATATTTAGAAAATTTTGAAACATATTTCTACAAAAATTTAATTTTATATAAGTACGTTAGTTTAAAAAAAACCTGTTACCAATTTATCCGAATTCTTTTTTTTTGCACGTAATAAGCCTTGTGTATCAACCTATCGCGGAGGAAAATTTCTAAAAAAACTACCTTATTTAAAACTTACCTTTTTTCATTTTTAGAATTTTCAACCCAGTAAAACACTCACTATGTTTCTTTCACTTCACCATTGTTTTTAGAAAGCACAGCACCAAGTCTAAATTTTATTTATTGTCCCAGGTAAGATTAACATTGCTACGTTTCTCTATACTATACAGCGCGGGCTGCCTCTTGATTTGGAGGGACTCCTCTTCGGTCGGAGTCAGGCGTGGATTTGAGATCCACACGGTCCTGCCGGGCCTTTTAAAGGAGACAGGGTGGTACGCGCAGGCGTCCAACACCCTGTTGCTTCATAGATACGTAAACGTAATGATTTTGTCGATATCGAATATCGATAATATTTATTATTATTTTTTATTTGCTCTCTTAAAATACCTAAAAATACATTAGAAACATGATAGCCAGCTTTGTAAATGGATATTTAGTCTATTGTATTTTTTTTAAAAAATAGGTGCTATATTTATGAAAATTAAAAAACAATGTTACTGGTTATTTTTTAATATTACGATCGACTTAATTAATGTCATAAAACAATTAACCTTTTTTGCGTCAAAATTAAATAATGCAAAATACAGTTATAGCCAAATATTACATACATAATAAAAGCAAACTCAATCGATTTACGATAAAAAAGAAATATATTATTTACAAAAAAAGAAATACCGACAAAAAATATTACACATAAAGCTAGTACTTTAAAATATTTTTAAATATTGTTTCATTGCGTTAGGTAAATTACACAGAACTCAATAGAAAATTCTTTGTCTAAAAAATATCGTTGATAAATTATAATAATATCGATATTTATGTTGTGTCTCATCACTCCACCCTCACACCCTAGCAACCTGTAACACCCACATCCTCCCCCCTATCGTTTAAATACTGACTTATCAAAAAACTTATGGTTAAGTTAGACGTTGTTACGAGTTTTACCACCGTCAAATAAAATACAGAGTGCGATTATTAAATTATTGTTAAATCCATTTTGATAATTATTCAATTTTTTTACTAATTTTTTTATAATTTTTTTTATTCGCTCGGCAAATTTGAAAAATAAAAAACTGAAGTCTCGTGTGATAATTGCGCTACGAACACATTCATATTGTTATTCCTAGTTTTCAACCTTCCTTTTACGATTTTACGATTTTTACTATTAAATACAATTCAATAGGCAAATTCGGAAATTTAAAAATTGAAGAAAAGTGTAATGATTGCGCTACGAACATATTTATGTTGCCATTATTAATCTATTTTGACCCTTCCCTCTGTTATTTTACGACTTCTATAATTTCGTTGCAAACTCATATAAATCAAATGTCATTTATAAAAAAAAACATACAAATGAAAACTGCTTAATTAAAAATATTTTCTCATAGTTGAACTTGTTGAATTATAGAAAATAAATACTCTTTTAACTAGTAGATATTATCGCTAATACGATTCGTATTAGCTGGTATTATCTGAAAAGACAGAAAACAGTTAGCTAAGGAAAATTTTTTCACTATTAAAAACAATCATAATTTCACATTTTCACTTAGGTACTACTCGTGCCGTAGTTACGTTTCAATTTGTTCAACATTATGCTCACTTTTCAACACATGTCTGGACTCTACGATTATACCTATTCGCATTCAACATGACATTATCATATATCACGACTTCGAGAAAAATAATACAAAATTATATTGAGTTTTCTTTTTCATAAATATAGGTCATAAATAATTATATGTCATGTAAGTTGCCACATACATATATTTATTTTATAGTTGAGAGGATTTTTGTACTTACTTTGTTGTAAGTGGCTAGTAGACGGCGCTGCATTACATCAACTTATATAATCTTATATCATATCTACATTATAATATATGTCATGTATCATTTGATCATATTATATTATATTAGCACGGACAATATTTTAGCGCAAGGCATGTATAATTGCAAACATTGCTTTGTTAATTATTATCTATTTTTATAAAAAAAATATTAGATTCCGTATTATTTTTTGGTAAACAAGTGTTATTACCTAACTCAAATGTATTATTTCTAATAACTACTAAATATGGCTTTGATAAAAAGAATTCGATTAAAAATTAAGATAAAAATAAAAAAGGCAATCTCATACATGCACGGACGTAAAAGACCTCGGAGAGAAAAATAATAATAAAATCTCTTGCACATGAAAATAATAATAATAATAAAATAACTTTATTCACCAAAAAAAAAAAACACAAAATTAAGCTACCAAGCTATAAAAAAAGAGTTAAATGTGATATTTAATAATTTGGTGAAAAGGTCGTAGCCTCAGCTAGGCTGCTTTTCAGTCTACGCCTTGTACACATGCTGCCACCACAAACGTTACATTCAATGCAGTAAAAGGTAAAGGAAGATAAAATAACCTTAATAATAAATTTGTCTTAATAAAATTTTATAACAAACCCAATAGGCTAAAATAAAATAAAAACATGAAAGCATTACTAAAAAAAATAGATGTTTTATTGTTTAAATTCGAGGAAAAGAAAATATTTCATTTTGAATGGAAAATAATAATAATATTTAAAATGTATAAATCAAAATAACAATTATATTAAGTTTAGTTACAAAATAGTTTAATTTATGTTTCAATTTCGAAACGTGTTGCTAATGATCCCACATAGTCTTTAATTTTGGATTTGGGTTCGTTAAAATATTCATTATGTATGCTTAAAAATATATACGCTATTTTCTATTCTATGACATAATTAAGTACTACGTCTCAATAAATTACAATTACTTTTGTCCACAAATTTTTTTTGTTTTTTTGAGTAAACATGAATTGGTTAAACTTTCTCAATGGACTTGCGACATTATATTAAAAAAAAGAATATATTAAAAAAAAACACTAAAAGTTATTCAAAATAGCTTACACAGCTTACACAAGATTCTATAAAGTTCAAGAAAACTCGAGTAAAACTCCTAAACCTTTTCAATTTCAATAATAATTCTTTTAAAATATTCGTTTGAAATTTTCCATTTACGTAATCACGATACCTTAAAGTTTTACCTCTGAATAACTTACTTTTGTTTCTGTTGCAAAACAAGAGTGTCAATTAGTATATTAAATATAAAACAAACCTACTTAAACCTTAACATTTCGCAATGTCTAAAAGATTTACATCTTTTTGCTTGTTCACGTTTTGAGACGAATGTACCAATCGGTAATTTAGTTGTTTCAAATCAGCTTTATTTTTAATATAGAATTCGAATATTATAACGATATTTCAAATTAATTCATCATACACAATCTAGTGTATCTAACATATCATTCTATTATATTGATATTAAAATACATCATACAACACTAAAAGCCTCTTATCTGCTTATATTGCAAACGTTTCATCCGACAACATGATATTGGATCTATTTATTATTAAATTTGTTTACGGCATTGCAGTAATAATTTTGTTGTAAAATCAATATATCTATTGCAGACACAGAAAATGAAAAACTGCAATGTAAATACTCCGTTCTATTATGTCAACTTCAATAGATAGAAAATATCTGTTCGGCCTTGACACCATCTCCAAATCTTAGCTCTATTATTTGATATTAGAGCTAAACTATAAAACAAAAAATCATCCAGTATGTTGCTTTGAATTTAAATTGAGATTAAGGTAATTGTTTGATTTTTTTTGTGTTTTAACTTTATCTGTTAATATATTGTTCAAATATTTAAATTTTTTATATATGAAAATTATGTTAGTAATAGGCACAGTGCAATTATCATAAAAACTTTCAACCGTATATGTAATTTACACTAAGCTCAATTTAAATAGATGTAATTATATAGAAATAATAAAAATTAAATAATAAAAAATACTCTAATACTGCTGCTAATTCAGTTCCTTTATTAAAATTTTCTTCAAACTATTAAGGTTTTGCCTGAAGCCATCGATGTCTTGGGTTTTGATATAAAATAAAATCAAAAATAGTTTATATACAACAAAATCTTGATACAATAGCTGGGTTGTTTACTGAAACGATATCAAAGGTGGCATTCACACTAAGCAAGCTTGTGTCATGGAAACCTTGCTACGATTTACAGAGGCGTAGGTATGGTTTATAGTGTGTACTTGATTTATTTATTTAAACATTGAAAGAAAGAAAAAAAGATTAATTTAATTAGACCATGCGACAATAATATTAAATAATAAATGTATAAGTAATATTAAAAATATATATAAAATGTCTATAATATTAAATATTATAGATAAGATATTTGTAAGACATATGGGAGTCGCAAATGGCTATTTTGATGGACAACGTGGGTGGCGAGAGATCAAGGTTCGAGCATCAAGGCGTTTGAGCGTAATTTGGGGAATCGATTTTATTGTGTATTCATTTATATTAAAAGCTTTATCAATTTTATGCTTTGCAATGTTTTGTCTAAAATTACTCCTAAATCGCGAACTTATTCTTATTTGAATAACATTTTATTTCCAAGTTATATATCTAATAACGGGATCGTACTAAGTTTAAGTTTTTGGTAAATTGAATGTGCTGACATTTATTTATATTTATAACCAAATTGTTATCATTACACTATTGTTGTGTTGTTAAGATCATTTTGCATCGGAGTACAACATCGCTCATACTTTCAACTCGCCTACATACAACTTTAAGTCATCCGCTAAAACTTAACACTTACGGTATATTTAAATGTAGTATGTATGTATAATAAAAAAAAAAAAAGAAATAGTATGGGGTCGGGATGAGAGTCGTGTGGTACCTCAGAAAACACATGACAAACACAAAACATGTTATTTTAATTAATATTTAGCACCTGTTGAAGTCTATTTTTAATATGTATATTTTTAATATGAATTGATAACATGTGATAAATTTTTGCAATAATAAAATATAAGTTTGTTAAAGAAGTTTGAATAAGTTTATTAAAAGCATTACTGAAATCCGTATAAATTGAGTTAGCTTGAAAACCGCTCTCTAAATATTGAGATATATCGGGAATATAGTTTACCAGATACGTAATATATATATTAGTACGTATTATAACTTCATAAGTAATAAAAAAAAAAAACATTGTTTCAATGTACACAAATCTATAAAATTACTGGTTCCCGCATGTAACTTCGCCCGCGATTGAGAGCGGGAAGCAGGTTCCAAATATCAAATGTCCTTTTGTGCACCTGAGAAAGTGTATGCAAAATTTCATAATGAGTACAAACAAACAAACAAATTCACTTTCGCATATATAGTGTTAGTCACAAAATTGCTGACGAGCATTCTTTTTATTGGTGGCGTTCCTCTATGTAATACTACGCTGTACTGAATCCAATAAATCAGCTTTTCTCATACCGTTGCATACTATATTGCTTTCTATAAAGCTAACTTCACTCTCAGTTTTCAAGATATGTATTAAGTCTCTAAGTAGATCTTGAAAATTAATTCTAAGCCGCAGTTAACATGGATGAATTATTTTTGAGGTTGATACGTATATTTCTATGTCCTGATAAATCCATTTAATAAATAGAATCTGTAGATATTTTGAATTAATTACTTAATTTCCGTAATCATTGGCTTATACTAATCAGGCAAGCCTGCTAACACTAATGTCCCGAGCCATTCCTTGTCAACCTGAAATGAAGTTTTTCTTAATTTATGAGCCAATGATAACATTTTATTAACATAGACTTCAATAGTTGCATTTGTCTCTAACATCTTTTAACAAAGCAACCTTGCGAAGTGAACCTGTTTCTTGAAATTGCAGTTGTAAATTGAACTATACTTCCCTTGCTGACTTAGCATCTTGGATGTGAACGTAATTTATTTGGTCAACTAACAATATCAATATCGATTTTACCCTTAAATCTTTTTTAGAATTTAATATACCGCCTTCAACTAATTCGGTACATTCCCACAGCATGTTATGTCCCACTTCATGTTGTAAATAAGTTTTTACAGCAAAACTCCAGCTAGCATAATTGTCACAACCAGTTAGTTTTTCAATTGAAATCATAGTATTGTTAGTTTCCATTTTGTTGTTACCGGCGACCACGTGAACAATTTTCGAAATTATTATTTTTCAATGAATAACTTGCTTATTTCGCAAAAAAATATTTATAGTTATTTCTAGGCCCGCACATTTTGTAAGTTTTTGTCACATATAACTTAATAACTAGCTAATTTGTATTTTTTTAAATGTGCTGAAGTGATTTTATTTGTAACAAATATTATAAATACCAATTTTTATGTTTCTTTCTTGAAAATTGTCAAAAGTTCCATACATACTTTCATCCCTCTATTTTAATGGATGGGGGCAAAATGTACAGATTTCTTAATTTTTATGCTATTTGAATGCTAATTCTAATTCTAGCTTTCACACCAAATTTCAACTTATATGAGACTTCAGTACCCTAACAGTTTTGATGATCATCAGTCAGTGAGACACGAATCTGGGTTATTTAGATATTAATAATATAATTGTAAAATGTAATAGCTATGTATTTGAAACTTGACATGTTTAATAAGTACTATATATAAATATTCTGAGAAGTTTTGGACTTTCTAGCACTGTCAGAACTGAAAATATAACGGAAAAAAATACGACGAAATGCTTCGAGAAAAGGTAGGTAGTGCCCTGCGCTTCCGTTGTCTCCTCTTGGCGGGGGACTACCGTGCCGAGATACATACACATTTCTGTCAATATTGTGTGATTTATTAATTTTTGTATTTTGGTGTTCGTGTTTATCTGTGCCTTAATTATCATAAACTCCTCTTTAATCTACCACATTAAAAATTTCATCACATAAATGCAGAACTGTATCTATCTTTCTCTATTACAGCGCAAGTAATATAAGTATCTAGTAAGTAAAGTTTTTTATATAGGATTATTTTTTTATGTAGGAGGGGGCGAACGAGCAGGTGGCTAAGCTGAGGGTTTGCAGGTGCGTGACCGGCCTTTAAGGAATGAGTGCGTTTTTTTCTTGAAGGTTTCTATGATGTACGCAAAAGTTGCCGAATCAATTAAAAAAAAATCATATTTTCTTATTGCAAAAATTAACTTTTTCTAATCGACGATCGATGATTAACAAATTAAAATATTCTGAATAGACTAAGTGATACTATAAATATATAAATTATGTATATAAAATTATTTATTTGTAATATTTGTTGATATAACGTTAACGCTTTTTCTTGCACAACACGTACTCGTATTTAGTACGTACTCGTAGAGCTTTGCGTAGCGTAGATAATAAATTGTAGTCGTTCTTACATGTTTTGTTAAATACAAATAAAAATGTGTTCTATGGGTGTTAAATACAAAGCTACCAATAATAATTATAAATCTAATCCAAGGCAATAACGAATTCCACATGCTTTTGTTTTCAATCATTTATTCGAATGTAAACTAAGCCGATAGAATCTAATTGAGCCTGGGATTAGGTTCGCATCTGCACATAGGTCGGCTTCGATACTAATGTGTGGTACTTAATGTCCTTGTGATTGCTTTTGCGTTAATTCTATTGAAATTACAATTTCATAGCCGGTATTTATTATCTATTTTTAAGAATGTGTGCTATCTTCAGGAGATTATTAATATACCCCTAACGCGTCCATTTATGTTAAGCTTAGTTGTAAGGGAGTATCTAAAGTGGCATCAAGGTTGTCGCATTTCACTCAGTATGCGTGTCCCAGAGAACAACTCCAAATAATAAAAACAATATTTTTATTTGATCATCATCAGAGACATCAAATATCAGTATCTGGTTCCTCCGTTTAGGAGCTACGATGGCACAGATAGACGCACACATACATCCGATAAACTTGTAACAGCCCTCTTCGTATCGGGGTATTATGTTTTAACTCGAACGCTCGTCGCCCAATCAATATCGTCTACCTGTTTTGGCAAATGAAATAAAATACACACTTATCTTTTAGCTTGAGGATGTAAGAGGTATTTTTCATTAATGAAAGACTTGCCCACAATGGGCAATTACGAAAGAACGTTTACAAAACATTTAACTTTTTATATTTAATTACATTTTGAGACATAATTATTTATCATGTGAGTATAAAATATCCCGTATTTATATGTATAAAAATAAAAACTGTATCAAAAACTCAATTAAATACAAACTGTATTAAAAATCGATACTACTTACAATATGTTCGCATTTTTACCGCTTTTCAGTAAACAGTCGTAGCCATGTGGTTACAGCGCCCGGAAGGCACTATGGTCCTTTTGGACGCGAGCGTTCATATTTGTTGAGGTGGTCAGGTGTGGTTTTATTTAACATTAATTATTATATTTATTACTAATCAATTATTAAGTTATATAAATAAGGTTTATTTTGTTTACATGTTTAATTGCCATAAATATTCTACATATAAATCGGGAAGCTTTCGGAGCTTTCCCGATTTACATGTAGAATATTTGAGGAAGATACTAAATTTTTTTTTCGTGGATTAATAGAATATATTAAAATTGTTGAACGATATATTAAGAATTAAAAATATATACTGTAATAAAAAATATACAATGTTACTCACTAAAATGATAGATTTCGACTCACTATATATAATTTTTAAATTTTAATATCTAATAAAATATTGAAATTAAATCCTGAAAAGATTACTGCTTGGACAAATATCGTTAATAGTTATTCGGTATTTGACGATGCTTTAACAATGCCATCTCTTTGGTGCGATCACAAATACCTACTCGAGCCAGGGAATAAGGTACGAGAGAAAGACACGACAACTATCAACTTTCGTGTTCATATTATTTTGCGAGTGTTCAAGATGCGAATAATACTGAAATAACGTATGCAATTTCAAATATGAATACGAAATTCTTACTATTACTTGGTAAAATCATCATCATGATGCATTTGATTTCGTCACGGGTCGACTCAGAGTATAAGATACAGTAAACAGGAATTAGCTGACTGCTATGAGTGACCTCATGGCCTGCATGGCCTGCATGGTCAATCCCTTCGATGATTTTGTTAGTGAAATGATTATTTATTATTGTCCTCATATGTGCTGAGGCACTCACGTGCTCGAGTTGATGTGCTCAACATAAAAACGGCTACATCTGACTTTAACGACATCTGCAGGTTCTAATATGGTGGCTCTATTGTTCTTTTCCGAAAAGTACTATTTATCTACATATTAATTATATAAATACAAACATAAAGCAGTTCATTACTTTTTTCGTCTGTTTGTCAACCGATTTTGTTTGCTTGGTAGGTATTGACGAGCTTTAGAATAATAAATAAAATAAATACCTACAGTAGAAAAATATGTTCGAAATATGCAAATTTATAAATGTATTCCTCAAATTTATAATATGATTATTGTGGTATTTCGAACATTGGATAAGTTTTAATTAATGCTTGAGAAAAAAATATGTGTCGTAAGTGGTAAGATCTAGCATAGTACAGACAAAAAAGTGACTCGTTTCGTCTTACATAATATTTTTTGAAATACCTACCTCATTATTAAGAAATATGTCATTTAGTATTAACAAAAATAGTATCGCTACCTACGCGTATCGTCGAACTCGTCGCGTTGTTGTCATTTAATGGATGTAGAAAGTTCCATGAACCGCATTACTCAATTTGCAGAAGAAATAAAGAATGATACTCACAGGTTGAGAGTTGTTATACTATTTTAATCTTATCTAAACAGTAAAAAATTAGGTTTGTAATTTTAACACACCTACAATATTTATTGGTGAGGATAATAAATATAGAATAATAAATGGCATTTTATTTAATACATTGATCAGGTCAATAAGAGCCTTCTGCAAGCTCGTCTGGGTAGATATCATCACCCACTCATCAGATATTCTACCGTGAAACAGCAGTACTTGGTATTGTTGTGTGCCGGTTTGAAGGGAGAGTGAGCCAGTGTAATTATAGGCACAAGCGATATAACATCTTAGTTTTTTTTTTATATGCGCCGGGATGACAAATGACTCTACTCCACCTGATGGTAAGTGGTTGTAGAGTCCTAACGCGACGACGGCTAGTACAGTCGGGAAGAATGTTTTGTACTAGCCGTCCCCGCCTTGCCGGCCTGCAAGATGCCTCTTCACGCCTCGTTTGAAGGAACCCGGGTTGTAAGAGGAGGGGAACACGTGAGCTGGTAAGGAATTCCATTTGGTAGTGCGACAAAGAAAAGAGTTGCCAAATTTCTTTGTGCGCGATGGAATTGATGTCACAGTTAGGTGACATCGAGAACCAGCTCGCGTGGACTTAAGAAGGAAGGGGGAAGCAGAAATTAGAGAGAATAATTCCTCAGAGCACTCGCCGTGATACAGTCGATAGAAAGCGCTCAGTGCTGCTATCTCACGACGCAATTGTAAAGGTTCAAGGGTGTTTGTGACCTTTACGTCACCAATAATGCGTACTGCACGTCGCTGCAACCGGTCCAAGGCCTCCGGTAGGTACTTAGCGGAGCCATCCCAAAGGTGCGAGCAATATTCAACGCAAGACCGTACCTGTGTTTTGTATAACAGGCACAGTTGTTGTGGCGTGAAAAAACGCCGCACCTTGTTCAGAACTCCGAGTTTCCGTGAAGCTGTTTTTATAATAGCCTCGATGTAATCCCTTGGACTAAGGTTGCAGCGAACGTCCATCCCCAGCATGGCGATTTTGCTTTGTATCATCAGCGGTGTGCCACAGAGGGAGGGATGAGGGTAAAATGGTGACTTTTTCGCTGTGAGAGCGCATACTTGTGTTTTCTTGGCATTAAACTCAACAAGATTATCAAAACTCCATTTGGCGATGAGCTGTAACGTCCTATCGAGTTCAATGACAAGATTCTCCCGCCTTTCTTCAGTTTCCGCCCGCCCAGCCACTGCGCGTCCGTGGTATCCACCGTGCACTGTACTATCATCTGCATAGCAATGTATGTTCCCAAGAGAGAGCATATCATTGACATGCAGAAGAAAGAGTGTGGGAGATATCACAGATCCCTGGGAGACCCCAGCATTCACTACATAGAATTGTGAAGCGCAACCATCTACTAAAACACGAAGGCTACGCTTGTGTAGGAAGCTGGCAATCCAGGTGCATAGCTGAGCAGGCAGACCATATGCCGGTAGCTTGGAGAGAAGACTTCTGTGCCAGACCCTGTCGAAAGCCTTGGAGATATCGAGGCTGACAGCCAACGATTCTCCATGCTTGTCGATAGCTTCACCCCAGAGGTGTGTTACGTACGCTAGAAGATCACCTGTGGACCGTTTTGGTCGAAACCCGTACTGGCGATCATTAATTAGATAGTGATCTTCTAGGTAATGGATCAGTTGGTTGTTTAGAATCCATTCCATCACCTTACAAAGTACTGAGGTGATAGCTATTGGTCGATAATTTGCCGGGTCAGACCGATCCCTTTTTTTGGGAACCGCTTGCACATTAGCTCTTCTCCAAGCCTCCAGCACACATCCCGAAGAGAGAGAAAGTTGGAACAGGCGCGTTAACACAGGAGACAGCTCCGCCGCGCACTTCTTCAGCACAATGGTACAGCTGGTATTCCATCGGGACCGCTAGCTTTCCGTATATCAAGTGATTGTAGCTCCGCACGCACATCACGTTGCCTGATTTTGATGTCAGGCATCGCGTGGCCACATGAAGGTTTTGTTGGTGGCAGCGCACTACAATCATCGATCACGGAGTTTTCGGCAAAGAGTTTAGCCAGGAGATCGGCTTTCTCCTGCGGACTGTGAGCTAGCGATCCGTCCAGATTTCTGAGCGGTGGCAGCGAAGTTTGGCAGAAATTGTTTTGCACGACTTGGTTAGACTCCAGAAGCTACGGGAGCCCCTAGGATGCGAAATAAGGTCATGACCAATCTGTACAATGCGCTGTGCATCCGCTCTCGTGTATGCCTTCCTACAAGACTTGGAATTTTTATTGTAGTTTGCTTTCAGTGAGTCAATGTTAGATGCCCCGCTAACGCAGCCGTTGATCCAAGCGCGAAGTGCCGCCTGCTTAGATGATACAGCGTCGGCACATTCACGAGTGAACCAACAGTTACGCGTACCCCTACTGATGAGATCTGAGCTAGGAATGTAGTATTCCATTTCTAACATGATCTCATCAGCAACAGCAGCGGCACTAGCTGGCGGGTCATTCCCACTGAAGCAACGTTCCTTCCAAGGGACAGACGCATAGTAATCGCGCATACCGTCCCAATCTGCCGACTTATAGTGCCAAACGCGACGTTTGCATACCGCTGATGGTGGCAGCTTGGCCTGTGGCACTTTGGTAGATATAAGGCCGTGATCCGAAGAACCAAGTGGAGCTTGAACCACAACCTGATATTCCACCGGGTGAGAAGTCAGCAGAAGATCCAGTAGAGAAGGCGCTTGCCCATCAATGTCTGGGATCCTGGTGGGCTGATCAACCAGTTGGGTCAAGTCGTGTGTGAGAGCAAAAGCATGAGCAGTTCTTCCAGCATAGTCAGTTTTGAGGGATTTCAACCATGATTCATGGTGAGCATTAAAATCCCCCAAAAAACACCAATTCTGCGTTAGGAAACTGTTCTTGCGCAGCATCTGCCACCCAACTAAGATGAATCAGGTCCACACGTACCACCAACATGGAGAAGGAGGGGTCCTCCAAGCAGCGCAATCGGTGACAACAAACATCCGCCCTGACGAAAAAGCATACTCCGGCTTTCGCTTTGAAAGATTCTTCAAGCATGTAGCTGGGATAGTTAAGGTAGCTGGTGTCGGCAGGGCGGAGTATTTGCGTCTTTATTTCTTAGTTGCGCTACCATTTCGGAAAATAGGGAAAAGAGACGTGAAGAGAGCGACGTGTTGCCACGATAGGGGTGGGCAAAGTATGGAGGCGTGTTTCCCCAAATGGTTTCCAAAAAGGGAAAATATACTGATCCGCCGGACGGAAGGGCCTACGAACCCCCCGGAAGTGGCCGCCGGGACCCCACCTTCCGGTCACCAACCGGCACGACGGTCCACCCCGAGATTATGCGTGGCCTGGTGGGGCAGCCTCGCGAGCTGGTTAGGCACGCTCGGGCCCCTGTACTATGCCACGGGCGGCCAGCAGAACAGCCGTTTCTTCAGGTCTTCCTGTCCGGCAGGTCAATACAGTTTCCCCCGGCATTGGTTCAACAGCCGTCTCCACTGGACCAACACCCATCGCGGCAATACTCGCTCGGGCACTGGCTGTACGCTGGCTGACCTCGAAACGCGGCTGCAAGCCACTTCACGAGTTTTTCACCATGCGTACGGTGGTAACAAGCCAGGCGGATATTAGCATCCTACCACCAGATGAGCAGATGGTCACTCAGAGAGAGTTCCTAAGGTTGGTGGCACGTTGGCGATTTAGGCGATGGTAAACATTTCTTACAATGCCAATATCTATGGGCGCTAGTGACCACTTACCATCAGGTGGCCCATACGCTCGTCCGCCTACCAATTCTATAAAAAAAAATTAAAGATGTGATTCAATCTACGTACCAAATAATAATGTCATTAGATAGTTTTGTGTCGTGAACTTTTCACAATAGTAAGTTTCTTATGTTTAATTAGAATTAAAAAATTACTCCATAAATTTTCCGAGTCGTTATGAAGCTAAAACGTTAAGAATGTTTTAAAACGTGGCCGCCACTGGATGCCCGTTAGATGTGAAATGTCGAAATTAAAATTAAAGAAAACTAATAAATGAATATGGAGTGTAAAAATACTTATAATTTTACTTGTGTGCCCAGTACACTCATACGGCAAAGCAACGAAGTCTATGGTATGTACACGCTACGCACACGCGGCTGTAGAGAGTGGCGGTGTAGAGGGGACATGACGGCATAATAGAACGTTACCCCAAAGCTGCACCAATAGATGTTTCAAATTAAAATAAGATAATTTTCTTAATTTATATGAGTACTTAGAAAGTGAGGCTTAGTAGCTCGAAAATGTAGTCGTATGTCACAAGTTAATGATTAAATTATTTAAGCTGATCTCATAGACCAACAGGACTTATTTTGATAAACCATATTCAAAACTACTTTTAATTGCACTATATAGTACAGTAACAGGCTGTGAATCCCACTGCTGGGCTGAGGCCTCCTCTCCCTTTTTTTTTGAGGAGAAAGTTTGGAGCTTATTACCACGCTGCTCCAATGCAGGTTGGTGGAATACACATATGCCATTTTCTGATGTGTGGGTGGTGAATAGAAACCTGCATGTGTCTTATTTCACTTTTCAGTGAAATAAGACACATGCAGGTTTCCTATTCCTAAGTCTTATTTCACTGAAAAGTGAAATTAGACACATGCAGGTTTCCTCACGATGTTTTCCTTCGCCATGTATATAGCACGAGTTATAATCACAAATTAAGCACATGCAAATTCAACGGCGCATGCCCAGGTTTGAACCCACGATAATCGGTTAAGATTCACGCTTACTTACCACTGGGCCATCTCGGCTCTTATTTCATTGCACTATCCTATCCTATATTTGTTAACTTGAATTTTTCCTTTACTAAAATATATTTCAGTAAATTGATTTGTTGGATAGTTCATTCAAATAACGCTCCAAATTAACACGAAATTGATATTAAATTTTATCTTCCACGATTCGATAAACGAATGAATTAATTTAAATAAATATACGTTTCTGTATTACTCTTAATTTTTCCAGCTCGCTTAAGAGTCAAATACCTGATCGATCCAGCTTTTGATTTAATAGAAAACATCAATTTAGTTAAGCAAAACATTTCATTCTGTAGCCAATTTTCAACTCCAATGATTTTTCAAGTGTTTAATTCATTTAAGAATCAGCGATAAATGCGGGATTTCGAAAATAAAAATTTAATTCTGTAAGGATAATTTAAATAAATTACATTTAACAAAAATATTATTTCGATTACTGAAAAGCAAATAGTAAATCAGTAAGATTTTTTATATTCGTAATTTTTTTTAGAGGTAAAACATAAAGTCTGTCAAAACTGAAACAAACCTCCGATGTGTAATTATTATCTCCGATAATAATTATACTGGTTTTGCTAAAATATTAATAAGTTTACTATTTTTGTTGTGGTTTGTGAACATTATACTTTAAATATAAAAAATTTTCATTTCCACTAAAGGTTATTTTAAGACTTTAAAGCGACATATCCCGCAATTTATTAACGCATTATTATTTTCCTTTCAATATTCGTTATATTATTATATATGACAAATTTTACAGAGGGATGATTTTGTTTCAATTTTCTAATAGTTAAAATATCTCCAGTTATTCGATAGCTTATATTTATGTTATGTTATATATTTGTTAGGGCTTTGTGTAAACTCGTCTGGGTAGGTACCACTCACTCATCAGATATTCTAACGCAAAACAGCAGTACTTGATATTGTTGTGTTCCGGTTTGAAGGGTGAGTGAGCCAGAGCATACAGGCACAAGGACATAAAATCTTAGTTCCCAAAGTTGGTGGTGCATTGGCTATGTAAGCGATGGTTGACATTTCTTACAATGCCTAAGGGCGTTGGTGACCACTTACCATCAGATGGCCCATACGTTCGTTCGTTTTCCTATTCTATAAAAAATATCGGACAAATATGATAGAAAGCTGTTTCATGTTGTATCAAAGGGATGTCAAGGAGGAGTCAAGTGTTTAAAAATATCATATTTTACAGTGAGAACAGTAACGTTTTATAATTAATAGTCAATTGTCAGGCCTCTGATGAATGTCAGTGATCCAGTAAAATCGTTATATTTCATACTCCTGTAATTAACCGATTCATTCAACCATACTTACGACATAACGATTCATTTTGCGATGATATATCAGTACCAGGAATTGTCTTCTGTGCGTACAATAATAATTAATTAATATCGAATCCTATTTGTTTACTTATAAATAAAATTATATGTACAACAACGTTAAAAAGCGGACTGTGTTATTTAAAGAGATTTTTAAAAATTACATTCGCTTCAATTTGACCTTGGATCCAAGTATCGTGCGATCATAGCTTGAAAGCTAGATTTTTTTTATTTATTTTTTGGACTTTATTCACACACGGCCATCTGATCCCAAACTAAGCAGAGCTTGTACTATGGAAACCAGACAACTGATATACTACATATACTACTTTTCTTTTGTAAATACATATTTATATAGATAATTACACCCAGACTCAGGACAAACTGACATGTTCATGCACACAAAATGACTGTCGTGGGTGGGAATCGAACCCACAACCTTCGGCGTGAAAAGCAAGTATCTACCAACCACGCCAACCGGCACGTCAATAAACATATCATTCGATGAACATATCATCATCGTCATCATATCAGCCGGAAAACGTCCAATGCTGGAAAAAGGCTCTAGCATGAACATATAAAACATTTAAATAAAAATGTCCTCCATAACATGCATGTCCACTAAACTGCATAATAATTAATCGAATCATAACATGTTTTATGTTATGTTACTGGTGGTAGGGCTTTGTGCAAGCCCGTCTGGGTAGGTACCACCCACTCATCAGATATTCTACCGCAAAACAGCAATACTTGATATTGTTGTGTTCCGGTTTGAAGGGTGAGTGAGCCAGTGTAATTACAGGCACAAGGGACATAAAATCTTAGTTCCCAAGGTTGGTGGCGCATTGGCTATAAGCGATGGTTGACATTTCTTACAATGCCAATGTCTAAGGGCGTTTGGTGACCACTTACCATCAGGTGGCCCATATGCTCGTCCTCCTTCCTATTCTATAAAAAAAAAAAAAAAAAAATGTTTACTGTTCAATTTACAAGTATCCGGTGTTTCGTTTTAGTCCTGGTTATATGCAGATATACTTGACAAAACCATGTGCCTGTAATTAACTTTAAGCTTCAGACACTCGTTCAATTAACTAGTTCAAAGCGCTTATAGCCTGAATGATATCCTGTTTGCACTTAACGTCCGGTGCATTAAAGATATGTACGTGTAGAAATACGGATTCGCTTGAATATTCTTGACATTAACTTTACGGTTCACTCAATACGTTCGTAACTATTTTCATGTTAACCACTAGAGTTCACAGAACAGTCCTTAGAACTAATATTTAATCACATATTGCATAGATGAATTAATTTATGAATTCTGGCTAAATATAATATTATAATATTTGGGTTCATATTTACTCATAGACAGTTTAATTTGGGCATGGAATGGTATCGACTGATTTTAATGAAGTTAAGTTTCTATTTAAGTATATAAAATATAAATATTTTGTTCCTGATAAAATAATTCGTAATCAATCATCATCATCGAATCAATGTAACATTAAGAATATAATTCATCCGTCAACATTAATGGTAATTTTTTTTTATATTATTTCGAATAAAAAAAAATTTTAAAATATGTGTATATTATGCCGTTATAAATTGTGTTTGCGTAGTCGGTAGGGCTCAAGCTTGACTGATTGCCTCATTGGTCTAGTAGCTAGATGTATGATTTCAGACCCGGAGTTCAATTCCAAAGTCGGGCCAGTAAAAAAATGGTTATTGAGTTTTTCCGTCAGAAAATTCTCAGTAGCAGCCCGGAGTCTGGAAGATGCAAGTGTGTACACTCCCGTGTTTCGGAAAGCAAGTAAAGCCGTTGGTCCTGCGCCTGAACTCTGTCCGGTCGTGTCGGATCGCCGTCCAATCGGATTATGAGAGATAGAGAGAGAGCTACTTACAAATCAAAGATTTATAGTGTTTAAGTATTATGAGTTAATCTCCTATAAAATCTTGTCGTGTTAATAATAAAATAAATATTTACATATAATAAAAAGTTTATTTTTTTATAGAATAATAACATTTTACACAAACAAAATCACTACATCGTCATAATATAACAAAAAATCTTAAATAATTGATTTGTTAAAATTATAAATAAAACATATACTGACATTTTAATATATATATAAAAAAAAAACAAAATGAGATGCCATATTTACACTGAAACATGATTTAGTACAGTACGAATATGTCCACCTCAACAGATACGAACGTTTGCGCCCAAAAGGACCATAGTTCTTACCGGGCGCTGTAACCGCTAGGCTACAACTGCTTACTGAAAAGCGGTGAAAATGCGAACATATTCTGAGCGATATCGATTTTTAATACAGTTCACCATACAATAAAGGGACAATTCTCATTAACATTACTAATGACAATTTTTTTTTTCGTAATAAAATTCGTTTTTTCAGGAAAGATATAATAATAAAAACATCATAAGCAAAACCTAAAATAAAATTTGAGTTAGACATTAAAGCCGTTTCCGAGACAAACTAAATAAATTAGGGAACAAAAATTTAATGTGTTGTATATTGTTTTGTTCTTTTCCAGTATGAATATTAATAATTCGATAGGAAACGAACCTATGGTCCCAAAATAAATCTTAGATACCTCGGGTGCTACAGCCTCTAAGCCACGACGAAATATGGTGAAAATGCATACATAATGTGACTGATATTGCGTTCATTTGAATTCGTTCTTATTTTTTTACATTCAAAAAATAAAGGACCCATCATCAGTGACTGCGTCAGAAAATGAATTTATAAAAAAAACTTAGTTTGCTGTCATGAATATTTATAATCTGGTATTGTTATTATATTTATTTAATAATGAAAAATACGTTATATAGGTGTAATTTCATGTTATATTCTCAAACAATCAATAGGTACTATATTTTTTCACATGTCACGTGGACGATATCGATTTCGCGACAAGCGTTTCAGTTATATTATTTTTATTATTATAGCATTGGTATAATGAAAGAAATATATTTTCATAGCATTTGACGTACCTTTTTATTTAGTTGTCATTTTTATTTAATTTTACTATTATGTATGTTGACGTAGTACATATATTAAATTTAGATTTATATTATAGGACAGTTCAATTTGTTGAAATAGTGACATGTCAAAAGAGAAACGAATAAATAATACAAAACTGTTAACATAACTGTTACAAAAAGTAGCCTACATTTTAATTAAAAAACATTCAAAGTTAAGTCGATTGTAACTAGTCGAATACAAAAAGAAACCCTTTTTCCGTCATGACGAAAATGATTTGAAGAGTTTTTATTATGTTGTTGTATAAAAAAGCTCACTATCCTCTCGGAATTCTAGTTGGATTTCTTTTCTTCTTATTTTTTTTGTGTTATTATTTTATGTTAAATAAGTATTATGACGTGTTATCTTTAGAAACCAATGGAATGCTTAATTTCATGTACTTTACGGAGATGCGTAAAATGTGACACGCAATTGATTTTTGTCTTTACGCTTGAATCCTGAAATTATTTCATGAATGAACATTCCTGAACACTAATCTTAAGGAAGCTTTCTGGAGAAGTTTTAAAACTTCTTTAAGTTAATACCTTTTTCTATAATGAAGAAGAAATGTTGATATGATTGTATAAAACTATTTTATGTGTAGAAAAATAAAACTACCGCTGTGAATTACAATTTTCTCGGAATTCAATTGACCTGGTCATCAATATGTAGATTATAATTTTTAACAATTTGAGCTTTAGTGCAATGTGCAAATTCCGAGTCAGATTTACTTCATAAGTCAATCTACTTTCCTTATATGATCGCATACGATTATACAGCTTGCTTTGTCTGGTCTATTAATTTCTATTCCGGATTCTACTAAGTGTGTACATCATGTTCGGAGCAATCTAGAAAATATTTGTTATTTGTATTATTTGTTAAAAATATTTGTTATTCATTAACTCACACCAATGTTTACCAGTTTAATTATTATTTTCTATTATACTTTTTTATAATTAGATTAATTTATATAACATACTTAATATTATATTACTTTCACAAAATTATTAATATTACAATAACAACGAACTACCTGCATAATATTCTCTTTAAAATTGTAAACATTTCTCATGTAAGTGACTGTATTGTCTTTTTGAGGAATAAATGTCTATAAACTGATAAACTCATTTAATTTAAGGAATCAGTCAATAATAACAATGTGTAACTAATTTAATAAATTATAAAAAACTCAAATATATTGCAAACCGGTAATAATAGAGCAAGATTTTTAGAAATGTTTTTTTGCTTATTTGTCGAAGTCTCTCAGTACACTTACTATCCGACGGTAAGCGAAAGTAAAGGGACAGTAAGAGCTGACTCGCGGACCTCAAATCCTTAGATTTCTATTAACTTACGTTATTAGTTAAGTTGTTAATTAAATAATGGCAATTGTTAGATTTTACAATATTTTTTTAAATATATTTATAAAAAAGAGTATGCTGATTTTTACAGCATCAGATAACAAAATGTAATATTAAAATAACCTTTATAAATATATTATATTCCTTTTTTAGTTAGTTTCTTTTAACATAATATTTATTTCTCATTATTAAAGGAAAAATTTATCACTCATTTGAGAATTACAACAGAAATCGGAAAATTCAGATAAAGTAACAATAAACGGAATCTTAAATTAATTAGCTTTAAGAATAGTATTTTAACTTCAGAAGAAAATTATGTTAAGCATTGATTATGTTATATGCGTATAAACAATATTAATTTCGTTAAAGAAAGTTATTCCCAACTTAATAAAATATTAAACCTTAAAATTGAATAAAATAAATAAGTAAATAAGCAATTCATAAATAAGTAAATAATCAATTTCAGACATAAACAGTACCAGTATCATTTAAATAAACAGTATCAGTACCATTTTCTCTTCAGTCTGCCAACTGAATTTTCCTTTTTTGTTTGCTAGCTATGAACAAACTTTAGTAATATTAATAAGAAAATAAAACACGTGTTTTTTGTTACAATTTTAATAATTTTGCCATATTTTGATTAATGCATGAAAATAACATAAAGTTCGATACTTTAAGATTTATTATTACAATAAAATATTAGCTTCAAAAGAAACAAGACAAATGAAGATTTTCAACTATTTATTTAATAATATATTATAATTTTGTTTTATTCATTAATAAATAACTATGAGCCGAGATAGCCCAGTGGTTAGAACGCGTGAATCTTAACAGATGATCAAACCAGGGCAAGCGCCACTGAATTATCTTAACAGATGATCAAACCAGGGCAAGCGCCACTGAATTTTCATGTGCTTAATTTGTGCTTATTCATCTCGTGCTTGATGGTGATGGAAAACATCGTGAGGAAACCTGCATGTGTCAAATTTCACTGAAATTCTACCACATGTGTATTCCACCAAACCGCATTGGAGCAGCGTGGTGGAATAAGCTCCAAATCTTCTCCGCAAAAAAGGAGAGGAGGCCTATTAATAACTTATAGTAATAATTTGTCTTTGAGCAATAAAAATTCAATACCTAACTCCTAAACTCTTGACATTGTCATTAGTAGTTACAATGGTGAATGTGAATGTAACTGACTGAATATTATCTCATTTCCAATAGAAATAAATATATTATACAATAAATCGAATTTGAGCTTGTAAATGACAAAGTAACAAAAATAATGCGTTTGAGCGAAATGAAATAAAGATACAGTCGAGGTATAGCGATTCGAACTGATATTGACTCGATCGCAGGTACGGATAGAAATTGAGTTATGATTCAATATTACTTTTATTTGTCTAACCTCACTCCGCCGGCCAGGTCTGCGCCGGCCAGGTTCGTTACGGAATTTTAAATTGCAGTCGCGGATGATTGGAGTCAATTGTGCTACTCAATTATTAGGATATTTGATTGAATGCTTACTTAAATTAAAAAACGTCTTAAAAATGACAGTGAAATTTTCATTTTGTTTTATTATTATAATTCTCGTTACTTTGTCATTCTGATAGCTGTTAGTGATAAAGATAGGTAACATACATTTATTTATTTATATAAAATTTAGATACTTAAATACTTTTTTATTGACTCAGGTTTATAAAAACAGAAACAGTGCATTTCTGCTTGTTAGATACGACCTTCAGCAGTGATTGTGCTGTATATATATATACGTATTAAATTTAATAATTAATGAAACTAATCTTAGTCGAAGATAAACTGTACGTAGTTTCAATTAAATTACTTTGAATAAAATCTATACTTAAAGCCGAGATGGCCTAGTGGTTAGAACGCGTGAATCTTAACCGATGATCGTGGGTTCAAACCCGGGTAAGCACCACTGAATTTTCATGTGCTTAATTTGTGATTATAATTCATCTCGTGCTTGACGGTAAAGGAAAACATCGTGAGGAAGCCTGCATGTGTCTAATTTCATTGAAATTATGTCACATGTGTATTCTACCAACCCGCATTAGAGCAGCGTGGTGGAATAAGCTCTAAACCTTCTCCTCAAAAAGGGAGAGGAGGCCTTAGCCCAGCAGTGGGACATTAACAGGCTGTTACTATACTTCAATTTGAATATAATCAATAAAATAAACGAATTTATTCCTTATCGTAATAATAATAAATAATTTATTTATTTACTGTGTATTTAATATTTATAAGTTTTAGTTTTTAATACTACTTTTATTAGTATGAATAAAAAATAATATTCGTTCAAGTTGCCACACACTTGTTCTCTGAGCTAATAAATGGTATTGTTAGTATTACAAATAAAACACGTACGTCCCCTCCTCTCAGTACCGTGAGGGTTAAAGAGAACCATATGGATGTACATTGTACAGTCAGCCCATATAGAAATAAAATCATAATCAAAAATTGTCATGCGAAAATAAATCCTACATTACTGAGATAAGGTTTAAGGTAGATAAATAATATTGTCGCCCATAGAATCGTGTTTTGCGTCATGGATAATAAATTTATATTATTGATTAAAAATTGCTACCGCTGACCAATATTTTAATCCTGTTTGTGGTATTATTGCTAATGCAGACATATTGCATATATTGGGGGTGAGTTTTTAAGAATCAATATTTTTAGGGTGATAAATTGTCTTTTGTATAAAAGTAATATGAATATAATATTCATATTACTTTTATTGTTGTTGTTGTACTTTTCTTGTTTTACATCAAAAGAGACATTACGTAAGGCAAGGTTTTGTTTTAAATGTAAATGTACATATTGACTTTATTGGAACGAAGTTCTTTTACGCGGCTTGCAGTAGAGTCAAATGGCAGCGACCGAAGGTCATGTCGCATAATGAAAATGCGTTCATACTTTGCCTACCAAATGCTACTAAATGCGATGCGTTGGGCGTTTGAATTCAGTACTACGTGAGCGCTTCTGGAGGTAGGACTAATGCAGAATTGTTATTTCTTGTATATTTCTAAAATTAAAATCGATCAATCGATCACGATCTTTAACATATATTCAATACTATTTACCTTCGGGACAATACTTAGGTGCTTACCACTCATCACATAATTAACAGCCAAACAGTATGTCTTAATATTGATGTGTACTTCTGTTTTGTATTATTGTCTGTTTGATGGAGCCAGTAGACAGTCACGAGGGTCAAAACATCTTAGTTCCCAAGATTGGTGGCGATGTAAGGGATGCGTAATATTTCTTACAGTGTGACTGTCTTTGGGCGGTGGTAACAATTTACGATCAGATGATATATAGTCAGTCTAATTACCTATTCTAAATAAATAAAATAAAATATATATTATGATAACTACTCGTATTATTATATTATACAATGTACTCATAAAGTCACTCTAACCCGAAACGATCTCGGTAGCTCAATGAATGAATGTCACCCCCAGTAGAGATATTGCAATATTTAATGTTTTACTTTCTAATAAAAGCAGGAACGCAGCTGTGATGCATTAGCTACGCTAGCATATAATACTTGGTATTTTTCTAGGGTACTTGAAAACCACTTTAATTCCTGCAATAACATTGTTCAATATATGCCATAATTAAAGGTGACACTTATTATTACTTTATGGTACAATTCTCAAAAATATAATTATTTAACAAAATATTATATAGTTTAAAGTAAAGTTAATATTAAAGTCAAGTTAAAATTTAATCTAATTGGGCTTACATACCATGTTTAACCTTTTATGAAGAACGAGCCCATTACGGTATATTTTCCCATTACCGTAAATTGATAAAATATTTTTTAATGTTATATATAGTTAAATAATTTTTTTTGTCAAATTTCCCATTACATTATCTTTAACTTTAATATGAAAGTACAAACACGTGAATAAATAACTTTAATAGTAATCATGTAAAGATATTGCATAGTTTAATTAATAATGTCTTATATTTCTTGTAATTCAAACTGCGAGTAGTGTTTCACTGATGTTGTTTATCAATAAGCTCCGCCTTGTATCGACCGTTTCGGCAGCCTCTCTACCGAGTGTTATTATTTGATGCGGTAATATAGGGCTTTAGGAACCCTTCACGGAGGGACGCTGAGGGGCATAATAGACAGGTAGCTCGTTGTACGAGAGAGCGAAAGATTAAGCGTTATAGAAAGATACACTTGAAACAAAAAAAAAATATTCTTTTTGAATAATAATAACAGGAAGATATTTTAGTAGATACATAATTATTTTTTAATTAAACTTTTTAATTTACAAATATTCATTAAATCAATAATACATTTTATTTTACACGAATTCACATCGTGTGAATACATGCTCCTACTAACGTTTAATATAATATAATTTAACGTAATAAATATTATGTAAAATAATATAATTTTTTTCACTATGCTCACATGCGTTTCTATAATGCTGTACACCTGATCTGTGTCACCTTCTAAGTTATGGCAATCTTTAAGAGGGTAACTATTTCTTTAGATTGAAAAAGGGCAAAAAAAACTGTTATCGATAAATACTTGTAGCCAGCAGATCGTTTTTTTTCTTATAACTTATTAATGAAATGCCAAAACACAATTTGAAAAAAAAAATTGTATTTATAAATTGGTTTCAATTTAAAAACTATATCTGATTGTTAACAAACTCTTGCATAATAAAATAGTTTCAGCCCACGGCTTCGCTCGCGTGAGCAGGAGGGAGAATGTCAGTAACCTATGTCTTACTATTATTTATATTTTGTGTATGCATAATTTCATGATACTCGATTAAGTAGTTAAATAACAAACAAATAATCTCACTTTCGCATTCATATTATCAGGACTACTAAAAAGGACTGTGGCTTCTAATTTAACGTACTTACTTTACGATATTCATTTATTTTTTTCTAAATAATTTTATTAAGCTTATTCTGCCAGATGCAGAGAACATTGTTACTCCGTTTTTCTGACATATAATACGACACCATATAACTATTAACAAATGATTTGTAGATGTCTAAATTTCCAAAAAAGGAGTCACGGCAATCTGCAAATGTTATATTTATAACTTTTACAGATTACATTGACCCGATTTCAATTTATAAAATAATTGAAAAAATATTACTATAACTTAATGACATTTTAATTTATAATTTCTAAATAAATATAATGTTATTTTAAATTATGATACATGCAGGGTCATTATACCAGTAGCCCATGCATATCATGATAGCGTATTTGCATTGATTTTCTTAAAATGTGTGGAGGTCTTTTTTCATTATTATCGCTCAATTTTCAAATATATGGTCAGTTACGCAAATATAGCATGCGGCATGTTCCATTCACTTGGTGTTTAATAGATTCATAACAAAAGAGTTAAATAATTGTATTAAGTCCCCTTCTTGTCCTATTATTTGGATTATTAAAAATTTATATATTAATTTATATTGTAGCCAAAGTTAAAAATTGTAAAAAATACTTTTAAATAGTTTTAGATATTTTATACAATATATCGGTAACACTATAAACGATAAAGTGCAAGACCCTTTATATTATTATTAATTAGATTCATTTATAAAATAAAATAAATATAATGCATTCTCAAAAAATATCCTTTAATGTGTAAACAAACCTTTCAGATACTACGGATTTGTCTGTTTCTGATCTTTTCGACTTCCATTTTGTGTATCGCTTTTGATAACAGCTCCGTTATTCTCAAGAAGAGTCATTATTCTAAAATCTAATATTGTTACCGTACACATTACGTACATACAACGAAACAAAAGACTTGTATAAGAAGATTCGTAGCATAACTCATCAATTTAAACTCAAAACCTGGGCTATCGAGAATTTGAATGGATTTACTGTAACTGAAATATTTTTGGTGTGTGGAAAGGATATTGCGAACAACTATTTACAGATGCGACATAGGATTATCGTGCAAGTTTTTCTTACAGGCTGCGTATAATACCATGGAACCAGCTATACTGAAAAGTGAAGTTAGAGCCGCAATCGATCACCTGAAGAGGAATAAAGCTGTAGGAGCTAACGAATCCCAATAGAAATCTTTAAAGCAATAGGTGAATACGGAGTTGATATGCTACACACTATCTGTAATCGTGTCTGGGAAACAGAAAAGTGGCCAAAAGACTGGGTACACTCCGTGTTTATACCACTGCATAAGAAGGGATCAACAAAGAAATGCAACAACTACAGACTAATAACCTTGTTATCTCACGCCAGCAAAGTACTCCTTCATATCATCAACACCAGACTGCAAGCTTTTTTGAAACCTGAAATAGCTATGAAGCAAGCAGGATTCATCAAGGGTCGAGGGACCAGGGAGCAAATTTTAATTCTTCGACAGATAATCGAAAAGTCTAGAGAGTTTAACAGCCCGCTCTATATCTGCTTTGTCGACTTTCGCAAGGACTTCGATACCGTGAAATGGCACAAGTTATGGGACGTACTCATACAAATGGGTACCTAACCACCTAGTTCGTCTCATTTACCGACTATACGAGAACGGGACTGCGACTATTCGAATAGACGACATTGACTCAAAAGGCTTTCAGACACATGCTGGTGTTCGGCAAGGGTGCATACTCTCTCCACTCCTATTCAACATATATACGGAGTGTATTATGAGATACGCTGATGACACTACTTTTCTCGCTCAAACAAAAGAAGACATGGAATACTTGCTGACACGCCTGGAGACAATAAGCCTCTCCTTCGGACTTGCGATCAATAGAGTCATAACCAAGATGATGATCGTGGACCGTGCTGTACTGAATCACCAGATATCGCTATGATTGGCAACTGTGAAGTAGTCCAAAGCTACGTGTACCTCGGCTCCACGATCACGAAAACTGGTGGATGTGAGGGTGAGATTCAAAGGAGATGTGTTATCACAAGATCTGTTGTTGATAGGTTAAAGAGTAAGAGTCTGGTGCAACCGCAATATAACAAAAGCCACCAAAGTCCGCCTAATGAGAGCCTGGTCTTCCCTATATTTCTTTATAGCGCAGAAACATGGACGGTTTGACAGAAAGACCGACGCAAAATTGACGCACTCGAAATGTGATGTTGGTAGCGACTGCTGCGGATCCCTTGGACAGCATTTCGGATTAACATCTCGATCTTGGAGGAACTAAAAATCAAAAAAAGACTATCGTCCACTGTGCAAACACGAATTCTCAAAATACTTCGGACACATTGTTCGAAATAAACACTCCATGGAACGACGTTGTCCAAGGGCAAGTCGAAGACAAGTGGTCGCGCGGTCGAGTACCCAAGCGTTGGACAGACACTATAAAAGCTGCAACACAGGCCTCCATAGTCCAATGTTCTAGAGTTGCTGAAGACCGCATCAAATGGAGACACATAGCGGGGGCTACATTAGCCAAAAACGATGTGTCATCGTCAACCACGACCACTCTGTCAAGAGCGAACGACTGATGAGACACATTAGTGTATTCGCCAACTAAAGTGCAGATTAGTTAGTACTTATAATGCTACTGATAAATACTGATAAATTGACTTCACTACTGTGAAGTCAATTTAAATACGTAGAATTATTGAACAGTTCCTCGACAACATAGTTATTATGTTGAAGTGACATATGAAATTATGCCGTATATGCTATTCCCGGACCACTTGTTAACTCATTAACTTTAGTACAGTGGTAATAATTATTTTAAAGGACGAATTTACAGATTTTTCAAACTGGCCGTATTAGAACTTTTAGACATTACAGAATTTCTTGCTAGCGTTATAAGTACTAACTAATCTGCACTTTAGTTGGCGAATACACTAATGTGTCTCTTCTTTTATGATAGTATTGATAACGGTTGCAACAAAAAGCTTTATTATATTGCGAAAATAACTAATACACACAATGGATCTGTATCCAAATCAGTCAGCAATCTAATTTACTTTACTGCAAAAGGTGCAGTTATCTTTTTTTTTTTATAAAAACCGGGAAAGCAAATGAGTCCACTCCCCCTGATGGTAAGTATAGTGGAGTCCAAACGCGACGATGGCTAGTACAGTCGGTAAGAATGTTCTGCACTAGCCGCCCCGACTTGCCGGCCTGCAAGATGCCTCTTCACGCCTCGTTTGAAGGAACCCAGCTTGTAAGAGGAGGGGAAGACGTGTGCCAGTAAAGAGTTCCATTTTTTAGTGGTGCGACAAAGAAAAGAGTGGCCAAATTTCTTCGTGCGCGATGGAATTGAAGTCACCGATAGGTTATTAGTTATATACTCCTCAATAATGTGATATCGCCATTGCAGCAGCTATAGTGATTCTGTAATTTAAATCTATAATGACCAATGCTTCCTCGATTATACCTAAGTACTTACCAAACTGGGGAAGTATTTAAATTAACTATATATTTTTTCGCAATAAAATATTATTAAGAATCTTTATTTAGATATTTTCTAATATAACGTAAATTATTGCTTCGGTTGTTGGTAATAAAAAGTTTTCTAAATCTCGGCGTCAGATTAGGGGAATAAAAAAGTGAAAAGATAAAAATTATTATGATCTTTTGTATATAACATCATTATGATACGACTTTGACAAGCATGTCACGAGTCTCGACCTGAAGTCGCAGGTCACGAGACTATTAAATCTAGAAAAAGTTCTCAGACTTCGAGACACGAGACGCCCCAGGTTTCATACTCTAGTAGTAAAATAATATTGGCTCATTTGCCTTTAAAAGTCAAAGAAGCCCGCAATAATAATATTTCCTGTTTGTTACTCTAAAGCCATAGAAATTATAAACTTCTTATCGTGTTTTCTTTGGCAACTCGTGTATTGCAGATATCTATGGGCGGTGGTAGTCACTTTCCATCAAGGAGCCGCTTGCCCGTTTGCCAACTAACATTGAAAAACGCATCTTTTCCGGCACTCCTATACATTAGGCGTAGACTCAAACTCATGAAAGACTGCTTTGATGCACTCAATCATGATTTGCTTTTATTGTCAAAAATACCATGTTGTTAGCCATACCAACCATAGATTGTCTGTATTAAAAAAAAATTACTTTTATTATATAGTTCAGCTTTTAAAATTAATTTTAATTAATTTTATAAATGTGAAAATGAGTTTGTTAGTTACGCTTTAATTACTCAACGGATTTTCATGAAAAATAACATGATACGAAAAAAGTGACGTAAGGATATTTAACTAACACTAGGCACCCCATACCCGTTACGTGTGGGCAAAGACGCGGGAGGGAATTAGTATTGCAAAATTTGGAACTATTTTGAGTATTTTCAACTGATTGTTCGCCCGTTATTGGCAACAGTGACTGATACATACATGGAGCAGCCACCGGACAGGAAATATTGTTTGCTAGCTACATTTATGTCAAATTTAATAACTTTTCCTTTCTGACACAATCGTTGCTGCTGGGTTCATAGTTTTGTGAATCGTGTCTAGTGATATTTAAGAGGGCGCACTTTGGGAATCAAAGCAATCGCCTCCAGGATACTTAAATATACCTTTGAAATATACATATAATATATACTTTTTGCTCGTGTCCTTCCAGGTCTAGATTTAGGGATAGATCTAATACTAGGTGTATTAAATCTTTTTGACAAACCAAAAGAAGGTGTCATTCTTTTATATTAAAAAAAGTATTTGAATTTTAAATTTTATTTTTTATTTTGTTGGATTGTCAGACTGGTAAGTGGACCATCTGATGCTGAGTTTTCACTATCGTAACGTTGTCGCTATAAGAAATTATCTGCGTTGCCTTGGTGGTAAACTACATGATGAGCGGGTGGTACCAACAGAAATAGAAACAGAAAGAGAAAGACTTTGCACAAAGCCTATTTGCAGTCTATGTGTGGATTCTGGTACCTCTCCAACAGAAATGAACATGCGATCCAATGGCACTTGTCTTGAATCCTTTTGAGTCTTGAATTGTCCTTATCCGATCGGAATATATAGCCATTAATAGTATATTTTCTTTTACATTTTAGCGCCTCTTCAAGAACGAAGAGTTAGTGATTACAATAAAATATAAATAAAATACAATGCTTAGGTATTTTCGGTTGTCATATATTTTTCATTGAAATAAAAAAATTCATCGTCTACTATTACACAACTAATAAAAAAGTCAGGTACTGTAAATCCAGCATGCCATGATTATTTAGTTATGCCGTAATTAGATAAATCTTACGGTGCATTTTATTGATACATCATAACATAAAGTTAATAAAATAAAATTTTCAGTGAAGTTAGAAAAACAATAAATCGTCAAGCCGAAGTCATCGTAAACTTCAGTCTTACGTCTGACTGCAATCAATTGGACTTACACCACCTTCCACTGACATATACAGTAGAGTATATCTTAGAACGGACAAGTATTTTAAGCTACATTAACTTATATTCATTGAAAAAGAGCTATCCAATAAAGTTATTGGAAGTTAGTTCCAAGGTTATAATCATCATTTAAAATAAAAATAAAAGGTTAAAATCCTTGGATCCATGCATACTAATTAGTTAAGTTAAATAAAACTTTGTCTAACAGTTTATAAAATAAAATGAACTAAAAATTATAAAGACGATAATAAATATTTAAAATTTAATCGCATTTTGGCATCATGCATGATATAAATTGGTACAGTTTGGACGTCATAAATTGTTGAAATGTAATTTAAGCTTAGTTTTCACTTGATGTTAGTTGCAAAGGCGTTTGCACGTTTTCCAGAGCCCTGTCGCGTTAGCAGCTGGGAAGCGAATTGAACCCATGGGAAATCAACAGCTTGTCCGGTACACGCGAACATATATGCAGAAATGTGTTCGGAGTGCACTTAAGTAGGCCTAGTTGTAAAGGTGAGTTGTCAAGTAATGCCTTTGAATGAAAACGTCATTCGTGCTTTTATAATGTCACCACACACTTAGTTGAAATTACTAAGCAGTATGTAAACCAGTATGTAGAGAATGTAATGGTTTTTTTTATAAAAAAAATTATAACATAAAGTAGGATTATATTATAAGTCTTAACAAAATAATAGTTAAAAATAAAATATATTCTTATATTTTAAGATTAATGCTTTTACTCAGGAATTAGGTTAATCTCCTTTGTAAACACGTTTCAAAGAAAGATTTACCCTTAATTAGTCAATGATACAACGATGTTGAAAAAGATTTATATTTGTACATTATAACTCAAGAAAATATTTACGTATATTTATATAACTAGAATTATAGCTGTTGATGTAGAGACCTCAAATAAGGCCAGGAACGGATCAACGTACTGACGTTTACTAGTTGATGCGATTATTTAGTCTCAAATAGCACTGGTGATTTTATGACGCTCTGAAAATTTCATCTGACTATGAAAATTTCAGCTGGTTTCCCAAACGATTCTGACTCTTCGATATGTATGAATTATGTTCGAATTCTGTAAATTGAAATGATATATCAATTACATGAAACAATTTATCTTTATAAGTTTTGTATAGTTGTTTTGAAACTTGAAGGTATATGTCTTAAAATATCAACGAATAATGGTGGTACGTGAATCCTTTTGAATTAATTGTTAAACGTTATTAAACGTACGTGTGGACACGTTGGCTCTTTTTCAATACATTTACTTTTAATATTTTTAATAATATTTCCTCTACTCATTGGTTTCGTAATACTTTGCCCGACCAATTATCTACAAAAAACAACAATCCAAAGGGTCTTAAAGTGTATATTAAGCAGTATAAAGATCAAAATTAAACTTGTTAAGCTGCGATACTCGATTCAAGCAAACGACGGGTAACGAGAGCTATCGAAAACACCCCATGCCTTCTCACTCGTAGTCAATTACGAACGCCATGCTGAATACGTGATATCATAACAGAGGTAATTCGAGGACTCCGAATTTATGACGTACCTGCACAAACTGATTCATATTTGTTGCATCCTGAATTTGATTGCCAAACATCATATCTGGCGTCCGGTTACGAATTTGTGGAACTCTTTTTAATCATAACAGATTCCATTTTTAAGAGCTATCCGATAAAGTTAAGTGGTGCAATACAAACGTTTTATGAACTTTCGTAGATTATCAAATGTTCGTTGTAACTTATCTAGGTGTATTGTACAGTCTAAATGAAATTGATTTTAGTTTATGAAAGTGAAATTAATTTATTTATTACAATTCTTTCGTTTCATTCTACCGTTCTTCGGTGCAATTATTCAATAATACTTCTTTAATAAACTTGTAAGCGGCGGATTTTATTTTTCTTCTGCCTTGATCGAATTGTGGAGTAGTGATGGTGAAAAACGATTGAATATTATTTTTCAAATGTAGAATGGAATTCAACATTTCCGTGCCGATTTTAGACACTTTACTTTTTAAACAGTTTCCACACTTTTCTTCTAATTGAACTTCTGATTGGAAGCAGAGTAAAATAAATACAAGTGACTTGTGATTCATGTCTACTATATTTCGCAGTGACTTGAGTATTATTTGAAATTGAAAAGATTTTTTACACAAGCAAAAGTAAGTCTTCGTCAGAAATAAGTTTTTAATTCAAGTTATTAGACATTTCTACAAACTAAGTTGTGAAACGTGACTTTGTTAGTATTTAATATTTGCTAGTGCATATGATTCCACAATTGAATAGAGATCTGCACTGTGACGTCTTGATACTGAATAAATATGTACAAGACTATTTAACTCGGACAATATATATATACCTTCTGGTCGAAAGTTTGTAAGTACAAAGCCGGAGCCCTAGACCATTTAGTTTACAATAACATTTACATTCAATGTAAAGTATATTTAATATTACATATGATAATATTTTCTTTAATGAATATAAACGATTCGATTTAAAAAAGGAACGCGTGCTGTTTAATTCGTGAACTTATAGAAAAAAATACGTTTCACTTTTAAACATCAAGATTACATCTTGAAACATAACTTACTGAAAGATTGAACTCTTAAGTAAAAGTAGTACGTTTAAATGATATATTTAGAAACGTAACCTAAAGAAACATAGCTCAGAAAATGACAGTAATCATAAAACGTTGCATATGGGAACGTTGCACTCGAAGTGACAGAAGAGAAACATTAACTATCAAAACTAAACAGGTTGTTTGGCCTGCATGCTCAACTGCTTCCGTTTATGGTAAACATTATTATTATGTAAATTCTGCAATATGAATGGTTTCAAGTAGATCAATTTTGACTGACATATTGATGACATTCGATTTTAATAAACAAAAAAGATTTACTAAAGTTTTTAATACATTAATCTTGATTGATTTTATAAAATTTCTTAGCATAAGCATTACTTAAAATATCTTCACCATATTGGTATTTAATTGCGTACTCAAAACTTTATGCGAACTCTGCTCGTGAAGGTACAACAGATTTGTTTTATTTATACTTTATTGCTCTGTAAAAACTTACCTATAACGAGTTTTTGAACATAGTTATATAAGATTTATTGTGTATCGTAACATTTGTTTTGAAAAAACCTCTTGTTAATGGTATTGATAACAAAATTAGGATAATATTTTTTATACATAAAAATAATAAAATTATATTTTTATAATTAAATAATTGTAACTGTGGGATTACAATGATTACAGTAACTGAATACATAATGTGTCAATAGATTATTTTTTAAGCTAAAATAGAGTATTTTTTTTACTGAACGTGAAAGACGCGGGTTTGGTCTTCATAAAAACAAAACTGAACTTAACGTATCTATCTATTGTGCTTATAACTTATTTCTTGCTGTGAAAGAAAACATTGTAAGAAAATCTTCTTCACCCTTAAGAAACCACAGTTAAGTAACGTGAGTAAATAAGTGGCACATTTAAGAGGTTAAGGTGTAACTTTATTAGTAACTAGTTTTCGCCAGCAGTGTCACCCATGTGCGAGGGGGAGGTGGTAGGTGTTAGGTACCCTATGTCATTTTCTGTACACCTGATAAAGTGTATGCAAAATTACATAATGATCGGTTAAGTAGTCAAATTCACTTTAGCATAATATTAGTGAGAATTTTCAATTCGTTCCATAAAATCAAGAACGTAATATTTTTTATATCTCATATTAATTTTATTTTCAAAATAATAATTAAAAAAGTAAATACAAGCATTTAGACCTACTATAACATACTGTACAAATAAAACTGATATTATCCTGATACCGTGTTCTATGATAATCATTCATAATATAATTTAATAATTATATATTTTAACAAGCGAATCTTATATGAAATGGAAATTCCAATTAAATATTGTTAAATATACACTTACTAAGAAAATTACTAGAAGCAACGTAATAACATAAGAGGCTTTGAAACAGTACCTTTCATAGATGAGAGGCGTCTTCATTTTAAGACGAAGACTAGTCAAATAAATTTCATCTAATTTATCATGTAAATATCAAACCGAAAAAACTTTTAGTAGTATTGTTATCTGTATATTTTCGTAGTCTTGTTCGTATAAATGTATTTATAATACAAATATCGATTCACCGGGCAAATATTCCAATTTACCAAGTTTTGTACAAGGAGATGAGCATCACATTTGAAATGTCATCAAATCCGCCATTAAAGGAAATCTTCAACGTTAACTCCAATAATTGACATAAGCTGGTATATGTACAATAGCTATTATCATCTGAGTAGCTAACAAACCAATTATTTCATGTAAGATCTATAGATTTTCGAGTCTTGGATATTGTGTACGTATTCGTCTGTTCAATAGTATTGAATATGAGACGTTTTCTATTGTAGCTGTTTGACGGAAGATTGTAAGACGCAATTATATTATATAGTTGAAAATAAATGTATTTTTCTGCTGAAATCATATGTAAATTTAATTTCATCCAAAGTATTCTCTCAGAATAATTTTGATGGCTATTTATCGACCATCAATAATGATGATGTTTGATTGGAAATGTTTATTTTGTATTTTAATGAATAGTTATTTATTCGTTTTATTTAACTGACGTTTTATGTAGAGGATTTTTTAGTAAACACTTAGTTGAGCAAATAGCTAATCTTCACTAACTAGGTATCGATTTAGGTAATCGACGCATACTATTATTAAATTTCAACATAGTATGTGTAAATTAATCGTGTTGTGCTGTCACTGGATTTCATACATCGGTATTACATTTAATAAATTATACAGATGCATTATTATACATAATTATACTGCTGTAATTAAGCAAAACTAACTTAGACAATTTTAATCAGTCAGTTACTTTATTTTAACAATAAAAAATTAAGAACTTATATTATATACACATTGTCTAATTTTATTAATTACTAATTAAATATATTTGGCGTCAATTATAATTATAATTACACTTACATAAGAATAAATATACAATAAATTAGATATAAATACAAAGAATTAAAGTTATAGCTATTTGTAATTTACTAACAAATAACAAGACTGTGTTTTCAATTATGAACAATGGAGAAGATTGTACTAAGATGTTTTGTCTTTACCTATTTATATGCCGTAACCGTAACAGCCTGTGAATGTCCCACTGCTGGGCTAAAGGCCTCCTCTCCTCTTTTTGAGGAGAAGGTTTGGAGCTTATTCCACCACGCTGCTCCAATGCGGGTTGGTAGAATTCACATGTGGCAGAATTTCAGTGAAATTAGACACATGCAGGTTTCCTCACGATGTTTTCCTTCACCGTAAAGCACGAGATGAATTATAATCACAAATTAAGCACATGAAAATTCAGTGGTGCTTGCCCGGGTTTGAACCCACGATCATCGGTTAAGATTCACGCGTTCTTACCACAGGGCCATCTCGGCTTTATATAGGTTACAAATATAAATGCGAAGTAAATTGACTACTCTTGACTATGTTAAGTAACGGCAAACCTTCTCGTGAATACTTAGCTTCATTGAATATGCCAACTTATGCATTTCACTGAATACTTAGAATAGACAGATTCCAAGTCTCGTCTTTACTGTTTTATATATTTTATTTGTTTTCTCATTATAATTTGCCTTCAAAATATCTTGTTTGCGTATTGTAAATGCGTTTCCGTTGTGCAGATTTTTTTTTTTTTTTTATAGAATAGGAAGGCGGACGAGCATATGGGCCACCTGATGGTAAGTGGTCACCAACGCTCTTAGACATTGGCATTGTAAGAAATGTCAACCATCGCTTACATATCCAATGCGCCACCAACCTTGGGAACTAAGATTTTATGTCCCTTGTGCCTGTAATTACACTGGCTCACTCACCCTTCAAACCGGAACACAACAATATCAAGTATTGCTGTTTTGCGGTAGAATATCTGATGAGTGGGTGGTACCTACCCAGACGAGCTTGCACAAAGCCCTACCACCAGTAAATTATATAAGAATATATAATAAATTATATAATAAGATAAATTCTGTGAGCCAAATTATTATGTAAAATTATGTTTTGAATTGATTTGTGCATGAAGTTTTTCTAATATGTTCCTATAACTACTAATGAAGATTATATTTGTTGAATCAAACTCATATTGAGGGTCTTAGCAGTAAATTAACCAAACTTGAGCTGAAATAGAGGTGACTAAAGTTTTCTCATTTGACGAGATTACTAATAAAAACGAAGACGTTTCTTCCATACATACCATCATCGTATTGAGTTCAACTTCAAGGGTTATAACATCTTAAGTACGATCTATATAATTTGTTACCGCATCGACAAACTATTGCTTTAACTATATTTTTTTCTAGTAACCACATAGTATTATAATATCATAAATATACACAAATATTTTTATTTAAATTTCTTTATTTTTTTTTTTTCAAATAATTCGTATTTATAATATATTAAACATATTGTAGCTGGTTATTATTATAAAATAATACAAATGGTTATTAATCAAAATATAAAATTGAAGTATTTAATTATTTTTTTCACTACTTATCATATTTCGTTAGCCTTAGATGCGTTTGAGTTTAACCCATTATTTAGAAAATCAATAACTTTTTCATAAACAAGAATATTGGCGTTCGGATTCCAAAGGAAATCAATGTGAGAAAGATTTCCATCACGAAGTACGTATCTATTGGGTTAGAGATACTAAAATATAATCTTAAAACATCTGATATTGTAGCGATTAAATCCCCACTGGAACTGAACATAACTGTCGGTACGGTCACTTGACTTAAAGGAAATTCGTCATCCTCGTGATTGTATCTATGAAATTTTCCACTATTGACCATTTGAGCGTAGTGTAATATTGTTTTTCTTGCAATCAAACTCTTGTCCCAATCATTTTCGTCTGGCATACTACCACTGAGGAACAATAGAGGATTAACACAATACAAATCAGGGCCGCTACAATATTTTTTTGCTATCCCAGTTGGAATTTTCTATTAGGGACAAATTTACCCTCCCCCAGAAATTTTAGCAACTTTTCAGGCGGACTTCTCGCCATTCGAGTTAGAATCCTTAAAGGACCTTCAGTGTTAGACATGTATACTAAGGGAGCAAGAAATATTGCTATTCTGAAAAAGTTGTTGTAATCTGGGTATAAGGACAACATTACTAAAAAAGCCGTAGCCATAGAATTAATTTTTTCATCAGAACTTTTAACTTTTTTTATATATTCGACGACAGCGGGTAAAAATCATATTGCCCCATTTCTTGAAATGAAAAATTCCAAAACTTTAATGAATCGATATTTGTCGATACATGTCCTCTTGAGTAGTAATTCCCTCTTGCGTTTGCTAGCCATACATCACATCCTCCACTCGATAGTATATAAGGAAGTGATGTATTTGGTCCAAGTAAAATCCAATCGGCTGAACTACCAAGTAACCCGTGATGCATTAAAATAGTATAATTTCCACACTTATAATTTTCTTCTCTCATTGAAAATGAATTCCTTAGGCGATGTAACGTTAAAAGATAACCATCTTTTGTAAGAACAACATGTGATTCTATTCTTTTTCCATGTAGTGTAGCTAATTGTGACGTAGAAATAAAAGCTGTTGGTTCAGATCTAAAGCTAATGTATTCAGGAGATTCAGTTTCTTTCTGTGCAGCCTCTTCCTCTACAAAATCACAAAACGGTTTTTTTTGTTTTAGCCTAAATTTCAAAAAATATTCTCATCTTTCAATACAGGAAACACAAAATGTTTGAACTTGTTCCTCAAACTTTTAAATACATATGTTACCGTATTTCCGAGCTCATAAACTTTATCCGACATAAAATCAACGAATTTGATACATTTCACGTTATTACTTTGGTAAAAGAAAGCAGATGAAATAATCAATAAAAAAAACCTTCACGATTTTGTTTCTACAACCGATGGTGAGATAAACTGTGTATGAACTAAGATTATATCACGCAATATACAATGACGAATTCATTACTGGTTGTATTGAGTTAGAGAACAATGAATTTTCATAACAAACCATGTTAGCTTACATAAATTGATTCGTATCAAGTACAAGTGACTGATTTTTTTTTCAGTTGTTATAGCCAGTTGATTAGTCTCCCGTAACCTCTGTACAGTTGCCCATAAAGTATAAATTATAAGATTATGCGGAAACACAAGTGAACTTTCTAATCCCTCACTCTCACGTACTCTTTCATTATTTGATCTTGTTCAGTAATATTGTGTCACAATGACCTTATCGCTTATAATAAATCGGAGTCAAAGGTTTTTTCGTATTTTATAAGTAAACATTTGCAGTAAAATCTCTTTGGTTGTACTGTTTGTATCTGGCTGGTTTTAGGTTTCAGACGACACAAGTCATGAAAAATATTTGTGACGTTTATGAACTTGTCAGTAAGAGCAACACAAAATTGGATTAAACGTTAATTTTTAAGTAAGGTCAGATAAAGGTCAATGGAATTTTATTTTTTGAAATGTGGAGCAAGATCGTCATATTAGTAGTTACGGCATATAGCGGACGAGCTAGGGGTTGAACACAAAACAAATTTGACCGATTTTAAAAGTCTCGATACACAAAAAAGTTAGATTTTTGGGTGCCACACCAGTTTACTGAAATAAATCTAATGAATCGTGTACTAAATAATTAGAGTAAATAGCAAGAAATAGGGAAAGAAATGGCTGGAAATTATCAATATACAGATGTGGTCTTTCATCCTGATAATGCCAGACCACACATATCCCTAGCCATTTAGAAAATATTGAGAGACATTGCTTGAGCAAAGCTAATACATCCACCATACAGACCTGACCAGCATTTGGATTTTCAACTGTTTCGGTCTCTTTGCAATTTTAGTTAGGTAGTGTTAATTTAACATCAAGAGAGGACTGTTACTACTTGTCCCAGTTTTAATTTCACTTGAAGCTTCGCAATTTCGGTTGACCACCAGAATTATACCTGACAGCGCGATGTCCTGCACCGGGAATAATATCACCTACAAAATGGCAATAAGACATTGAACAAAAGGACGTATGTTTTTCCAGTGAGAAAAAAAAAGAGTAAGATTTTGTTCGTTTACGTTTTTAATGTATAAGAATTTAAATATACATATTTTTTGATTCCCATTACTCGAAACAACAACTCGAACAAACTCGAAACTAACTTCAGAAAACTGTCGTGAAATCTCAGAAAGTGATAAGTGATATTGACCATAATAATTATAACATTCCAAAATACACGCATCAAAATAGTATATGTTAGTTGTTAACATTTTACGGGTGAGTAATTAAGTTGATTCTCACACTTATCTACCCGTGCGAAGCCGGGACGATTAGCTAGTTAAAGATATAATCGACATTGTAATTCCAGCTAGTAATAGTGAATAAATAATTTAATAATAAACCTACATTATTCGACATAAATTACTTCACTAATGTTTTAATATTTCATTGTAAAGACATAATAAAGATGTAAATGAGATAATGTGCTGCAAAAGAAAAGCTAACCTCCCGGCCAGCTTGAAAAAAACTTCCTTTCTTAACGACATAAACAATTTAAATCTAATGCAAAATGCAGACAGGGTCGGCGGCTGGCTTCCACGCCACCCCTCATCGCCTCTACCTGAGCCTATATAAATAATATATCTTAATTCAGACCAACACCTTTTTCGCCAAACTAAACACTATAGTATACTCAATTTAATTTTCTAAGCGAATGTTTTGTATGTTTAATATCACTTAAGTTTTATTAAGAATATGAAAAGGAAATATATTGTAATATATCTCATGGGTATATTCAATGCGCGTTTTAAAATCTTAAAAATATTCATATTATTATGAAAATTAATTTTAACTTAAAATGATAACTTGTATAATTCATTATATTACTTATCATCAAATTAAGTATAAATAATTTTATAATAAAATTTATAATTTATCTTAAAATGTTTATTACAATTAACCTGTGGCAAAACAGTGTTAGTAATGAAATCAGTTTGTAATAGAACAATTCGCTTATAACATTAAGCATCGGGTTTACGTATTTTGACATGGCGAGGCGAGACGATGTGTAAAAGCAGACCGAGCAACCGGCTCATGCAAAATGCAGCAGCGCACCTTTCCCGTCCCTGTTTCGACCTCCCTCGTTTGTCCCCCCATTTATAAATGATTCTGGCTCAATTTCGCTGGCTCTCGTCCGCCCCAATATTGTTTGACTTGTGGATATTTGTATATCTATTGAACTGGACATATGTATAGTTTTCTCTCAAAGGTTTTAAGTGAGTGTTTATTTTTTTATTACACAATCGTAATACGGATAATATTATGTTTTATGTTTATTATAATAAGGACTTATTTATTTGATATTTATAAAAAGGTATTACATTAGGTACTCTTTTAATGACTTTGTATAAGCTGCTATGACAGAGCTGCGATTATTCTTTAACTTGTGCTAATTTTAACAATTATTATAACCAAACCAACCGTTTCAAGCGTCTTCCGTAAGTCACTAACCTAGTTTTTTTTTATTATTAGTTTATTTTACTACGTAATATGTTTGTTTTAACGTTATTATATTTTTTATATAATAAATCAGACACAGCACTCGTAGGTGTTAAAAAAAATTAAAACTTTGCGTCAATCTTGCAAAAACGAACGACTAAAGTATTCATGTTTGTAATCTAACTCTTATTTATATTTATTTAAAGAAAAAATATTATTATACAATGCAAAAAAGTCCACGAAATATAAATTTATGATAAAATATAATTATTCTGATTGTTCATCTTTAGTTGAAGTTCTACTAAAATATAGCTCATATATCCATAATGTAGCGAAATATCATACAATATATGCTATATTATATATATATACGATATTACGTTACATTACAGATGTATTCATCAACCCTTAAAAGAATTAAAAAAAATTAAAACCTTATTTTTTAGAGCAGAATCATTTGCCCAACAGCCCAACATTGGTGGAACGTTTACAAACTGTGTTTTTTATCGACAATGTACATAATCTAAATTCAATAATGAATATAAATACTAGCAAAAGTTAACTGTAGTCTGTTTCAAATTAATACATTTAATAGTGTTTTGTGTAAAATATCGTTGTTGTCGACATGCAGACTGTATAATATTAATCATATAGAAACATCTTCAACGTGGACATCAAACAAGTCTCCTACAGCGATGACTGATTTAATTAAAACAGCACCTTTGAGAATTTAATTTAATTAGCGTGAGCAATAATTTTAGGGACCACCTCCATTCCATTGTGCCCCGCTTTATTTAATTTTAGCTTTATTGCACTCTCCGAAGACTTTTGCTCCGTTTTTAATTTCGCAATCGTTTTTTTATTTAATTTTTACTGTAAAAAAGAAAATAATTAAGTATTTAAGGATTTAAAATTGCCACTTGTAAAACGAAAAGCGTTTTTTTATGAAAAAAAATTTATATGAAATTTTATTCATTAAAATTTCAACTGTGATGAAAAACCTAATTTCAACTGTGATCAATCTCAAGGTTGAGTCACTTGTGTAGATGATATTAAAGGTCACAATTCTGTCCGTAAACTCAGAACCTGCAACCTCTAATCCCTCACCCACCCATAATCCGGTAGAACGGCAATCGAACACGACATTAAAGAGTTTTAATCTCACTTTTTAAATATTTTTATATTGATGTATGTATATTCGAATAAAACTAATAAATAATAATATGAAGTAAAATGATAAAAAATGAAGAAATTACGATTAATTTCATCGATATGTAAATGGATATTTTTTACCTTTTATTATAAAAATACATATCAATTAAATATAAAGTACACGCGTCACTTTACGTTTACATGTCGTTTTCCGTCACGGCATACGGATCGGCAAGGCATGTCAATAGATGTTTCGCATTAAAAAAGCTTGTAACCAATTCTAAAGCAAGTACATGGCCAACTTTAAGTATGGAATCCCTTCTCAGGTGTTTATTCTAAAAGATTGGAAAGTGTTCAGAAACGTTTCTTATGGCATCTTTGCTATAAATACAGCTTGGTTAAAAATACCTCATTATAAAGACCGATTAATTCATTTTTTAAATGGAATCGCTTAATGACCGAAGATGCTTGCTGGATAACCTTTTAAGTATAAAAAAATCAATGCTTTAGATTGTCTAAAGCTTCTGGCACTTATTTGTATTTCTGCGCTCACCAAATTTTTACGCTTATACAGTTAACAGTTAGTTAGTTACCTTTACCAACAGTATACACAAATTTAGAAGAACCATAATGTCAATAATAAATAACACTTTAATTATTCATATATAATAATAATAATTTATATTAAATTTCCATACTATTATTATTATTATTTAATTATTGGTTTTTGTAATTTGAAATTTTGATTTGTCTTATATTTGTATTTCTTTGTGCTATCATGTGTGTTGCCTTAGAATTCATGAAGTTATCTCTTATAATCGAGTTTTTGTCTTTGTTTTATCAACTCTGTACTTTCATGTGTTTCTGTGTACTTTGTTGGTGATCTAATACATAAACAAAAAACTTATCAAATGAAGTGTAAGAAATATTAACCACCCTTATATGCCCAATACACTCACGATTTTTATTTTTTAACATGCTGAAAATATGTCTTCTTCAGCGAAGCGGGTCAGCGGAGGTACTCTCCCCCCGTTCATGCTCGGCGCCCCCCTTCGGCGTCGAGACAATGGCTCTTGCACCTGTAATTACACTGGATCATTCACACTTCAAATCAAAACGCAATAATATTTAGTAGTGTACTTTAGGTAAGGGAATAGCGTTCTGTTTGGGTAAGTACCACCTTCTAACCAGTTATTCTTCCATCTTATTCATCACATCGATCCTTTGTAATTGTGTATTCCGGGATAAATGGTGAGTGAGCCAGCTTAATAAAGGTCCTAGACACATAACAACATAGACTGGTACTGTGTAAGAATTGGCATGTATCTATACGAATATTATAAAGCAGAGAGGGTGAGTTTGGTTGAACGCGCTAATCTCGAGAACTACTAAATCAAATAGAAAAAATATTTTAGTTATGGAAAGCCTATTTATTGAGAAAGGATATGGACATAACATCACACTACGACCGATACGAGCGGAGTATCAATGAGAATTATTGCAAAAACAGGGAAAAATATTCCTTTTGAGAGCTTCCGTTGCGTGCGTTACGTTACGCAACAATTATGTAGGACGGAATTGTCGGTATTGTATTCTTAAAAATTCTAAAAAAGCATATGTCTGTCTTTTAAGATTGACTCACTATAACTTTTTATGAAAATTAAATTTGTTCTAAAATAATGCATTATTTGCGAAGTCATTTTTATGAACATGGTATTAATTCTTACGAAAGATATCGAGATGAGATCATAGACAATGTTTAGTACTTTTTAACTATAGTATATTTAGTATAGTAGTATTAGTATTTTTATAACTATAAATGTATGTAAGTAGGTTGTATTCGGTTTGTAAATAGCTTTGTAAGTAGGCATTTTGAGTTGTCGCCGCATAGATTTTCTTATCATTGTTTTGTTAAATTTCATTCATACTTAGTCGATCTTTTAATGGCTAGTTGATAATAAGTAATTATTTTTTTTAATTCTGGTAGTATCTAAATTAGAAACAAGATAAATATAGCGGCATATTGTATTTTGTTTCTGATGTTTTACACCTTAAATAAAATGTGCTCGTTAGCAAAGTGGGTATAGGACAAAACAAGTACGTACCCGCAACATAATATGATACAGTTCATTTTTTTTATAATCAACAGCATTTACTATATAATATGTTGACATTTAAGATGTAAATATTAAATATAGACCGCCCAACACTATACAAAACTTTAACTTTAACTTTAAAAAAAAAGAATGATAAGCATTCTCCATTTACAACCCTAACTTTTTCTTGTCACGTAGGTACGGTAGGGTACGTATATATGTTTTAGTTACAAAATATAGATGTCACGATACAATTATTTGCTCATACAATTAAGCCAAATAACAATCAGTTAATTTACAATATATATTAATTATTGCACAAACAAATATACGGAATAACGGTACGCTTGATATTTTAATTCTATAGAGTCACATGGCAGTAATGTCGATCCTTTGTCGCCACGTAAAATACGTTTGATGTCTACAGATGACGTTTGCGTCCCACCATTACCATTCGTCACCCCATAAACAATCTTGAATATCTCGATTTCGTCATAAATAAATATATATATATTATATATATTCAAGTCAAAGTTAAATATAAATTAAAAAGAAGTAATTAATCACAAAATTAGGAATTTTAGAACTTTCCCAAGACACGAACGTAACAGTTAAGTTTAGCTAATATAAATATGCGATAAAAATAATTTCTAGGTCACATTTATATTTCAAAGAGACAGATAACAACTACCATGGAAACTGCGCGTAATTAAAAGGAAAAACAAAAGTCCATGACCGTTACGATATGTATGCTGCCAGATCTATTCTCCACAGATAATCGCTAACAATATATATAAAGTATGATGAAATTGGCCATTCGCTCATCGAATGAAAACTTCTATAAAGTGCCTTCGCATCGAAGAATTCATCTAGTTTTTCAAAAAATCACAAAACTTACCTTACTATATATACCAATTGAATGAATTGAGTATTAGGTCCAGTACAGTACAGTAACAGCCTGTGAATGTCCCACTACTGGGCTAAGGCCTCCTCTCCCTTTTTGAGCAGAAGGTTTGGAGCTTATTCCACCACGCTACTCTAATGCGCGTTGGTGGAATACACATGTGGCAGAATTTCAGTGAAATTAGACACATGCAGGCTTCCTCACGACGTTTTCCTTCACCGTCAAGCACGAGATGAATTATAATCACAAATTAAGTACATGATAAATCAGTGGTGCTTGCCCGGGTTTGAACCTACGATCATCGGTTAAGATTCAGGCATTCTTACCGCTGGGCCATCTCGGCTGATTGTTAGTTCCAGTTCAAATAAATTTTCTTTGTTTAATATTGAATTATTACAGTGACTTATTTGTTAGTCCAAGTAAAAACTACCATCCGTTTGAAAAGAAAAGAGAAGAGGAAAACCGACAAAGAAGCTTAAGCGGGTAGTTACGTCAGGACTGCATGTATTCTAGTAACTATCATAATAAAGTTTATGTTCCTTGTATTGCTTATATAAAAAAATCTCATAAATTCATAAATATTTTTCTAAACGTACATATATTACATTAGGGTCAACTGTAAATATATTTTGTCCCTGTAGGTTATAGATTATGCGAATACCCTTCCACTGCAGGACAAAATAATATATCGTATGGATGACTGTATTTCAACAAAGTATAATGCCGCAACTCATTACCTATACTGTGAAAGTAGCTGTAATTTATAACAGATAAGACGTATCGATATTGGTAAATAATTAATAAAGAAGTAAAGAAAAAAACTTACTCTATTTTCTTATAAATGTGAATAACTCTGTTATTAAAGTTTTCGTAAAAAAACTGCGATTAGCACTTAATTTATTATTAAGTTAATGTTTACACATTGAATAATTATTGAAAAAGATGCAACTTAAGTCACGATTACTGCACTCACACACAATGAATGATTAGAGATAAAAAAAATACGACGAATACTAACGGACACATTGAAAAATATTTTCAATGTGTCTGTTGCCTACTCTACCGTGATTGTATCAGCTTGTTGGAAAAGTATGAGTTTTCCTAAATACCTCACAACCTTGTATGTCATGTGGTCTATTATACTATATAGAGAGTCACAACGCTTTGCAACTGTTTTTCACTTACGATGACACGAGTAACAGGTTGAAGACGATTTTTATATTATTCCATACATTTATGACTTTTTTTTTTTGATCGAATGCGCGTGACATGTTGTCCATAATGCTTTATATAAATGCATTGTGTATTATAAAACTGTATTATGAGGCGAAAATTTACATGGTTCGCAAACGTTATCGAGAAAATTTAATTGTATCCTGGAAGATACTTAAATATTATGAGAACGTAGAAGCTATTGAGAACGCTGAAGCTATTGAAATTCGTATCGACAAGAATATAAGCCTTTCCAAGTAGTGTTAGTATTCAACGAAGTACAGTTAAGTATTTTGCGCAACCTATTAAAAATTTCTTGTTATTGTTTACAATTTATAATGTAATGCTTCTTACCTAGACATACAATGTTAATTAAAAACACATAATATAACGACGTTAAATATAAATTTTATGAAATTAAACTTTTATAAAATTTAAAGAATATAAATTTTGGTTTCAGGGCTTTATGCAAGCCCACCTGGGTAGGTTCCACCAGGAATATGTGATAAGTGTATCACATATTCTAGCGCGAAACGGGCATTGACAATTGAAGTAATAGTTGGTACTTCTTACAGCGCTATTGTCTATGGATGGTGACCACTTACCATCTGGGGGCCAATTTAACCATCCGCCTACCTTTTATAATACATAAAGAAATCTAATAGATATTGTCTTTTAATTGTTATACTAAATATATCATAAAATTATATTTTTATGATAATTTCAATGAACATTTTTCGTGTTTTATTTGTCGTTGTAATATGAAATAAGCTTTTTAATGAATGTATTTTAACCATTAGTAAATAACACATAGATAAAATATCGTCCCAATATTAATACTCATTGTATACATTAAACAATATAATTAAATTACAAACATTAATTAATTATTGTAGGAAAATTTGTCATCACACTTAAAATAAACATAAGCGATTCTTGTTAATATCATTAGTGATTTGATTTATTTAATATAAAATCATTTCGCAAATTGTTGTTTGTCTATTATTTATTGTTAATAAACAATATCAAGTAAGACAGTAAGATAGTATTCTATCGAACAATAAATTTTTCACACAGTACTGTTCAAAATTGAAATGTGCTAAAAATCATATTATATATTTTTGTTTTTCCAAATGTACGGAATATCTTTGAATAATTTTTAATTTGTTTTTTCTTATTGTATTTATAAATGAACTTTTTCCAATGTGCAATCGTAAGCTTTTGATATGATGCTTTTAAGTATTAACTAAGGAATAGAACTGAGTTGTATGAAGTTTTAACGTTTAATTGAAAATAAACGAGATTACTTATAAACGTTGCTTAGAAGCTGTTTAGTTAAACACTGATTTAGCTCTTTGTTAACATTATTATACATAATGTATTATTATATTATTATTATACATAAAATATGTTGGCCATATTTTCAAAATGCTTGTATAAAAAAAGTGGTTGTTACAGTTTGTATATGTTCTATATTTTTCTGAGTCAATGTTGAAGTCTATATTACGTTCATGTCCTAGGAAATTTGTTGCAGAGTGCGGGCAGGAATTATTGATTAAACTTCTTAAACTATGTGGATTGATCTCGGTTGATACAGTAATTTTTCCCTCGGAGATATTGTCTTGGATTAGTTTGACAACTCGTCTCAAACTAGACGATGTGATTTCAATATACATATGTCTTAGCTTATGGTAAAAATACTACCAAGCTCTATTATAGTTGGGTGCAGGATACTGTACATATTATATGAATATCAGAACGGTCTCGGTAATTCTAGTCGATCTTGGTAACTGATAGTATGATAGTCTTTGATTATCTCTATACAAATCTATTAAATCGAATCAAACGTAATATACTTGGCGTGGTATTAATCGAACAGATCTATTTACAATTGTTATATAATTCATATGCATGTAGATATTAATAATATCTAAAAACTATTTTAAAAATAATGTCAGGAGAATTTACAATAAATAAATTTAAAAATATATATTTTTTATATTTCAAATAAAGTGAGGTAAGCTGTATAAATTATAATTTTTCGTCTTCTACGAAAACAGTCCAATCCATTATAGTTTTTTACTTTTTCGGAATGTATATATTTTACAAAGATATAATCTTCGAGCGTACTGTAACCGATTTGCACTAGATAAAGTTAAAACAACGGGGGATTTTCGTATAGTTTTTTAAAAATAAAAAGCCTGTGAAAAAGAGGAGCGGGCAATAATGTGCTTATCTTTTGTTTTTCACAAGATAGGCTTGCGAGATTAATAATGATCTCTTAATAAAACTTTCATCACGAACGTGTGACGGACGGACCGATTAGGTAGGTCTTCTATTTAGTCAATCTATACGTTTTTAAAGACCCTTAGTATAAGTTAATTGAGTTTTTTTGGAAATTTTGTCCGTCTTTTTGACCTGTTTGTTCAACACATACGATTATTTCCAAATTAACACGACACGGGCAGGTTGGGAAGGGTAACTATAGTCATTTATAAATACATACCACAACCAACTTTAATTTAAAATCTTTTGAGTCTCAATTTCAGTTTCAATCAAAGTTTGTAGCGACGGGGCTTTAACTATGAAAACAGGACATCTGAATACAGAATTGCTTTCATTAATGTTTTATTAGAAATATGCATCTTATTTATTAAACAAAAAAGTTTATTTCAACTGGTTTTTTTTCTTACATCAACCTATTTATCAAATTTTTAATGCGAAAACATAACTTTTAATAAAAGTCTAGAAAATTACTCTTTGTCTATACAGTGAAGACTTGTTTTACCTACTCACGTATAGTGCCATTGTTCGAGAATATCTTACATAAACGAAACAATACCACACGTGAGACAAAGTTGTCTATTATGCTTGTAATTACACTGACCCACTCACCCTTTATTACTGGACACAATACAAGACATTGCTCTATGGCGGTATAATAACAGGCTTTTATGTAATACTATCAGAAGAGGTATTTTATTTTAGAATATTCAACCACTATATAACTCTACAAGCTCCAGTTTGAAAGTAAATAGCACCTTTAAATTGGTTCAGGTAATAGGTTTTACGATGTTTCAATGTTCTTGGCACTTATGGGCAAATATTAGAATATACTAATTACATATTATAAAATAATCGAAGCTTTTTTTAAATTACATTATTATTTTTTTTAAATTGAAGCGCTGTTCAACTTTTAAATTAAATTACGATGAATTATTAATAGAAGAATTAGAAATTATCCTTTATTTTTAGCTATAATGTATATTAATATTATAAATGCCAAAGTAAGTCTGTCTGTGTGCCTATCTGTTCTTCCAAAGCTATATCAATGAACTGATTTTGATGAAATTTGGTATAAAGCAAGCTTGAATGCCAGGAAGGAAACGAAAATTACTATTATATATTTTTAACATTATGTAAAAGAAATAAAACTATTATTATAAATTTACCTAAGAATGGTGTCATATTTTTGTAAGATGAAATAAAAAATGTACCAATTTTCTTTCGAGTTTGAGGCCAGGAGTCGTAAAAACATCTGGCAGGATATGATATAACTTCCCCGGTTGTTGTTATTGTTCTTGGTTTAGTAATTCCTTTTACAGAAGTACTTGTGCTAATTTCTTTAACCTAATAGGCCTTAAGCAAATTTATCACAAAGAAATAATCTCATTGATTTATGTTTTTCAAAATAATCTTATCCTTAACTTGCGATTATAAACTTTTTCAATTTCCGAAACCATAATCCTAAAGCTTTATAAAGTACATTTTTAACAGAGCGGTAGGGTGAATACTAAAATTGTAACTGTGAAGGGGACTGGTTGACAACGAAGCAATATTCAAATAATTGGATCGACATAGCCAGCCAAATTAGTTAGTGAAATATGCATAACATTATTTAGGTTATTACTCGACGATCTATTATTAAGAATCTTAATTATTCAGATCATCCAAAACAAGATGAAGGGAAGAAGCTCGGTGAAGTGTATTTTATAATATTCGAATACTAATAATAACGTGTCATATGTATTCAAATATTATATTTTAGTATTGTCGAAGTAGTCCAGTAAGTTGTTCTTTCGTCCGTTAATGTCTCACAGTCGGCTCCATGTTTAAATGTACTCAATATTTGAGATTTTTTCGCTACATTCGAGAAGTTCATTAGTTTATTTATTCTCTTTAACAAATAACATGAATCAATATAAACATACACAATGTTAAAGCGATTTTAAATTATACGTGTACAACGGAGGACTTATCCCAAAAAGATATTCAGATAACCTTAGGGGACGGTGAGATTAATGGTTAGCGGTAAAAAGCATATTTGTAAAATAAATACATATGTACATAATACAACTTACAAATCTTATTATACTGGTAGTAGGGCTTTGTTTAATCTCGTCTGCGTAGGTCCCACTCTTCAGATGTTCTACCTCAAGACAGCAGTAGGTACTTGGTATTATTGTGTTCCGGTTTGAAGGGTGAGTGAGCCAGTGTAATTACAGGTACAAGGGGCATAACATCTTAGTTCCCAAGCTTGGTGGTGCATTAATGATGTACAAAGCTAATGTTTATAGGCGTAGGTGACCACTTACCATCAGCTGGCCCATAGGCTCGTCCACTTATTATATAAAATAATAATAATGAAGAACGGATACCTGTCGTTGCCAAGCGTGATAAACGCCATGATTGGTAGCGAGAGGTGCTGGAAGAAGATAGTCTCTTTCTTGGAAAACGTCATGCCGCAGAAGGAGGCCGCGGAGTGGAAGCATGAGAACATTACTTCCGCTGACCCACTTCGCTGAAGAAAACCATTAATAAGGCGTACCTTCTCCTCCTACCGTAAGTGCCACCAGGGCACGAGAACCCTCTAGGATTTGGAGGCCTGCAAAGGCGGACCTATCGTCGGGAAGTCACGGTGGTATGTTCAAGCAATCCAGTGGCATGGGCCGATAAGAAGGAATCGGTACCGCTTGTTTTTTGGTGGATATTCCGGCGCCTTCAGTACCGAGTACCATGTGAGGGAAAAGCGTTAATACGTTTTTCCGGCGAAAAAAAAATGGACGAGTCATAGATATAGTTGGAGACTTTATCAAAAAACACGTATGACACGATAAGCATGCATTGCAATATGTATTTTTCAAATGTAAATTGCTATAATTTGTATTATAATTTTGTGTAAATACTGTAAACAAATTATTGTAAAATAGATTTTTATATTAGTTTGCTTACTTGAACGGACATATTCTGCCGTGACAACTTAATCGTAAATAAAAAAAACGATTCCCTTCTCGGCTATATTTAAAACGGCCCAAAACTCTGTCGGTGTAAGTTACAATTGCTATGAAAAGTTTGGGCGGGGATAAATTGCAGCCTTCATAATGCACCACCGGCTGCGATAGGTCGAAGTTGGGTAGAACTAGTAATAATTTATTATATTTTACAACATTGCTCCTTGCTGAAGATTGGTTTTATTTAATTTAATTAGTAGATCCTAATCCATGTACAAATTATCGATATATAACGTTTAATGTTTTTGAAGCGTTGTTATACTAACTTGAACACTAATTAAAAAAGCAATTAGAAATGAACATAACATTTAAATATGAACACAAAATATAATAGAGTAAATATTTAAAAAAAAATATAAAAAAAAAAAAATTGGTACAATTATCATGCAAATTTTCAATATAAGTTTAAAGCTTTAATAGATAAGTAATTTTATATATGATTACTTAATTTAAATAAGTGATATGCAAGCTCAAGAGGCGCGAGAGAAGTTAAGTTTGAAATAATTATAATATTAAATAAATATTTTATAATATAATAATTATGTTTATTTTGAAATGTGTAAAAAATGTATTGTTTTATTCAATAAAAAAAACGGGTGAAATGCTGTAACTGTAAGTGGTTTTTTATACGTGTAAAATATGAGACTTAAAATTTTTATATCAGTTGAATGACCTTACTGAATCATTTTATACATGCTTGCTATGATTTTTCTTACCCATTCTTCTCGGTGGAATCTCATCGATTCAAACGTATTTGTTAAAGCCTATTGGAATAAAGTATATTTTAATTAAGTAATAATAATGTCCTCCAGACCGATTTCGGCCACGGCGGCCAATGTCAAGAGAGATTAACCAACTACGCAGGAGATATTATAGTGCACAAGTATGTGCGCAAACACAAGTGCACTCTCTATTCCCTAACTCTCATAATCCGATGGGACAGCAATCCAACACGACCGGAAAGAGTTCAGGCGCAGGACCAACGGCTTTACGTGCTTTCCGAGGCACGGGAGTGAAAACACTTCCAACTTCCAGACTCCGGGCTGCTACTGAGAATTTTCTGACAAAAAAACCCAATAACTTTTTACTGGCCCGACCTGGGATTTGAACCCAGGACCTCCGGGTCTGCGTCTTTACATCAAGCCATTAGACCAACGAGGCAGTCAAATTAAGGTAATTAAGTTTTTCAATTATTTTTTTAATTATGTAATAAAAAAATAAATATTGATGTGAAAAACTTGTTTTGTCAGGCTTTCCTACAACTGAATGTAGATAAACTTAAAAAGATAAAACTTAGCGAACCACATGATTTGAGCTAAATCGTTAGATACATGAAATAAATATATATACAAAATACTTATTTAATATCATAGGCTAAAATTCTACCGTTTCTTCTTATTTCCGCTATTTAAATCTCACATTAATCCTGTTATCCCCCTTCCTATTAATTCCATTCTTTATTATCTTAACATAATCTTCTCCTTAGATATTTATAAAGGACCTTCATATATATTGAAATGTTTAGTACTATGTATGTCTGCCTTGTTGGTCTTGTGGCTTTTTATAAGGCCGCAGACCCAGAGGTCCTGGGTTCAATTCCTAGGTTAGGCCAATATCCATCCAAAAGTTATTGAGTTTTTCTGCCAGAAAATTTTTAGTAGCAGCCCGGATTCTGGAAGTTGGAAGTGTGTACACTCCCGTACCTCGGAAAGCACATAAAGCTGTTGGTCCTGCCCCTGAACTCTTTCCGGTCGTGTCAGATTGCCGTCCCATTGGATTATGAGAGTTAGGAAATAAAGAGCGCACCTGTGCTTGCGCTCACACTTGTGCTCTTTAATATGTCCTCCTCCAACTAAATCTATGAAAGTTGTGTTGGTGCCATTCGTTGGATTGTTAAAATAAAAGTAGAATAGTATGGAATGGAATATGTTTTATTGTACATCAAAATAATAACACAATCATACAGTTATAAATACGAAACACACGAAGGCTATGTACAAAAAAATCAAGGCTATGTACAAAAGGCGGGCGGGCGAAATCGCTAATAGATCTCTTTCAGACAACCTTTGGCTACAGAATATGATAATTAATAAAACGGTAATACCGGACGTTTATAAACCAAATAATTATAAAAGATAAATAATTCATATAAAAATATTATACATGTGTGTACATGAATAAATATATATTATGCTTATTAATTTATTATTAAGGGTTATTTGTGCTGACCACTAGTTTATTCAAAAAGTAGTATTTTTATATTATAGTATGTCACAATATTTTTCGTTTGAATCAAAATGTCAGTACAAAGTGTAACCGCAAAACAGCAATAATTAGTAATGTTTCACCTTGAAGGGTGAGTGAGTCAGTGTAATTACAGGAACAAAGGACATAACAACTTACTTATTTACCAAGGTTGCAATGACTATGTGAAATATGTTGTTGATGTTGATGATTTCTTGTGTCAATGTGCCAATGTATGTCAAAGTGAGCGATGGTGACCACTCTCGGCAAAGCCTATATATTAGTTAAAAAATCATGTATAGCTTAGTAAGTTTATAATTTTCCAAAGCGGTAAGCATCTGTAGCCCCTGAACTCTGATATTTCATGTTGGGATACTAAATTTTAGTACCTTTTTGGTATAATTTGGTACCTACATTGAAATAATTGGTGTAGTCGATATTGTTAAATTTTGAAATTGACAAACTTTTCAGCACAACATCTATTGAAAACAATTCAGAGGTTCTTGTCCTCGGACAAGCCTCATGTCCTCTAAATCACTTTTGAAGTGGGAGTCATCCGTTAAAAATCTCGTCTACCAACCACTGGGACTTTACGGCTCTTTAGTTGAATGTGATATAATAATACAATTATTAGTATAAATTTACGTTAAAATAAAACACCCATAAGCTTTTATACGGATCGATCAATAAAGAGTAAATATTTTGATAATAGTTGATGGTTCTAATAATTAATTATTAGAATTAGACAAGTTTTTTTGCCAAATAATGCAGTCTCATGTTGTAATCAACTATTATTTCTCTATACTATATTTTGCATAATTTGTATTTTGTGAAGACACACGTCGTGAGGTGAAAGCTTACGTGAGTTAGATAAACATCTTCCTAATCTATTGTATTCACCAACCCGCTTTGGTGGAATGAGCTCCAAAAATCTTCGAAAGAAGAGCAGTGGGTTTGATTTAGTTGAGATTTTTTATTCACTCTTCGAAAATTAAGTAAATATTATAATAACAATAATATAACTATATAATAATGATAATGTCCACGTTTTGCGCAATACAAACAATAAATAGATATAAAGTTATACATAAATTGGCATGTATTTAGGTAGCTGAAGGATATAAAATATTTTTTTTATTATTTATTTAATTGAGAAACATACAGCATAATATAATACATAAACATTTGGTGACAAAATAAGTCTTACATAGGCCAACAAAGTTTTCACTTTTACATTCAAACATGGAGTGAACCTAACAATCACAAGTTAACAATTAATTAAAATATGTAAAGTCAAGTATTTAAAATGTAACATAAAATTATACAATAATTTCCCATTATAGACTTATATTAATAAAATTGCTAAGAACTTTTTGTTTTTAATTTATTAAACAGAATCATTTATGTAAAAGTATTACCAAATGTGCAATGTTATTTATTATTATTTTAAAAACAAGAGATATTAAAATCAAGCCGAAACCGCACACTATACATTCGCATTTTCACCGTGTTCCCAAGAAGCAGCCGTGGCCTAGCGGCTACAGTGCCCGAAGGAAACTCTCGTCCCTTTGAGCGCGAACGTGCGTATTAATTGAGGTGGTCATATTCGTACTGGACTAAAGCATGTCTCAGTATAAATATGGCATCTCATTATATATTTTTTTCCTATTCATTATTTTTGAAATGAATATAAATATAATATTTAACATAAATTATTACATTAATTACCAATAAATTTTTAAATTATTTTTTCATTGTCAAAACGTGAAGTCTTGTACATGATGTTTATAATTTTCCAATACGTATTTCTATGAAGTTGTTTCTGATTTTATTATGACTAGTATAACAACTGAATGTATAAACGTGATTTGTTAAATAAGTATCTTCGGAGTTTGATACTCAAGGCTAGCAACTGTATAGGCACGATTTTATTGCTTCAAAAATATTTTTTCAAATGGTATAAAGCGTTGGTATTATTATGTATCCGTGTCTGATTTTAATTTCGTTTCGTTGTGCAAGATAAATTTATTTTTAAAAATATATTTATATTCAAAAATGTATTATGCTCAAATGTTTGTTTTAAAATAGAATCATATAAAATTGGAAAAGTAGAGTAAAGAACAGCGGCTTCATTTGATCCTTTATTTACCATTGCTGATTCGCCTTCAATTCTATCGAATTACTACAATATGGCGGCCTAACATCATGTTGTTTTACATATAGATAATAAATAATAAATTAAACATAAGTTTAGGTAAAATTGTAAATAAAATTAACTAAACATAGTAGAGTTAGCAAAATTTTCCTACTCTATAAGACACATGGGGTCCGATTGACCCCACGCCAGGTGCTTCGGGTCGTGTGGCAAATTTAATCAACGCTGAGGCTAGCGAACACTCATAATGGAGAATGAAAACTAGGAAGCCACTGAAAACAAAATAAGAATAATAATTACAACAGTTGCATATACATGACAAAAAACGAAACCTTTAAATCCACTTGGACTCCACTCGACTAATTAAAGGTTAACTACGACTAAAGTTTAAAGTAGAGTTTTTAAAGGTATATAATATTATGAAGCGATTCAAACTGATATTCCAATAACTCCATGGTTCAGTCATCGTTGCGGGGATAGTAAGGTCACTTCCATAATATTTAATCGCCATTTCGGACACGCTAGTACCAGGAAAACTTACAAAAATTAAAATTTATGATGCAATATTTATTACGGTTTAAATAAAATAATTAATCAATCATATATTTTTTAATATTCTTAACTTCTAGATCCTTTATACAAATGTCTTCCCTTCGTTTAACGTCGTCTAGATTAAATTCCTCCCTATATTAGCTTACTCCCCATTTATGAAATATTCAATTACAAATAAAATAAATGATTGTGTCTCTATATCATTCAGAAGTTATATTCCAATAATAAATTCATTTAATTATTATCATTATCATGTCGATATCAAAACTGTGTTGTTTTACTCATATTTTCAGTAATAAGATTTGCAACCGATTAATCTGCTACGTATCTTCTCTATATTACGTGACATTGGCAGAATATTTTACGCTCAACAAGCGTTCGTATGCGCCGAGAAAGATAATAATAAAAAAAAACAAACAGCTACTGAGCAAATTAATTTAATGCCATAGCGTATCGTTACTTTTCTCAAATCCAGTTGGGGTAAATTTGAACGGTAAGTCACCCACAGTTTTACTACCCTTTTTATTTATACAAGGGGACCAAGTGCATGAAATGATTACAGATAACGATACATAAATCACAAAGGACATTAGTGATACATGCATTTTAAAGTCAAATATTTTTTACGATGTAATATAAACGAAATTATTAAAAAGATGTTTACGTTATTTCATTTTGATAAAATACCTGAAATAATATTCTCTGTTGAATGTTTATTGATACAATACCGCATTTTTGTTTACGTAAGGTAAGCGCAGGAATGCTGATATTATATTGAGGAATCTGGTGGGCAAAATGAGTTTTATTTTTGCATTAGATACTGTGATGTCTTTTAGGTTCAAATTGCAAAAACAAAAATGTTCAAGCTAACCACTTCGATTGCACTAGTTTATTATAAAGTTTTGTTTATAGGTAAAATATTAATGACTATGAATGAATGATTTTAATGCCAACCTGTTTTGTCCGATATTTAATAATACTTATCTTACCACGAGTCTATATTTTCGTATCACGCATAATTTTAATCATCTTTCAATTTGATTTAAACTTGGAACTTATTATTTATAGAATTGATATCATGTGACAAATAGTTTTACTGACGATTCGGATATATTCAAATCTTTCAAGACAATATATATTATTAATACATATTTTCTTGTATTTGGAATCAGTTTCCAAGATGAGTTATCCTATGAACTTTTCTGTACCCCAGAACTTTTTTTGCAACGTATATGCAAAATTTCATAACAAAGGGTTAAATAGTAAAGACGAGAAAGAAATATTTCTCGAATTCAAAAAAATCTTGTAACTACATTTTTGTATCTTAGGGAATTTGAAGCCAGTATTGTAATATTTGACTTACGATTTATAAAAAATACGTAACATCTCTCAAAAATGACATAATACATCACAGTACTATAAATGATTTTACATGGGCACCTATACAATTACGTAATTTAACTTAGAACTTTCTTAGAAAAAACTGATTAAATATTTGTGCAGAACCGGTGTCATAACTTGATATTTAAGGATGTCCTTAAAGAAGCTAATGAAAGGCGTGGCTCCGGGTGTCTTGCCCGCGGATGGTTTCTTAACTCGAGATGAAGATGTTTTGACTCCATATCAAGCGGCATGTACAAAAAGATTTGGCCTGACATTACAAATAGAACAAGATAATTACTTGTTACGACATCCTGAGGTTATATCGTATTTATCTGATATTCTAATCGAAGACTTAAATTATATCTTATGTGCAACATTATCTCAAACATACTAGTATAGTACTCTTAGAGTTATATGTAGTTCTTGATTTATAGTGACCATTCATCTCGAGTTCAGCGGTGAAGCTAAGCAACGTGAAGAAACATGCTGCACCAAATACTCTGACATTTGTATATCTGCCATTTTGCATCGGATCATTGTAATTGTTTAAGTTCTACGTTGTGATAATAAATATTTTATCTAATAATTTGATATTTGTAGTTAGGACTAGGCTTAACTTTGTCATATTATAAAAAAAAACCACAAACAGTAAAAGGAATAAATTAAATATTAATCACTCTACAAATAGTATTGTTAGGCTCCAAATAAAAAAAAACACTTAAAACCCTTAGTTCAAATATAGAAGGAATACACTTATTTATTGGTTGGCATATTAAATACTACCACCGGTTCGGAAAAGAAAATATCCAAAGAAGAACCAGTAAAAGAAACTACGGACCACGAGATTTAATATTTTTATACTGAAATATTTTAACGCGATTATGTAGGTATAGTATTTGTTTAAAATTAGGTACTCGCTATGCTTAAGGTTTTTATTAGTAAAATGGTGCAAAAAAATAAAAGAAAAGGAATACTAAAAGAAGCCGCTGAGCATTTCTTAAGGCCTGCCGAAGAACTCATGAGAGAAATAGAAGGGATAAATCTCCACTCGCGTACTGAAGAAAAACAGGTAATATTCTTTCCTACAAGTAGCTTAGCAATGCAATATGCAATTACTAGTCCGGTCCGTAGATTTAATCACCAACGATTACTTGCTTTGAATATTATTATTTAAATCGATTAAAATATCTTTAATTGAAGCTTGAACTTTCATTACAAATAAATATTATTTCCGCTTTTCCTGACGATAGGAAATACTTAATAATTAATTTATAGAATTTTTATTAAAACGCATTCAGTTGTTATTCTTAAAGTGTGTATAGATCAGAGATATCCCAGGGTCATCGCAAGCAGGACACACTTTTGTTTAAAGTCAGAAGCGAGACTTGTTACCATTAACTGTCGATTTTTGGTATTGCAGTGGTCGAGTTATTTCAATTTGTAAATCTTAGCCATTATTGTTTTAATATCTGAGTACGTGTGCCTAGTGCGATTTTTTTTACTATTCAATAGCGTCAACGCTAACTCCAATTTGTATGAAATTACAACATGTCTACACATAAACATCTAGTGACAATGATTGATACAAATCGGATTTAAGGTCAACGCCACCGAAAAAATAAATAAAAACACACTAGGTACATTCCTCCCTACGTAATAAACAAATGAATTTAGGCTACTTGTATATTTTCATGCGGAATTTGCCGATAAAAAAAAAATTTAATCTTACCTTATTTTAAACCTATTGATTCTCTTTGTAATTGTAAATTTGACAACGAATCACTGCAGTGGCTCAGTAGCAATGAAACAGCCAACAAGCCCAGTGTCTCAATAGGGCTCGACTTCGAGCTGTCTTTAATCCAGACATACCCTTACGATCTTGTTGAGCGGATAGGATTTGATCACAACTTTTATTAAAACGTTAAAAATAAATTTTAAAGGTTTCACAGATTTATGAAAATTTTCAAAATTAATTAATGATTAGTTTTGTGCTTATTTAATATTTTGTTGCAGATTCTCTTGACTCAGCCTCCTTACAATGATATTAATCTGAGTGATGATATAAGAAATATCGTAACAGCGTATTATCAACCTGAACCTCAGAAATGTCGTACTCCATCTGTTTCGACCATTAACACGGAATCATCCTCTTTTCTTTCAGACATGACGTCCGACACCACATTAGCAACTCCAGGTATGGCAAAATATGTCGATTTACAAATTAACTATTTACAAAGTAAAATAATTTGATCTTAAATAAAAAAAATCTTATTAAATTTATAGAACCAATACCCACGCCAGAACCGACTTTATCAGAGGCATTTATGAATTTAGTTTCAAATACAGTGGACAAAGCAATTTTTCTTCGTGTCGATGACGAAGCTTTGAACTATGATACGGCATATATTGAACTTTCAAAAGCAGTAGAAAATGCAATGGAGATACCAGTGACAGACATAAAAATGGATATTGTAGAACTCTTTAATAATGCTTACGAGAAGTTTGACTTCAATATCTTGGAAAAGGAACGTATCGGTAAGGAAACAAATTTGTGATATAACATTATCAGAATACATACCCATATTGTTTTACAACCAAATGAACCTTAAGTGCTCATAATATTATTTTAACTATTACGAGTAGCTATTTTCGTTTATTTAAATTTTTTTTATTTATCGGTAAATATTTACTCAACATCTGCTAGTCGTCGGACGCGATTAAATCACAATTGCGTCCGATGATTACAACTGCAGTTTTTCCTATACATTCTACGATATGTAACCTAAGTCAAAGTCACAATTATCTGTTTCTACATATTTATTTAAAAGGTAGTACTTAAACGAATATCGTCATTATTTTGTGGTTTAATCTTTGAATGTAACCCCTTTTAATTATTCTATTATATTAACTACAAATTATTATATTTCAGCTTTAATACTTTTTTATTTAATTACCTATTATACTAGAATATATTTAATAGGCCCGAGTCTTGATTGACTAACTTAAACAAAAAGTATAGTTAACTAAGTAACTAAGTCCACAATAACTTGTGGCTTAAATATTATATACACATAAAGCTCGAGGACCTTTTTGTGGGTAATAAATGAGTACTATAAATATGTTATTAATTTTTTTAGATATTGTTATCGAAGGGAACATCAAATGTATTTTTTAAATAAAATACAGGTAATGTTACTTGTTGTTATAAACTGCTTATATTATGTATTTTTTTTAATTGGTTAGGTCGTTTTAGGGTTTATTTGTTTCAAACAAACAATCAAATGTTTTCTCTTTACAATATAACTACATATATAGATTGCTTATTGACGAAACATTACGTGCAAGTACGATTTTAAATAAACCACTGACGGACGGTCAATATAAATATTTGCCTTATGACTATCCTTTGACGTGTAATTAAAAATGGACCAGTCGGCATGTCTACCTGATATATTTTCCAATTGATATATTTTTTTGAACTTATTTTTTTGGTAATTTTTTTATTGTAATATTTAAACAAGTTCATAATTACTTAAGGTTAAAACCGGACTTCTAATAAATTGTCAAAACATCTGTGCTTGATTCACCGATATATGTGATGCTGAAGCAGAAACTAGGATAATTAATATATACAATAATGTCTCTTAATATTTTATTTGTAATAATAATATGCTAGTGCAAATATTATTTTTTAATTTAATAAAATAAAAATTCAAAATTTTCTTCAAATCTTCGAGTTAACTTATATTCTAAAATCACTTACTCTTCTTACTTTTACTCAATCTACAATATATATATATATATTTTAAATACTGAAATAACTATTATTCTAACTTAAAGATCCTACCTATCATGACTAAGATGTTCATTTGACATACTCATAAAAATTTGCTTACCAGAGGTAAGAGAGAGAAAGCCAGAAATGATAAGTTATTTTATATACTATTTTTGTTATTATTTATTTAACATGCAAATGTCGTCATTTATAAAAATAATATTAACAACGTCGACAGGTCCAATGATAACTTCTGAAACAATTTCTTAAGGATATATTAAATGTTAGAAATATGATGTTGATGTTGAGTCAAATAAAGATTTTTTTTAAATGCACTTTAAATATTTATTACCTCACTTTGATGTCGTGATAATATTGCCTGATAAAGCTCACGAGAGCTCGAAGGCTTTTCTATACTCAAATGCGAATTGAGGCGTCGCCATGGCGATAGACGGTGTCGATGCGGTAACAGGACTCAGGAGTGAGTAGAGAAAGTAGAAGGAGGTCGAGTGAAAAGTTATAAATGATCAGTAAATTGTAGTCAACAGTACATATATGTCAGGATGTTATTATTATAATAAACATTTAACAATTACATAATTTTATATATCTATCTTTAAATTATTTACTTTTCAATTTTATTTTTATTTTTAACAAATAAAGTTTATTAGGTTAGGTTAGGTAATTAGTTAAAGAAGTGAGAAGTATTTGACGAAGATTTAGTCATAAATAAGAACGTACTTTTTTAAAATGATGTTGTAAGCTCTAGCGGGATTTAAATTATCGTTCAGAAAGTGACGAGTAATGAGACTAAGCCGTGAAATTGGAAGTCCAATTAAGAGTTCAGACTTTACATTTATTCTCAAGGTGCCTCTGATGTTGATTCTCAGATTGGTACGGAAATTCCCGTCTGTTACTACTTATTTTTTTGAAGTTATTTATAAAATTTCGTCAATTCGTGTGTTCATTTTTAATGTCACAAAACATGCTTTTAAATATTTGGTTTACACACAACACAATGTTATAACGCTTATAAATAATAAGATCATTAAAGAGACTGTCGAGCACATAGTAGGGTCTTTTCTAGGAACTTCTTCTAGGAATAATAATATTTGAATTAAATTATTTTAATAAAATCCCTTTTGATAAATCATAATAATATTTTATCGTTTAAAAATTTTAAACGTCTGCCGTATCCCTCGCATTATCGTACTGCCATTGTTATGACAAAACATGGTCTCACCTGCCATGACAAACGATGGCGAAACATATACATAAACATTTCTACAAATTATGAGTGTCTTAACTATCCGAAGGTTAACTTGAACACCATTAATGCTTTCTATTATTCTAGGGATATCATACTAAATAAATATTGTTCCTGTAGAAGTGTAGGCTGTGCCCACGCCACTTTATACTCAATTTTGCGCTTCGGTAAATAAAATAACTTACTGCTTAGTATATTTCATATATTGTGTGTATGCTCATTTATATGTATTATGATTATTTGTTTTATAACTTTATATTATTTATATTTTTAAACAGATTTAGACGTCTTTCCATGTGGTTGTCTGTATCATATAAAACGTTCATTGCATGCTTTTTTAATATTGTTAGTTGAAGACTTTTTTCATTATTTTTGTAACAAAGGTATTCGTTATTATTAAAAAAATATATTTTCAAATGTCATGAGTATTTAATTATTATTTTTTTAAAGAGATAGAATTCAAAAATCATATCAGAGACCTCGATACCTGCCTCGTCAATATTCTTTGAATTTATAAGAAATCTTATGGAAATGAATAGAATACTTTTTTTGAAGGGCTGTCAATTGAAAACGCTGACAACAAGCTAGCTGACCGTTTTTTGTTATCTTATTCAGCAATACAGATAGCGAACACTGGCAAAGCTAGTAGATAAGTTTACTGATCTTATCTTGTGCTACTAAAGTTACAGAAATCTGCATACGAAAATATTATTTTAGTAAAAAATAAAATACTTTACTTGAAGAATTGAAACTCTACATGCGGAGCAGCGTGATAGTATAAGCCTTCTCATTAAGGCTGGCATTTACAGGCTGTTACTTAAATTTTAAAACATCTTAAATATACTCAACTGGATTAAATTTAAATTCAATAACTTGTTATGCAAAAATAATACTATTTTTAATAGATACATTTCAAGTGACCGTTAACAAGCCACCTGATACAATAGACATAGGATGCCGGTCCGTAAGCGATGACTTAAATTAAATATTGCAATATTTATATATAATAGTACCGTTAATTCGGAATAAAAAATTAGAATGAAAGGAATTCAGAATACGCATAGCACTTGAACATCCTGAGTCGTTGAAGTGAAACATCCTTGGTATCGATGAAAGTATTAAAGTTCAAATTTAACGTTTCTATATGTAACGTTTGAGTAAAACATTTCTGACTCAAAATTTTCTCTTTCAATTATTTTGCATAGATTCATTTTTACACATATATATAGTTTTGGTTTTCGAAAATAATCTACCTTTCAATTTATCGTACGTTTGAAAGTAGATTCAATAGTATGAAACTGTTATGTTTATTAAGAATATAGTTTTACTCTTTTTTTTTTCTTGTATAACATATAAACATTTACCATTGAATTATTGAGGCTCGTATTTGCTTTCAGTCGCTGCAATAGCGTGGGAAAAACGAATGAGGAAGAAAATGAAAAGAACGTTGAGACGTCTAAATAATTTTAAAGGTAATACAATTGCTGTTATTTATGAGTAACGACTTTATCCATACATGTTAATTAGGGTTAAATAATGCTGTGTCTTCTGTTTAAATGTCATTATAATAATAGTAAAAATCAATAAATCAGTGTATAACTAAACAAATTTTATAAGTAAGGCCTTAAGATTATGTGAAAACACACATTTGGTAATAACTATTATTAACCAGTTCACAATTATCCATTTTATATTATAATATTAAATTGGGGTTTGAACCGCGTGTCCTATCGTCGTGGCCAAGAGCTGGGCTGAGGTCAGTCAGCTCGTGACCGCGACAAACGTTGGGCAAAATAATAAAGAAGGCATGATCGTGGTTAAAAATGGAGTACAATATATCAAATGGATGTTATATTATATTGCGAAAACTTGGAAGTGTTCAATAAAGAATACTCAATAATACGAATTAAAAAAAATCTTACCGTATTTTTAATTATTATATAATTTTCAATTGTATTTATAATTATTAACAATATATTTTAGACAATACTGTTTTTTAAATTTCATTTTCATTACTGATTAACTTTGGAAAAGTCCATAGATGTTTCAACTTCTTATAACTAGTACTTCTTATACTATTAGTCGTGCTTACTTTAGAAGGAAAAATTAAGATGTACGCAATAAAAAAGATTGTATTAATAATCTAAACATCAAAGAGATGCTTAAAAACATTGAATATCAAATGTACGCGCGATACATGTTTGCTCCGTCGACATAGGACTGGATGTTAAAATAACATAATTTAAGGCCTATTATTTGCAAGGAGTCTGCAGCTTTAGTCCTATACACAAAGGGCGTTGAACGCCCTGTTCAATGTAATAATGCCTTTAGGATGTTGTTGAGGGTGTAGCGCTTCCAGCATATTTGCGGAAGCTCGTACCGATGAATTTACTGAGTAATTGCACAAAAAGAAGTTATATTCACTCTCGAAAAGAATAAAATAGAGCACCATAGTGAGGGCAGGGAAATTTGATGGCTTTATTTTGAAAGGCGGCTCCTAAGCAAGAGATCGATTTTAATTTATTCGGAGGTATATTATTGATTATACACATTAACAGTTGAGAATATTGTTTGAAATAAAGTTTTTGGATTTGATTGGCAATAAACTATTGCAATTATTAAAACTGTCAATGAATAATAAGAGATATGTATTATTATTTTATGAAGTATACAAAATCTCCTAAATTTAATATACTAATATATATGAGGTAATTTGTAATTTTAGGTTACGAGACGCCTCCAACCCCTAAAAGCGAGATCTCGTCCCATGAGAGTTACAAAATACCGCCGCTTCGCCCTTGCATGTGTCACCCGCAGTTTAAATATAACAGATATCCAAAGGTTGCTTAAGTTTATTTTTTAGAAATTTACCACTATATTTACAAAAGTACACGAACGTTTTACTTTTGTATTTAAATTAGATATATGAATAATATTTTTATTATTAATTTTCGCTAAGAATTAAAAATAATCAATATATATATATGCTCTCCTCATAAATTATACATATATTTAAGGAATTCCCTTTAAAGTTTTGTTTATATACATTTACATATTTATCCAGGACCGATTTGGCATATACTTGCCGAGTGAAAAGATATTTAGTAGACGTAACGTGACTGTTACACCGGCTGTATCAGAGTCGAGCGATGAAGAACAAAATAATTAAATGTCAAAAATAAGTATTGTTTTCAAATATTCAATGTTTGTTATTTTGTAAGTTTTTTTGTTTGTTATGATTCACATTGTTTTTGGTTTTAATTAAATACTTTACCTCAAACTAAAAGAAACATTTTTTGTTCAATCAAGTTCTCTGACGTTCAGCTTAGTACACGTGACATGTCACGGGTGGTTTCTCGTTGGTTTTTGACTCATAAAACCTCCAGTCCACGTTGCCACGTGCCCGCGTCCTGCGTCCAATGGATGAACGTGTGCGGACCCAATTTGGGCGCTTTTGTCATTGGTATTTAAAAAAACGTTTACGTTACCATTTGAAGTGTCAACTTTGATAAATTACAAAAATCATTTGAATTTCAAAGTAATATTAACTAATAAACACGGTTTTATTTTTTAATTTGAACTTAGAATATATTTTTGTCTTTTATAAAGAAAAGAAATTTAAAATTAAAATAAAGGGTTTCCTGCAAACAATCTGCTTAACAGATTTGAATTTTTCTGAGTAGAATACAAAAGAATGATTTCATTGTTTAGGTGGTAATGGATTACCGGGTGTTTATTTCAAACATGAATACTACGAGACGTCATAATAATTACTTAAATAAATTAATAAAGATACAGGCATTGTCCCAGTGGTAAGGATCTCTTCTCCTCTTGAGGATACGCAGCTTTAATGTATGTTGCTGCGGCGGTTGGTTGTGTTGGATACACATGTGGCAGAAACTCATCCAACACATACAAGCGTCCATTATAATGTTATCCTTCACTACCGAGCACAAATATTTTTAAAAACAACTCGGCTGTGTTGTTCGCCGCATTCTTTGGATAGTTTGGATTGACATGTTCTTCCTCATATTTAACCTCTGGGTCTTTGGCTTCAATAAATCAAAATAATCTTTTTATTGCATACAAGAGCTGGTTTAATGTTATAATATGAATATAATAATCATGTTTATTATATATACCATTCGATTTTTTTAAATTTAAATATAAATCTTTAATAATTTAAACTTTTACTTTATTTCCGTTTTATAAAGCTGTCTCGTGAAGCGATTTGCAATAATTCTTAATTTAACGTTTTTTGCATAGCAAATATTAGAGCCTAAAATATGAGACTACCTATATTGAACGCACCCCAATACTCGTTTGACGCTTGTCGAGTGATAGGCGAACACTAAGCATACATTACAAACATATACGCGTCGAATAATTATAATTTTAAACTAAATACTAAAATAAAATAGCAGTTAATACTTTTGTGTTGGAGCTGAGATGGCTCAGCGGTAAGAATGTGTGAATCTTAACTGATGATCGTGGGTTCAAGCCCGGGCAAGCACCACTGAATATTCATGTGTTTCATATAATTCATCTCGTACTATGCGGTGAAGAAAAACATCGCGAGGAAACCTGCATGTGCCTAATTTCACTGAAATTCTGCCACATGTGTATTCCACCAACCCGTATTGGAGCAGCGTGGTGGAATAAACTCCATACCTTCTCCTTAAAAAGGGAGAGGAAGCCTTAGCCCAGCAGTGGGACATTAATAGGCTGTTACTGTACTATACTGTAATAATCCGATTAGTTTCGACAAAAAAATATCAGCATGTTTTCTTAACTTAACTTAATTTTAATTATAAATGTATACAGTAACATCTAAAGTAAAAGATCCTGTTTTTCAATCAATCCCTAACTTCCATGTTACCACTATTATAAGGGAAAAATACATTTCTAGTACTTTTTTTCCTGCTTCAAACTTTATATTTTTACAACCACCAAGTTGGTTTACTGTTACATGATTGTGTGCATTCGTAAAATTATTTTTAGCTGCAGATATACATTAGACCTAATAAATTGTTAAGGATACTTGCGCATTTAATTAAGTTGACTGCATAAAGGTGGCTTGTCATCCATTGAGCAGGTAAAATAATAAGTGAACAGATTTTTAATTATCAAATAAAAATTTATATAATTTAATTATTAAAAATGTTGCATTACCAAAACAACTATAAATAACGTTAAAATTCGAATTATTTTACTTCTTGGTAGGGCTGTGTGCAAGCCCGCCAAGGTAGGTACCACCTACTTATTCTACTACCAAATAGCTATACATAGTACTGTTAAATTAAATTTAAAGGGTAAGTGAGCCAGTATAACTGAAGACACAAGGGACAAACTTATTGAACAAATCACATTGTTATACTCAGTTGTCATATCAGTCAGAAACAACTTCTTACAAATAGACATGAAACATTTAATCCAGTCAAAATTGATAAAAATGTTGTCTTAGCCAAACGTAGCATAGAGCTAAAAATTGGTACAGACGTTATATAAGCCATTACAAATGAAATGACAAAAGTCCCTTTCGATCCTACTTCTGCAAAAAAAAATATCCAAGTTCAATAGTAAAAAATCAGGTTATTTCCATTTTTCTCTGAAACGGTAAGTTTTATCGTAAAAGTAGATTAGACAAAAGTTGTGGATCATACAAATTACCACAAAAATAGTTCAGATACTTATTTTCGCACGAATCACTATTCCTAAGATATCACGGTTGTAAAAGTTGAAAAAATCATATTCTGCATAATATGCACCTATATGCAGCCTGTATACGTCATCGGACACTCTATTAAGAAAAAATAAGAAACTATTGGTTTGTGTTACTCACACACTAAATTTAGTGTGTGAGAAAAATAGTTTTGAGCCAATTCAAACCCTACTCCTGCCTGCTCCAGAAAAACTGCTTAATGCTATTTTTTGAAACTGCAAGAACGTTACATCAACTGCTGTTGTAAGAACTGTGGCCTTTTTTATATTTGCCGGGAAGGTAAATGACTACTCTACCTGATGGTAAGCGGTTACAGAGTCCGTACGCGACGATGGCCTGAACAATCGGGAAGAATGTTCTGCACTAGCCACCCCCACCTTGCTGACCCACAAGACGCCTCTTCACGGTTCCTTTGCAAGAACACAGGTTATAAGAGGAGATGAATATGTAAGCTGGTAAAGAATTCCATTTTTTGGAAGTGTAACAAGGAAAGGAGTTGCCAAATTACTTTGTGTGTTAAGTTAAAGTGTGTGGAAAGTTAAATGTCTATTTTGACTAGACTAATCATGTACATAAGATTTGGTGCGTTGATAATAAATATGCCACCTTCGCCAATCGATTTTTTTTATCGATTAAACAAATATGCAGATTATTTTCTTTATAGAACACTCATATTGTACTTAAACAAATAACAATCACAACGTCATCATTCTTCACAGTCGGAATGAAAGCACAAAAATAATTACTATTACTTAATAATTGATTTGTAAGTAATATAATAATGAATGTTAAATATGATATTTATTATCATATCAAAAATAATAAATAGAAAAAAAAAACATAATGAGATGCCATATTTATACTGAGACATGCTTTAGTCCAGTACGAATATGACCACCTCAATTAATACGCACGTTCGCGCCCAAATTGACGGGAGTTTCCTTCGGGTACTGTAGCCGCTAGGCCACGGCTGCTTATTGGGAACACGGTGAAAATGCGAATATATAGTGCGCGGTGTTGGCTTGATTTTAATATAACTCGTGGTTTTAACATTATTGTAAATGACAATGCAATTTTTTATTGCTATCTCAAGAGTGATTTTATCTCAAAATGTAAAAAAGCAAAAAAAAAAGTTTTTATTGCTATTTTACATAAGACTACTTAGAAAATGTTCCGCCAATAATAAAAAAAATGGTATATTGTTTCCTTAATTTACCAAAATACCCGTTTCAATCTGCTCTTCGATGAAGAGTCATGAAATTTTATTTTAATTAAAATATATTTATCTTAGCTCACTTATATATACCCTAAGTTTTTTATCAATGCTACGCAATACGACAGTAACCAATAATATGGATGATCTGCATGTAGCTTATGAGACCATAGGTGTTTTGGTGGGCGATTTAACACTCCAATGTCCTAATCGTAGTGATGCCTAATGGAGTGTACCCAAATTTTATCGATACATTTATTATTAGTTCTACATTGCTAATATAATTCAATTAATAATTAAGTTATTGAGAAATAGCATGATACTGCATTATTTGGCAAAAAACGTGCCCCCTTAAATTATAAATCACATCAAGTATTATCAAAATATTTACTCGATCGATCTAATAATTATTAATTATTTGCTATTACATCACGTTTAATTTTATTGTTTTTTAATGTTTTACTTAATATTTTAATTATATATATTTTATTTTATAATTGTAGGATTTTACATTTTAACAAGAACAAAAACACAAAATATCGTTAATACTTCTTACGATTCCCTAGCTGTCCTTAATTGTATATGTGTGCGTTAAATGGCTGTAGTTGACATGAGATTGCCTCAACCATTTCATGTATGTGTTCTATTAGATAATGTATTTATGTTGTTACTTATTTCAATGAGTGTGTGAAAAGTTTTTAAATGTGTGTCGTTCTTATACACTTGTTTTTGTGGTAGCATTTAGGCGGAAAATGAGCGGGAACTTGGACTCTAATTAAACTAATACGCAACGATGGCATCTCTAACATATGTATATGATTCGATTCAATGATTTAAAAAATATATAGTTACCTATATTTTACCTTAATCAAACACACAAAAAAATATTCCACGAGAACACACGTACACATTATTTTACGTGTAATGTAAGTAATATTTTATTAAACAGTCACGATTTTTTTTCGATATTTACATAATGGTATAATGTAATCTCTTATGATTTAATGATTTCAGCGTCATAATTGGTACACTTTCTTTATTCACACGATAGCATTTTGTTTTGTTGTTGTTATGGTGACGAGTGTCATAAGACATTGCTATAAAGCAATACATCAAAAAACGATCCAATTAGGTCATTTTTGAGTCTACAATTTTTTTATATATTATAGGTAGATGGACTTCCATATGGGCTACCTGATGGTAAGTTGTCACCAAGACCCGTAGACATTGCAATTGTAAGAAATGTTAACCATCGCTTACACCCCAATGCGCCACCAACCTTGGGAACTAAGATGTTATGTCCCTTGTGTCTGTAATTACACTAGCTCCTAAGTACTGCTATTTTGCGGTAGAATATCTGATGAGTGGGTGTTACCTACCCAGACGAGCTTGCATAAAGCCCTACCAGTGTTATGTGTGTACTAATTGCGTGTAATGATATCAAATTTGCTTCTTTTTACATGTATAATATTATTGATGAGATTTATTTTCCATTGTAGTTTAAGTCATTATAAATAACACATTTTGATGTGATGAAATATCAGTACTTCCCCGAGTTTGATTTCAAAATCTTCGTTAAGGTTTGTGTATTCTAGCAAATCATTTCTGGGTTTTAAATTATATCTACTATATCTAAACAAATCTGCTGAACGTATCACACCTTTTTTGTGTCTTTGATGGGTTAAGATTGGTGCGATTTGGTAGCGGTGCGATCGTGTACTAAAATATATATTAACTAAAATAAGAATATCTTTCCATCTTTATGAAGTCATTTTGACTTATATATATATATATATATATATTATATATTTTGACAAATAATTATATTTTATAAAGCCATAATATAAAATTTACCGGGATAAGCTTCAGGCTGTACATAGAATTGAACTGAATCAGTATTTGCGTTCGGAATATGTTATATATTCGACGGCTTATAAATAATATGATATGGAATATTATCAAGATAAATAATTAAAAAATGTTTCTATATATAATTATTTTACATCAGCAACGAAACGTTTTTTCGAGTTGATGATGATCGTTCCTGCGATTTAGGTAACGTTTCTAATGGGAACCCTTGAAAATTACTTAGTAGACAATTCTGTTATGTTATATAAGTAAAGGGACACAGTCACCGGAAATTTAATAGTAACGTTCCTGTCGAGTTATTGAATTAAGCTTGGCAAATGTGCTTTTTTCTCGAGTTATTTTATATCAGGATGACTCGTTGAGTTGAAATATGATTAATCAGAATCTAATCTAATCTAAAATTATCCAAACAAAATATCGCTTTTTGTGCAGGCTGTAGACGCTTACCACTTATACAGACTTGTGAAACGTAACATGAAATGTATCATTTTGCCTTTCATTGCATGTTCGCAAGCGTGGACGTGTAGCGCGTTTTTACCGCGCATTCACTTTATTGTTATTATTATTTCAAACCTCCGCAGTCTGTACACACTATTATACATTTTTATTTTCGCTAGTATAATCTTTATTTTTTGAGTTATTGATCTAATATTTATGTTTAGTTTACCAAATACTAATGATTGTGTAAAAACAATTGCACAGGTCTTTGTGCGGCAATTATAATTGACCGGTCATATTTTTTAGTTAATGATTTAGGTACCAAAGTTACTAAATAGTGCTAAATAGATACTAAATGCTGGTAGTATTTTAAAGCATGTAAATATCTCTCACTTTGTACAGTCGTCCTGATGCACGCCAAAATACTTGGAATAATTTTCAATATTTCCCAAACATTGATGTGATAAATGCCATTCGCTGAAAATTTGAATGTAAATAAACTTATATAGTAGAACATAAATTATTTATTTGAATTAATAAATGGTAATTTATAACATTTTACTTCGAACTGATTATGAATTAACATCATATTATAAATAAATAATAATAATATATCTTGTATTTAAACGTTCACATCTGTTATAATATAAATATTTTCTCCATTGTAGAGAAAAACGATTAAAATATTGAGATGATTTAGCAAAACTCTACCGACCAACAAAAGCCGAAACAAGGCATTTTTTACATAACCCTTAAAAATAAATATAATAAATATATTTCATTATCTATGTACCTACTTTTGGTTTTCACCATTTATTACATATCCAACAAACATTGCAATATAAATAAATGGAACATTTTACAATTAGAGTAAAAAATTAAGGCGATAAGGGAGAAACAAAATAATTCTTAATATTCCCCTATCCAAAATTGGTTGCCAGCAATTCAGGCCGGTGATACTTACGTATGACAAACATTGACAAATACTAACGGCCGTACATAGAAACGTAAAAGACAGGATTTATCTCTTTCTTTCAACATTTATTATTATCATTAATTTGACACGAGTGAACAAGACAGCATTATCTCCTAAGCGACAGCATTAACTCCTAAACGACAATCATATGTAAAGCTATTAGTGACTTATTTAACTCGAGTGCGACTCTGTATCACGAGTCACACAACTATAAATGTATGCCGGTTACTATATTTAAGAAATGGTTTGTTTAACTTAGGGATGATAAAATTGTCCACGCGGCGGTAGCATAACACTAAAACGTCGCTATAAAAATCGCGTATATGTGACGAAGAAACAAAGGAACCACTTTACGTTAGAACGAACGAGCATTAAACAAGTATATATTGTTGGTATAATTAAAAACGATAATCTGGCACTTGCACATATGACGTTTCCTCCAAACGTTTCGTAAAATATGGAAACCGGACATAAATCTCAATTGAAATTAATTTGAAAAATATATATGTCAAGGAAAAAATAAGTTCACACATCTATTCACACAAACATCGATTTTTATTTTACTTTACTGTTTCACGACAGTTAAAAAAATACTAAAAACTGACGTAAGACCTAAAATATTTAAGAACTGTATTCGTTAAAAAACAAACGGTTATTTAAGTCGTAGCTACATTTATATTTTCTCTAATATATATTGGTAACAAGGATAATATTTTTTTACATAACAACTAGCTATATAATAATAACATAATATTTACTTCTACGTTTAGCTTAAGCTAGGAAAATCAGTATGGAACAAAAAATCAGTAGCTGAAATAAATTGACGGAAAAAAATTATCAATTAGCTGTTGCCTTCTTTTTGCACATAGCTTCAGACTTATCTTCCTTGCCCTCCCCAGAGAGTATAGCTTTAAAACTGAATGGCTTAAATGGATAACCGGCACCGGTATAAAATTTGCTCATAAATTCAACCCTGCAATCATTTTTCAATTGTTTAACGTTTTATTAATTTTATTTTTACGTATTATAAATATATGTATTTTTTATTATCGCTTTATTGTAACCAGTCCCACCGCCTATATAAATCTGCTTCTAAAAAGACTGGCTCTCTCTTCACTTGTAACTAGAGTTCGATAGCGTTTACTTTAACTGCGTTTTGTATCGAATTCCAATTATTGTCACTATACTGCACTGCCTTCATTCCATACAAATCACAGTTAATGTCAACGCTATATAAAATTAAAAAAACTCGCACTAGGCACAGAGCACCGCAATTATACTATACGTAGAGTGACTACTGAAGAGTCACCCACCCCGCTTAGCCCGCACAACGTTTTACCATCACAAAATTACTTTGAAATATTTGTTCATAACATTAAATACAATATGTTTTATTTAATGTTAAAACTTGGTTTTAAGTTATAACGTAAACTGACACGCACACGTGCACGCATACAAACCCGTCCAAGGATACGCTGACGAAATGACAATGCGTTAAAAATATATTTTTAGTCATATCTGGCTTCTTCAAATAACGTAGATTGATAGAAGGAGAAATAGGTAGAAAAATTCACAACATTACTTATAAACATTATTTAGCTTGTAATTTTAGTAATTAAACAATACTGTATTATTAACCTATAATAACAAAAGCCAAATCAGTGTTTAACTAAATAGTCACTAAGCAAAGATTATAAGTAATGCAGCAAAATTTTAACAATGAAGCATTAATTTTTCTATCACAATAATCAGATTACGAACTACAATTTCATTTTTAGTTTCTCATTATTTGAAGGAATTATTAATATTAATATATTATTTATATCTTAGTATAGATATGTATGTAAAGGTGCACAATAAATATATTCATTCATATATTACCAGTGTAATCGCAATGTATGGAGAAAGGCTGATAATCCCTCCATAACAACTAAGATCGAAAGACTGAATATAGCCCAAATTGCAAATATTATAAAAATTTTAGGTCCTCCGGCTAGTGATGTATCCCGAAGACCAAGTTTTGCAAATATCATTACCCATAACATTTCCGATAGTTCTGAAATCATTAATATTATTATAAAACTAGAATAAATATTAATAAAATAACATTAATTATTGATTAAAAATTATAAGCTTTTGTTTTTTGAAATCGCTAATATAACCTTTATTTTTAAGTTAGTTATCTAATAAAAAATTATATTTAGGTACCACCAAATATTACAAAATGATGCAAGGCCAAATGCACAATACGGAGCCGTTATGCGAAAATCATAAACGGCTGGTCGTCTGTACATCGAAAAGACTGGCCATTATTAACATATAATTTCAATAATAATATCATAGGTACCAAATATTTAAACAAAGGTACTAAATAGGCATTGAATCCTGGCCCATACTTTAACGCTGATCTATCACTTAAGTCACTATGATGCACACCGGACTACAGCTCAGCAACTATTAAGCTCTACTTAAGCAAACTGTAACAACTTGACAAAATATACGGTCAAGAATTTCAACCGGAAACGAGTTATTAATTTCAAGTGCGTCCATATTCGAATGAAAGCAAAGGCACAAAACGTTTGTTTTTCTTTCGTTTATGAAATCTTTGACGTTATCAAACTTTGCATAAATATACGAATTATTAAATTATAATTAAAAAGTTTGTGGGCAAGATTTACATAGACAATTTTGTATAAATACTATTATATAGAAATATAATTCAGACATGCTAAAGTATGACGGTGACGTCATCACTTCAGGTATGACTTTAAGTGTTAAGGTACCAAAATGATTATTTCATTGTGCAATATACTATAGTCTGTACTGTCGCTAAGCCTCATTAATTAGTTGCCCAGAAAGCGAGTAGCTTGTATCATCGAATATTGAAAAGGCTTTTTTATTATTATTATTGTATAAATTGAGATTTTAATAATAAATAAATTCGTTACGTTCATGAGCGAGTGACAGCGCCCACAGACGAAGATAAGAAGCTGTGTGAGATATAGTACTCAGTACGAATTCTATAGTGTGTACAGCTTGATGGATCATCAGTTCGCTAAAAGATGTAGAGTATTTGGCCACATCCTTTAGTATCTTTTCTTCCGCCCGTTTATTATCGGAATCACGTCGTTGATATCTACGAAATTGACTAATTCGTTTCTGTAACAAAATGCTCCATCATTTAAATAGGTTTATTATTAAAACGTTATTAAATTTACAAAAAATCGAATACCGCAACCGAAATGTTCATATAAACTTAAATAAGGCTTAAGGATAAATATTCGACTTTACCAACGCCTCTTCCTTTTTCTTTTTATAAATTTTGTGTAGATAAACCGGCGTTCCGAATAGTATTATAGGGACGCAAATAACCCCTATTATAACTAAGAGTCGCTGAAGTTGTTCCTGACTTTCAAACATGTAAGCATTACAATCGTCCTCTACTGGCTTCGAAGTAGATAACAATACCATATCGATGAACAAAATAAGAATCAGAGGAGCACAGCCAGCTCCTCTTTTTAGTTCGACTGAAAAAAAAGCTCAAATTATCGTTTATAAGTTATATTTCCTGTTGTATCTTTCTAGGCTGTGATTTTATAATAAATTATATTCTTTGAGTAATATGTAGCTGATGGACTATATGCATAATTAATTTACCATATTTTCCACTGAACATAAACCATTTCATGTAAATAAGTATGACCAGCCACATAAAAAGGCAAGCCAGAAATAACACTTGCGGAATGAATTGCAAATAAATTGCATAATACCTTTTAAAATATCTGCAAAATTATATTTTATTAATTATATTTTATATATTTATCAAAATTATTAATACTCATAATTATTATGAGGGGCTAACTTTTATTTTGTTTGTATGCTTTTAAGGTTGAAATTATATTAATGGTAACGTAGTCGGAGAAAATTGTGCGGGCGGACGCTTCGTAACTTTATATGTACGTAACCTTTATGTGTACCATTCGTAAATATCTTATTTGTCTACAGAAAATTCCACGTGGACATTTTATTTTATATCTAATCTTAAAGCAAGGTTATAAGTGTGACATTGTTTTATCCACTTGACAATAATACAAGTCCTTAATATTAAGTAAATCAAGTTATAATATTATTATTTATAAAAAGATTAAACGTATAAAAATAGCTCATTAAGTCTTTATTATTATATATTGCTTAATAACTTACGTATGATTAAAAAGACTTAAAAACAATCCGAACATCATATGAACGATACCAATTATAATTGACATTTTCATTTTCAGCGAATTCAGGTACATGATTTTATTTTTAGCCAACTGTGGACAGAATTTAATAAGCGTCAACAATTTGTTCTAAATTGCAATCAATAATACATTAGCAATTATTGTGTTTAGAATGTCATTTATTAAATAAAGATTTACAAAATGGGTTATCATTACCGTTTCTCGTATGAGTAATAATAATAATAATGTCCTCCAGACCGATTTTGGCCCCGGCGGTAAATCTCAAAGAGAGATTAGCCAACTGCACAGGACATATTACAGTGCACAAGTGTGAGCCGTAAACACAGGTGCACTCTCTATTCCCTAACTCTCATAATCCGATGGGACGAAAATCCGACACGACCAAAAAGCCTTCAGCCGCAGGACATACGGTATGTGCTTTCTGAGGCATGGGAGTGTACACACTTCCAACTTCCAGACCCCGAATTTTCTGACAGAAAAATCGAATAACTTGTTATTGGCTGACCTGGGAATTGAACCCAGGACTTCCGGGCTGCTGCCTTACATCTAACCACTAGCCCAACGAGGCTGTCGCTCGTCGTCACATTATTATTATTATTATTTACGCGTATGGCCATATATATACATATATTAACAGTACTAAAACATCCATAATATAAATCGCTCCTCCATCCATTTGAATTTTTTTGAGCATACTGATTTAATTAATTTCATACTCGAATCAAATTTGTAGTAGAAAACTCATACTATTACGATGTCTGAAGATCATAACAAATTAGTTGAATTGGACTAGCCAACATAAATTCAAGTCACTGTTATTAGGTACGATGTTATCAATTACTATCTTATAAATAAGTACATTTACCTATGATGTACATAATTATAAATGAAAACTAAATATTCAAATAGTAGAAAATACAATAAAAAGTAAATATTTACCGCCCAAACCGGATCAACGCCAAATAAATAAGGCGCGCGCGTTTCAAAAACAGGATTTAAAGTAATATATTGACTACTTTCAACTGTTTTCAAGTCGTATGTATTCATCCAATACGGCTGCACGAGTACAATTGACTTAGAAAAGAATACATTGTATAGAAAACCAGTGTAAAGCGTAAAGAGACCCATCATCAAAATTACATATCGACCTGTGAATTTGATAAATGATTTCGTGATTGCAATTATTTTAAAACAGAAAGCTTCACTCTGTATAAGTAAATAAAGAAAAAGCATTTCTATGTATTTGTTAGAAATTATTTCAAGCAAGATTATAAATTATTATATGCAGATACGAATAAATAAATCAATTTACTGGTGTTAGGGCTTTATGCAAGCTCACCTTGGTATCATCAGATATTCTACCGAAAAACAGCAGTACTTGGTATTGCTGTGTTCCGGTTTGATGGGTGAATGAGCCAGTGTAATTACAGGCACAAGAGTCATAACATCTTAGTACCAAGGTTGGTGGCGTATTGGCGATTAAAGCGATGTTTAACATTTCTTACAATGCCAATGTCTATGGGCGTTGCTGACCACTTACCATATGGTGGTCCATATGCCGGTCTGCCTTTAAATTTACCTAAAAAATACTATCAATTTAAATCTATATCAAACTTAATTCAGATTTTAAAAAAAATATTTGGAATAAAAAAAAATATCTAACTTAATTAATTTAAATAATTTTTAAGTGAAGTTATTCGATTTATCTTAAATGAACACACGGTAGGTACGGTACGTTAGATTAAACGTATCGACAAAGGTATTTTACTTTAACAACTATTAATATGTCAATATCACCCAACAGCCTAATCATATTTGTTTCAAATTTCGTCAACTAGCCACATTTTCGGTTTCAAATTTTGATATTTATTTCATCTGTGGTTGAGGAGGCAGACCGATAAATCACAAAATAAAAGTGATAAAACATTAACTAACAAAACTGTGGAAAGTTAATCCGCGAGCGCGTGTCCCTTTGGCCATAGTTACAAAACAATTACAGGATTATGAGATTTGTGCTAACATTAAAACAGTATTACTTATTCCCGTGACAATTTTAATATTATTTTGTCATAAAAATATTTAAAATATAAATGAACGCATTGAATAAATTCTACAAATACAATCTTCCATAGTGGCTCACCTCAAAATCGTATCTGCGAAGTGATGATTTCTTTAGCTAAAATACAATCGGTCTATCTATAACCTAAAGGCTTGTTCTTCATTTAAATAATTAATATTATAATACTACTTAAAATAATAATACCTCCAAAAAAAATATTCCAAATCTCATTTTTCGACGTTTTTTCCATGTTTTCCTTTTCAACCGAAACCATCCAACCCGCAAATGCCAGTAATATAATACCGTGACACACGTCACCAAACATCAGAGCGAATAGAAATGGAAAAGTTATTATAGTATAAAGACCTGTAAAGGAAAGTCATTCCATAAATAGCCACGTTCGTTATTTATAAAAACAAGGGATATTCAAAAACATTTTTCCACAAATAAAACTTAAAAAATTATAGTTCGAGGAACATATTTGAAGTAGACGTGATATCACAAACCATCCGTCTAAACGAGGCTGTAGCGCAAAAGTTCACAAAGTCGTTCACAAACTTGTTGCGGTCCTATTTCAGCTTACGTTAAATCGCGCCGGAATATTACATTTCACTGGTTAGCAATTTAGTTGTTTTATAGGCTGTATTTTAAAAAAAAGTGATAATCATGTGATTAATAATTATCAAAATATAATGTCCTCCAGACCGATTTCGGCCACGGCGGCCAATCTCAAGGGAGATTAGGCAATTACGCTGGAGATATTATAGTGCACAAGTGTGTGCGCAAACACAGGTGCATTCTCTATTTTCTAAATCTCATAATCCAATGGGACGGCAATCCGACACGACCGGTAAAAGTTCAGGCGCAGAACCTACGGCTTTACGTGCTTTCCGAGGCACAGGAATGTACACACTTCTATATATATAACTTCCAGATTCCGGGCTGCTACTGAGAATTTTGTGACAGGAAAACCCAATAACTTTTTACGGGCCCAACCTGGGAAATGAACCCAGAACCTCCGTGTTTGCGGCCTTACATCAAGCTACTAGACCTACGAGGAAGTCATTTTGATAATTATACATTATTTGAATATGTTCAATTATATTCATTTATTTTACAATGATGCTTTTCTTTGAGAAACCATCTGACAATTTTTCAGTATATAATCTAATTCAATCAATTCACCAATGTGTTCCTATGTTTCTTAGGGATCAAGCTTAGTGGTTTAGCCATGAAAGCGCAACAGACAGACATAAAGAGTTACTTTCGTATTTAGAATATTATAGTATAGATATGGAGTAAAAAATATTATATACATATAATATTACATACGGCTAGATTGCGCAGGGCACATTGTTACGAGTATACTGCCTATGGCCTATCGATTAGATCAAAGGGCCTTCATTGGCTTGGTCATGCAGTTTACCTACGACACGAGTCAAACGTTTGCGTTTTAAGCATCCTACCATATGCAACGTACGGTACAATTGCATAAAAGGCGTAATTCATAAGCGTCAAATTGCGTATCATTGATTCGTATCATTAACTTACTTATAAACGTTGTTTAGCCTTCATTTAGTTAAACATTGATTTCTCTCTTTCTGTAATAATCTAATTAGCCTTAGGCATGATTACATAGTCATTCCTTAAACAATATTAATTATTTACTTATAAATTCCGCGTGCAATCAAAATGGGATGTGACCTTTTGGAACTGAGAAAAGCGCGTTCCGCTCGGTAGCGGTAGCGTTGGCAGATTCTAGTCAATGTTCGCGAAACGTTGATACTGTCGATTTTTGCTGGCGGATCACTAATACACACATGTACCTATATTCGCATAAATCGCTAAAACGATGACCCGCTTTTGGCTTTGACAAGAGTTGGATAGTTATTATTAGGATAATCTTTTCTTCTCTCGAGAACTGTCATTTTCGGTACACATTGACTATGTTTCACCATTCCAATAGTGCGCAAATTATGAAGTCGTAAATTTCAAAGAAAGACTTACACGTTTTATCGAATGAAACTATTCTTTCGTTCGTAAATCATGTGTTATTGAATAATTTAATTATGCAAATAATAAAATAAAAATGCAACGTTAAGTGACCAATAAACAAGATACAGATATAGATATATTAGGTTAATGTATTGTTCAGGAAAACACAAATAAGTGTAGTCCTCGAGTGAAGGAGCGTTAGCAAAGAATTTCTGAAAAATTATTATTCATCTCTGGCAATGATAATAGGGTAATAAGACTAGTAGATTATGTCTTTGTAGATATTGTTTCGTGTAATTAAATTATCAAAAATTTCCCTCTCATTATAATAATCAAGCCAAGTAATAAAATCAAAAAACAAATCAAGTATAATCAATCAATCATTGTACAACCATAAGTTATTAAAATAACGCAGTAGCAAATCACGAGCAAAAATCCACACTACTAAAATTAGTACCAGCGTCTAGTGAGTAATCGACGCGATTTTGCCGACGCTACCGCTACCGGTCCATGCGTGTCTCAATCCCAAAAGAACGGATCCAACCTGATCGCGGTTTATACCTATGTTTAATTTGTGTTAATGGTCTTAGTAAACTACATGTAAACAATGACCTAATCGCATAAATGTATTAAGGATAGTCTTAAAAACATATCAATTGGAACTGATAATCTATTTGTCTTAGAACGATAATAATATTATAACATTTTCTTACTTGTTTAGATTAAAGTAAATATTTGAATTATATTATATTATTCAATCAAGCACGGAATCGAACAACGAATCAAGAATTTGAATTTATAATTTATTAAAATAACTGAAAGGGCATTGATACAATGATTCGTAATAGACATCGGTTAACTAGAAAATGCCTTAATGATCATGCTGCGGTTGGCGGTGGAAGGTTTAAGTTTAACTCAAAACTAGTTTATCAATTATATGAATCATATATTGGTGAGGATTCCAATCAAGAATAGTACGCAGCCAATCAAGTATATGCACTACTACCGAATAAAAGTGAGCAGACGTATGAGCGCTTAATTTCTTGTATCAAAGGAAATTATATGTACAAATGATATATTTTGAATACAATCAAAACGGCTCAGGTAAATGCAGTATCAGCAGTTTTTACATATAATTCAATCACTGGTTTCTTCTTTTACTTTTTCTATTTTTGGAGAAAAACTGGCATCTTCTTGTTTTATTATATTTCAAAAAATAAAAGCACAAGTCCATGTCTGTCTGTGATGCCATTAAGAAAGAGTTTAAGACATTAAGGTGGCTTGCTATGGTGCGTGATATTACGAACGTATGCGTTCCACGACCACGTCCGTGGAAGAGTAGCCAAGTTCTTTGTGGTCACATCACGTCACATTCACCGCAAGTCAGTAAGTTCAAGGGTATAATAAAAACAACATAATATTGTCAGAAATAAGTATTATCGTCAAGAAATAGCAAATGAGCCGCCGGTCTTGCTTATACACCTCATCCCCGTTCCCTGATAGTACATCTCAGATTAGTTGATTTTAGTAAGGTCAATACACGAAGCGTTCTTAATAGCAAAATTACCAATTCATATGCTAAAATAGAAGCTCTTAAGGCATACTCATGTACGACATTCATAGATTTAAAAAATATCTTAGCTGATAATTCTTTTTTTATTATTATTATAATTGGGAAACATACAGTACACACCACATACATTATACAACAATTAACTCGTTCACACACCAATTCATAGCAATGCCCGATAAAGCAATGACAAAATAATTTATTTTATTGATTTTATAAATATTATATTTTCAAAGGTTTTTCAAATTAGCTATAGGAATTTTCAAAAAAATTAGAAAAAAAATATAGCCTCAGTATTTTTACAATTGGCTATGAAAGGAAATGTCACAGCGTGCACGTATCGAATAAAATCAAATACTTGTATATCCACCAGAGTATTCGTGTAGTGAAGCGGCGTAATTAAATCCTGCGTGACCTTTATCCAGCAGAGCAAGTTTAACGGGCAATTAGTGTACTACATTAAGTTGTTATTTAGGCATATATATATGTATATACCTGGATTCAATTCCCTGTATGACGAGTCACCGTAAGCGTTAATAAGGGCTTGAAAACCTTTTGTGAATTTATTAGTGCGATGAAATGTAGGTGGTTCGTCAGCATCGTCTGATTTTAATAAAAATGACTCAACATTAGTCCCAGCTCTCACCTAAAACAAGATCTTTCGTAAATCGATATTATTATTTTTTTATTAATATATTTAATGTTTTGTTTCAAGTGCGTCTACTTAAATGTATTATGAATGTTATCTAGGATAAAAGTAACCACCGAAACACGTGCTAAAACGTCTTCGACTTGTGGCAGGTCCAGGTCTGGCACCCAACACTGTCCAATAAGACATTTTCTTGTTATATCCAAAGTGAACATGTTCATTGTATGGTAGATCGCTTTAGACTTTTTTATTTGAACCATCCACGTTTCCCATTGCTTACTAACAGCTCGGAGTGCTTTACATCGATAGTATTTTGATTTGCTCATAACCTGAAAATACAAAAATTACTTTTGATTAACTACGATTTCACCTGTTCACAATATTTTTCATGTTTACCTATTTTATTAGTAGAAGAAAACATTTAATATTATTATTATTAATTATTATTGAATATTTTGCTAGGAACGTGTGAACGTGGCTTCACTCGGAAAAAGAATGAAATGACTTGTGACAGTTGTAAAGAATAATATAACAGCCGTTTATACATATAAAAAAGAGACTGAAATGCTACAGTGCTTGCAGCCTAAGCGGCCTGGTTCGAATAAAGCGACAAAAATATAATTCAAAATAAATATGTCATGAGCTTAATATTAATACGTGCCTCCTTACTTTAGATCAAGAATAATCCGATCATATAATTAGTAATAATATACGTAAGAATTAATATCAAAGATTATTAATACTAAAAACAACAAATAAATGAAAAAAGTAAAAGAAGTCAACAACTAGAAGCCTTCCAGTCCAAACGTCATATATCCAGTCAATCCTTGAAACATTAAATACAGCTACAGAACAGGTCCCCTTCTACTAAGAGCAAGAAGCTTCGGAACCATCGTGATGGCAATACATGTCAAGCCCGCTAAGTTTTACCCACTAGATATGTTTATCAACTCGAAATCATTGACAGAGACAATATATTTAGGCTTTACATATATTCGTCCAAATTTCTTGTCTCACAAGAACTGTTGTCCTCACACAGATGCCCAATGGATGTAGCATTCTGCCTTTGTGAAGTCTATTAGATCAGAAAGATCCCTCAGGATCCAACGGCCTCACAATTCATGAGGTATAGGGATTTACTTACGAGACGGTCACACTCATCAAGAATGCGACGAGAAACTACAATTGCACGATAGTCTATCCCAGTAGTATATCGCGTCACATGAGAAGCTTAATTTTTTGTACCGACGACATCGAAAACGCGTTACACTGGTGAAGAAGGCACAAATGGCGTCTACCAAGATTCTGAATTACAACCTAAAAATGGCGATCCATAATAGACACGACCAGATTATGATAAGACTGACCGAATAGCATCCAAACCAGAGGAATCCAGAATCCTACAAAAACAATTAACACAAGGACGTCAAATGAAAACCGATATTTATATTGCAAGTGAATACCATATCTCGATTAATTTCAAGATCCATGATGTCTGGTAATAGACATACAGACACATTAAAAAAACATTATTATATTAATGTTTTATAAAAGATAAGACAATGCAAACGCATGACAACATGTCTATTGAAAAAATATATAAAAAGAAGTAAAATATTGTTACATTCCATTCAACATCTGGTACGTTATACTTCTAGCGAACTAATTAGTAATAATTTACAACTGTCGAAAAATCTTGTTCACATTCCCCTCTATATGACGCGAAATAAATAGAATTGATTCGTTCAAGGTTTGCCTTCATTTTAAATAAGGCCACTATTGACAATATTGGCTGTCTGGACTGTCTAAATTTAAAATATTTTAATAAATCAATATAGTTATTGATTTTAAGGCGCAATCTACTCAGGCCTCGCTCTCGTGCATTTTTCAGTACAAAAAGTATGTCAGTCTTCGCGACCCATAAAATGTTAAATGTCAAGTCGATCTGTCGTTGCGTGAATGAAGGACGAATCAATAAACATACTATCAAGTTGATAATATACGGAGAGTACGGGTGGTGTTGAAGATTGAAGTTCTTTGAGATTTTATAAATTTGTCAATGAAATAAAGTACAATTTAACTTTTAATCAAAATCGTTGCTGATTTTTAAATAGGTGTTTTGTGGTGTAGTAAATCTTGATTATAATACGTAGTTTTCGAAAATATTGGTAAATACTTAACGATTTCTTACTTTCTAACTCCACTATTATTTTGGAGTTTAATTTTCTTCTGTATTTTTGTTTGCGAATAAGAGTCACTAACCCGTTCTAAATCATCAATTCTCAAGTCTAATTGTACCATCATGTCCATTCGCTCGTTAAAATTTTGTGGGCAAGAATATAGATTAACATGAAATCCGTTGCAGACTTTTTCTAGTCGAGCGCTAATCTGTTCCCCTTGACAGATTGCTAAAAACGCCACCTTCCGAATATCCTGTCCCTGGTGAAATAAACAATGTAATTTCTAACAAATTTTAATTATGATAAAAACATAGCTTATATATATAAAAGCTATGTTTACATATATATATATGTGTGTGTGTGTGATTTCTGAGTAAAAGGTATTAATTTTCAAACTGAATATACATTTTATGTCCATGAAAAACATGAAACATTTACCCAAAAAGCTAAACCAACCAAAGTCGACTGCAAGTATCAGTTAATTATACCAGTAACTCCGCTATGCACAATATACTAGGAATGAGCTTATTTGATAAGTTTCGCACGCCATCGAAACTATTTCGCTTTATTTCAGGAATGGAAAATCACCAACATTACTAAATATCGTGTGTTTAAAAAATATCTCATGATGATCGTCGAAAAATTTATAATATATATCATATAAGGCAGTAACTAATTTAAGTCATAAAATAAAAGTCCTCAAACCAATGAGTCAAAAAAAATCTATATTTCATACGGTGATGACAAATTAATTTTTTCGATGAGGTAAAGCGTTTTCAGATGTTGTTTCAATCATTTCTTAAGAAAAAAATTTCTTCATGGTAACAAATTATTACATCATTTAAATTCTATAATAATATATTGTATTCATGATTCTTTCATTATCTATAGACAAGGGCGAAAACGGGTTCTTTTGTATCCTCTGCCATGAAATAATCCTGGCGATGCCAATGAATTAAGACAATAAAATAGAACGATGACAAAAAATGTAAAATATTATTGTCTTTTTTAAACTTAACGTTTAAATAAAAATACATATACATATATTTTTCTTGGTGCATAGTGATGTACGTGTATGATAGATATAATATTAAGCTTAAGCTCCTTTTTAATTTTGAGCAAAACAGAAAGTTATTAATGGCATAAATGTGTTATGTCGCAGGTACACGGCGTTCAATTTATGCAAAATTGAATTTCAATGGCGGTATCATGTAATTGCTTTATAGACTGTGACCCTGTACACAAATCAGTTTTCTCATTCGGCTTTGCTTTAATAATATCTCCTAAACTTCAAACCAAACATACCTCAAAGGAGATAATATAAATTTATCCGAGGTAACTAATGATGCTACACAACAATTGAGTAAGAAATTTAAGAAATTTAAGTATTTGAAATTTAAGATTTTTTTCATAAAAATACGAAAAAATTTAGTAAATTACGATCAGAAGTACACACGAGTTTCACACCATATGCGAAGCATTTCAATTTGAAAAATAATAAGATATATTTTGTAGTATATATAAATATAAAACAGAAGCGAAAAATGAAACTAATTATTTATACAAAGTATACTATTTTACTACTCTATATCTACTACTTATACGAAGTATAGTATCACTTTATATAAATTATAAAAAAATAATTGATAGACGGTTAAAAGTAAACTGCTCGTAAATGCTATAATATGTTGTTGCTTATAAGCGCTTTTTTTAAGTTAAGATTCTTACAGTTTGCGGGTCTTGTAGTATAGCATCCTGCGTCGCCCGCCTATAATAGATGTTTCCGTGAGACACTCTCCAAAGCATCATTTCAAAAGGAAAACTTCGGCTACGCTTAACAACGCCTGTTATGACAAAGAGTCGGCCAAGTAAGCCCGTGTCACCGCCAGCAGACCTAGAATTAAAAAACAATCTCGGCATTTGAAAACTTAGCAAACATATTCACAAACAGCAAACTGATTATAATTTTACATGTACAATAATGGGGAGGGTGTGACAAAGTTCCATTAGTATATTCGTATCATGTGCATAAAATTATATTGTTTGCGTTAAAATACCTTCCAAATATCGACTCCTCCGTGATATCAGATTCGCCCAGCATCGGACCAATATGATTTAAAACGTAACTCATTTCCGTCAGCTCTAAGTAATTTCTTAATAAAGTTGTCTGATTCTCCGACATACTCAAAACATCGTTTTCCCATTTTTCAAGTATGTTCTACGAAAAACAAAACCATAAACTTTTATAGTAAACCTCTTTCACTTGTTTTTATTGTTGAGTAAATTAATACAATGTCGATTATTTCTTACTTCTAGACCGGCCATTTCGTGAAGTGGTATTGCCTTTGGTGCTATACTATTGTATTCAATGACATCAATCTTGTCTCTTAACATCTCTCCTTCCATATAAAGAAGCTTTCGTTCCATTTCAACGCATCGGCATAGTTCAGAAACATAGTTTCTTTGAAACGGTTTTACATCCGGTGTCATCTATTGTAATTAGAATGACGAATAACAAAGTGAAAAATAGCTTTGTAAAAATTTAATTATCTCATACTAAATGTTTGGTGGGAAATAAGAAGTAGATATGGATGTAAGCATTGTACAATTATCATTTATTTAATGAATACTATAAGTTATCATAATATATAATCAATTGTAGGTAGTTTTGATATATGATAATAGAGGCATTTTGAAAATTGTAGAGATTGTTACCACGAATATCAGATCTATATAAATGTTATGATATAGATGAAAACATAATCCCCTTCAAGTAGGTAGTGCTTACGAATACAGCAATATATATATATAATATAACGAACTAGAAATTTGTAACGTCAAAAGATTTAAATACCAAAAAATTGTTATTGTTGAAATGATCTCAAACATTAATGACCAATTAGGGGCAAACGATCGATATAAGCGTTCTGGCAATTAATAGACTAGAAACGATAAATATAGAATTTATTACAGAGGAAATAATAATGGTGAACAGAATATTTTTTAATTCTTTTTCCGCGACCGTACATAAAATATAAATTCTGTTATCTCTTATGCCAACAGGACATTAAGCAAAGACCCGGTGTACATTAATGATCACGATAATGTGGAACTAGTCCTTGAACTATACAGGCCTAACTTATAATGCTAGTTGAACAATGCTGTCTTCTTCTTTTGAATATTAAATAAATAATTATAGAAAAAAATATATCTATGTTTTACAAAGTGACCGCTAAGCCACGTGTTTAAGTTAATCCGTATATTATTAAATAATGCTAATGTTTTGATCTAAGTACTTTTGTATATAGAATCGGTTAGTACTAAAGTTACTAGATGAATAATGTTTTAATAACAATTTATCATAAACTTACAAGCTATTCAAACAAAACATATTTGTCTATAAATATATGGTAACAATTAAAGCAAAGTCTCTTTATACATTTCTGTGATTTTTACGAGTTTTTTGTTGATTATTAATAAATACTAGCTCGTTGTAGTCAGAGCCATTTTGTGAAATAAAAACGTTGATTGATTTAAATTTGTATTCGTCACATTTAAAGAGTGAAACACTGTAAGCCGATTGTCGCCTTCAACGAAGCAATCCCATTTTTGCCGTCCATGCATCAGTAATTCTACCGAAAAATTATATTATTAAAACTTTTTTAATATTCTTGTTTTAAGAGCCATTCGATCAGTTTATTACAAACGCAGGGGATATAACATCGATAACACGTTGGAACAATTTTAGTTTATAGGCGTTATGAGGTGAGGTGTTCTCTTAGCATCTAAAAGCCCATTTGCTGGTCGGCTCCCAAAAAAAGGTTGATAGGGCACCACGCGACGTTCATACATAAAATGGTCGACTCTTTTACGAAGATTTCCTTTGTGAGCGGTACAAGAACGAGCCTGCACGGTAACTGGGTTAGGTTATTAAGCGTGTACATTCAAAATATGGAAATCATGTCAAATCGCTATGGAAAAAACTAAATCGAATTGGCTAGAGTACTTTTTTATATTACCAATGTGATATGGCTCCCCATTACAGGCCGTTGCCTCGATACGATATACGCGTATAATATATATTTGTACGTCACAAAATAGCTCCTAGCGAGAACTCTCTACAGCACAGTATTCGCAGTATTCGCAGTAGTCTTTGGTAAAGCGAGCTTTGAACAGTAAAGAGCCGAAGTCTCTACTTACTACTTAGTCCTTATCGTTAGTTATTTATGTAATTTAAAATAATGTAATAAAATCGACTTATTATAAAACGCATACAAAAGGACAGACCAGGACAAAAAATATGGTAATTTGTGACAAATACCTACATAATGTTAAGTAGTATTCTAGAATAGTACAATAGAATAGAATAATAGTACTATGCTTCGTTTTTTCTCTAGTTTTGTAGTATTATACAGGATTGTAATTTTATATAACTTTCATTTTGTAATAGTACAAACTAGAAAGATGTCGAAAATTATTTCTACATTTCAAAGATTTTTTCCGTTTTTTTAATATATATATATATATATATATATATATACTAACAAATACCATATATACATTGTAATTCTATGTACAGTGATATAACATAACATAATAGCTAACAACAATAACCACATCAAAATTCTAAACTCAATACAAGATATGAAATTTAATATCATTGAAAAAACGGGGAAACAAAAAACTAACTGATGTCCTGATAAAAACCCCCGACGAGCAAATGAATCTTAACTAAAGCTAGGCGTGTTATACGCGTGCATTTATTTGCTCGCACACATCCCCAAGGGGCTTTTTTACTGTAGAACAAAGGATGTTTGGAATAAACGACGGCTTGTATCAAATTATTAAGAATTTTCGATTCGTATTAACGCTATAAATTTACCCATTTACAATGATACCTGAGGTTAAATGATACAATGATTTGTAAGGTTTATGAAAAGTAATATTGTTTATAGTAGTGGTAGTATATTGTTATCATCGCCCCATAGATTTCGGTGCGGTAAAAATGACAACCATTCCTTAATCGCCATTGAGCTTTTTATTTGAGCGCTACCGAAGAAAAACTAAAATCATCCTTCTCATAATATTATAAACTACGAGCTGAGGTTGTCCCAGTTACTCTTGCACATGAATCTTAAACAAAGATTGCGGGTTCAAACTCGAGCAAGAACCATTGTATGTTTTATTTGTGTTTATAATTCATCTCATACACCACTACGACGAAGGAAAACATACTTAGCAAACTTGCGTATGTGTTCAATCTACTATGTATTCACCAATCTCAATGTAAAGAAATAAGCCTTCTTCTTAAAAGAAGAGGACGACTAATTCCAGTAATGGAACATTTACAGGCTGGTAATTTATTCATAATAATGTTATTTTGTAGTTATTATGCACAAGTGAAATTCAACTTACATCCACAAATTGAGCGCAACCCATTTCACCCAAATTTGCTACTATATCGAACGCCGTTTCAGGTTGAAGATATACGTCGCAAAATGTCATTGGATCGCTTCTCAACATGCAACCCATGTTGAAATCTAAAAAAAACCCGCAACATAATATTTTAGTTAGATTTATTAAAATAATATGACTTATAATAGCAAAGGAAGATACGTCTATTACGATTACAAATGTATTTTTTCTACACCTACATATTTCATTACAAAGTTTTACAATATTATGATGAATACAAAATTGAAACTTACGCTTTGCTTTGAATACAAAAATAAATAAATAGACTTCTGACTTCTGTATTTATTTTAAATAAATTGACGGCAAATGAAATGCATATTTGAATATAGAATAAAGAATACATATTTCTGTCATTAATTTAATTTTAGGTTTTTTTGTTATCTGAGAGTTTTTAGTAAAATATTTAAATACTTGAAAATATAAAAGCTTTGGCATAAGCTTCTATGATTGAATTACTTTTATTTTCCAATAAAGTTATATCAATCCAATTAACCTTTACTAGGTTATTGCAATATTACATAAAAAAAAAATGAAGGAAAACCTTTTTGTATACCAATTTTAGTTTAGCAGCGTGACTTCGAAATACGATTGCGTTTGGAACTAAAATATAAATGATTTACTCAAAATACAACGTTTTTAAAGTATATCTAAAATAAACAATATTGCATGTATTATAATATTATATTATAGTTATTACAAAAACCTAATTTCAGGATTACGAAATTATTATAATTGATAAAAGATGACTGAAGATACTAGAGTATCACTGCGTCGATTCACGTTCGACGTGTGCAATAATGTGCCCTATCCTACCCTAAATACGCTGTTCATTTAAACAATTGATTCCTCCATAATTACAGTTTTGTTTTTGCATTGTTCGTGTGATGAATAAGCTTACATATACAATGAGAAAGAAAGGTTTCTGTAAAAAAAATATAGTGTAATCGTTAACAGATTTAGCCGATCCTGAAATTTTATCAGATAAATAGAATTATTTATTATTATAATAATAATAAAAATTATTAATTATTGTTTGTATAAATTTATGGGTTCGACTTTTTTATGTATGTATAATGCTTATAAATTTCGCAATTTAAAGATTACTTTTTATGCTCACACAATTGGAGACAGTGAGTTACTTCGTATATTATGAGAAAATGTAGGCAAAAATTATTATAATCAGAACATTCTTATTAATTACCAATAAATATATATTAAAATTTTTGATACTGCAACTGAACGCGGTTCCATTTTATAATGCTTCTTGTAAATATGAAGATTCAATGAATATTACAACATTTTTTTAGGTTCATATAAGAAATGCCTTAATTTAAAATCGCACGAAAGAATGTAAGCTTCGTGACGTTCGTGATAGAAAAATTAAAAGATTTACCTCCAGCTAAATGGTTTAAGCTTATGATGGTTAGGAGCAATTAACTTTTTAAGAAAAATATATCCAGTTTACGGAGTAAATAAATTGTTGAATTCTAGTGTTTTTAGTGTTAGTTTATATTTCACCTTTGTTAATTATATTTCATGTTTGGCAAGGTGGGCGGAATTTTATTTTCTGGAAATAAAAAAATCACATACCAGAATCCTGAATCGCTCTAGCGTTGCTTTCAACGAGATAATATACGCATCACAAGATTTTTATTTGACTTTTTCAAACCCTAAAGCGGAGTATTACTTACTTAGTGTGAAATCCTTTACCTACAAATTTTATCTTATAATATTAAATGAGTAAATCTTACATTATATACATATAAAACACACGTATGGCAATGACTCTAACGATTTGGCTCAAAATTTGTATTAAGATTAACCGAAGGCCTGTCGATCAGGTACTGGATAGTATACGTATGTAGATGTATATAAACAGGCTTGATCGGTAGTAGGGTTTTGTTAAGGCACACAATTTCTAGAACTCGTGAATACTATGCAATATTTTGAAGTCAAATTTTCAATAATGCTTTTTTTTAATATATCATATTTTATTTAACGACGCTGGATAGACTTTACTATTCAGATTCATGGAGCCAGTGCAAGGCCATCTTCTATCATTCATCTACTGAGCGTTGGTTTTAAATTTAAACTAACCCGCCCATCCTATTGCACCTCCCCAGGGGGTGATATTAGAACGTTATGTATTTTACATTTCATAATTTGCATCAAGAAGTATGTATGCGAAGTTTCGAGCAAATAATATGAGCATGATATAAGATTTTCATATTAACGCTTAAACCTTTTTTCACTTCCTTTAGGGATGGAGTGCTTACGTTCATATTTTGTAACATATATCCGACACCACCACACCCCATCACACCACATCTAGAAATTTTCATGACATTAGCTTGAAACTAATTATAAACCCTGACAGATTTTCTTGACAAAGAGCACAAATACCGATTTCAATGATTGTAACTTAAAAAAAAGTTGTACGTGTACTTTCACCACCACTTACATTAAATACAAAATATCGAAGAATCTGTTATTAGTGATTACCTATGCAAAACATGAATATTTTTACACTACATTTTATGGTGTTAAGTTTGTACCACAAATTTTTAGGCTTGTTCACATGACAGGTAGTAAATTGATTGTTTTATAAAGAGAAAAACAAAATAAATATCTACCTTATTTATTTTGTTTTATTTCTTACGAATAGTTGTATCAACTGTTTTCAAGCCGAAGTAGTAGCATTTTAACTTGAAAACTCTCTTAATAATCTTGTATTATTTTTAATTATGAAATTTAATTAAAAAAATTTTTCGTTGAAGGCAACAATATAATTTAACGATGTCGCTTAATTAAACAAAAATCCCACAATACCTTCCTTTTTGTTACAGTAGAGGTAAATCAACAAAGATCTCATTGAAACAGGGTCGATTTTCCGTCTAACTCAACCTTCTTGTGTTATTCTTGAGTCTCCGGAGATCGCGAGGCAGCCGAATAATTTACTGTTACAAAACTAACTTTTAAGGTGGGCTTTGGCATCCCATGGGCAGGTTGTTTATTTTCTGCCCATATATCATACTTTATACATTAGTACCTGATAAATAAAAAATAAATACCTAGTTAACACAAAAAGTACTACAATCACAATTTTGAAATATCATTTCAAATTGAGAGAATTATTGGAGTCGAAAACGATCGTCAATTGTCAAAGATTGGATAAATTAATTATAGCTAATAGCATAAAGATCTTTAGAGTTAAATTAGCCTCTAAGCGTTTTTGCGTTTGTGATAGTTTATGGTTAGTGGATCAATTAATAAACAAATACTTTTTAATTTTTATAAATGGGGGGTACTTTGTATATAACCTTTTATAATTTTTAGACATTAATTTCTTTTTATATTCATGATAATTCGTTCTAATTTTGTATCTAAAACCTCCTTAGCATAATAATAAAGGAAAAATTAATGTAAAGGAATGCTTCATTTACATTACATTTTTCCTCAACTAATGTCATTATAGCATTACTATTCATCGGGAAATATGTACACTTATACTACAAACGCAAAAACGTATCCAAACTGATTAACTTGTAGTTCAGTGTTAAATTTCACAACACTCATAAGAAACGTTTGATGATAATATAAACAAAGCATAATAATCTATGCAGTATACGGAATAAAATTGTAGTAAAAGTTAATAACGTTTAATCTACACACAAATATATTTAGTTAGCACGTTGGCTGCAAAGCTGATTGGCAGAATTTCCTCTGTAGTAATGCAGTCTAGATAATACCCGCTGAAATATCGTCTAAAATGGCCAAAACAAGACTTCAATTTAATTTACAATGACCGATGTTTCATTAATGATCCTTGAATGTTTTGGTAAGTATATCTAATATAAAAGAGAAGAATATCTAAACTCTACAAGGATCCATTCTTGGACAAACATAAAATAAAATAAAAAATAAAATATTTTTTTTTTCACTATTTATAAAATTAGTGCCTTGAAAAGCATGACTGGACTGACTTATTTCTATCTTACGTTACTTACGTTTCATTTTTTCAATAGAGTATGACCTATTGAAAAAACATTTCTTCGCTAAACACATATTTTCGTCTTTTGCTTTGCTACAGAAGACTAGATGGCGCTGGGAGTTCTTTAGATCGCGCTATCGTTGTTTCCAGTGAAAGCCTTATGAGAATTTTCCTTATTTCACTCAAAATAGCTTGTAGTCAGCTAGTAGTCAGGAAATTTTTGAATTCGCACGAGTTTTAAACAATTCTATGTGAAATAAAATGTCTATCAAATAACATGTGTTATTTACAATATTCAACTGTAGAAGTAGTACATACATAACGTAACATAGTTAAAAGAAAATGAACATAATATTATAATGTAAGTATAATGTGGTTCCCTCACTATACATCTAGCGAGAAGTGCGGGGGTGCAGGAGTACTTTCGCTCCCTGTGAGCTCCGTTGAGCCACTTGCGGAACACAGCACGAGAATATACGACTATCTCAACACGATCCCGTAGCTACTCCGATTTGTGTCGAGGACGGCCCTGTTTGATCGCAGTGGTTTTAGTGGGTAAGAAACCCCCATAATCTATCCCCCTGAATAGGGAGGAGCAAAATGGCAGGTATCAATTCAAACAAATTGACGTGTAAGGCTAATTTATTAATTGTTATCCAATAAGTTAACAAATATCAAAAAACACTTGACTTCTAATACCATTGAATCATAATATCTGACTATTTCTGATATAGATATTCATTTTATTAATTATCGTAAGAAATTTGTATAATCGAACTGTTTTATGAATATTTATCATTAAACTACTATTCAATAATAACGATTTGTTTAATTTTTGATTTCGATTATTATAGCAGATGCCTTTTTGTTTTATTACTGAAAAACAAGAGACGGGATTGTGTCTTGTAATAAAGACTGTATCTGAATACATTGTTTTGTTTTTTAAATAACCACATCGTTAAGAAATCGGCTATATATATATTATCGCATTCATTTACAAAAATTCTTTTTCTAAATTATAACTACTACAGCTTTAGAATAAGAGTCCTAAGGGTATTTTTCGCAAAAAAGTATCAACGCTAAGACGTGACAGATTAATTTTGAGCACTGTGCAAGTAAATTATACTTCGATTTCTTCCAAGATAATTTTAAGGTCCTTGCAGTGGTCTTTGACAAGTGACAGTAAGTACAATGACGGTCTTTTAAAAGTAGAGTCAAGTATAAGACTTACCAATTTTATTTGTGATGACAGCAATGATTTTACTCTCTAGTACGATATTATGATTTTTTATTTAATTTCAATATGTTTTTATATAAAATCGTTTTTAATAAGTTCATTTGCATCTTTTTCTGTAATTTTAAATATAATGTATTTTTAACAATTACGGAAGCGTTTAAATTTTAAATAAATACGTCCTTAGATTGAACTTTTTAAGCCAGCCTAAAATACGTTAACGGTAAACAGATTAATTTATTATTATAATTGCGGCGGTTTCTAAAGTTTGCGAGTTTAACGTTGCTTCTAATAAGCTAGCAAGACAAGATAGCGAATTTAAATGAAATGCTAAAAGTCTTTAAAAATTCAGATGCAGCACTTTGGTAAACAAATATTAACTAACTTTGTGTGTCTCAAATAGTACTTAATGATTAGTAGAAAGTATTGAACTTGGCTTAACTTTTGAAATTTTAAATAAATAATTTTCTTACTTTTTTACTATATATATTTACTTATTAGCTTCATCATCTTATAGAGTTTTAGTTTTCATTACCTATGTACTGATATTAGGTTGACAAGAGTATATTAAAACTATAGTCTCTTAAATAACCTCAAAAAGTTAACACAATAACATCTTACTCAAAAAAATCATCATAATATTGAATTATATGTGTATTATCATAGAGAATAGTAGTCCTCAAGATCGATTTCCGCCATGGCGGCCAATCTCAAGAGAGATGTGTACACAAATATGGGTATATATACGGTTCATAATACCATGGAATGGCAATCCGACACAACCGGAATCCGCCTGAACTCTTCAGGCGCAGCACCAACGGCTTTACGTGCTTTCCGAGGCACAGAGTGTACACACTTCCAACTTCCAGACTCCGGGCTGCTAATGAGAATTTTCGACAGAAATTCTCAATAACTTTTTCACAGGGCCTCCGGATATGCGGCCTTACATCTAGCCACTAAACCAATGAGGCAATCGTAGAGAATAATGTAGAGTTAAAATAATAAAACCGTCCAATAAAAATATTGTGTGAGTTATGTTTCACACTTTATCAGTATAATATTATTTCTGTTCCTGTATGAAAACCGAGTTATCTGTATATTGGAAACCAGCATACAACAAAGTAACTAAAGTAGTTTAATATACGCTCTCCGCCGGGCGTGAATACTAATGGAATGCTTTTAAAATATATTTTTAATGTACTCACTTCATTTATTACGTTGTGCAATAAAGGATTTAATTTCAAGTACAGAAAACTACAATTTGTGCTCAAGCTTTAACCTGTGACAGTACAAAAGTTTTTCATGTTCATTTTATTACAACACTTAAAATTTCGTTAATTAAAAAAGAATTTTCAATGCCGTGTTTAATACACGATTATTCTTTCATTTGACCAGAAAATAATATTAAATTGCATGTATAATGCAAGTTAATTTTTTAACTGAATCAATTTTTAATTTTGTATTAAATATTTGATCTTCTTGTTTTTTATTGTTTTCAAAATAACGTATACTAAAGAGTGTATGGCTGTTTGTCCAGAGGGTGGATCTACCAGTTATCTGTCCGAGAGCTGGTTGGAATCACTACGGGTACGCGACCCCGGACTGCTGCTGCTGCTCTAGCTACTAGTGTCACATTCCTGTATCTTCCGTGATCACAGTATCCTCCCCCTCTCCTTGATACGTTGTTTCCCAAAATTATCCCAGCGTCACGCCAAAGAAGAAGGAAAACTAATATTAAACCCGGAGCGGTGCCTCCGTTTAGGCGTAAGCCAGTCACCTGCGGCCAAACCAGCACCACACGTATTGACTCGTCATTCCTGCGGATCCTGCTGGGGAGGAGGAGAGGGTGGCATGGGTACTGGACAAGCCCGTGTTGCCATAAAGTCGCCTGGCCCAGGCGTAGCAGCATCCACGGAGAGGCCACTTCGCTCACCTGTCTTGCAGGTGGAAAACAACACGGAGAGTGGCAGTCACCGGTTATATGTCAGCACGAATAGGCGTAAGTGCGGACGCCAGGGCCACTCTTGACAGTAGGAGGATCCATCGTAGATCCATTGATCAGTTACCACCTGCTTTAAGTCGGGCAGCCCCCGATCAATAAGGTACTGATCCGCCTCAGCGTAACTTGTTCCGCCTGGGTGAACGGAACACAAGCCTTACAGCTAGACGTTGACGCTGTGACATTAACCACCTGCTCAAAGAAACAAAAATCTCAAAACCAACACCAACGCTGCTTACATGCGCTTTGCGACATGGAATGTCCGAACGATGAGGACAGGCTTCCGGAACACCTACGGAAGCTCCGATTGCGCCCAAAAACTGCGCAAAACTTACAGTATCGACGTGGAGCTTAAAAGGCTCAATATCGATATTGTAGCCTTACAAGAGACCAGAACTGAAGACGAAGGGTCTTTGCGTGAAGCTAACTACCTTTTTTACTGGAAGGGCAAGAGTTCCTTGGAAACACGAGAGCATGGTGTAGGTTTCGCGGTTCGAAACCATCTCATCAACGCCATAGAGACACCTGTAGGCGTTTCCGAGCGGATTATGGTCTTGCGTCTAAACACAAAAAGCGGCTTTGTCACGCTAATTTCCGCTTACGCACCGACGCTTAGTTCTAAACCTGAGACCAAGGATCAATTCTACGGCCAGCTCGATGAGACAGTGCGCAGGGTGAATCCAACTGACAGACTGCATATTTTGGGTGACTTTAATGCCCGCGTCGGTCAGGGCACATCAGCCTGGCCTGAATGCCTCGGTGCACACAGCATAGGCAAGCTTAACGACAACGGACAACGACTGTTGGAGTTTTGCTCAAGGCACCAGCTGTGTGTTACCAACACCTTTTTTAAAGGCAAAATGATGCGGAAAGTCTCGTGGATGCACCCTCGATCTAAACACAGGCACCAATTAGACCTTGCTCTAACAAGAAGGAGGGATCTACGGGAAACGCTCCACACGCGGGCGTTTCACAGTGCCGATTGCGACACCGATCACAGCCTCGTTGCTACTAAAGTCCGACTTGTCCCTAGAAGAGTCCATTCTTGCAAGCCACCCGGTCGAAAAAAGATAAATCTTTTCAAGGCTCGTGACATGGAAGTAGTGGAGTCATTTGGGGAACTCCGCGAAGAAGTTGCAACTTGGGATAGTACGGCATCAGCGCAAGTCGAATGGGAAAAAGTCAAGTCTCTTCTCACTGACACTGCAGGCAAGATTTTTGGCTATCAAAAGGCAAAATCTTACGACTGGTTTCAAGAAAACGAGAAGCACTTACTTCCCTTGATTGACTCGAAACGCCAAGCCGCTTTAAATTTTCGCCTTAACCCTTGCGATGCGACGCGTAAAATAAAATAAATCAACGCGTAAAATAAATCTCACGAAGGCAAAAGCCTCACTCCAGCGTAGCACGCGCTTCTTTGTAAATGCGTATTGGACAGAGCTTTGCCAAAGCATCCAAGCATGCGCAAACGCGGGGGATATTGGCGGGGTGTACGCGGGCATCAAAAGAGCTCTTGGACCTACTCCAAAAAAGACGGCACCTCTCAAGGAAACCGACGGTTCTGTTATAACAGACAGCACCCGTCAGATGGCAAGATGGGTAGAATACTACAAGGGGCTCTACTCGTGCCCAGTGGATATTCAGCCAGAAGCAATGGAGCTTGTCCCGATTCTGGCAACTTGGCACGAGCTAGACATTGCATCCACAGTAGAGGAACTTTATCTGGCCGTCAAGAAGCTCAAATGCGAAAAGAGCCCCGGAAAAGACGATGTTGTCACCGAAGTCGTCAAGCTTGAGTGCCTCTTGCCCATTCTTCATAACCACCTGGCTAAGTGCTGGGAAGAAAACTACGTCCCTCAGGATATGCGATATACTAACATCGTCACTCTTTATAAAGGCAAAGGCGATCGTGGCGACTGCAACTGTTACCGCGGAATATCTCTTCTTAGCATCGTCGGTAAAGCCTTTGCCAGGGCCATTTTAGGCAAAATACAAAGGCTCGCCGACCGCGTATACCCTGAGGCACAATGTGGTTTTAGGTCCCAACGGTCAACTGTCGACATGATATTTTCACTCAGACAGCTACAAGAAAAGTGTAGGGAGCAACATACCCCCCTAGTCATAGCATTTGTAGACCTAAATAAGGCTTTTAACTCCGTGAGCAGAGAGGGGTTGTACTCGGTTCATGTCAGAATTGGATGCCCCCCAAAACTCCTAAGGATAGTGCAATCGTTCCACGAAGGTATGGAAGTCGCCGTCCTGCACAATGGCAACGCATCCAAGCCATTCGACGTACGCCGTGGTGTTCGTCAAGGTTGTGCACTGGCCCCCACCTTGTTCGGAATATTCTTCTCGGTGCTTCTGAAGGTTGCTTTTGGAGATGAACAGCAAGGCGTCCACTTACACACGCGTACCGATGGTAGGCTGTACAACATCTCAATGCTCAAGTCCAAACGCTACAGGGAGGACCTATTTGTAGATAGTCTCCTCTTCGCTGACGATGCTGCCTTCGTTGCTCATGACCAAGCTCAACTCCAGAGTCTAATAGACAAATTTGCCAGAGTGTGCGATCTCTTTTCAATGTCCATAAACTGCAAGAAGACCGTTATTTTAACGCAAGGATGTTTAGAGCAACCAGTCATCTTGCTTAACGGCGCACCTTTACAGGTGGTTAACAAATTTTGCTACCTTGGGTCGCATTTGTCGAGCAATCTCTCGCTTGATGTAGAGATCGACTTCCGCATCGGCAAAGCAGCCTCTACGTTCGGGAGGCTCTGTTCAAGGGCTTGGGATAACAGACACCTTACGGTAAAAACGAAAATGCTTGTTTACCAATCATGTGTCCTAAGCACACTCTTGTATGGAGCAGAAACGTGGACAACGTACGCAAAACAAGAACGCCGACTAAACACATTTCACTTGCGTTGTCTTCGGAACATTCTGGGCATCACATGACAGGATCGCGTGACAAACGAGTCTGTTCTAGGCGAGGCACAGCTGCCTAGCATCATGGCCATTCTCAAAAAAAAAACGGTTACGGTGACTGGGACACGTGCATCGAATGGAGCAGACCCGTCTTCCAAGGCAAATACTACTGGGAGAGGTTGTGGATGCAAAGAGGTCTGTTGGGCGGCCTATGCTCCGTTACAAAGATTGCGCTAAGCGTGATATGGTTGCGTTTAACATCCCTAGCAATCGATGGGAGGAACTGGCAGAGGACCGTTCCAAGTGGTGACTCCTTATTCACGAAGGTCAATCAAAGCATGACAATGACTGGCTTAAACTACTAAAAGAAAAACATACGCATACACTTGTCGGAAGTGCGACCGGAGGATCCTCTCTCGCATTGGTCTTTTCAGTCATGAACGCAAGTGCCTTCGCGATGCCGCTTAAATCATCTGTCAAAGATGCAGAGGCCTATATATATATGGCTCTTAAAGAATGTGCTTAACTATGAGAAATCGTATACCTGTAGCACTGATAATATACTGGAACATTCTTATCAATGTGAAAAACGAAACTTAATTACTATTAAAGATTTATTGTGTTGAAAAATAACAACAACAATACAAAAATATAAAATACAAACTTGGTTTGTAACACCAAAACGTATTTTATTAAAAAATAAAAACTTCTTTGTTTCATAGTTCTTCGAATCTACAGATCTTTTAGAAATGTTTTTTGAACTATAATAACCTCAGAAGTAAATAAAGTATAAAGTTTTGCGACTATATAATCGGATCGCAAAAGGTCGGTTCATCGGAAAAGAGCATTAGCTTTCTTCTATAATAAAGCTTATCATATTCTACCCGAAGGAAAAAAGACGCATCTAACACTTCTTTCATTATTGAGTTTTTCCCATACTTAGAATCAGTAAAAAAAGACGCATCTGCTTACTAGCAGATGAGAGTATTTTCAAACGGTTTTATTTAGCTTGACCTGTTTGTTGTTTTTTTTATTATTCTTAGACTTACACAAACTGAATTTTCAGTGCATAAATTAAACGTATTTGCTAATAATTTAAACAAGCACTAAGGAAAAAAGACGATTCTGATGTTTACTAAGTTGAAAAGACGTAAACACGTATATGTGTCTATTTTACATTCAAAACAATAAAAAGATCATACAATGATAAGACGCTTCTGCATGTTGACGAATAATAAAGACACAATTACGCTGTCGTGATCATTATGCCAACAAAGAAACACGTATCTACGTAAATATGTCTTTTCATCGTAGAACAACCAAAATCAGTATAACACGAGTGCCAGAAACATCTTTTCTCTTAAGTATTGCTTAATGTGCAGAGTGAGTAGGGTGCACAGTAGGCGCGGCGACGCTCCTCGTGGGCGATCCGCCCTGGGAACTCCAGGCGGAGGTGCTCGCAGAGGTGTACCGCTTCCGGGCCGAGGCGAGAGACCGCGGCGACCGTCCAGGGTCGGCGGATGTTAGGCGGATCAGGGCTCTAGCCCAGCAAGCCCTGATAGCCCGATGGGAGGAAGATCTGAGGTCCCCCACAGCGGGCCTGGCGACAGTGGAGGCGGTACGTCCCCACTTAAATTGCTGGCTCAAAAGAAAACGAGGCACGCTCTCGTTTAGGTTAACGCAGGTACTTACCGGACACGGCTGCTTCGGTAAGTACCTGCACAAGATAGCACGGTGGGAAATGTCACCTTCCTGCCACTAGTGTGGTGCGCCAACCGACACGGCGCAACACACCCTGACGGAGTGTGCCGCGTGGGGGCCCCAGAGGCTTTCTCTGGCGGCAGCTGTCGGCGGAGACCTCTCCTTGCCGAGCATCATCAACGCGATGCTCGGAAGCGATGAGTGTTGGTCGGAAATGGTCTCCTTCTGTGAAAATGTAATGTCGCAGAAGGAGGCAGCGGAGCGGGAGCGGGAAGAGGACGCCGCTGCAAACCTGCTCCGCCGAAGAAGACTGGGGACAAGAATGAGGCGCTATGCGCACCTTCTCCCTCCGCCGCAATAGGCGTCGCTGGAACTAGGGGGTTCTCAGTACCCTGGTAATCCCCATAGTGAATGGAGGCCTGCATACGCAGGCCACCCGTCAGAGCGTCGCGGTAGCATGCGCAAGCGATCCCGTAACGCTCCTCGTTATGACGGAAAGGGTACCGCTGGTTTTTTAGTGGGTATTCCGTTGTTCGGGGCGCACTCGGCGCCTCGGACATCGGCGGGCCCCACATACCCCCACACTGTTCCCGTGGGGGAAACGCGTAATGCGTTTTTCCAGCGTAAAAAAAAAAGGGTGCACAGTAGGAAGACGTCGCAATCTGTTGAGCCCAGGCAGACGACGAGGATACGTGTATGTTTCGACTCGCTGCGCCAATACCATTTCAATTTTTTCAATTTCAATTTCACTGGTGGTAGGGCTTTGTGCAAGCTCGTCGTCGTCGTCTTAGTTCCCAAGGTTGGTGGCGCATTGGCTAGGTAAGCGATGGTTGATATTTCTTACAATGCCAATGTCTAAGGGCGTTTTTTGACCACTTACCATTAGGTGGCCACCAAACTAACCCATTTAGGTGGAATTTCCAAAACTTTTAAATAAATGTTTATCAATTCATTCAAGAAACACAAACAATAAATTTTAAGCAAATCAGAGTATTTTTTATACTTATGCAACCCCATTTATCCCGTATGGGGTTGAATTTCCAAAAATAAATAAATACCAATGCATTTATTTTTGCTCAGAAGCTTTAATATTAAATTTCATTCTTCTTTCTTCAAAAATGACGCACTCCCGATACAAACTTTCAATCCCTACTTCACCCTTTTAGGGGGTAAATTTTAAAAACCCCGAAATCAATATTTATTTATTGCTTACCAGAAGCTTGTATATAAAATTTCATGCTTCTTACTTCAAAAATGACGGACGCCCTATACAAACTTTTAACCCCCATTTAATCCATCCATCCAACATCCTCCGATATGTCTTGGCGTTTACGATCAATAGACAAACCGGAGTATTTTCCTCGTCTCTTTCTAGAGAGCGCGTGATTTCGTGTTGGGTGCGATCAGCAGACAGTGCAACATGCGTTTCTAAAGAACGTGATATTTCATGGCAGATGTTTCAGGAGACAAACGTGATCTTTTTGCTAGACTTGACTTAAAGAGACCGTGAAATTCGGTAACGTTTGTGGACATCAGCTTCCCCAGTTTCATGTTTCAGCCAGTCTGCACTCAATCGACTTTGACATTGTACGCCACTCCCTACACATTAAGACGTGTCATAACGGCATCTATTAGCATTAAGACGCGGTTTTCGTTTAGAGACGCGGCACTTCTAGAAAGCTGCTAGACGCTCTTCTCGCTCCGATCAACTGTCTGTTAATCTTCTCAATCGTGCTCATTTGCCTTGAGCAGAAACCGATAATAGGTAAGACCGTTTCCAACACTATATTTTAAGTATTTAACACAGCAATGCTAATATTATTTATTTGCTATTTTACTTTGATTTTAAAGCAAAAAAGAAATTTTTAATTATATTAAATCTTGAAGTAAACTATGTACAGACATTTTTATAATATACAATTTAAAAATAAAAAATAAAACAAGATACACATTATTCAAATTTAAAGCAAAAACACGGCGTCTAAAAGATTGTCCTGTGGCATTGTACCCAAGACGCTGGCACTATTGCTTCTTTGCACCGCTAGACTCAGCCTTTGGGATAAATAAGCGCCAGCTCTTGGGTCACCAGAAGTGTGAACCAGTTTTTTAGAAAGATTTTTCTGTATCAAACGAATATTACTTAAATATGAAATAAAAATACAACTATTAGTATTATGCTACAGGAAAATATCTTATAATTAGCTATAATATTAATATTATCTTTATGAAAAACCAGTATTAAGTAATCTGACCTCTAATTTTGACGAACCTAAGTGTTCTTAGATTTTATTATAATTTATATTTTTATGGACAATATGATACGATGTTCTCATAAGCTCGTGATTTATTTTTCTGAAAGATTTAATTTTGATGTTTTATTGAATAGTAGATCCTAACATTGAAGGCAGGTCATAATTATATATAATTTATGTGTAGACATTATGATATATCATATTAAATTATCAAGATAAACAGCAACAAACAGATAAAACGTCTGTTTTATTAGTTGTTACAAATAACTAAGAAGAACTTTTTATAAATTGCTAAATTGAAAATACGGATGTATCAGGATGCGCCTATTCTACGTAACATTACATATTTTTCGATATTTTTTTTACTGAGATGAGATAGAAAATACTATTTATTTTATTTTTTAATTGTTGTGTGTGTATATACATACATATTTTAATACACTCTGCTAGATAAATGTATAATGCATAGCCATACAGAAAAAAATACCTTTATTTTAATTTTCCTTTCCACAGAACTGTTTTTATTTCATAAATTAAGTTTTTAAATCATTTATTTTCTCAATTTTTTACTTATTGTAGATTTCCTTTATAGCGGCAGTTGTTTTACCTATAGAACACTTAGTTAATAATTTTTACTTAGTTAACTGCGACATTGAATTGAGGCAATCATTGTTCGAGATTTTGAATGATATGCTAAGATTTTTATTAAAATGGCGTCTTGAATGTCGCCGAAGTTGGTACCGAAATGTTTAAAATGCAATTAAAGAGGATATAAGTAATTCAGCGGAACAGTGTTGTATTATAAATAAATATGTATGAATTAAGAATATTTTGAAGTGTATAATATAGCAGAGCTATTAGCAAATCGCATAGAATACACAAATCTAAGGTTCGTTTATCTTTACTAATTCATCGATTGGCTTATATATTATAATATCTCTGACCAATTTCAATTGATTCTAATTTTACCGAATGTTTAATAAAATTCTGAGATAATTTTGACAAGGTAATAAAGTACGATCACTAATTAGACCGCATCCAATGGCACTTATGATACTGTTCAAGAGCTGACTCATCAAAACAATAAGCCTACTTTCTCACTTTAAGGATAAGGGCTATTTACAATGTCACACACTATTACAATTTAACTGAACTTGGTTATAATATACCATATTGTATGAAATAGAGATAGATTAAATTCTGAAAACTTGTAATATCACAAGGGAAATTATAATATTATGGTTTTGACAATAACTTTTCGATACATACATTGTTTACCTATTAACTAGTTAATGCCCTTTAGCCGTTGTACGTGATCTTCTGTTGTAAATAAATCAAAAAACCTAAAATAAATAAGTAAGTAAATTTTAAATCATAACTGTATTTATTAGATAGATGCAATGTTATGAATTATATCTCTGACGTTATGAACAGAAATTCCAATTTAAGTATCATTAACTGCATTCCCATTGAGTGTCTACCGTTGATCCTAATTTTAAACTTGACTATGTTGTTTTCTGATATAGTTTCAGTTTCTAATGAATGTGATCTCACTTGTACGTGTTAGTTTACGTCTCCCGGCGAATCTGATATTGGCTTGTTAACTATTATATTACTAACTAAATCTGTTCTAACTAGTTGGTTATTACCTACCCATTTAAATGCTCGTAGAGTGTGAGACGGAATTTAATGTTTGTTTTTTTTTTTTTAGTTTATTAAAATAACTTTTCTACAAATATTTGTTTTATTTCAAGAATAATATATACTCATTACGCAAACGAGCATAAACGTGTCTAATATAAATCTACTCGATAGCCTTCAACTAGTAAAATAAGTGGTTTTACTGGTGGCACAGCTTTGTGCAAGCTCGTCTGGGTAGGTACCACCCACTCATCAGATGTTCTACTACAAAACAGCAGTACTATTATAACAGTATATAATATTATTATTGTTGTGTTTCGGTTTGACGGGTGAGTGAGCCAGTGTAATTACAATCACAAGGGACATAACATCTTTTCCAAGTTCCCAAGGTTGGTGGCGCATTGGTGATGTAAGCGATGGTTAACATTTCTAACAACGCCATTGTCTATGGGCGTTGGTGAACACTTACCATCAGGTGGCCCATATGCTCGTCCGCTTTCTTAATCTATAAATAAAAAAAAAAAAAAAAACAAAAAATTATATCACGGTGATATTTCATTAAGATTGAATTATGTTGCTTCTAATAACAAAGAATATTTTTCTGTGATGACTATCGTATTAAATATATAAATGATATATAAATTATAATATAATGGCTGTGAAGAAACATGCAAATATTGGTATCTTCGAAGACATAGTTGAGCAAAGTTTATGATTAACATTCCATATTCCATGTGTACAATGCGGTACAAGGTCTATAAATTCTAATTTTGATTCCGTACGGACTTAGTTTATAGCGTCAGAAGTTAATTCGACTTTAATTGCCTTAATTTTATTGACTACGCCATGGACTCCAGGAGTTAATAACTCATTCATGATACTATATACGGAGTTTTATTTTTATTTTGAGCGAATATTTACTAGAATACCAAATGAGTAACATATTGGATGTATGACGTATAGAGTTTATTCTTTTCAGAGGCTAAAAAGGTTGCTTCAAAGCTGGCGATACGACGAGAGCATATATCCTCTCTGACGTAAGCACATACACAGGTAAAAAGGAATATTCCAACTTATACCCCGGGAAGGAGAAGAAGAATGTATCAACCGGAGAGGATATCTGGGTATCAGTAAAAGAGAGGAAGACCGGCTTCGTCGTATCAAGGTGGAAGTGAACGGCATTCAAATTGGAGTTCAGTCCCTTTATGTACTGAACTCCACAGCGAGGGTGGAAGTGTTTTTCTTATAATACGCTTGCTCCGACCATTACAGAGCGCAAAATGAAATAATGGTATGCAGCGTGACACTACTACTAAGAATAGCCTATATGCCATGCCAAACAAGACAATCACATTTGCGCGATCTGCGCTGACCACAAGTACATCTCCAAGTATTTGGGGAGGTCGCGGACTGACTTACTGACTAACTCACCCTCTAGACAATAATTCTTCGGACTTTTTGGTCAGGATTGGCAATTGCTCTGAAATCATGGGATTGGCAGCGGGAGTCACCCATATTAAATCTACGACATTATTCACACTGTTACTGCAAGGACATGTTCTCAAAACCTTGATTCTATGACTGGAGATCCAAAACAGCCACCCCCTTTCGAGTAACGTCTCTCCTCGCTGATCTTCTCTGGGTTTGCCCCAAACCCTGGCGTGGGCGTTAAAGTACCCTAAGAAAATCAAGGGTACGCATATTTATTTATTTTATTTAAAGAAAATAAAACATAAAAATAAATTTGGAAAAACATGACAAGCATTGCAACAAAAATATTAAATATTTTTACTGTATTCATCAAAATACATTTTATAATTTTTTTTATTGTAATTATAAACAAAAAGTTCGGAGGTCGACAGCCCGTCTATGTACACCGCGTAATCAGCGGGGGAACTATGTAAAACGTTGAACATACGTATACTGGCTGAATATATCATTTTAATTATATTACTTTTATTAAAATGCCATATTTATGTATTTATAAATAGAAAATGTATTTAGCAAATTAATATAATATTAAAATACAACTTCCTACATAATAGAGGTAAAACCTGACGTAATTGAAGTCCAATCAATTATTATTATTATTGAAAGAGATTATCACTAATATCTATTGAATGTTAAAATGTTTAGCATTCGTGGAATAAAACCATTATACTGTGAAATGAACACGACAATGAGTAATAATAATTATAACCCACGTGTATTCGCTATTTAATGCAAAATTATTTATAAACGATATTATAAACGAAAACAATCGCTAGTATTTTCAAGTTATCTATCCGTTGTAAGTACTCTGAAATTAGTACATAAAAGATTAAAATAAGAACCATATTATTCATTGCTTATTTGCATGAGATACTTTATAAATTAATTTAATAAACTTAACGTATCAACCTGCTCAATTAACATGAGGAAAGGAGGAGGAGTTTTTTAAGTTATTTTTAAATAAAATTTAGATTTATTTAAAATTACAAAAGTGGTTTTATAAAGTTGGCGGAAATGACCCAATATTATTTAAAAGTGCAAATACTGTTATCGTACGGTTTGATGTATCAGCTATAGTGCTAAATACATATCACGAAACTAACTTCCGTGGTAGCAAATTTCTCACCTTCCCACAAAACTGGGAAAGGTCCGTTGAAGATGAAGGTTGCTTATATTCATTTAATTACTACCGGCCTACTCAGTACTTACATTTACGCACATAGTTATGCCCTGCAACTGGAGAACGGCCGCCGTTTATCAAAATCGGTCAAGAGTAGATCATCATTAATGATCGGATAGATCTACACCTTGCTTAATGGTGGCCATATGCAATTCAAAATAACCTTGGGTAGACTAGAAACGAGTCTAACATAAGGCTTTCGAAGATATCTATCTAACTGATTTCCCTAGAGAAATTGCAGTTGAGTATCAAGCTTTCCATTTTAAGGAGTCATCATATTGGCCATGGAAGGGCTTAGGGACAGTATCAAAGATTTAGTGAATGTTTTTTAAATATAATTGGAAACATGCTACGACTGGTGCTATATGGATGACAGAATAGGCAATGATCTTTATACTTGTGTAATTATCCCTGAATCAAACTTGTGCACATTATCAAAACTTTCTTGGAGTAGACCGTTATTTGAAGTTGACAAAACATTGTCTAATTAAGCCCTTCGAATAAAAGTGCTTTTTACCACTAAAAACTACTTTTATTATTGAATCAAAACTCTAGATCATTCAATTTCAATACAAATATATTGGGACCATTGGGGCTTACTATATTAAACCAAACAAACCTAATTGACTGGCAAAAGTGGCTTTTAATAAAGCTCTTAGTGATAAATAGAGTTGGACAGAGCTTAAATGAACGTCTCTATATTGAAACATGTTTTTGTCTCTGGCCCATTTATACCTATATATCTTGTTGCAACTAACGTCGCCTAATTTGTAGTATCGACGATAGCATACTTAGCAACGATCTAGACACTTGAAGTTGTAAAATACAATATATACCGAGCAATAATTTATCATGGTGCCACGGTATCATTTTTACCAAAGAGTTCAATTTCAGGATTCAATAATATTATCCACATCACGTTGTAAATAGATCTTACGAATGAGAAATGCTATAATGGCAGTATGGGAGCTTTTAAAAACTTGTAATTTTTTTGTAAAATTGATATTGGTAAAAAATATATAAATATATATATTGAGCGATTGCTTAGAAAATAATAAAAGGTAATATTATTTAACAAAACAAGCGTTATTGCAAGAAACAAAAGCTTGATAGCTTATTTGTTACGAAAATTAGGTTCCTTTCATAGAGAAAATAAATAATTTTTCGAATGGGTAAAACTTTCTAGTGATTGTACGTAGTCAACATCTGTTAATTGAATGTCACTATCACGATGCAACGAAATGTACGAACGAATACAAAACAAACCTATTTAGCTAATCCTAGGTTTGATAGACATCGACTCTAAAATAACTTGATAGTAAATGCTTAATACAAATATTTTTATATTGTAGTCATGTAAACTTTTTTTCATCTTAAATATATTTATCCTAAACGTTTTTTAATATGCGTATTTTATGATCATTTTATTTTACTTTTTCAATTTTAATGGTACCTAAGTGTAGTTTCTATATTTCTCACACGATACAGTGTTATTTTAAGAAACTAGGCTGATTTCTGAGTTTTCACGAGAACTATTTTATTGTCCTATTGGTGTGAATTGTTAACAAATATATTTGCTTGCCTATCGTGGGCGAAATGTTTTAGATACTTATGAAGAAATTATAACATCTGTAAAACTACATTTCATGAAAATTAATGATTATTATTAGTTAGTTTTATCAACCATAAAATCTACAATTAATTTTAATCTTGCATGAAAACTATTTAGTTCAAACTCCACAATTTTTATCATTTATGTAATCTTGTATTGCAATTATTTACATTTGTTTTTAACATAAGATAACAATAATAATACATAAAATATCAGCGTAACTAAATTACAAACGAATAAATGGCACTAGAAAAGATGTATTGATTTTACTTTAGGTACTTTATATAATATTTGTTACTGTTCTATCAAAAACAAAATAACAGTAGAGTAATATCAATGTCATTTGTTGTTTAACTTTACTAGCCGTCTTTTGTCCCGAAACTGTCTTCTTTTAAAGGTTGAATGAAATGATGGATTTTGTTTGTAGTACACCAACTTTGTGTTAGTGATAAAACATAGAACAAAAAACGAATGATGACAATATTAACATGAGCAAACAATATACAATTACCGTTACCATAGGAAGGAATCATCATCAAAGGAAGATCATATAGTATTTCTTTAAAGCATATTATTTATCAGCTGGCCCATTTCAAGCACCTACTAAGAACAAGATACAGACTTTATAAATATTATTATTAATAAGAGAAACTTGTTAAGTCCTTCGACATAAGTATGATGCAATGGTATTTTAAAAACTTTATTATGTTTCTACTTATTAAACTTTTCATATAGATTCATGATAGAAATATTTTAGATAAAATCAGAGAATCATCAAAAAAACTAAGATTTTTTTATTTTTTATTTATTTATGTTGAACAAATTATACATATCATAAAAAATATATACGATAGTAACTACAATAGTATAATACTGTGTCGTAGCTACTAACGCCCTCCAATTCGACAGCACACTCATTTATTATTTGTTCATTGCAAACATAAAGATAAAATATATATATATTATAAGGAAGGGATGGGGTAGGAAAGGAAAATAAGTTAGGTCAATGTTATATTAATCGTTTTAGTAATAATTCAGTCTCATCATAGCCCAAATTGAGAAGCCAGTTGGTTATTTGCATTTTACACTGGTAAGTCGTTAGTGAGAAAATATTTATCTTCTTATTTATTCTATTATATAGAATAGAGCTCAAGTAAATGTATTGTTGACTTGCTATTTTTGATTTAAATGGAATGGTCCGGCAAACCCTATCACTTTTGCGTTTGTTACATACAAGCTTAGTATTATAGGGAACATTTTTATGCTTTCGAAGAATTGTTTGCCGTATATACAGTTGACGCACTGTGATAACTTTTCAGGATTTATATAGTTCAACTGTAGGGAAACGGATAGGCTGAGAGATCATAATTTTTAATAAAAGTGTTTGTGCTCTCTCTAATCGAAGTATATTGATCTTAGCAGCACCTTCCCACGCTATGATGCAGTAAGTGATATTAGACTGCACAAGTGCGTAATATACAATTTTTAAAGTCTGGAAACAAACAGATGCCCTAAGATTTCTAAACACATACATTATTTTTCTTTTACGTGAAATTACAGACTGAATGTGATCATTCCAATTTAGCCCCTCATCTGTCATTACTCCGAGATACTTAATGTTCTTAGTGCGAGATATTTTATTACATTTGCAAGGAACAGTAACCTGGTATTCAGAACAATTATGAGCAACTATAGGAAATGACGTAGCCGGTAAAATATAGCTGGAGCCAAAAGTCATATAATGCGTTTCATCTATATTAAGAGTCAATAAGTTGCAGGACAGCCAGTTCATTACGATAGCAAGGGCCAATTCTGCCATATTTCGAGCATCTGACTATTTTTCACCAGGGACAATTAGTGAGGTGTCCTCGGCATATGTTACGATTTTACAGTTTGGTAATTTAAGCCTGCACAGACCATTAATGTAGACCAAGAATAAAGTCGGCTTGAGAACACTGCCTTGAGGAACACCATTGAAAAGATCTTCCTCATCACTTACTTGATTATTTATAGAGACAAATTGAGTCCGTTCACTAACATAACTTTCGAAGATACCTAAGGCCAATTCTCTGACACCAATTCTATCCAATTTCTGCAGTAATAAAGGTATAGAAACGGTGTCGAATGCTTTCGATAAGTCCAGAAAAATGCCAATGGTGTTCTTATTGTTATAAATGTTGTGAACAGTGTCATTAATCATGCTCATAACGGCATCTTCCGTGGATCTGCTAGTTCTGAACCCGTATTGATTATTAGCCAATATACCGAAATTGCTTAAATAAGAGATAATCCTACGATTTAGGACCTTTTCAAGTACTTTCGAAAAAGTTGTCACGACCGAAATGGGTCTGTAGTTATTGACATTTTCCTTCGCTCCTTTCTTATGAATATACGACGATGGCCACCCAGTCAGGCAAAGATTAAAAATATGTGTAAGCAAAGGGGTAAAAATAGGTTCAGAAGTCTTCACAATAGATGTTGTAATGCCGTCCCAACCCACCGCACAGTTATCTTTTAGGTCTTGACCTCTTTATCATCGAATTTAGTCGTTTCTTTAAGAAATATAAACATCCATCTAAGATTTTTAAAACGTTCAAAGCACTGTAACTTGACAATGCTCGCGAAACAGCCTGAACAAATACCGATGGTGTATTATAATCACATTTACGCATGTATGCTATTTTAAATGTTACAAAACAACTTAAAATATAGATATAGGCAGGCACGAGGGCCTGCCTGTTTCTATATTTTAGGTTGTTGACCTTAAAAATTTAGTTCCGAAGATTGATGGCGCGTTGGTGATGTGAGGTATGGTTAATATTTATTACAGTGGGTCGAGGAGACCAGGTAAATATTATACTGCTCTTTAGATTAGCGAATGTATAAAAAAAAATAAAAATCATAAAACCTAACTAAAACTATAGTAACTCAACCAAACGAACGATTTTTAAAAAAAATCGAAAAATATTCGATTTTTTTAATAGTTTTTATACGAAATAATATATCCCTATTCTACCCCATCACATTACATGAATATAAATTAACAAAAAAAACGTATTTTTAAATGTTACAACAACCTGCAATAATAAATAGTGATTCTGTAAAAACTTCGCAGAAAGGAATTTCTTTGTAAGCATACAAGCCGATCAGAAATAGTTCCTACATAGTTTTTGTTCATAAAATTAAGTTTCTGTACTATTTAACGTAAAAACAACGATTTATATGTAAAAAATTTGACCATAATAACATATGTTATAATAACATCAATCTTTCTTTTGTTTTACGTGAAATGTAACGAAACGCAATAACAGGCGAAATGTTATTTATTATTTTCAATTGGGTGACAACTAATAGCCTACAATACTAAAGCGTATCCCAAAAAGAATATTTATATTTGATTATTATTAGAGAAATACGGTTCTCCTGGGTTGCCTATCCAAATACGGCCTCGAGTATTATTAAGTTATAATTAATTTTATATTTATATATAATATTTATTATTCATTTAACTATACATTCATTTGTAATAAGGATTATTTAATATAATTAATTAAAAGATGAAATATTGGTTGACAGGAAACTTTTGACTTCATTCATAAGTTTTCAAAAAAATATATACAAAATAAGGTTAAAAATTACTATGTTCAATATTACTGTTTCAACTTGTCGACGAGTTTTGCTTATTTTACGGCTTCGATCTCAATTACTCGCTAATTTTGTGCTACTTCTCAAGTATTGTGATTATTACTTGTAATTTAGTCACTGATGTTGAGGATCCTGTTACAATCGACATAATGTTTTATCCGCGTAACAATCTCGCAAAATGAAAACCGTTGCAACAGTATGTTACTGAGTTATTAATTTTCGAACGATTGTGGGACCAGGGCTTCTTTACCGCAACTCTCTGAATCATCTAGGTGGGAGACTGGGAATATTTAGACTAATGTCCTTTCAGCGGGCATTACCCGAAGCCGTAGAAGGAGAGACAGTTAGTCCTGTTGCCGAAGGAAGAATGTCTACTAGACTATCTTGGTTGACATTGAGGCCAACTGTGCTGCTTAATGAGACGGGCAAGCTACTGGGAAGATACTCACTACCCATTTTGTTCAGTGCCTCGAAGAGGTGAGGCCGGGTCTCTCAGAGGCTCAGTACAGATTCAAGCCAGCCAATCAACCATCAACGCTCTGAACATCTTGAAGACCCGGACCAAGGAGGTGCTGACCCTGGGACGTGGTCCTGGCAATTTCGCTGGACCTGGCAAATGGTTTCAACAGTCTTTTCTTCGACACTATAACTCTAAACCGTCTTGGCACCAGTTTCTAGGCATCATTTTTTCTCTAAAGATGTGAGAAATAAAATTAGCTGAGCTTTGGAACTAATCAACTGCAACTACTATCTACTAAACCACTGGTGCAATAGCTACGTTTGAAATCGCTCCAGTCTTCTACATTCCCAGACTGCTACAAACATACAATTACAATACAATATATCAAGTAAATAGGAAACAAATCCATCATAATAACCATAAATTCAAGCAATGTCATGAGTATTGAAAACACCCATCAAAATTATTGGGTTCATAAAAATGGATAAAAAAATGATTATGGTAACACACGCTGAAAACGCACAAATATTTTTTCGCCGGTGAAGCCGCACCCTTAGCTGTAGTACTATTTACTTATAATTTATACGTAAAATATTACTCAATGATAAAAGATATCGGTCAGTGTTTTTAGGCAATATAAAGTCTGACTTTTTAGTCGGATCTGTCATTTAAATTATTTGGGTCAGTTCAGTTTAATTTTTCAATGGAATGATCTTAACTAATTAACTAAACTTAATTAATAAAATTGAAGTGTTTTTCTGTAATTTCAAAATAACTGCCTCTTTTAAAGTTTATATGGCTATATGCGACTTACCAAAACCAAAACAAGGATTTTTTAATTTTTTGTCTGTCTGTCTGTTTGAAGAAAATCCTTATCTTTGAAATGGCTAGATATTACAAATTAAATTAAATGAATTATTATATGTGCATTTTAAGGTTCCGTTTAGTTTTTAATTCATCAAAATCAATTGAGTCTATCAAAAGCTATAAGAAATACGTATTTTTGTTGTTATCTATACACATATAATGACTTTTCCTAACTGATTCATCAACGCAGAACCACAAGGGTTAGAAACTTGAAATTTTGGCAGTTGATGCATTTTATGATGTAAGCACCCAATAGGGAAGGATTTCTAGAAATTCCACCCCTAAAGGGTTAGAATAAGGAATAAATGGTTGTATGGGAACCCGACAATTTAAAGTTAGAGGCTATATACACTTTCATTTACAAGCTTATTTATGACTTTATTACGTAAGAAGAATGATATTTAATATTAAAGCTTTTAAGGAAAAATAAATGCATAATTATTTCGTCATTTTTTGAAATTCAGCCTCAAACGGGAGAAATGGGGTGAAACAAAATTAGTATAAAAGTGAAAAAAACATAGTCTGATCTTCTTGAAATTAACTATATTATGCGTTTCTTGGTTATATTGATTGAATCAGGTGGCAAGACTTTTTATTTTCGTTTTGAAGGGTGAAAATGGGTTTGTATGGATATATTTGCTTAAAAAACTCCATATACATACTGCACCCAGGCAAATACCGAAATGCCAAATACACGTTGTCTTAATCTCAAATCAATATCTCCGAGGGAAATGCTGCGAAATTTGTTTCTTATAATGACCGTTTCTCATAAATAACTTTTACTTTTAGCCCTTTACTTTGCTCGTGTCATAATTAAGTTATGTCTCATTGTATGTTTTTATATCCCATTTTTAATTAATGAACCAAAAGCTAGAAGGTAGGAAAGACTTTTATCAAAAACATAAAATGTTAAAGTTGTAACGTACAGTTAAAAAATGTAAAACCAACTTTTAAAGATAATGGATGTCTTAATGAAACACAGTCGCTCCCTGAGTAGACCCAGATCCTTTTAAGGTAGTAGCTTTGACAATATTGCGATATAAAGCTTTTACGTACAATCTGGTTACGCCCGTTATATAGTTTTGTTGGCTTTAAATTTCTACGTAACATCACAGGCTTGCCTATATGTAGTGTAGTTCTGTGATATGTAAGGCCGGCTGGATTAATAATGTTTAAAAATTCACAGAATATTTACCAGCTTCGTCTGTATTACCACTGCATCTATTGATTTTTAAACCTTTTCTTTGGCATTCGACAGATTAAACAGGTTATTTTTCAATTATACTAGTTTTTATAACAAACGTCCGTTTAATGCCTGAAATAAAAAACAAATCAGTAAGAGAAAGTGATTTATTTAATAAAACTACTTTATATATATTATTGTAAGGGTATTGTAAATGGTCGATGCAACAATCTCGTTATAAGACTAAGGTAAGCTTAATATTATATTATTTTATTTGGTAAAATAAAATAAGCAGCGAGCAGAACTCAAGTAGCTTTTCATAATAATTATCTTTACGTTTTATTTGTTTAACTTTCAACTGAACTATTATTATTTTATATCAACCGAACAATAATTAATATTATTTAAATGAATAAATATATACAACATAGGCTATGAAGTGGTACTTACATTTACTCAATCTTGTTAATCAGTTGTGCTTGTACGAGCTAACAACAATAATGTATATTTTGATTTTAAATGTTACAAATATTTTTAAAGAACATTTGGTTGGTCTGTCGTAACTTAAAATTTCATATTTTTACCAGAGTGTAAAAACCACTTACGGTCTTACTTACAAATGTTATTTAGCAGTTGATTAGTTAAACAATGATGCGTCTTCTTTCGAATTTCCAATCAATAATGAAAAAAAAAGAGAAATCAATGTGATTTATATAAGACCATTAGACTTTCCGTGGAAACATAAAAATTCACTATTTCTTATGATCCAGTCTACACATTGATATTTTAACATAATATAAGTAGACAGCTACTACTTATATGGTCTACGAAGGATTCCAATAATATACAAGATCTATTTTTTATCCCAAAAGTTGTATGTTGCTTAACAATTTTTAGAGATTGAAATTTAGTTGAAACGTATTATGTATAACTTTTAGCATTATAAACAATTACATATAGTTTTAATTTTTCATTAAACAATAACTTTGACCAAGTTACATTTCCACGAAAATAGCCAAATGATGGATGGAAATTGTACACTAGTCTGCATCCATCTTATGTAATATCAGAAAATCTAAGTTACGTGAAATTTTGCATACACGCTGTCAGAGATACAAAAAAGAACATAGGGTACCTAACACTTGCCCCCCGCCTCTCTTCTCGCAGGCGTAACTTGAATCTAGACTTATAATACTTAAAAGGCAATGACTTACTATGAACGCACGCCCTATACTTTAATATACAGGGATTTGAAATTTGGAGAAGATGAACAATGCGGGGAAGCCCACTAAGTATGCGAAATTTTAATTTAAAATTTTGAAGCGGTCTTTGCTCTTCTTTCATCTTTAATTTCACCCGATCAACCTGTATCATCATTCTAGAGATTGCTAAGAGTAATAAATGTGATGAAATACGTGGGATTAAACAAACTTAATGCGCTTCTTTTTACGTAAGAGGGGCGCAGACGGGCAGGTGTGAGACACCTGATGGAATGTGACTGCCGTCAATTAATTTCTCCTGGTTTGTGATAAAATATATATTTAAAAAATTTAGTTATCCTATTTTTTTGGTTTTGGTTATTACCAATGTCATACAGGATTTAAAAAGTTTTATGCTTACGCTGGAATACCAAATAAATATATTTCATTGCATATATTATAATGATATAAATATTTTATAATACTAACACGCCAATCACAAAGGGATACCAAAACAATTGAACTACTTAGTTTCATTTAATATCATAAGCAATTTAATTTTTTCAATTTAGGAAATTTATTTCATCTTACTTTTAAGCTAATGTACAATTCCCGTAGATTCTCAATAATGGGTTCCTACCAGTGTATGATCTATAATATAATATATAAATATGGCAATATTTCTATCGAATTCCAAATTTAATAAATAGTTAGTTTTTATTGTTTCAGTGATGTAGAATGATAGAACAAAAAAATTGGAGCCTTTATAAAGTGGAGCCATGATTGGAGCCTAATTGTTCACTTAGATTTGATCGCTAAGAATCGAAAGCAGAAAGTAATATTTTTTTTTTTTATATTTTCTAGTTAGTTGCTTATTATGTCTATGAAACTGCCTCTGTTTTTGTAATCCATCATCTTCGGCTACTAAATATGGTAACTTATCTTCTCATGGTTGGTAAGACGTTAGTTATGAAATTTGATGTAGTTGAAAGTTTCTTGAATTACAAGTGCAATAAATATAATATGTAAAAGACTTATCACCTCATTTCAATTATTTCTGGTGACAGGATGGCTGGTTAATTTTTTATCGTTGATATGCGAGCAATTGTTAATTCTTGCCAAATTTTCAAGCAGATATGATTTTAAATATAGCAGTTATTTTAAATTTTGATTTATATATATATACATCTATTTAAATCCGTTATAGAAAAAGTAATTATTTAAATAAATATTGAAATATAATTTTTTTCAATAAGCATAGCGTGGGAGGGGCGCGCAGGCGGGCATGCGCCCCGGGTGAAAGAGGGTGTATGATAAGGCAAAAAAGTTTTTTTTTAGCCTTATGTTACCATACAATATCAAATCAATATCAATACATCGAAGTGAATGTTTCTTATTTTATTTGCTAAATAAATAGTTCTCTCATCTTATGATCCTGAATCACGCTTTCAATTTTTTTTGCAACAATAGCTTTTAACATAATTTCAACAGCGCGTAACAGAGGCTGGTCTGTGTTGAAAAATCATTCAGATGAAACTTATACCAAGTTTCTCTCACTCTGTGTAACTATATACTTCTTTATATTTTACGATATACTTACTACCCTAGTTGTCCTTATTTTGCAATACCTGTAGAGGTTGCTAAGTGATTCACTATAAATAATTTAAGATCCTATTGTGTACACAATTGTCAAATAAATACTTAAATATTTGCTATTAATATTTATTGTTGTATTTACCTAGCGTTAAGTTAATAAAGTTACGCCTTGTAAATATTCTTACATTTTAAAAGATAAACTTCCTGTGGGTTTCTTGCGCCATTTCTTCCCATAAATGTCCTTCCGAAGCAGTGGTAGTTAATCTTGACATTCAATAAGTTGTACGATGTATATTAGATCCGTTGAATAAAATATTTAAACTTTTATCTAATAATTAAAATAGGGGGGAACGATGAATTTCGGGTTGGCCCCGGGCGTTGAAAGCCCACGCTACGCCACCGTGTCAATGTCATTTTACGGGTTTGAAATATTCATTTATAACTTTAACGCCCACGCTCTTTCTGCCTTCGGCTTCGACATTCCAGTATACTACAATTTCATTAATAGCGGATGTTTAGTGTTTGTGACATCCCCATCAAATGTAGGTTATAGAAAGAATATATTTGTACTTTTAACGCCTCGGTAATATAACTTGGTACTTGGGAATAACATTCATGTTTATATAATATTATTATTTATATAGTTCCGTGTGTATTTAATGTATAGCACTTTTTTTGAAAATTATTGACGAGCTTCAGTATCCTCGACAAAAAACAAACTTAAAATTTTCAATAACGGTGATCGCTGAATTTCGAACACTGGGCGAACACTATACATATGTATAAGGTTATATATATTTATAATATGTAATATAATATAGGTATAATTTAATGTAAAATTTAATGTATGTTGTAGTTTAAAACTGAATTTTCCGTTTCCCTTTGCCCGTTTACTTCATTGTCAATCATTAGCTCAATAGTTGTCATGAAGAAATCGTAGCTTCCAAGACAAGGCCGTCTGTTGCTTATATACATTTCAGTTTTAGTTGAGTGCAATAAATATATATAATATTAATTAAATTAGTTGAATTTCATAAATGTACCTGTTCTTACGTCTTGTTCATCAAATGTTGGTTTTAGAATATGTGTTCGTGTTTTAATTAGTGATGTGCCGGATGTCCGTATCCGTATCCGTGCATATTCGAAGGAGATAAAAGATCCGTATCCGTTACTTTTAAGCGACACTTTTACTTTCTTATTATTCAATTAATAGATTAAAATTATATCTATAGGCGATTAGGTAGCAATGAAAAACTATTAAATTTCGTTCCGACTATTTTTTATTTCTTAAAATCAAATACTTGGCACCTATATATTGCAAATAATTAGCGTAGTGATTTACCATACCACTAAGAAGCAAGTTACCAATAATAAATAAGAAAGTTAAGATCCGTATCCGCGGTAATACATTTTTAACGATCCGGCACACACCCGATGTTCATTTGAGAATCAAACGAACAGTTTTATACTCATAACAGATACTTGTACTGAACTGAGTTATTTTAATCTTTAAACTGTTTGCTTATTACATATATTTTTAACTATTTCAGATTATTCAATAATTATATCGTATAATAACCATTTTTGTCCTAAAGTACCTATAATACAAATTTTCAGTTAACTTCTAAAGACATATCATATAAAATACTCTTTGTTTTCTTTTAATTTATTTATGCGGGACGCAGGTTACCATGCAGCATTATACACGTGTATAAATATTGAAAACCGTTCAAATATTTTTAGAAATCGTATACGCAGTTTTCTATTTATTTATAATAAACTTATTTTTGTATATCAATATTTTACTTTTTATAAATTACCTAATGTTTGTACTATATATATTATTACTATCATTTTATAACATTTATTAGTTATAAGAACATGAAACTGTCAAATATGAATACAATAAAAGGTTATGGTCAAACGGATAAACGAGCTAAACTAGAATACGGCATCAACAATGCTTGTGAAATTAATCATATCACCTATCTATGCATTAAGGACTGTTTCTTTTGAGAGTAGGAAATCAGTCGAAACAAAAGTCAGTATATTTCTGTATGGCTCACGGTTAAACATAGTCTCGCCCACACCGCTCACGCGCCGACACAGTCGCTTCAAGATTGCCCAGTTTCATCTGCCTTCTCAGCGCCTTTACACGCACCAGGTCAGTGCATATATTATTTTGACAAAATCATCATAAATTAATATACGCTGTGTTTGCGAATTCCAAATATACGCACCAATTTACTGCTGTGCGACGTTCAATCGTAATATTATCAAGTGATTGTTTTGTTTACAATACTGGTCATATCTAATTTTTAATTGTATTAAAACTTATTTCTTCCGAAAGTGCTTACAAATTCGAGTAACCGTGTATTTCAGTCTCACCGAATATCATTCGCAGAGTGCATATTACAATACTCATGACCGAACAAAAACCGGGTTTCGTAACTAAAAATATCCCCATATCGAATGTTTGCGATATCTATTTTGGAATTTGTTCCACTCTTCGTCCACGTCGGTGCTCTAGAAGAATCATCCATCAGGTGTAAATGATCGATGCGCATGTGAAAAACAACGTCCCTTTCATAATATGAAAAATTAAAATTCCTCATCTATTTAAATTTTAAATACTGCTTATAAAATATTCGTTCAATAAAAAATATCTCAAGCAAAACTACATCGTTGCTCTTACGTCAAACATTTCATTTATTTATCGCGCGCATCTTTTATCTTAACTGGATTACGTCAAAATGTGTTTATATCGTTTTTTGTCTTATGTTATATATAAACATGAACGTTTTTCCTGTGTGTTTATTATGTTATTATTAGCACGTGATTAACGAGTTAGCATTAACGACTGAAACAGGATATTACGTGACTCTGAAAGCTTCTGTTTCGTAGTTTCCAATGATGATCCCGTATTGTTGCCAATACGGCTTTTACGATAGTCATAAACATTTTCATCTTATGTAGGAATGCAGGCAACTATTATTTTATCTAAATTATTTCAAATGTACGAGTTCATTTGCATTATCTTTACGACATATGGTACGTTTTTTTAATTAATATTTGACCTAAATCTGAAAACTTTTTCTGCTTTATATTAAAAACTTTTAGCTGACTTCGATTTTGACAATGAATAAAAAGGAGTATTATTAATTTTACAAATATATCATGAATATGTATCATCCATTAGATTTTTTAATTTTATTTTCTTTTATCAGCACCCAAACAAGTTGACAAGGCTAATGGGTACCAAAAATAAAAATAATTAATAATAATAAATAAATAATAAAACTAAATATGGAAATTATTTTTTTTATAATATTTATTTAATTTTATATAGTTTAATTAAAATTTTATATTATTGGAAAAAAATGCATACATATTTTATATCGTTCATTTAATAATGGTTATTAATTAAAAAAAAAACCTTAAACGTTTAGTCATAATTTTTAATTTAATTTAAAAAATCAGATCTATGTATAGAAAATTCTGTTATATATATATGGGTTAATTATGCAAGCATAAATATCTATTATTCATGGCTTATATTGATGTGTTATCTGGTAATAATACATTTAGTTCAGCCAGTTGACCTTTGCAACTAGTCCTCCTTTGTGTTACTGCGTTTAAGTTTTATATAGCCATAGCTATATAAAACTACGCGCTATACATAAATACTCAAAAAAGTTAAGTACACAATATTTTTTAAATGCTGTTAATGTTTGTGTTCGGGCAAGAAAACAATTCCACTCTGATTAAATCTCCTTATTCGGAATGTGAAACGGGATTGTATTTCACAATGGCATAGTCAAAAAACCAATCCTTTTCGTTAAATTAAGTGAAACTCAAAACTACCCGGAATTTAATCTTAGCGAAATTGAAATGCCAAGCAATTGAAATAGAAGCACGCCGCATGCAGAAATAAAATCATAACAGGTAGATAGAAAAACAACCGATCGCATAAAGCTGTCTTTTCATTTAAAGTTGAATAATGGTTTTAGAATTTATAGTATTCATATTATTTTTACAATAACTTTGCTTGAAATTGATCAATAGCGATATTTTAGGTATTTGTTTTACCAATTAAGATATTTATGATAAAGTTAAATATAAAACAAAAAACGTATTTCATTTTCCATAACGTATTCTATTGCATACGTTCGATTATATATATTTATATATTTACTTTTCTTTTAAAAAAGTAATTTACTTAATTGGAAAAGTTAAATATTTAAGCTTCTCGAAAATTTAACAACTTCAAATTGTCGCGTTTTTGAGTACAAAGCCTTCCATAACAAAACTAATATTAGCGAGAAAACCAAAAGCCGGGATATAAAATGAGCCGCGTCTCATTTGAATGGCTAAACACTCTCACAGACGCACTTACGTTATTAATCTGAGCGCCTTTGACGCAAAACCAAATTTGAATCGTAAGTCTTAATATCCATTTGGGATCGTTGTGCTAATTAACAGCTGGATAAAATTATACCTAGTACATCCGTATATTATATTAAGTAGTTAGTAAATCAAGGCATAAAAATTCAAATCTTAATCTTAAATATTCGTTTCACTCTTTCTTCAAGAGATATAAATGAAAAAGTTCGTCCAAAACTAACCATGGCTCAGTGGAGAGAATATGAATCAATATTAAAAAAATGGGAACAAATCTGAGCAAGAGCTCTAACATGCTATCATGGATAGTTTGTAATATGCACGGCGGTAAATAAAAATATCAAAATAATACCAATAGACGGATGAAATTCTGCACTTGTTTGGATGTTATTCACCAACCTATAGTAGTAGAGTAGCGGTGGAAAGGGAAAATTATAGGATTATTAGTATACTGTTTTAAGGGACAGGTAATTCATCTATCATTATCTATCATTCCGCAATAGGTTTTTTTTTCTCCATCCTTTCACACGGAAATTACGATTGCAGTGGCAGTGAGTTGTTTACAGGCTTTTTCATTTACACTTGAATATAACATAAGGATGGACATAATGATTATTTATTTCGACATTGAAATCCTTTCACCGTGATTTTAAAAGCTTATAGAAATAAAACGTACTCTCAATTTACTAATAAAAGATTAATTCAAACATACATTAAAGCGTGTTTTCTTTGTAATTCACAGAAAAAAATCTACTATGAGTCGCGTAGGCAGAGGAAGACGCACTCGCGTCTATGATTGCAACTATGACAAAGGAGAGAGCTACTACCGCCCAGTTTTAGATCGCCTCGACGGTAAAGTGCCACTTGCTAGAGAACCCGATAAGGAGAAGATCAGGTCAGATGTTGAAAACCGCATCCGAAGTGCGCTTGATGATGTTGAATCAGTAAAAGACGATTTGTTTGATTCAAGAGGTGCTCGCGCAACAAGAGGAAAGCCTCTATCCTCTGCTTTCGAAGATGACGACTTGACTGACGACGTAAGACATGCTTATTTAATTATCTTAATATAGTTCTAGGTTTTTGCAGTAGCGATTTTACATCGATTTTAATTAATTACAACAGTGCCAAGTACAACAGTACAAGTTACTTAAATCACCATGAATTTATTGCAGCATGTACCATGCTTTTCTGAAGATTGGCATATCTTAGAATTTTTTTCGACACAGCGATTTATTTATAATATTTTGTCACCGACCATAATATAACTGTGAGCAAATTCCATTTGCAAGACCAAGCTGCTTAGTGACATAAATATAGTGATGAAAAGAATACTGTCGTTATTTTATATCAAAGGTCAAGTCATTAAAATCTATAGTTATTATAGACAAATAACCGTCTAGGTACAAAGCATGGTATAAAATGTACTTTCGTTGAAATAAAACTCATAACATAGTTATGAAGCAAGATGAATTTTGTAATATATCGCGTATTGTGTTTCGAACATAATTTCAGCGAGGGCCGCATGTGACGTTGCTCAAAAGCGTTTTATACAATATGTTTGATCCTTTGCGCTACACGTCCTTAACTCGTTCAAACTCGTAACGTCCAGTATTTTATCTATTGCATTCTAACTTATGGACGGATAAAAGGAATGTGCTCAAAGGTATTTCATATTCTTCATCCGAGAATAATTTTACTACTAAATTTCTACCTTAGCGACAAAAATGTGTGTATAAGGTTAAATCGATCTAGTATTGTTAAAATAATTTTGTCTTTTTATTCTTAAATTTAAATTAACATTCAAGTAATTTTATAGTACTTATGTATTTTTTTTTATATTTTACATGTAAAATGCTTAACCAAATATTATGTGTATCTTCATAATATATATTTTATACTTTTAGCAAAATATATGGAAAAGTTGTTTATATTGAAGAAGCTTTCAGCAAAAGCGTTACATATATTTTCAAACAAAAAAAATAATCTCTTGAAAATAGGAACATATTCGTAACGTAAGGGTTTGTAGATTTCTTTGAAAAACTGTTATTAGTTAATGTTCAAAAATCAATTCTTATATCGACATGGAATTTTTTTTATACATTTAAATATATATTTTTTATCATCTTGTACAATTCACTTGTTATTTTCACGAATACGCTTCAACGGTTTGGAATCCTCGGTATGAAAATATGGACAAAATCAATTACCAATTATCAAGTCTGAAAAAATTTTCCTTGCTTTGTAATAGAAAGATTGAATGGCATCAAAAATGTTTAAAAAAGTACTAGCCGTTCCGGCTTTGCACAGTTGTATAATGGTCTACTTAAAACTCTTTTATCGTAATACGTAAAATTACGACCCTGCTGATTTACGCAGCGCACCAATAAAGCTCCGATATACAGATACAGACGACATACTTTGTCTTATATTATGTATAATAGTGATTACACAATAACGTTGATTAGAATTATCTTTTCTCCAAAATCGACTTTAATTTTTAATAGTTTATTTAAACATTAACCAAAAAAAATATTTTAGGAAATAGTTTCATTGTTACTTGTTGGAAGCAAACTAAACTTTATTCATAATTTTATGTTTTCAATACTATTATCAATCTACTCATATTTTTCATACTGATTTTAAAATATTCAAAAATATGTAAATACTTTTTGATTTATATCAAAAATTAAAATATATTTAAAACAAACAACATAATTTAGTATATTATATATATTTTTTTAAATTATAATAATTTGGAAATAAAGTAAAAGACATTTTGGAATGTTTATAATTTACGTTTCATACAAAACTTCGTTCCGTTTGATTGATTTTAATGCATCCAATTTCTTTGGCAGTCATTGTGGAAATAAATTACAGCTTTATTCAAATTAACAAATCATATATTGACACCTTCGAAAATGTTGTTTAATTTTGCAGGAAGTCAGTACCGCAAGGTCTCGAATAAAAACCAAATGTCAACTCATTGAAGTGAACCGACAAATCGCTGCGTAATTAAAATAATATCCAGACGTTAACATATAAAACATATATTTATCGCTTGTTAATATTTTCCAACTAAAAGAGCAATCGTCGCATACGTTTCTTTAAAAGGTTAAATAAAGCTTTTACATGATTACCGCTTTTAGCAGACGCACGAAAGCGTGGGCAACAGGTATTACTTTCAAATATTAAGTGAATTTTTCCAACGCAATAAGGAAGCTGTCTGGCGGGTATTTTACTATGATAAAAATTCTCTATAAGACTATAACAGTTTAATGTCTTTAAAGGAAATTTTAAAACTCTATTTTCATCTTGATATTATTTATGGTTAAGGAATGTTATACTTGCTTCATTTATTACGGCGCACTGAATAACCTAACTAATTTCGATATGTGTAACTGCTTCAAACGTTTGCTCTTCCTTTGAGATGAACGATGCAAAACTTATTCTATTACGCTGTTTGCCAGGTAAATAATAATTTGCTTTTCGATTTTTTTCTAGTTACATACAATCAAAATTGGGTGTGTTGTAAGAATAGTACAGTAACGGTACAGTAACAGCCTGTTAATGTCCCACTGCTGGGCTAAGGCCTCCTCTCCCTTTTGAGGAGAAGGTTGTGGAGCTTATTCCACCACGCTGCCTCAATGTGGGTTGGTAGAATACACATGTGGCAGAATTTCAATGAAATTAGACACATGCAGGTTTCCTCACGATGATTTCCTTCACCGTTAAGCACGAGATGAATTATAATAACAAATTAAGCACATGAAAATACAGTGGTGCTTGCCCGGGCTTGAACCCACGATCATCGGATAAGATTCACGCATTCTAACCACTGGGCCATCTCGGCTAAGTAAGAATAGTAATTAAATTAAAAATAATTTTCAAAATAGAATCTCTTTTTGATAACAGCAATATTCAATTTTATTTGCGAAATCAAACAATTTTTTGTATACTATTTTAAATCTTAATTAAGTATCATTACACGTGCCTCGCATAAGTTTAATTGGGCGTATAAGTATATGATACTTGATTAATTTCGATTGCATTCGTTACTCATAGCCGTGTAGGTGTCAGATAAACTAATATTATATTCGATTTTGGCATCATTCGTCTGGTCAAATATTTACATATCGAATCACATCTATTTTTAATAAATACAATGGTATACGCATGAATTCATTTCTATTTGTGTGTAACAGTTATTAAAAAAAACATGTGCTGCTTAAAATGTAAGACAATTATTGTGACACAATGAGTATTTAAATAGTTTTAATATTTATATTGTTTGGAAAGAAAAATATTATGTTATTGTTACAGAATTATGCTATTAGAATATATCAATAATGACGTACAACGGATTAAATTAATTCGATGCATATGTCGATCATGTCATGATCATCAAAATCTCTCTGACGTATATAATATAATAAATAAATCTCGGAATCCAGATTTTTCATCTGTACGAGAACCTTTACCGCAAATGCAACATTAACACTGAAGTAAATAATACGTTGAAATTAAGGTGCAAATAATATATAATACTACGAGTTACAGAGATGTTTCAGTTTAATTTTATTATTTAAACAGTTATATCATTTTATTAATGATTTTTTATTTACCTAGAGATAATGAGAAATAGTATTATTTATATATACATTACTTTTATTCATAACTAAATTCACGCCGCGATTTTAAATTTCATGGGTTTAAATTTTTTTTGCACGGAGCCTAATCCTTTTTCTTAAAAAAAAGTAGCCTGTTACAACTTATCAAATCAGCTACCTGAAAATGAAAGATCTGTTAAAATCGTTCTTGCCTTTTCGGAGATTAGTGGGAACAACCAGTTAGGCAGTTATTTTGATATTTTAAACACTTCAATTTTATCCAAATGACCTTAAGATTGACTAATGACCTTATGGTCTATGGATATTTTCTGATAAAATTAATCAACCAAACGTAGTTATGTCGGACTTTTTTGTAGAATAATTTTTTTGCGATACATTGTTGAATTTTTAAGAATTGTTCATAAATTTCTGAGATTATCTCCTACAAATAAGCGCATTATATTATAGTAGACCAAGCAATATTGTAGATAACGCTTTGAATGTTTGCTTCTTTTGCTTATTCATTCTGTAATATTGAAATAAACAAGAATATAATTAACATTTGTAAATAGAAATCTAATACTGTGTAAACAGTATCGTGAAGACGAAAGACGCATTCAACGCGATGCATAATATCTTCAGGGCTTAACTAATTACTAGAACGCAATCACGTCTCTATTTCTGTATCCAATTATAATGAAATTCAAGTAAATTCTTGTCTTGTAGAATATAAGAGGTCTTTTCATAATAAAAATATTTGTATTATTATTTTTCAGCTTAATATTTCAAACTTTTAAGTTCGCACTCCGGTATATCGTGCTAGACAACCGGTAGGATGTCTTTTTACAAAAAAGGCTTTTATACCCATTTTCTCGTTAATCAATGCTAGATAGAGCAACATATATATATTATATGTTGTTTATTCGTTCGCGAAGACATTTGACACATGGTGAACGGGTAGATAGGTAGGCAAGGCAATGTCTGCCAAGTTTGTCTTGTATATACGGATAATTATAAATACTTATTTTGAAATACTAACTTAAATTAAACTTGAGCTAATATATATAAATATTTTTTTTATAACGCTTTGTTTCCAATTGTCAAATCAAAATATTAAAACAGCACTTCGTGTTTTTAGTATAATATAAAAAAGAGAATATACTGCCTATAATTGCCGACATAGTAAATCAAAGGGCTTTGATCCAGGTTGCCATATTTTGTTTTTTTTTTATCATTAATCAATACAATGTCGATTAACTCTAATTTGTTAACACATATCGTTGCTCGGGAAATGAATGAGGAAAACGGTCGATTTTATTTGTATTTAAAATCCCATTTTGTTGTGGACCTGGTTCAGGACTGCCCACGCTTCCATCGGTTTCGCTTTGACGTGGAAACCAGAATCGAAGTTAAGTTGTCCATAGAACTTCATAAGTACATGAAATTTATCAAAAAGAACAAAACCTTACTATGCAAAGCGCATCCTACGCACAGAAGTCGAAATACATAACATGCATTGTCTGTAACTATTCATATTAACAAGCGCAGACAGTTTAGAGTCAGTCCAGGTAGAGACTGCTCTACCTGGACTGACTGTGGCCCTCGTTATGGGTTACCATACTAAAAAACTAGAAATATGCTTCTGCATCACCAACAAATCTAAAAGTGAGTTAGTGGCAACTGACCTAGTGGTTTTATACAAAGGCAGCGCTTCCAGAACAGTCTTGATGCGCAAAACTTACGATACATTGGGCAAAATAGAAATCACTGACCAACGCTATAAAATAGTGCGACTACGAAATAAAACAATCGCACTCATATTTCATTCATCGGACAACAAGCCAAAGAGACGGCGATTCACAGAGGGACCAAACAAAGATCTGTAATACATAATTTTAAAAATAACTTTAGTGTCCTTGAAAAGGCATTATCTGGAGCACAAAAAAGGAAACAGAAAAATCTGGAGGGTGCAGTAAGAATGGTTGATGTTGTCCTAAAGAAACTGGATTGTTGCCTGAAGAAAAGCCCACATCCATCCAAAAACAATAGGACAAAAGCTGATATGGGACTAGTCGATCCACCAAATCTCATTGACAATTAACTAAAAATTGAAAATTAACAAACGCATTCATAAAGTTACAAGCACTCACCCAAACAACTAATGTAGTAAATGTAAGGAAGTATAAAAGTATCCTACAGTAATGCCACAAATGCAATGAAGCGTTACATTAAGTAAGACTCTAAGAATCTGACGTCTCCGCGTGTAATATCACCATGGCCCAGACATAATAGGACATGCTGCAGGTCACTACATTGTCAAGTGGCGTCGTGGATATTGATGAAAATGCGACAAAGCGAAACGACTCGCAAACGTTTAAAACCCCTCCCGACGACCCAATAGTCGGAAAAGGAATGACTCAAGAGTGAAGGTACGGCATAGGTACGGAGTCACGCTCGTGATCGGTGTGACTAGCGAGTATATGGTAATCGTGCGTACAATAAATGTGGGTGCATTAAAGCTGTCTGGAAGAGACTGCTTCGCCGATTTTATAAATTTTATAATTTCCAAGATTTTATACTAAAAATAGATCCTTAGACAACAAAGGCACTTTCTAAAAAGCGAATGAACTGCTATTTCATTGCAAAACACAATAAATGTATATCAAATAATAAATAATTAATAACTTGTATATCGTTATTTGCAATAGCGGTAAAGTCAAATCAAGTCAAGTACAAACAACTGCAACAAACAGCAACCTGAAGACTGCCTTTGATTAGTAAAAACCCGTGACGCTTTTTTTTTTTAAATGTAAAGTAATAATTAAAATGAACGATGAAACAAATAGACCCCTATTAACATTTGACGAAAGAATCATTGACCGGATCGATGATTCATCCAGAGTGAATCCAGGCACAGAAAAAAATGGAAACAAAATTCTGATATTTTTTGTCCCATTCACAGTTCAGTTAAAAGGTGAAACTATTCAATATAAAAATGATACCGTGTAAATACCGTCCTAGTTTTTAGTACTTTTTGTGTCCTAGTTTTTGCGCAATTTCTGTTGGTTTTATTCATTGCCCTTTTTTATTTAGTGCCTTATCGATTATTCTAGTGCGTGATCTACAGTGTTAAAAAATTTGTGTTCCTATCCCACCCTTTTTTCACGCAGTGGAAACCTTCAAAAGGTACCCTTTTTACCGGGTAATATGGGATTCTTACCACTAAAATCAGTATGGCCTACTATCACTAAAACTATTATGGCCCTCCTCGGCACGGATCAGAGAGGCTGTGGGATCGTTTTGATAAACGTATCGCTTGTGGCTCAGCGGTGCTCTCCTAAGGGGTCCTATCCCTCCCTCTAACATATTAAATATTCACTCAATGATTATTTTTTGTGAGACATCTATTTGCGCGTCTTGGGGTAAGATCGTATATCGTGACGGCAATTGGCACTTATACCGTCTCTACCGCCACTCTTTATTTCCTTGTGCGAAGCGCAATATATTTATTTATATATTATATTAAAAAGAGAAATGTATTTCATCTTACTAACGAAATTCATTGTTTTATTTATTGAATGGATTTATTTAATTATAAATTCATAAAATAAATGTTCGAGAAAGTGTGCGGGTATAGTTGGAATTTCATTCGTTAACGACCAACTATCAGAAATCTAAAATGACAATGAGTGACCACTTGATACTTCGTTTATTATTTATATTTTATAATATGATTTCGAATAGTTTACTTCCAATAGCCACTTTACCCCCTCTTGGATTATATTTCGAAAAAACATATATATGTACGTGTGTTTATATTATATTGAAGTCATATTACGAATTTCTTTTAAGTTAAGCATTTAGAGTAAGAAAAAGTCGTGCTTTCATACTAATTATCGCCCTTTCACCTTACTCAAAGTAATTACACAAGGTCATCAACATAGAACCATTGGAATTCTCCCGAGGGTATCCTCTCTTAATACAAAGAGTAATAAGTTACACTCAATATAAATATGATACGTTAGCAAAATACGAAGAGATAATAATGAAGCCAGGATTAAAGATTTATAGCCGCAAGCGAAGGAAGGTGCGTTCAACGTTATACGTAAACAAGCACCTTTGAAAACTATTCTTTTTTATTTGAAACAATAAAAAATAGAACTGCCTCTAGATTTAAAAAAAGTCGTTCTTTACTACTAGTACTACTTACAATTCGTGCACGCTCTGTCACGTTGATAGCAAACCAATATCATTTTTTTTTCATTTCCTTTACCGATTGGACAGAATGTTATTGTATTTAGTATCAATCGATATCATATCAACAATTAAATTTTAAATCGTCCTTAGATTGTTTATATTCTAAAAAAATGGGATGGAACTTTGTATATCGAAAATGACAATTATCGAGCGAAGCCTAAGGGGGACAAAATAAAACTGTTTATGTCTATGGATGGACCTTTAAAAATTGTACCTCTCTTTCTAATAAAGATCTATATAATCACTAAGATAATGTACAATCATAAATCTCTAAGATAATGGAGTAAAATTACGAACAATAACGTACACTAAGCAATAATTTTTTTTTTATAGTACAGGTAGGTGGACTTGCATTTGAGCCACCCGATGATAAGTAGTCAACAACGCCCATAGACATAGGCATTGTAAGAAATGATAACCACCGCCTACATCACCAACGGACCACCATCCCATTCTGATCGCGCGCGAATTATATTAATCGATAGACAGATTTTCAATCTGTGGTCTTTTATCAGAATTTAACTGTCACTCCACTATTAAAAATCCGATATATGTACATGTATACCTGTACTATTTCACTCATGAGATTATTCAATTTGCCTGCCACAAACTAAAACAAAACATCTATTGGCGCGCCTCCGCACTAAGATCGAAACGTACGCCAACACGGCTAACGAAATGACGTTCTCTTATACCGCCATGCCTCTGACGCCGTTCTCGAATCCCTTGTGTGTGTGTGTGTGTGTGTGTGTGTGTGTGTTGCACGTATAAGATATAGTTCATTGTTAAATGTTATTATAATAATTATTATAAAAACATATAGTTTTATGAACTCCATATTTATTTGTTGGTTTCTTTAATATTTTAATAATAATTCGATGTCTATAATTTTTTATGTCTCATCAGCCGAGCGTCCCGTAACCGAAAATAAATAATTCAAGTCACTGCATACTAAAAATATACACCTTCTTAGTACCGCTAACGTGGGATCAAATCTAATATTCTGTATACCTGTTCGTTGTCTCAAACCGGAACATTAGTAGCAGTACATTGTGGTGGTTGATGGTAAAATAACAGATAATCGATACAACCAAAATAGCTTGTTCCACGAGTATATTACGGTTACCATTAAAGGAAATTTATAAACATATATACGTTATATTAACTCTAAGTGTCGACGCAAACAATCATTAACATCACATAAATAATTACTTACTTAATTGTTCCTAATGTCTAACTTTTAAAATTTACAGCGAAGTAAATAAATGAAAATCAACTACATTGTAACGTCGACTCATCTTTCGCCGACCTCTGTTGTGCTTGCATCTAAGTTTGAGATTCACGTGTTAATGTATAACCACTGGGCTATTTCGGCTATTATAATGAGGGTAAAATAAGAATATTAGTATTTCCATGACAACAAATATTTAATAAATAAAATATACCTTAACAACAATTAATGAGACCTTAATAAAACCAATAAAAGCTGTTATTGAAAGAAAAGACAGTTTGAAGTTCCTGTTGGTCGTTTCGATTAAGTGATTAACTATTAGCTTCAGCTTATAATAAAAACAATACATTAATTAACTAGACATAACGATTGCCATATCGATATATGACATCGATGAAATTATTTATGCTAAAGACACGCGGCCATTCGCCTGCGGCGTACACGTTGCACGTTAGGTAAGGTACGGAGCAAATTATATTAATTTGTCCATGTTATTTGTAATAGCGACCGGATTTTCAAATAATTAATATAATATTAGTATTATAATTTTAGCAATTAAATAAATAATCGTGTCATTATTTATAAAAGTACTGGTATTAATTTAAAAAGCATTTAATTATATTATATATTGAAAACTCCTTTCATTATTTTCATCTTCGGGTTTAAGTCTCGCTAGATTTATTATAAGCTAACTATGCTTACAATTATCTATAACATACAATATAAATTAAGAGACGACACTTGGATGATGTGACAAAAAGGATATAATAAGGGTATAATCAAATCCTATAAAACCCTGACAGCACATATCAATAGACGAATTCATTTTTAGACTAAACAAAGAACACGCAAAGAAATGTATCAATTTATATTACGAATTTGTGTGAACCCATTTTTCAACAGTTACATTTTCTCCAATTAAAATTTAATTATATATAGGGTATATATATTATAAGCGCTGGTCATGCATATCGCCATGTCAGGCTTTGATCGCAGCATCGATTCCTGCTACATTAGAACCGAACGGTTTATGCAGAGATGATGAAGCAACATTAGTAGCTCAAATACTCAAACACCGCAAATATTCACTTTTATCCAACGAATATAAATTTGCGGAGCTGGCTTTTGAAACATTGGGTCCATGGTCGTCTGATAATAAAACAATTATCTCTCTAAGAAACTGGTTCACACATATGGTGACCCAAGAGCTGGCGCTTATTAAGCCCAAAGGCTGTGTCTAGTGGCGCAGAGAGGCAATAACGCCAGTGTCTTGGGTACAATGCCAAAGGACAATCTTTTAGACACCGTGTTTTTTCTATAAATTTGTAATGCGTAGTGTGTTTTTGTTTTACTTATAGAATAAATTAATAAATATTTCTAAATATTTAATAAGATTAAAAAAGATATAGTAAATAAATAATTGAATATTCATAATTACAAAACGATATACCGTCGCACGGCGTTTTATGTTTTAAAAAAATAAATACCTGATTATAGCCGAATGAAAGCCATTCAAATTTTATTCATTCTGAATATATTGTATGAAGATTAAAGATTATTTTACATATAATATAAATACAAGTGTATATCATTAGTATACACTAACAATATATCAGAACTGAAATTAATATCAAATACCATAAAGGTTCTTAGAACGTATACGTACATATTTTACATAATATACTTCTGTAAAATGTTACTATTAATATAAATTTTTATTTAAATGTACATGTTTTAGTTAAAAGTCTATTCTTTCTATTGAGCGCGATTTCGATTTTCATACAAACAAATATATCACGCGAATGTACAAAAGTCAGTTATAAAGCTCTATTGTATGAGGCTTGCAAGTAAACTTTTTCATTGTAAACTAACGAGTCCATATAGGAATTATTTACAATCGCATTACACACGGCAGTATGGTGTCAAGGGATTGTAACGTCATAGTTAGGACCTCATTTTAACATTATGAAATATCATGCGATAAAATGATTTTGTATTTACATTGACATAAGTGTAGGGCACACGGAATCATTACCATTTTAATCAACAACTTTATCAAAAGGATCTGTGTCAAAGCGTTACGTTCTATTGTCGTCCATCGAAACTGACGAATTTCACTATTTATTATTTCCACTGCTCTGCATACTCATATGAGGTTGATGGCATTTGTATAGCTTCATTTACATCGAACTATCCTGGTCCGGTATGACCACCGCATACTGATACTTCACCGCAGACAGCGGCAAATTGCGGCAGTATCGCTCATTAACAAATGCCAATCAATTACCAATGTTCGTTCGTATTATCGACCAAATATGAAATACCATTCGATTTACTTCTAATAATGAAAAATATATCAGCATAAAAAAACAAAGTTACGAGTATTAAAATCACTCGAGAAACTTAAGCGATTGATTGCATCTTCTATTCTAATCAACATAATCGTTAAGCGAAATGTATTAATGAAATGGGAGTATCTAATATTTGCAACTAGCAGCTTTCTTTTTATAAAATATTTATTCTTAAGAAAACAGGTTTCCATTTTAATACGATATTTATAATTATAGGATGTTTATTATTCAAAATCAATAATAATCAAGTTATAGTTAACTATATCCTTAAGGTAAAAGAGGAAATCGGTTCAATTAGATCGAGATAAGCGAAAGGCAAAGTTTTTTTTATCTTTAACGAAATATTTAAGAAAACTGATATAGTAAAAGTACTCGTGTAAGACAAATAATTCAATTTGAGTAATTGTAAAAGTGACAGATCTACTTTTTTCATCAAGAATAATTGTAATACCATTTTTACTATAAATAACTGATGAGTGAAATATTCATCCTTGTATTATATAAACGTTATTAATTTATATTTTTATATATGTATGAATAACATCGGTTATTATTTAAATAGTTTCGTAATATGACAAAAAAAATTGAATCCTTTTTACGAGTAGAGAAAAACATTCACTTCATTCAACATGTACTTCATTAAAAATACATTAAAACATTAATGTAATTTTTTCTTGTCCGGTATTCGCCAGTTTTATTTCAGCTCTGAAAGGTTATCGCTTGAGGAATGAGTAATTATTTTCTCATTTGTTTAATGTTAATATTCCGTAAGGCTTTTCGATAAATATTGGTAAAAAAAGTATCGGTATGTATATTTAAATATGAAACTATAATTATTATAACTAAATTAATGAGTATTATAAATTTCGGGTATGAAGTATCTTAGATATAATCTCTTTTTCCAATTATAATATAATTATTGTAAGTTAGCTAATTTTCGCACAATAACTGTAAAAATAGTTATGTTAAAATTTAAATATATGTATATAGCTATGCTATGTCCAATGGAGATTGCACCAGGAACTCCCAGCAAATAACTTCTCTTTTTTTTAAATGAAATACATAATCACTTGCAGTTAGCCTATGGAATTTCTAACCATGATCTCACACTATTAACATATTTAAAATCCGACTCTTTTTTTTTCGACTCAAGGCGCATTATTTATTTTTGTTAATACCAGTTGTTTTATTAACCGTCGCACTTTATCGCTATTTATTATTAATTCGATTTAGCTTTTTTGTGGTGTGTTTGTGATTGTCAGGACAAACTTTGTATGAACAAAAATTTATGAAAAATCTGCGGGAAATGTCAAAAATTTAAACGGTATTTTTATAAGAAAAAAATTGATTGACGTATTGATATTGAGTTAAATATAAATAATTAAATATAAAATGAGGCACAATTTTAGAGTTTTGCTGGTGCGTGCTTACGTAACGGTCAAAAGAAAAAAAATGTAAGTTTTGAATGAAGTGATTCCATTATGTTTTCATTATATTTCCTAGGTTAACAAAATATAACATAGTATTATTAGTAGTGTGCTGCAAGGATTATTTTGGTGTCTTTGGAAAAATTTCACCAATAAGGCTAATAATAAAATTAAAAATTATAAATATATATAAAATAAATAATTATAATAAAATAAGTAAAGAATCGGTCGCTGTATGCGCAACTCAAGAGAAAAACATGATTGTCGAGTCAATGAGACTGATGAAGAGTGTTGACAGCATTTGGAGGCAAATCGTATAAGAATTTTCGAAAGCGCGTTCAACTATAACTCCGGACAACGGATACAGTAAAGTTCGCCTTACTTATTTAGAGATAACGTACATTTGGAACATTGACAAAACAGACAGCCAAATTTATCTATTCGATATGAACCTTTGGCTTTCATATACGACCAACAATTGATTAAAACGCGGACGTATCGGTTGAATTCGGAAGCGTTTGTCAATACTACAATGCTTTGAGATTTCAACATTAACCACAAGAATTATCTTGCATGAGAGGAAAGATCAAACAAGAGCCAGAAGCTACAAGCATTTCTGCAGCAAGCAAGCTTTTTGGCCAAAAAGCCAAGAAGAAAGGATGATTTATTTTTTTGATCACGAAATGAAGTAAATTAACCGGTACCTAGCAATATTGTTAATACTTTATAACCGAGTCACTCTCTTGTGAACTAACTTTAATTTTTTTTTATTAGAAAAATTGCATCTCAAATATCATAGCATTTAAATTTCGATAAATAGTTCTACCCCTCAGAGTGGGAAAATACCTTTAAAAATTCAATATTAATTTACAGTTCAAGAAACAAATGAAAAGGTCAGCACGATGAATTTTTATATTATTGAAATGCCGCAGACTGTTTCATCAGTTCATCGTTGACATGTATGTCAAAATCGAGATGAAGCGTCTGACTTATATACGCTTAAATCAGCAAAAATTGCGATCAGGAGAATACATCTATCTGCATGATGTAGATGGTAATGCAATCAATGTCTACCAACTTACCATTTTGCCTGCAACGTACGTAGGAAGTCCGAGGCACATGTAGAAATACAATGACCTATGTTCGCCAATACCTTCAACCAAACTTTTTTATCACTTTCACTAGCACTGAAAATGGATCGAAATCACGCAGCTGTTACTAAATCATCCAGTGATCGTCACGAAATTACAGCACGAGTATTCAAATAGAAACTCAATGCACTCAAGAAATTTATTGTATGTATCATGTATTTTGAGACGTGCGATGCTGGCTATACTTTGTGGAGTGGCAGAAAGGAGGGCTGCATCATGTGAATATTTTCCCTTAGATGAAGGATATATGAATAAGAACAGTTGAAATTGACACCATAATTTACGCAAAAATTTCCGATTTCAGAATAGCTCCAGAGTTGTGCGAAGTTGTGAGAATAAATATGATTCATGGACCATGTGGGAATCACAACCGAGAATCATCGTTTATGATCGAAAATAAATACTCCAAACGTTATCCGAGTGCTTTGTTGCCTGATTACACTCTGAACAGAAGATAACGGCAGAACGATAACGTTGAAAATCAAAATAATACGTACGTTATAGTTGATAATAGCTGGATTGTTCCATATTCGCCGCCGATTTATAAAAAAAACAAAGCGAAGATATAAATCAATCATAATTAATCAAGGAAGATATGTTAGCAGCAAAAATGCAATGAAAGAAAAAAATATCGTTCATCACCAAGCGTTGCGATGATCACATTACTATATTATTGTAAATGTTTTTAATATGGGTGCTCGGCAACATTATCTCAATATTACATGCTAATTAAAATTATCTACTATCTTTCTATATGTTTTTATTTCACATCTAATTTTATTTATTTTTGTATAGATAGAGAACAACGACTATTTAATGTATACCTTATTTAAGAAAATCAACGCATACCGAATCAAATTTATTTATCATCGATTCAGTTTGTTTCAGCATTTACTTACTGACTTGGGGCATCAGTGAAGCCATTGTGCTAAGACATACTTAAAATGACTTTGTCTACATTTCTCTCTAATTGTCACTCTTAATTTTACCCTTCTGTCTTTTTGAAAAATATTTTTGAAAAGATGAACTTCGGATTCTAGGTGGCTCAAAAATTGCTGTAACTTTGATGGTGGCATCTTTTGTATTGTATTATTAAGAGGACCGTGGTGACAAGCAATTATTGCACTCCTTAGACAAGAAAGTTCATATAAGTCAAAAGATTACGCTTCCTTTTCTTAAGGACATCTAAATTTTAATTAATGTATACATTTTTATCTTTCAGATCACAGAGTCATTGAAACGTTTACGCGCTGGTAAGAAGACTTCCAGATTTTCCGATGATATTGACTTCGAAAATAGTGTTGCTAGTATTGAGAACCGAATGAAAATCTCCGATAAGATTCTAGAAAGCGTTGGTATCGGTCAGAGTGATGTAAGCAATGCGCGACGGGCTTTGAAAGAAAACGAGGAACGCACAGAAAAACGTATTGCGCGCCGAATAAATGAGGAGAATTCTTTGACAAAATGGAGCGCGGTTAAAGATTTTGACGATGAAAGTGCTGCAGTTCAGCGAGCGAAAGCAACGAGAGCTCGTCTGACTGACTTAGAAGACGAAATGACAGAATTAAGCGAGAGAACTGCAGCAAGAGAGAAACGTGCTGCAAGACTCAAAGCTCTCGTAGCTGATACAGATACGTCTGATACGACAGTCTCATCTTCGAAGATAAGCATCCGTGCTGAACGAGAAAAGAAGCAAGTCACTTTCTAAGAAACAATTAAATTTATCGTAAACGTCCGATACTCTTTTAAGTAGAGGTAATTTTGGGCATAGGCGGAATTGCTAAACTGTGTATTCCTTTGCATTTGAACATGTAATACGTTCTAATCGATATTTCTCTTATATATTTCTTGCACAGAATAAAGCTTTGTATTTCCCTGGTTTTATTTAAGTCTAAAATGAATAAAACTTTGAAAAATTACTTCATTGTGTCTATTTATAACTATAACATTTCATTAAAACTTAAAAGCTATAAATACAATTTTAAATTAAGCAGCCGATATTTTTGTAAAGTGGTTTTTTGATTCACTATATCATGAACATTTCAGATTAATCACTGAAATATATATAACTTAAACATAGGATAAACAATAGGATAATATTTATTATAGCTTAAGCACGAATTTAATTAATCAGATCGAACCGGAGAGATTTACTGGACCAGGCTAAGGCCCACCAGCGGCTGTAACGCCTCAGATGATGATGATGATGACGAATTTAATTCGTAAATGGTTTTTTTTACACTTACTATATTTTATTAGACGTTAAAATATATTTGCACATATATGGTTTTTAAAATTGATATTTAAAAAAAATTATATTTAATTCATTTGATACGAGATACGTTCATTTACTCACCATTTGAAAATCTTAGTATTCTTTTTAACATTCACAAACATAATAAGAGATTAATTCAGTGATACCAATATATGAACGTATACATCCAAACATCATACATAGTATAGGAAGCAGGTTAATTTCTTTTGGGATTCCGCATTCCACGTTATGATTGGGATCTAACATATGAGAGTCGGAGGTCACAGTATAATGTATTGGATAATTCAGATATATTAGCTAACTGCAACTGTATACATAGTAAAATAATCATATCAATTTCCATCTATAATATATAATGAAAAGATTTGAAGTGCAAATATATCCGTATCACCAAAAAAGCATCAAGTTGAGATTATTAACTAGGGAATTATAAAGAATGGAATAAATAGATTAAAAGTGATATTTAAATAGTGGAATGTGTAATTGAGTACAATTATATTCCTACGTAAGCTTAGATTGATTTTTTTTATATGATGATGATGATAATTGATTAGAAATTTGAGTAAGGCAATATCAGATAATAATAATAATTTTATTTTATATATAAGTTTATTATTTTAAATTTAAAACTTTCCAGATAACTTTAATGGGGGGGGGGGATTAGTCTGAAGGAGCTGACTTCTGACGTACAGGTAACACCAGTTCAGGAGACAGCGCTACTTTTTACAATATGTTTGTAATGGATAACAATAAAGTATTATTATTATATTATTATTACATGTTCAGGTTATAAGGCCAATAACGCATAACGAATGATAAAAATACCAAAACGCATTATGTTTTTTTATTAGTTCGATTGATGTATTTGTTCTAACATATACAATACATTCGACAATTTAAGCTTCTGTGCAGCTACAAAAATATGCATACTATTTAAAAGTTTATTTAAACCGAATGAAAGCTCTGGGTTAAAACTAGTATGTTCTTTATCATAAAAGCTTATGTTGATTGAACTAGCCATGGTACAATTAGTTAATTATGCAATTCAATACAATAATTAATTATAGTTTATGTCTCGGTTGTTTGTGTATACAATAATTATGTTATGTATCTACCCATAGGTACTCGTAAATTTTAGAAGTGGACTCGCGAGAAGGCCTTTTTTAATACCACATTCAATAAGTCGAATATACGCTATAAATATGCTGAATTTATTTATTTTCGTATTTATCTTATGTTTTTTTAGGTTTTCAAAATAATAATATGTTGTTATTATACACAATAATGTTCGGTGTTAGTGTAAACTTTATTGTTCCTAATCTGTAAAATCAGCCTGGATCGAATCTAAAACTTCTTAATCCAATTTTATCCTTAATAATAATTTCCTCCAGACCGATTTCGGTCACGTGGGCAATCATAAGAGAGATTAGCCAACTGCGCAGGAGATATTATAATTCACAAGTGTGTGCGCAAACACAGGTGCACTCTTTGTTCCCTAGCTCTCATAATCCGATGGGACGACAATTCGACACGACCGGAATGAATTCAGGCGCGGGACCAGCGGCCTTACATCTAGCCACTAGACCAACGAGGCAGATTTTTTCTTACGATCAGCCTAGAAGGTTAAGGTAGTTTCTGTTGAAGGTAGCCATCGACTAAAAACAAGATCTAATAAGTCGATCTAAATGTTTAAGCAGTACAATACTAGATGGCGTTAAGGAGCATTAAATATATTGTAACAGAAATTATTATATACATATTAAACTTGATTTTCACCAATATTACATGTATTCCTTAAAAAAAATACTTATCAGTTAAGTAGGCTGTTCTACAAATTGACACACAAAACAATTTTATCAGAAAATACAGAAATCTAGTGGCATGTTGTCATTAATTGATTCGTCACTGCTCTCCATCGATATCACGACCATTTTCCACATCTTCACAGCCACCGACCGATTTGATTTGAAAGATCATAAAGCTATTAATATTTGGCGATCTGTAAGCTTGGGCATTGTAAAATAACTAAATAATACTATTTGCACAACGAATGTCGCCGTGAGTTTGAAACTACATAATTACTGTTACACGTAACATCACAGCTGTACAGGAATTATGTAAATATTACATCCTTAAGTGAATATTGTTCTCTCACTTGTAGGTAGGATCTCAAAAAATGCGATTTGGGTCAAATGACCCGGCGCCCTCTTTATAGATAAATATTATATTGATGATATTTTAAGATGGTGATGTGAAAAAAAATTATATTTCTATAATCTAAAATATAAATTAAAAGTAAGAACAAGATAAAGCTCAAAAAATAGTTTTGAAATAATCGAACGCTAAATTTCAACAAAGTAGGTTAAAAGAACGTCCGAATTGACATACTAATGACATTATAATTTAGTACATAATAGTATTATTTTATATGTTAATGATTTCTTTAAATATATTTTTTAATTTCAAAAGTATCAAATTTACTAATGTCGGCGAGATTTATTTATAGATACGAAAAACGGTCTCTAAATTGTCACGTACAAGTAGTATTCGTTGCTCGTTTGTAATAACTATGATAAAAGAAATTATTTTACGTGACAGGTATATAGTACGTGTGAATTTCAAAATAACACTCAAACAAACGTCATTAATTTTATTGTTCAAAAATATTATCAAGCATTAGAATTTTCGTACGAGAAATGCTGAGATTTGTGAAACTCATGTTCTTTCGTTGTAGCCCTGACAACATGTATCCAAAATGTCAGGAGGAAATAAGAAATCAATAAGATTTCGCATTATATAAGTTAAGATTATAATAAGTTAAGTAAAGAATAAATAATAAAAGTAACTTCTGATAAAAAACTACCATACAATATATTGCATAATAATAACATAAATGCTATAAATATTAAATTAATTAAAATTTTCGATTCGTTCATATTACACGATTTGTGTGGATTTGCTAATTGCTAACTTTAGTAGTTAATATTAAATGAGTTTTAAATATCATATTATATAATAGTCCATACGAGGTTATTAACAAACGTGATTTTGGAATATGTATTTAATAAACCTAAAACCGTTTTTCGTATAACAAGAACTGATTTTTCATAGTAGCTAGAACATGTCAATGTTCACCGACGATTGCAAGTTCAAACCCGTGCAAGCACATATAAACTTTCATGTGCTTAATCTGTGTTTATAATTCATCTCGTGCTCGTCGACGAGGGAAAACATTGTGAAGAAACCTATGGTGTAATATACGTAATGAAACATTGAGGACAATCTGCCACATACCTATCTGATAACCTGCATTGTAATAATTTGGTGGACTCCGATCATTTTTTTTAAAAGGACAGGAGCGTCGTAGCTCAGTAGTGGAACATTTACAGACTTCCTTCTACTCTACTCTACTTTAGTGTAGTGTAAGTACCAAACAAGTTCGTAATATTAACCTTTGAAAGTTTTTGTTCTTCCATTACGCTCAATGAGAAACGTATAGTCCAGTAGATAGTCCAAAAAGGCTATAAGGTCGTGAGTTTAAGCTCAGACGTAATAACTACGATTTACTAGAGAGATGGGTGGGAAGAGAAAATATGATAAAAAACCTTAAGCATTTCGAAAGAAATTGTGGGATAGTTGTCAATCCATAGTGAAGAGGGACATGAGAAATTGTAATATTAAAGAAATATATTAATAAAAAAGAGAAAGAGAATAAATATAAAAGAGAGCTGGAATGTGGTAGTGCTCCTTTGTTATCTATCTAAGCACGCCTGTCATCAGTTATTCTACCGCAAAACAACTATATTTTGTAATGCTGCGTTCTAAATCGAAGGATGAGTTACCCAGTGTAATTACAGATCATGCCTGTGCCCGGACATAATCCATAGACTCCGTGTTTGGCGGTGTGCTAGTAATGACTTATGTATTAGGTGACTTACTATCAAATAGTAATAAAAAATTAAGTGTGTTATTTAGATTTTTATTTAAAATTGGTCTTATTATATTATATTTGTTACCAGGCTACTTTTTTGTTAACATTATCGCTCACGGTGGATCAAATATAGACCAGAGCTCGTTTGAATGACAAGGTCGAAACTAGATTAATTGGGGACGACATATTTCGTAAAACAACTCTCGTGAAAGGGTGATGTCATTTGTTTTTACCAAAAGATGAAAGCGAACTAATTAATGTAGGGATGTTATATCATAACGAATTAAGACAGAAAAATAAAAATAGAAAGAAAATGTTTTTTGACATAGCATACATCATTAAAGCATTTATTATAACGAGTTTATGACTTATTTTATTCTTATCTAAAATTTACTAGTTATTTAAAAAAATAAAACTTAGCTAATGTTTTGTGAAAGGTATCTGTATTGTGACCTATCATTTACTAATAAAGTGCTCCAATAGATACACTAATTTAGAAACTTTGAATTAGTTTCATTAATTTTTGTGCAAATATTTATAATTTATTACAGTAGCATTACGTTGTTAAACGGATAACAAATAAAAACCTTCAACAAATATTAAGGTTCATCGATTGATTTTTCATTCATATTTGATTAACTGCCAGTTTCTAGAATAATTGACTAAGACTTACTAATCCTGATTAAATACTGAACCCCCATTGGTCGTCTCTTGCGTCATCGACTGGCATTGACCAATTTTTATTAAAATTTCAAAAACTGAAGGTTTAACAGTCAGAAGAAGTAACAGAATTATATTTAACATTGCTTTAGTGTTTCATTAAGAGCACTTTTGAAGTACCATTTCACGACCTCATTACACGAATATGTGCTTCGAATCTTGCAAATGGACTTCATATTTTTTGTTTTTATTATTTACTAATGATCTGCAATAAAAAAGTTATAATTATTATATTATAATATCACTTCTACCCGACAAATTGAGCGAAGCAGATAATGAATAAAAAAAGTTGTTAATATTATCTTAAAATAAAATTAATTACTTTTTAAAATTTTAAATTCATACTAGCATCGCACTGTTAATTAATTGATATTTATATAAACGGAATTTTATATAAAATGAAAATTTTAACTATAAATAACAGCCTTTATAACATTGGCACATGCATTAACGCACCGGACCGAGTCAATGATTGAAGCCAAATTATTCGTCAATACATTGCAACGTAAACGTCAATCGTTACTCGCTGAAGCAAATATCAGAAAAATAATTTATACGAGGTCTTTTTAAAAATTCAACAAATACGTAAAACGGAATACATGACGAAACGCCGTTAACGTATCCGTAATATTTTAATGAATTTACATTATATATTATAAAAATGCTTAAAACAGTTTTTTTTTTTTTTATAGAATAGGAAGGCGGACGAGCATATGGGCCACCCGATGGTAAGTGGTCACCAACGCTCTTAGACATTGGCATTGTAAGAAATGTCAACCATCGCTTACATATCCAATGCGCCACCAACCTTGGGAACTAAGATTTTATGTCCCTTGTGCCTGTAATTACACTGGCTCACTCACCCTTCAAACCGGAACACAACAATATCAAGTATTGCTGTTTTGCGGTAGAATATCTGATGAGTGGGTGGTACCTACCCAGACGAGCTTGCACAAAGCCCTACCACCAGTAAACATTCCATTCTGTGATAACTATACATAATTATGGATATAATACTTAGTACGTAGTCTATACTAATATTATAAAGAGGTAAAGTTTGTGAGGTTGTAGGGGATAATCTCTGGATCTACTGAAACGATTTTGAAAATTATTTTACCAATAGCAAACCACATTATTCGTGAGTGTCATATGTTAACCCGATTTCTTTTTTTTTTTGTTGACTTTTGCCAGTCAGGATAAAAATCATAGCACTCAGTACTAACCGAACCACAATCATAATTTCGTCCCAAGTAAAAATGTTTACCGTCCAACGAAGTATGCACGGGTCAGCTAGTCTTAAATAAATACAAATAAAAATTAAAAATAGTTACTGTACAAATCGTAACTGTGTGGAATGGTAGCAAGAATGCTATCAGCATTTCCCCATTAAATTGCAATTCCGATCCTCTGTGCGAAAAATGAACAAGCCCTCCTGTCACCAGAGGCAATAAGACTAATATTTTTGATGAAACTTTTTGCACTATTATTCCAAGGTACAAGCGTTTCAACTGCAAACGGACCAAAAGTATAACGGAACATAAGTAATTTGTACGTAGTTGTATTTAATACGAAGAAACTTAATATGGAATATTTAAATTATAAACATAAAAAAACTACTATTGTTAATAACAATTGCATTTATCACGTAGTACATTGTTAGACAAAATATGTACAATATTTTTTTAACACACGCGTTTAATATAAATATTACAAAATTATATAACAGAAAATAAAAATTGTACTCGTTGGTAGGGTTTTACTACACTATTACACTTAATTACTTACATTCACTTTAATTTTACTTCTAAAATTCCAGTAATAACCTCGCCTAAATTCAAAACGCCATTTTTCGCGAATCTATAATGAATAGAATAGTAGCGCATTGGCGATGTAAGAAATGGTATTATTCTTGTAGTGTGTATGTCTGTGGGTGGTGGCGACCATTTGGCTGTCTCATAATGCGGAACGAAAGTACGGTGAGCCACCACTTATATATGTAAACCGTAGACAGAACCTAATAAATCAATAATAAATAAACGCGTGGAAAAATATGCAGGGCGATGCTTTATGCATATTATATATTATTATATGATCGAAGCACTTTACTGTATGGGCAAATAGATCGATTGGCGAATGTTTTTACCTTATTGATTATAAAATGCTCAGGATAAAATATTTATTTTAGCTGTTGGATGGCGGAGCGTGCAATAGTGAAAAATAACAGTATAGTTAAAGTAAAACACTAATGTAAAAGAATGTATGTACCTTTGTTATCAGTGTTTCAGGAAATGCTTTTGTCTAGTGTATTTTTTGTATCTAAAGCAGGAAAGGTAGGCTATATAAAGTCGGGTTGGATCAAAAAGTGATTCCATGCAATGTATTCTGATGCCAGTCGACCTGTGATATCCGTGACCCATCAGGATAGGTGATGGAATCACGAGACTACTTAACCCCATAATAAAAGAAAGACAGTCCTAGGGACTCAGGCTGTCTCCTCCTATTAGATAAAGAGTAAAAAAGAGTAGGAAGCTGCAATGTAATAATGGCAAGAGTATTGAGCTTTCATCCGTTGATCGTAAGCTAATAGGCTGGGGTTTAAGCCCTGTAAGTCTAGCAGATAGGCAGATTGACTTAGTAGTGGCTTGAAAAACCTGTTACGTATGCCTTTGTTTTAAATAATAATGTATTCAATAAATACCACTGGATTTTTTCTTTGACCGGAGGAATCCTGCCATAAACACCATTAGACGAGGGATTGCCACCTCGCCTCTCTTTCGACATACAAACCAAATATAAAAAGATCCTCCAGACCGATTTCGGCCACGGTGGCCAATCTCAAAAGAGTTTAGCCAACTGCGCAGGCGATATTATAGTACACAAGTGTGTGCACAAACACAGGTGCTCTATCTATTCCGTAGCTTTCATAATCCGATGGGACGGTAATCCCACACACCGAAAAGAGTTCAGGCGCCGGACCAACGGCTTTATGTGCATTCCGAGGCATAGCAGTGTAAACACTTCCAACTGCCAGAACCCGGGCTGCTACTGAGAATTTTATCTTCAAAAAACCTGACCTGGGAACCGAACCTAGAAACTTCGGGCAGCGGCCTTATATCTAGCAAATAGACCAATGAATGAGATGGGCAAACTTTTTAATTGCAGACGAAATCTCAAGGTCTCTCAGGATCTCAAAAATACTTACTACTACTAGAAGATCCTGTCAACTAAAGCGGTCACATGAGATTAAGTCGAGCATCTCCCTGAAAGTGACGAAACGCCTTCAACAATTTTCCATTTGAGATTAGGAGGTAATCCAATACAAAAATATGCATTTCAGAGGCCTCACTAAGAGGTCCTTATTTTCTGAATGGTAAAATCATTTTGTGTTAATTTGTATTATTTTCACTAATCTTTTCGTTAGTAAATATTTATACAAATAAGATAACTTTTCATACACATTTAAAGGCTCATTATTAATTAATGGACTGTAATGTAATAGTTATCTTATTAAGTTTTGCATTATTAAGGTCGATTTGAAGATCTTACTTTTTCCGAATGTACATTGATTAGCGAAAGTGGTGATTGCAATGCGTCACATTGTGTGGACTAGTAAATTATGAGCCGTGCTGTATTGTGATTTAGAGCTCTATACTCATTTAAATATGTAGTAACTCTTTGAAATTACAACTGCAAAATATCTCGTGGATCAAACCAAATTAGGCATTACTATTATAGGCAACTTTATATGCATAGACAGCCATTTGAAGAATAATAATTTCATAAATGGATATTCATATTTAAATGGGTTCCGACAGAACTTATATTAGAGGACTTAAGATAGCTAATTGAGTAAATCCAGTCGCCAAGTGCACAGCCAGTGCTTTGCGCATATACAAAACTGATATCGCAGTTATACTATAATGTTACGGCTCTGATATTTTAACTGATGTTTAAGTATAAAAATATTTTTTGATAATTATTTTGCTACCTATTCATTTAATGCAATATACCGTATAATTTATACCGTATAATTACAATATTAGACAACTAAATAAAAGTCGCCCAGCTTATAACATAGCCAAGTCAATCAATGGTTTTATTTACATAAAATAAAAAAATATGTTTTACATAAATAAAATGTATAAGTTTCTTCTTAAATCTAAGATGCTAACCTACTGTGGAAATTAGGTTGCCATTTTGAATTTAGATTACCAGTGATCAGCCCTAAATGTAAGAGCATTTAATTTTCTGGCTGGAATTTATACAAAGTTATGTACTGGGCTACTATAAGCATAATGGTAATAATATCAAGCAGTAAACTTAGTTCATTTAGACTATTATTTAGACCTATTTTATAAGGCATAAGGGTCTGGAGCTAGCGTTTGTTATGACACGTTTTAGAACTTTGGGAACCTTTATATGTTTCTATGTATGTTTCTATAACGCGATTATCCAGTTTATATTATAACTCTGGTCATCTTCATGTTAATAAGCACAAGACAAACGAAAAGACGAAAAAAATATTCACGGCATTCGCAAATTCATGCCCACACACGTATTTCTTTCCTTTCTATAAACGTAGAATGTTCACGGGGAAAAAGTGATACCAGGGTTTTTTTGCTTATATTTTTTATCTTGTAATTATTGATATTATTGGAACATAAAAAATACCATTTCATTGAACTGTAGTTTTTGTACAATATTTTAGAATTAAATTAGATACCAGAATTTATATTTATCTTATGATTTATGCATCTACATTGCGTTTATCTTTCATGTTTGGCTTTTCTTCACGATTTCCAGAATATTTCCTTGTACGCACTAATTATCATTGACCTCAAAAGGTTTATCCATCTCAACTGAATTATTTATTATTTTAAAATATCCATCGTTCATGAACAGATTCAAAAGACATATATTTTGAATACTGACACTAAGAAAGTATCACATATACAGAATATAATACAATGTAACTATCATATTTTATATACAACAAAATATTTGTCTCGATTTTATTTCGAGACCCGAATGCAAAATACTTTTTTTTTACAATTGGCCGAATCAGTAATAACATTATTAAATTATTTTAAATAAAATCAGCAGTATATTTTAATAAAAACTCATTTCATAACTGAATCGTGAATCGTGTTGCTTTAAATGTTTTTTTTTTTTGTATTATTTTTGATTGAAAGTGTGTAGACATATGCAAATGTATCTGATAGTAAGAGGTCCCCACCGCTATTATACATTGGCACAACAATACTAAGTATTGCTGTTTGGCGGTAGAATATAGTGAGTGGATTGTACCCATCCAGACGAGTTTGCACAAAGCCAAGTATAAACTAATAAACAGCATAACATTTTTGAATTTCAGTTGGAACACTAGTAAACAATATTCACTCTCAATATTGATGTCAATGGGCAATGCGGACCACTTAGCATCAGGTGACCTCTGTGCCCATCTGCCTTCCTTCAATAAATAATTACATAACAAAGCTTATTTAAATATTATCGTATGATATTAAGAAAAGTATATCAAATACAAATATTTACGAAACTCATCCCAAATCACTAGAGTTGAATTAAACCTTTCAATCTTTTTTGAGGTTAATTAAGCAAGGAGTTCTTTGTATACGCCATTGGAAGGTCTTCCATATCGAACAGCATCCTTTGGACGAACAAAACGTAAAACTGTCCTTTCAAGAAAGTCTTCTTGGCTATAATCCCCGCTATTTTGAATTTTTTCAACGAAATTTAGGTATTGATCAATTCATTCTGCTTTGTACATGGACTATTGTTTTGCCTAATGAGTGGATTTATTGTTTCGGACTAGGTCTTTGTAGACCCTGTTTTTTTTTTTTAATTGTTATAGTGTTATTGTTATTCGTTTAACACTATTTGTTTTTGGCGATGGACGTCGACACTGAGTTGCCGTCCGACACCTTGATTGGCCGAAAAAGGCCTTATGATGGGCTCGCCACTTTTGACTCCGACTCCGATACGGAGACGGAAACGACAATGGCTGCCAAAAGTAAGCTCGATAGTCGAAGTAAATTAGCGTCGAGGGGGCGCGGTAGTGGCCTCGCTCGGGCTAAAGCCGAGCTCAAGGAGAAGGTCGCCGAGGCCAAGGAGGAGGCATTTGAGCGTTCCTTGAGGAGTAGGGCGTTCAAAAAGAACGTTTCACAGGCGATACTGAACTCCGAAGAGTCCGCATCAGAAGCTAGGGAGGATCCTGCGAAGATGAACACGGAGGAACTTCGCGCATAGGCTGGCCGCAATGCAGCCCAATCTTTTTTGAGGTTAATTAAGCAAGGAGTTCTTTGTATACGCCATTGGAAGGTCTTCCATATCGAACAGCATCCTTTGGACGAACAAAACGTAAAACTGTCCTTTCAAGAAAGTCTTCTTGGCTATAATCCCCGCTATTTTGAATTTTTTCAACGAAATTTAGGTATTGATCAATTCATTCTGCTTTGTACATGGACTATTGTTTTGCCTAATGAGTGGATTTATTGTTTCGGACTAGGTCTTTGTAGACCCTGTTTTTTTTTTTTAATTGTTATAGTGTTATTGTTATTCGTTTAACACTATTTGTTTTTGGCGATGGACGTCGACACTGAGTTGCCGTCCGACACCTTGATTGGCCGAAAAAGGCCTTATGATGGGCTCGCCACTTTTGACTCCGACTCCGATACGGAGACGGAAACGACAATGGCTGCCAAAAGTAAGCTCGATAGTCGAAGTAAATTAGCGTCGAGGGGGCGCGGTAGTGGCCTCGCTCGGGCTAAAGCCGAGCTCAAGGAGAAGGTCGCCGAGGCCAAGGAGGAGGCATTTGAGCGTTCCTTGAGGAGTAGGGCGTTCAAAAAGAACGTTTCACAGGCGATACTGAACTCCGAAGAGTCCGCATCAGAAGCTAGGGAGGATCCTGCGAAGATGAACACGGAGGAACTTCGCGCATAGGCTGGCCGCAATGCAGCCCTCATTTTGGACGTGGCGCAAAAATCCTCCAAACTAAAAGGAGTTTCTAAAAAACTGCAGGAGTCAGTAGCTGCCCTGCAAGGAATAATTGACGCCCTAGCGTCTCGCACGGAAGTGGAAGAGACACGAAAACTCCGTGCCGATAACAGCCGCTTGCGTAAGGAAGTGGACGGTCTCAAGGCCGAAATAAAGGCTCACCGCCGGGAGTTCGCTGAGAGACGGACTACGGTGGCAGTGGCAAATGAGGCTTCCAACAGGTCTGCGTGGGATAGTCAAACGATGGAGGCTTTCAAGGCGAACATAATGTCGTCAGTCGGCGTTATGTTTAATGCACACATGGCGGGATTAGAAGAGCGCCTCCTGCCTGCGAAGGTTCAACGCCCTCCGTTAGCTGCTGATAAAAAGCGGGAGTCGATGCTACAGAATGCGCCGACATACGCGCAGGCGGCCAGCCGGGCTCTACCGCCGAAGCCAGCACCTGCACCTAAGCGGGCACCTCCAGTAGCTCCGCTGACACCGACCGCTGGCTCTTCAAACGCCGCAATCACGCCGGAGACGATCCAGCCAAAAAGGTCAAAAAGGGGAAGAAGGGGAAAATACTTCCCCTTCAGCTGGAACCACAAACACGGTGGAGTCCACGATTTCTAAGGCACCAGAGACGGCCAAGCTCAAATTGGCTGCCCCTCGCACAGCTGCAGTGGTGGTAACGCTGCAGCCAGAAGTGGAGCACAAAGGCGTTACGTATGCCCAAGTTTTAGAGCGCGCCGAGCAGGGCGTGAAATTGCAGGACCTCGGGATTACTGGCGGACTCAAAGTCCGACGATCAGCTACAGGGGCCAAAGTGCTGGAGCTGCCGAGGGCGCAGTCAGACCAGGCCGATAATCTGGCTGACCAGCTCCGCACGGTGCTGGATGGAGTGGTCAGCGTCGTCCACCCCATAAAAAGGGTGGATATAGGTGACGGGGCTAGACGACTCCATCACAAAGGAAAAAATTATCGCTGCAGTTGCTCGAGCAGGGAATTGCCCTACTGAAATGGTAAGATGTGGAGATGTGTCACGTGGACCTGGATATATGGGTATGGCCATCGTGACATGTCCGATAGCTGCGGCAAGAAAGGTGTCCAACGCCGGTCGTCTCCTGGTTGGGTGGAGCTCGACCAGAGTTTGCGTACTAGAGCAGCGCCCTCTGCGCTGCTTCAAGTGTATGGGCCTTGGCCATACAAATACAGTCTGCCCATCCAAGGCTGAACGAGGGGGCCTTTGCTTCCGGTGTGGCCTCGATGGCCACAAATCAGCGGATTGCAACGAAAAGCTGCGCTGCGCTGTTTGTGCAGACGCCGGTAAGCCCTCCGGGCACGCGATGGGCACTAGGGAGTGCAATCCACCCATCACAAAGGGTAAGGTGGTCTTAGGCAGCCAGCACAAAAACGTTGGACGGCGCCAGGCCGAGGAGGAAACTGCTATGTCGACATGAGAGAAGTATACAGATTCCTTCAGACGAATATCAAGTACTGTGCTGGGGCTCAGGACCTGCTACTGCAGTCCATGGCAGAGTGGGGGATCGATCTGGCTGTGGACTGCGAGCCCTATTACGTCCCTCCCCTACCTCACTGGGTAGGAGACCTAGACGACACCGTGGCGGTCGTCACTCGTAGCGGAACGGGTCCCCCCCTCTCACTCATTGAGAGGGGCTCGGGATACGTAGTGCCGGAATGGGGTGAGTATTCAGTTGTAGGTACGTACTTCTCTCCCAACCGCAGCCTGGCAGAGTTCGATATTTTTCTCGACTCTGTCAGGGCCGCGGTAACCAGACAGTCACCAAGACCGACTATGTTCCTCGGTGACTTTAATGCCAAGTCAGGCGCCTGGGGAAATCCAGCCACGAATCCGCGAGGAAGGGCCGTCCAGGTGTGGACTTTACTTTCTTGCCTGTCCCTACTCAACACAGGGAAGGTTCAAACCTATGTGAGACATAACGGAGGTTCCGTGGTGGACCTATCATTCGCCACTCCTGTCGCTGCACGCAGAGTGAGGAATTGGAGGGTGGAAGAAGAGGTGGAGACTCTGGCGGACCACAGATACATCCGATTTGAGATTTCTGCCTCCCACAGGCCAATAGAACCTCCGAGGGTGCCAACCACGCTCCCAAGGTGGTCTCTTGGCCAGCTAGATCGCGAGCTGATCAAGGATGCCGCCATCGTGCAGCGATGGGGTTCCGCGGGAAGGTGGGAGAACACCAATGTAGAAGAGCTGGCCAGCTGCATGCGCAACACTCTTAAGGAGGTGTGCGATGCGGCCATGCCGAGGGCCCGACGTAGAACACCACGCCGTCAGGTGTACTGGTGGTCGCCCGAAATTGCTAAACTTCGTGTGACGTGCAACCGGGCGCGGAGGGCCTACATCCACTGTCACAGACGAAACGGCTGCGACACGGAATTAGAGGGACAGTTGGTGGCCGCTTACCGCCAACTGAAAAAGGAGTTGCAACAGGTAATTTGTCGGGCCAAGGAACGAGCGAGGGAGGAGATGTTGGCTGACCTGAATAGGGATCCATGGGGGCGCCCGTACCAAGGAGTGCGAAGAAAAGTTAGCACCCACGGCGCTCCCGTGACGGAAACGATGCCGCCGGAGCCTCTCCTGCGCCTGGTTGGGGAGCTTTTCCCCCTTCCGGGTGAGCATGTCCCTCCGCGAATGGCTCCTCGCTCCGTGGTCGAAGAAGAAATTGTGGCTCCACCACAAATCACGGAGCGAGAGATGGAGATGGCCCTTGATCGTCTGAGGGTCAGAACCACTGCGCCGGGTCCGGATGGGGTGCCAGGACGTGTTCTGCGAGACGCTCTGGAACACCTAGGTGGCAGGCTTCGGGAACTATTTGACAAGTGTCTTTCCAGCGGGCAATTCCCAAAGCCATGGAAAGAGGGCAAGCTGGTCATGTTGCTGAAGGTGGGGCGTCCTCTAAAATCTCCTTCGGCATACAGGCCAATTGTACTGCTGAATGAGATGGGCAAACTCTTCGAGAAAATTCTCGCTGCCCGTCTTGTTCAGCATCTCGAGGAAGTGGGACCGGGTCTCTCAGAGGCTCAATACGGGTTCAGGGCGGGTCGATCAACCATCGACGCCCTGAACGCCCTAAAGACTCGGACCATGGAGGCGGTGGCCCGAGGAGACGTGGTCCTGGCAGTATCGCTGGACGTGGCGAACGCCTTCAACAGTCTTCCTTTCGAGACAATAAAAGAGGCGCTTCAATTTCATGGGGTGCCGTCCTATCTTAGGAGGCTTCTTGGGGCATACCTCCAGGATCGGATGGTCCTCTGGGAGGGGAGTGATGGGCGAATTGTTCGACGTCAGGTAGGCTGTGGCGTTCCACAGGGGTCCGTTCTTGGCCCAATCCTGTGGAACGTCGGCTCTGACTGGCTCCTGCGGGCACCTGTCCTTCCCGGGATGGGGCTGTTGTGCTACGCGGACGACACTCTACTCACGGCGACGGGGCGAAATTTCGAAGAGGCGGCCATCCTGGCCGAAGTTGGAACGTCGCTCACGATGGACCGGATAGAAATGTTGGGCTTAAAGGTCTCCATCTCTAAAACGGAGGCCCTCTTATTCCACGGTCCACGTCGGGGTCCCCCTCGTGGAGCGTGTATCACAGTCCAAGGGACAGTGATAAAGGTGAAGGCCCAGATGAGGTATCTGGGTCTGATCCTGGACGGAAGATGGAGCTTCAGGCAACACTTTGTCCAATTGAGCCCGAAACTCATTAATGTGGGAGGGCCGGAATCACCATGCCGGCGATTATACGCCGGTGTACTGCGCTCCATGGCGCTATATGGTGCACCCATATGGGTAGACGCTCTCACCGCTCGTAATAGAGCTCTTTTGAGGAGACCGCAGAGAGTTATAGCGGTGAGAGCGGTACGAGGCTACCGTACGGTGTCGTGGACGGCGGCGACACTTCTTGCGAGTGATCCGCCCTGGAAACTCCAAGCCGAGGTACTCGCGGAAGTGCATCGATTTCGGGTGGAAGCCAGGGCGAATGGCGACCGTCTAGCATCAGCGGAGGTGGGGCGAATCAGGTCTGTAGCCCAACAAGCTCTCATTCGCAGATGGGAGGAGGATCTGAGATCCCCATCAGCAGGCCTGGCGACAGTGGAGGCGATCCGCCCCCACTTGAATCGCTGGGTAACAAGAAGGAGCGGCACACTTACGTTTAGACTGACGCAGGTGCTTACTGGGCACGGCTGCTTCGGTAAATACCTGCACGGGATAGCGAGGCGGGAGATATCACCCTCCTGCCATGAGTGTGGTGCGCCACTGGACACGGCACATCACACTTTGACGGAGTGTGCTGCGTGGGGGCCCCAGAGGCATACCCTAGCGGCAATAGTTGGCGGAGACATCTCGCTGCCGAGCATGATTAATGCTATGCTTGGCAGCGAGAGGTGTTGGATGGAGATGGTCTCTTTTGCGAGTGTGTTATGTTGCAGAAGGAGGTCGCGGAGCGAGAGCGAGAGGCGAGGTCAGCCGCCGCTGATTCGCTCCGCCGAAGAAGACCCGGGAGGAGGCGCCGACGCTATGCTCACCTTCTTCCCCCACCGTAAGCGCCGCTGGGGTTAGGGGGGTACTCAGTACCACGAGAACCCCCTAAGAATGGAGGCCGCTTGATCGGGCCAACCGTCAGTGCGTCACGGTAGGATGCGCAAGCGATCCCGTGACGCCCCTTCGACAAGACGGAGTGGGTACCGCTGGTTTTTTAGTGGGTATTCCGGCGCCTTCAGTGCCGGCGATGCAAGCTCGTCTGGGTAGGTAGGTACCAACAGATCAGATATTCTACCGCAAAACAGCAGTACTTTATATTATTGTGTTCCAGTCTGAAGGGTGAGTGAGCCGGTGTACAAGAGACATAACATCTTAGATCCCAAGGTTGGTCTCGCTTTGGCGATGTAAACGATGGTTAACATTTCTTACAAAGTCAATGTCAATGAGCGTTGGTGATCACTTACCATCAGATATGCTCGTCCGCCTAACTATACCTTAAAAAATGAACTGCAAACGATTCTATTAATGTGTATTGGTATCATATAGTTTGGCTTAGACTAATTTAATGTTGTTGCTGATGATGTTGATGCATTTTGTCTCTGAAGTTTTTATTTTAGCAACATTTATTTTTTTATATATTTATTAATCTTCGGTAATGTTGAGGTCGCAATCTCCTTTACAATATTTTATATTGTGCTGATATTTCCATTTGAATGAATGTTTGTCCATGTTTATTTATTATTTTAGGCAGGGAAATTTTAAGTTGTCATGGACAATGATTTTGGTCAACATTACCCTTAATTTGTATTAAATTATTTTAAGCTGAAACAAATCCTTTTTATAGTTTTTAGAAGTAAAATTAAAAATATGTTTGTTTACAATAATATAAAAAATAAACGGTTATAATTCCTGCTTTTAATTTCTCTACTACAAAGTAGAAATAAATCTCTTTTCTAAAAAAGCGAAATGCAAATCAACAAAAGCATAAAAATAGCTTGAAATAATAAAATAACAGAACAATTATTTGGGTATAACAAAAAACTGGTAACATACGTATTTGTAACTAAGGCTATTATTTTCATTTAAATATCATTTAAATACCTTTTATAATTTCACAACAAATAGTATTGTGCCAATTTTCAAGCTACAGATAAATAAGCATTATTTTTTAACTAAAAAAGATTGATTTTTTAATTCGACTGGTTTAGTATGAGAAAGATGTGTTATTTTACTAAAGTATAGGAATCTTAATTAATTAAAACTTGTTAACCTAAAAACTCTATGGTAATTGAACTATGAAATATTTTAATTTACTTAGTTCCTGCGTCGCGGTTCGCCGAGTTGTAATGTATCATTTGTGTACGCCTCCTCGAAGTCCTCCTCCTCCCTTCTTACGACAAAGTATCGTGCAAATATTATAGTAACGTTTTTCTTCGTAAATATCTTTGTACTAGAATATATGGCTTTTTGAGATCCCTAATTTTCAGAGAATCAGTTAGGGATGTTAATGTTTTTTTTTTTTAACTGAGTGGATGTTGTATGACTATACATGGTGGTAGGGCTATATCTTAGTTCCTAAGGTTGGTGGTGCATTGGCGATGTAAGGAATGGTTAATGTTTCTTGCATCGAGAATATCTACGGGCGGTGGTGACCATTAACCATCAAGAGGCTTATTAGTCGCCTTACTATAAAATAAAAAAATAAACGTGAATACTAATTAGATTATAATATTATACAAGAAAAGAGGACGAGTATCGAGTGTGATCGTTACGATAGTATTCGTAGGATACGACGACTTGCCTAATAATTGACAAATCTACCGTCGTGTGAAAAATAAATACCTAAGACCTGAGAAGCAAGTATCCAACTCAAGAAACCAAACGAGAACCTTAAGCCAGATTTTGTAGGCTTGCTTATTTTTATAGTCTATAAAGTAATGACTGATGACAAAACTACACAAAGTGATCGATCTACCAAATTCGACGATTGAGTGCAAGCCCTTGCACGCAATATATTGTACGTTGGTATGTATTGATCATAATATATTGATGTATTGCATGTACCAACAACAACTGTACAACAAGTGTCAACTTAATTGGATAAATGATATGCGAACGCATTGAATCGATCAAAGACTACCATTATGTTCAATATATTTTAATATCTTGGAAAATCGTATACTCCTTCTTATATACAGACCCTAGCTTTCACCTACTATGATAACCAATTTTAAATTTTGGTAAAAATATCAGTTATACCTTAATTATAAATATTGCAAAAAGTACGTAACAGTACGACTTTTTGCGAAAGTATCTTCGAAAGTATTTGCAAATACTCATCCTCAAGACCATCATTAATTTTATATATCATATTACTACTTGGTGGTAAGGCTTTGTGAAAGACCGTCTGGGTCTCATTACACATTCTACCGCAAAATGGCATTATTGTGTTCCAGTTTGAAAGGTGAGTGAGCCAGTGTAACTACCAGCACAGAGAACATATATTTCCTAAGATTGATGACTTACAGAACTACTTTAATAATTTTCCTCGTTCAATATACAATAAAAAAAAACTATAAGTTTTTACGAACGCGCGGATACCCTCTTCTGCAGGACAAAGATCGTATTGATAGTGCTATAGGAAATGAACTAAAATACCAGGTGTCAAATCGACATCAGATTCATATTTTGTTTACCGTGATTGATGCAGGGCTGAGGAAACTCAATAATTTACGGCCTCGATGTTGACTTTGAGTCATACTAAGAAATTCTATTGTGTGTTTTGAGTGTTTTTACAGCATTTGCAAACAAAAAGACAATACGAAACAAAGTTAATATGATTATGTTAACCGCGACCAATTATAATTAAACATATCGATAAAATACATAATCACCTCTGTTACTATATTTTAATATTTCAGTCATTAATAACAAATTTTGATTGGCAGAAGCCCACAAATACACAGACGCGCATGATGAAATGGATTTATTTTGCTTGTCCAGCTTTTAGTATATGTATTTATAGCGCGCGGATTGCACGCGGCGTTTAGGTATATCAAGATGGACTTAATTATATTACTTCTTATAGTGACATATATTTAATATGGCAAGCGAAAAAATCCGCAGTCAACAGCTATTAACAATATAGTATTATGTTATGATGTAGATTGATAACGTTTATTTCGTTATCATTGCAAATAGTTATCATATCCAGTCATCGCAAGGCATATTTCAAAACATTTGGCATTCGACGAACATTGCTTCATTAATTGATAATATGTTAATAAATAGATAATACACCAATCCCTGTTTAATTAACGGTCCAGACATAATGAATCATCGCTTTCTATTAGATCATTGATAGTGTTACTACGTAACATAAAGGCGGGTAACTACGGGATAACTCGGTGGGTCAACAACGCAATTTTTACGCACTAGGCTGGGAAATGTGTCATTTTAAAATAAAACCGTTTAAAAAGTACAAAATTAGCTTCCCATGTTCACGTTATTGGACAATGCTATCACGAGCTAGAAGAAATCATTGGATTATTTATATTAAATGACTGGTCGGTTTAGTAGAAGCATAACTTTCACAATATAATGTATTCATAAAAGTTACATAAAATACAAATTAACACACGAATACTTATCTAATCAATATAAATAGGACAGAGGCTCTTACAGGTCAGTTAGAGGTGACCTCGAATAGTTTGCTCCCTTTGGGACCTATTTTGTGGCCACCAGGTTCGTCTGACTTAAAGACGCCTGATTTTTTATATTATATATCTTAAGGAAAAGGTGTAAAAAAAATTTACAACATTAGAAGAATTACGACAGCGAACTATTTATATTATCTCATCTTTAAGAACATAACCGAGATAACAACATGGAAAACTCAAACACATATGTTCCTCCTAATATTTCTTTTTGTTAAGTTATTTTTGTGTTGCGATGCTAAAATAAATTTAAAAAAAACATCCTAGTGCTTACAGCATGATCCGCATGAAACATTTAATGTACTTTAATTTCAATTTTCTTAATTAATGAATACAAGTTAGTATTTAATTTCAATTAATGAAATAAAAATATTGTCTACTACGAGCAATACAATTAGTTTAGATAATTAAGTTTAAGAAATTTTGCTTTACCGTTAAAAGTTTTCAAGAGTACATACCTTGTCGTCTATCGATGTTGGCACTGAATCAATGTCAATAACCAGGACAAATTAAAACATGTTACTCAGCTTTTACCATACATTATTAAAAAATAACTAATTATATAAACAGGTAACATCGATTATGAATAAATATTTTGATTTTCACATAACGACTGTGATAAATTTATCACAACAGATTTAACTCGGCTGTTTAAAGAGTCCATCAAATGTCAATACATATTTCTATCTGCATATCTTTTAATTATATCTCAAATAAATTTCATTATTACCGCTTAATAATTCATATAAAATAGCGTGATAGAAAAGAATTAATATATATCAATATTAGAAACAAATATAATATTAATAAAATATACTAATAAACTAACTAAATTGCTAGTTATCTGTATATAATTTAGATTAATATTAAAAGCTTATGTCAATTGGCAAACATTTTACTAATAACGCATTGTGCTCGTATACATCAAAGTGAAAAGCACAAATTGGCTAGGTAATTAGCTATGACAACTTCGCGGTGCACGGTCAATGTATTGACAGAAAATCATTGGCAACCACTTCTACTAGCGCTTACGACAGGCAGGTGGGGTCAAAGGGAGATAAATCGGGTGGCTGCCGTGCCACCAGGGAACGCCTGCAGTCGTTTACGATCATCCAACCTCTTCACACGTTCTTCAATCTCGATTAGGTTTGTGCTACAGTGATTAACGAATGTATAGTGAATGTTTTGATTTAATGACTTAGTGGTAGTGTAATCACATATAATAATTGGTGGTGTATTTCGATCTCAGATAACCTTAGCAAGATGTGGGATGATGTGGTAGAAGAAGACGCAGCTGCGAAACCCGCAGAGGCTGCTCCTGCTGCACCAGCAGCTGAAGGCGCGGAAGGAGCTGCACCAGAACAACCTAAAGCTGAGGAGGCTGAACCTCCACCACCAGAGAATATTACGCAAGGCACTGATCCCAAGCGACTTGTTTGCAAACATTGGGTTAGGTATGACTCTCGAATTTCCTATTAATAATAACGCTTGAACAATGAAATATGAAAGAAGTATTAAGTTTTACATGCTCTTATGCTAATAACAAACTAAATAATTACATCCATAGGCAAATTGTTTACAATAAATTAAAAAATATAAAACATAAAAATATTCATCATGCCTATACTTGCCTCTTCAAATTTGTTTATATATTATTTATTATTTGCAGGCCAAGATTCTCCCAGTACAACTATATTTACGATTACCAAAGGAACTATTATGACGATCTAATCAACTATATGGACAAACGCAATCACGGAATACCGGTCGAGAGACCGACCCCACAGACATGGGGCGAACGAGCTTTGAGAACTTACCTCTCAAAAGGCTACAGCTATAGCAGCAAGAAATATAGCAAGGATACGACTCTACTGCGTCACATCTCAGTGGGTGCCAAGTTCCAACGTGCCCATACAAAGTCTCTTATCTCGAGGAAGTATTCCAAACTAGGATTTAATACCGTGTACCTATAGCTTCGCTCTAACACTCGCTTGACGTTGCTGTGCGGACTTAGCTCCGATCTCCGATCGTGAACTTTATATCAATTTTACAGGATTTCGTTGTCGTGATTCAACCCACGCTACTCACTTTAGCTGCACAACAGACACGATAATGTGATTCAGAGCTATCCGCATTCCTTTGTCGATGTCAACTTATCTTGAGCTACGAATAAATTCTAAGATTTATCAATTTTTTTTCATTTTAACCTTGCTTGCGTCGAAACTGACACGGCTCTTTATTAACCTTCAACTATTATAATAAATTTAAAATAATTTCTTATAACTATATTATTTTACAATGCAAAGCGATTTAACTATAGAAAATAATTGCCAAGCGATGTCAGTTGCATCAAATACGAATGAATTGGAAATATACAAAGATATTAAAATTTCAAATGTTTTATTCAAACACATTATATATTTAATCTGCTCAGGTAAACGTTAGTGGTATTGTTTAAATTTTATTCAATTAATCTTCTCTCTATTATCAATAGTAATACTTAAATTGTATCCCTTTACAAAATTTACAATTTGCATTGAATAGCCTATTAATATATTCAGTATGAATATCGGGTATCCTTGCAACATTTAAATTGGCTATTACTATTTCGCCATAATTGTTAACGAATTGATGCCAATTTTATACTGCCCCAAATTATCTGCTACCTTACTTGCTCAATATAGAAATACAATTATTCAATGGTCACAACTAATCATAAATAGAACATTAGGTAAACTGTTTTTCTTTATGGCGTTTTCATTAAATAAATAAAAAGTAATATGCTCACAGCGAAGTTTTAATCATCTTCTAAACCAAACAAAAGTAATTTTACTTGATTTAAATCATCTGTTCTTACGCTGGTGTGACATCTCAACGACCAAAAAGTTTCAATGTCGCGATATCTAAAATAACTTATCTTTGACAGTTCAGTGAATGTAATCGCTTGGAGGTACGCCAAACGGTTAGGCTACCTAGCAGGTAGAGACGGCAATCGGCCAAATTGAACATAATTAAATGTTACAATGACCAAGAGAGCTTAGACGATAGGTGTTAGCAATTGCACGGAAATAGAAGCTTGCTATTAGTCAACTAAATGCCTAAACGAATAAAGATACAAATAATGTAAATAATAGTTAGTTTTGTGTTAAGATACTAGAACACATTTAATATTCACGTAGAATCTAGGCAAGCATCGTTTTTCATGATCTTAATAAAATCATCGAAAAAAAACTGGCTAGCGTCGAATGAAATGATGCTACACGTTTATCCACCAACCGACAGTACAGCAGCGTGATGAAATAAGCTACAAACTTTTCTTTTTTTTCTCAAAGAAAAGAAGACAAAGGTCTTTAAAAGGAAACAAAAGTTGAAAAAGCCCTAGCATAAAAGGATGTTAAGAAAATTACAAATTAGGTGATTTACAAAAATACGTTCAACTATATTAATATTTTTTTGAAGCTAAAATGCCACATTAAATTAAAAGTAATAAATTGAACCTTTTTAACACAAAGTACTTTAAAGTTATTTTAAGCACCGATAGCTCACCACGAGTCCATGGTTACGCACGTTTAAAATAAGGGTCTACATAGAAAAATTCTTGATATTTTTTTGTGCCTGGGTCTTCGCTGGTGCAAACGGCAACACACACCTTACCAAAGTTTCATCACAACCGGATAAACAGTTTAGAAACGCGTAGAGGACAAACAAACAAACGTCCATTTTTATTTATTAATATTTCACGTTTAATGTGTTTTTTTTTTACGTAAGAGGCAAACGAGCAATAGAGTCACCTGATGGAAAGTGACTACCACCGCCCATGGATCCTTGCAACTCCCGAGAGCTTGCAGATGCGTTGCCGGCTTTCAACAAATGAGTACACTCTTTTCTTGAAGATTTCTATGTAATATCGGTGATGTGATAGTCTAATGTAGTTTCCAAATGTTCTTACTCAATCTTTTACATAATAAAATATTAGTTACGTATTAAGCATATTTTTTTTACATTTTAACTCGCTGCCTTATTAGTAGCGGAAAATTATGAGAAGTCGTAGTGTATTATTTGTATTCACACAAAACTATAAACTAAGATTTAATTACACTATATTGGTACCTATAAAGGTTTCGAAAACATTACAATGTATTTTTAATAAAACATATAACTAACTTATCTTTTATCTGGAATCTGTTAAATCATTTAGGTATTATTAGAAATTATAATAAAACGACTTTTCTCCATCTGACGTAGGTAATTTGACATTCCAAAGAAAAAGAAAAAAAATTGTGGAAATGTAAAATGTTTTTAAATTAGTAAGATAATTTATATATTATAATTTAAAGTTGTTACATAATTCACTTATATGGCTATTATAGCAACAGGACTGACCTCGCCACAAAGAAGCGACATCGATAAATATTGATAAATTACGGCGAGCGTGCCATCTCGTTGTATGGGTGTCAATAATGCGATGTCGCGTATCAAAAAACAATTCATTTGTTTCTATTTCCTAGTAACTTCAGCCAGAATTATACAATCTTTAAAATTGAGCCAATAATTAATACGTTTCATTTTATTAATATAACTTCCCGAAACACCTTGAATTAAAAAGCCAATCATTTGTATTCTAGCTACCTGTCCCAGCTTTGCTCGGATCTATATAAAACGTTTAAACATATAAAGAAAATTTTCACTATATATATATATATATATATATATATAGTGAAAATTTTTTACAAATTTCATGTAAAAATTCCATACATTAACATTAATAGTGATGTTAGTATGAAACATTAAGCACCGCGTCTGCCACCATTGAAGCACTGTATTTTCAGTTGACAGCGCTTTGAATTTGTAAAAAAAACTAGAGTATTTATTTATTACTTTTAAGTTATTTTATGATTAGAATATATATGTTGTACTCACCTGGCAGACCTGAATTGACATTGACATTTTGAAAAGCACAGAATAATGATCTGCCAGTATGTTAACTGACAACGCAAAGGTTGCCTTTGCGTTGTCAGTTAACAGCGCTTCAATGATAATAAAAAATAGCTGTGCTATATAATTTCCTCATGTGATGATATCTTGGAGAGACGTTACATAACTAATATGAACGATGTAAACTGATGACAGTAAGCCGAGATGGCCCAGTGGTAAGAACGCGTGAATCTTAACCGATGATCGTGGGTTCAAACCCGGGCAAGCACCACTGAATTTTCTTGTGCTTAATTTTTAATTATAATTCATCTCGTGCTTTACGGTGAAAGAAAACATCGTGAGGAAATCTAATTTCACTGAAATTCTGCCACGTGTATATTCCACCAACCCGCACTGGAGCAGCATGGTGGAATAAGCTCCAAACTTTCTCCTCAAAAAGAGAAAGGAGGCCTTAGCCCAGCAGTGGAACATTCACAGGCTGTTACAAAAAAAAACTGATGAGGCAGACATCCAGATCATCGATAGTCCAAAGGTATACTATATGAATAAGTAAAGAATGGATTCCAACGCCAGCCTTCGGTAAAAGTTCTATGTTTAAAAATTATTAATGGAAAAAATTATAATAAATATTGATGCGATTAGAGTGAATTCAAAAACACATTTCCAATATTTGGGTTCTTAGTCTGTATTTCCAGCTCAAACTCAGTCAGCAAACAGTCCGTAAATTTTGTCGTTTTCTAGGAGTCACAACACTTCGAAAACAATAACAATAAATTGGGTCCAATATTGTGAAACTAAATTAGCAAATAAACTCATTCAAATCTTTTTCAAACTTTGGTCAATTAAATAAATATTTTTGTAGTAAAAAAAGCAAATTAAAAATAAGAATAATAATTAAAATAAATAAAGTCAGTGATTTACCAACAATAAGATACAATCATTATTTCATTGGACCACATTAAGTGAACTTCTTACTAAATACTTAGCCTTCTCAAGAATTTCTTAATTAAAGCAACATTGATTCCATAAGAAATTGCACGTACGAACTTATTTTGTTTTCATTTACAACTGGTAATGACAGCCCCCGGCTCAACTCAGTGGGATCTCCGTCCTACGCGTATCACCTCTTCAATAAATTCGCACGTAATCGTAACAGTTCATTCAAATTTGGGACTTACTAGAAACCTTCGATTTCAGCCAATACTTCAACCCATCTCCAAAGCCGAAAGTTTGATCAGAGGTGCGTTTTTGGCCGAAGGTGACCGAATTTTATTATACACAGAACTGAAATAAGTATAAACATGTCATATGAAGCAATGCATTGTTGCTTGATATGACATGTTAATACCTATTTCAGTTATTCACAATTCCTCTGTTCTAGACTAAAACTGAAGTAGATCTCTTATCATCGTTGCATTAAGACAATATGCACTATAAAATGCACTACTGGTGGTAGGGCTTTGTGCAAGTTCGTCTGGGTAGGTACCACCCACTCATCAGATATTCTACCGCAAAACAGCAATACTTGATATTGTTGTGTTCCGGTTTGAAGGGTGAGTGAGCCAGTGTAATTACAGGCACAAGGGACATAAAATCTTTGTTCCCAAGGTTGGTGGCGCATTGGCTATAAGCGATGGTTGACATTTCTTAGAATGCCAATGTCTAAGGACGTTTGGTGACCACTTACCATCAGGTGGCCCATATGCTCGTCCACCTTCCTATTCTATAAAAAAAAAACTATTACGTCTTAATTAGTGTAACCGATGGAATTTTTCAAAAAACAATGAAACTAATTTCGGGCTTAGTAACAATGGAAACCTCTGAAGACTTTCATTATCCACCTCAAAGCTTTATCGTCAAGTGTATTATCATCTAAATAACGTCATATACAACCAAGGTTTAGATCGATACGATAATTAGAAGGTGCTTAGTAAATTGTAATTATTACCTATATAGACTGGCTTTGTTACTTACATACAAGTGAAGCTAATAGAGGAATATTAAAGATAAAATATGAAACGCGTATTACTTGTTGTAATTAACATCATAATATCACGATGAAATAAGTTGAACGTCGATTGTTACATCGAGAGAGGATCAACAACCCTTCGGTTGGAATCCAATGTGTGTTCAGTGATATTGAAAAAATGTTTGTACATTTTCGATGAAATAGCTTAATTTAAATATATGTTATAAATACTTGGCTTAAATATTTATAGTAAGCATTTATTATTTTTTTATAATTTTCATTTATATAAAGATGAACAGGTGGTCTGATGGGAAGTAGTCATCTTCACACATAAACATTATAAGTATAAATAAAATAAAACGAAAATATGTTTTAAAAAACATTTTTATTTAATACCTCTTCTCTCTAAGTTACGTCATTTGCAATTTATTCCACACGATCTAATCTCATGCATCTGGATATAGTACTGATAGCACCTTACTACAGCATTCAGTATGGAACGATCAACTAAGTTATTACGTCATTTGCAATTTATTCCAATTGATATCATCACATGAATGAATCTGAATATAAAACTGAGAGCACCTGTATTAGCAGTTATAGAATAAGAAATATTGTATTCCAGTTTGAAGGTTGAGTGAACCAGTGTAACTACAGACACGAGGGACATAACACCTTAATACCCGAGTTTGGTGGCGCATTTGCGATGTAAGGAACGGTGAATATTTGCACTGACGTAAAATGTCTAATGCATTTAGTATCAAGATTAAACATCTTCTCAATAAATAAATACGCACTATTAATTTTAAAACTAGAGTACGCGGCTGCTTACTTAGATTAACCTCATTAAACGTTAATTATTAGCGTTCTAAAAGATACACGTAGGTGTGTTCTTCGTGTTTATTATTCACACTAATTACAATACGATCTACATGTCCGTGATACAGATAAGGTAATCACAACGCTATTTGTTATGGTGTTACAGTATAATGTTCATCAATATAAAAACCCAATAGAAAACACTATCATTATAATATCAATGATACTGTAAATCACAATCACGTGTTCGGTCGACCTTGGTCCTTTGTTACACAGAATTCCCAGAAATTTGGCTGGGTCCAAAAACAATGTTACAATTATGTCACATGTAGAGATATATTTATCAACATTCCCTCATTCTAGGCCACTGTCTTCGATAGTTATTTTTATCTAGTGCTCGGCAAAACAATTGTCAAGAACTCTTTCGCCAATTGGAAAGAGTTTATACACAATGACAGTTGTAAATTGGTATACGAAAATATTTTGCATCACTAATCGTCTCTTCAGTTCAGAAGTAAGCAAATTATAATACGGTCACTATAATAATAAAGTTTTTACGCCGTTAAAACGAAGAAGTCTGATGTGTATATTTTTATTTATTTTTTAATCCCCTATAGCATGATAGTTTAGTATAGTTTCGTTGGTTTAAACAGCAATATAATATAAATTAAATATTTTTTACATTTTTATCTAGCACTTTTCGATAGAATCTAAAATTTTTTATGAAAAAAAAAATTAACATCGGGTCGCTTGTTTGGTTGGCTATTCCAAGGAACACATACCCATATGATTATATATTGATTAGTTATTATTTGTAGTGATAAGACGAGAGAGACATTTTAGTAAAAAAAAACATTTCGGTATTAGCAAAGTAGGTATAGGATACTAAATTACAAATTGCTATAAAGCTATATATTGTCGCTCTGCGAAGAACGACATAAATGTAAAATAAAAACTGTAAAGTAAGTAAATAATGAACTAACTTAATTTTTTTTTAATAATATAAAATAGTTATCATTTTTAGTTTTTCACTTCTACCTTATTTTGATTATGGATTACATAAAAAAAAAGTAAAAAAATATATTGGCCTCAAAATTTAAAATCTATAAAAACCATTGAGTTATTTTACATTTTTACTGCGTGTTCTGTTGTTTATTTTTCTAATTTAGATCATCTAGATAATTCGATAATCTAAAAAAAGCTAATTGCCAAATTCAGTTATCCAAATGAAATATACTAGTCTTACAACAGTGTTTTATTTCAAATTTAATTTACAAAAATAAATATTAATAAATAAATATTATTTTATTTAATACTATCAATATAAGTTCGCTATATACTTATTTCAATAAATATCGAACGGATTACATTCATTTCAGTTTATAGCATGTTTTTATTACTGGTTTGCCCAATAATATTTTTATTACATAATATTTCAATAACAAATCCTTTAAAAGAAATATTAGACGAAGAAAACAATAATGCCACGAACGGAGAGAAATTTATTCAAGAAATTATTGATGGCAAAAGTAAGTAAGGCATATATTAGTATTTATTATACATTTTATAATATGGAACTTATACTTAAAATAATCAATTCAAAAACATAAATATTCTTCTTTAGAGTGTTTCCTAATTATACATTTAAAACGATTAGAAGTAAGCGATCTAAATAAAAAGCGACGAATGATTATTTCTAGAACCAACCGATCGACCAGAAAACCTAATTTTTACTGCTCCTTTTAAAATTTGTAAGGGAGAATGCCCATCAAATGTTAATAATTTCATAATGATATTCCCAATTCACGTTGGATTGAAAAGAAGTCAAACGGTGTATAAATCTCTCTACCCCAGAGACGACGAAAAAAGGTTCTCAACAGAAAATAATGCTCCGTTTAGAAAAAGTACCACAAGGCACCCTTACACAAGATGTCCTATTCCTACCACAGCATCTGATGAAATATTAAGAGAACCAACAGTAAGGCCAAAATGTTCGCATAGAGTTAGTAAAGTAGATTTCAATAGAGAAATTTACACAACTCGTGATTTCCAAAACAATTACTTTAACAAAACGGAATTGATATTTAAGCGTCGTACTCCACCCGTTCTTTATAGGAATTCTAAGAAAAGTTTCCGAACATCTTGGCCGCTTAGACTAAAATAACTATAAAGTACAGCTGCACACTCAATTATTATAATGATCTTTAAATTGTATGCTAATGATATCCATAGAAATAAAATCTTGAAAACTAATAATATAGTTTTTATTTTCTTATTAGGTCTTTGACGATCTTATAATAAAATTAGTATCATGTGTTGTCGAAATTAGCCAAACTTTATTTTACGGATTTCAACTTTTTTTTTCTTTGCTCAACACATCCGTAGCATAACAGTCTTTTTTAATATATAAATTTAATTTAACCCCAATAATAAAGAATTCTAAGAAAAAATACAAAATCTTTCGATATTCACTCAATGATAAACAAATAAAGGGTGTAATTATTTAAAGCTACGAAAAATATTCACATTTTTATTTTGATAATAAACTGAACAATTACTGTTGTCAAATAAATGCATTACTTTAAATAATAATTTATATTCCAGACAATCTTCATAATGCTATTAAGTTGCTATAAAGTTCAAGCGGCATTACCCTGGGAACATTGGTCATGGTCGATGCCTCAAGCACCCATTGAGCATTTCTTTCGAAGATATGAAAATAATATGATGCCAATTAAAACACCAAGTATTCAGTGCGAATGTCCACCAAATAAAGGTAATCAATAACAAAATTTGTTTTCTTCTCCAATAGTACATAATAAGTAAAAATACTTAACCATTAAATAAAACATATAAATGATTATTACAATTAAGTTTAATATGAAATAGACTTCTATTAAATATATTTAGTTCTATTCTTTCGGAAAGAATCAAAAAATTTTTAAATTCTCATCATACTTCAGTTGAGATCACCACTTAAGTATGCTAGACATAGGCGGAACTTTTGTCCGCTTCAGTTGTTAAAAGTTTTGTCCTTGTTGCGCTATCTTCGTCAATTATTTCACTAGCCGTTAAAAATCCTTTCTAGAGATTTTTAATTTTATCTTTATAATATGTTAATAAATTAACTTATAAGTATTGTTATATCATCCAATCATTTTAATGTAATACACACTACTCATTTATTGCTTATACTTTGTAAGAATACAAAAGTCAGTTAAGACTATATCTGAAGCCAGAACAATAACAAATTGTAAACTTGAATTTTATTGTTTAAGAATGTAATATGGAGTTCGAAATCAATAAAAATATAATTTACTTTCAAAATCTGAAGGGTATTATTAAAGACAGTGAATTGATGCAGTTAAAAGAAGGTTTTAATGAAAACATAAATCGAAGAAGTAATAATGGAAAAATAACGTATAATGAAACAGTAATATTAAATAGAAAAAAAAGACTCAGCGATGTTATATTAGATTCAAAAGAATTAACTAGAGATTGTTGTTGCCCGACAAAAATTGTTAAAATTCCTGCTTTTATAACTAATAAGAAGTTTGACGGAGTTATTGAAAGATTAAACAAAAAAGGACCATAATGAAGTACTTCGACTCCGATTAATCTGTTATAATATATGTATAGATTTGAATTGAAAATCAAGAGCCTTTATTTTAAGTGGTCTACATTATTGCTTCCTTGTAGTATGTTTATATCGTTATTGTGTTTAAATGCAATTTTGTTTTTTTTTGTTTGGTTGTTTTTTTAAATGAGAGTAGTTTTTAAATGAACTATTCACATCACTAAATCTTTATCATGAATTCCTGTCCTGTCAGTTTTCGTAAGTTAGACACATTGCACATAATATTAATTTATTTACAATTTATACTTAGCAAATACGGAAATTGATATCTGTGAACATATCATATTAATATCTACCATAGAAACCAGTATTATATATAAATAAATTTGCTAATAACTAAAAAGTTAATAATCAATATCCGATGTTTGTTATGACTATTGCAACGTATTGAGATACTCTCTAAGGAATGGTTCAGACTCAAAGACCAAATTGAAACAAATGTCTGCCATACCAAGACAAGTATTTGCCCATTAGCCTTGCATTGCAACAGAGCTGCTCTTTTCTGTGTTACAGATTCTAAAATAAACTTTTACCGTATTATCTTGTAATAAATTGCTCTATGACTGTTATTTGTTTGTTTATCATATTATAAGCTCTATGTTAACACTTCCTCCCCAGAGGATCACTAATACATTAGTAAACTGCAACTAATTTAATAATTATTTGATATCTGATATTATAAACTATGATATGACAAGTCCCGGTTATGTTTTAAAATCAGCTTAGAGTTTTTTTTTTAATATTCCTAATCAGTATGTACACACGAAAGTGATTTTGATTGATCGTAAAGCGATCATCGATCATCATGAAATTTTGTACACACATACAAAGGTACACTAATACATGCGTCTGAGAGAGGGGCTCTCAGACGCGGGCGAAGCCACGGGTGAAAACTTGTTATTTTATTGTACAAACTCCGAGAACATAATCAAGGAATAATTACAATAAAATTAGTCATTTACAAAAGAAAAAGTTGCTGTTGGTAATATAATATAGTTGCATTAGTAGTTTGAGTGAGATCTAACGTAAGGCATTTAAATTGGTGTATTATCTTACAAAGATGTTAGTATTTGATATTATAAATAGAAAAGCATTTCATTACACATGTGACTGTCTGTATTCTTCGAATAATAATTGAGATAATAATCTCAGTATTGGCTGTGGCATTTATCTATTTCGTCTTAATCCGGGTGTTACAAATAGCAGCGTGTATTATGAATAAGCAAAACGTGATCATTGCTTTAAATATTAACAATAATAATACACAAATATTGTAGAACTTATTGTACGTACATTTTAAATGAATTATTTCTTTAAATATTTAGTGTATAAATATCGAATAATATTAATCACAACTTTTAAATAAAACAAGGAAAAACGCCTAGTATTACGCCAACTGTTTCTAGACTGTATATTTTTGTAGCATTGTTTTTCTATTATTTTGCAAAGGCTTTAAAAGGTATTTCGATATTTAATTTAACCCTCTTAAATATAATTCTCATTTTTCTACTTTAATCCGCTTTGTAATAAAAATACATTGGGCTAAATCAATAAAAATGAATTAAAAATTCATCCTCAGAACATTCTTTACTTAAATAGGCTCCAACGAGAAATTTTGAAATCTGTACGTTAACTAATCTAAATTTGCATGTTGTGACTTCTTGTAAGCGGAATTATGTGCTCATAACCTAAAGCTATATAACGTGTTATATAAAATACAAGTAATGTGAAATGTTCTGTTGATGTTGCCATTAAAATAAAATAAAATTTGAAAGTCATGCTACAGAAATGTAATTCAAGCGTCTGCTTTTTTCATTGGCTTATTCGAATGTTTTTAATGTATGTATGTATGTAAACGAAAATATTTATTTACACAAAACTAAACATAAGCGGCCTTACATAAAACGTCGCTTAGCGGCTGTTTAATCAAACATTGATTTTGCTAATTCTGTCATTATTGATTTTACATTCTAAGAAGAAGACACAGATAACAAATCACCCGCTAAACAACCTTTATAAGTTTTTAAGTAAGGCTAAAGAATCCCTATTGTGTATTATTTGCTTTCGGAGACATTTCTGTAAATATCTTAGAGGTCGACTAATCTTACATACAAAGTTTTCTCATAACTGCTATAGTTCCGGAAGCAGCATTCGTCTGGGATGTATTTGAAACGTGTCTGTAACAATTTTCTTTTCGACTACGTTGAGACAAAAAACTTTCCCCGGCTATATTCAACAAGCAAATTTAAAACATTGTTTACATTCTGTATAAACATTATACAGACAATAGTATAAGGCTATGTCCGTTTTGAGATTATATGTGAAAGTTCATCTCAATCGCATTAGCAGTTTTTAAATGAATAAAAAATTCAAACGAACAAAACTTCTTTATAATACTTTTAGGTAATATTAGTATGGCACGTTATACAAACACGTACTCGTTTTTTTTTCAATAAATGCTACGTTCAATAAATAGTAAAAAGCATTGTTCATTCGTTATTATTCACAAAACAACCTTTTACCTTTCAAATAAAGTAACAATTGAATACAGCGGTATTTTACTCGTAGCAATAATGTATTTTTCATTTCAATTACAGTTTCAACGTGTTTAAATGTATAAACATTTTCAAAGCAATAATATTATTTCTTTTTATTTGTTGTAGTTTTATGCAATGCTATAGTTTTATTTTATATTGTTAAGTAACGATAACATTTTTTATTATGTATTGTGCAATATCGTTTATTTTGTTTCTTACATCATTTTTATCATGTAACAAACTTCACCAGAAAATAGCAAACGAAAATGCTGGTAAAACATTTCATTAGATTAATATATTCCCTTATTGATATAAATAGTGTGAAAGTTAACCTTTTTGTCTGTCTGTGTCTAATATTGATATATATTTTAATTAAGTTACAGAGTGCACATCAGACTGTGACCGACCGCCGATAATCCTATTACCGGTTTTTATTAAAATCTATCGATACCCTCGAAACGCGACAACAGAACGAAATGGATTTGAAAATAAATAAACAACCAAACATAATGTGACCCAAAATGAGTAAAACGATTGTATAGAAATAAAAATATAATTAGTTTCATTTCGACTATGTTACCTTAATTTTTAGACTTATTAACCGGTTTTTATGTTTCGCTGTGTTGACAATTTTGTAAAGATCTTTAGAGTATCCGAACAATGTTTCATTTATCAACTTGAAGAAATAACAAACAAACTGAGAATAATGGATATATTAAAGAAAACTTCAGTGGTATAAAAACCCATTTCCGATTTGTCAATATCGTAATAATAAAGTTCAAAATTTTATCATAGTGCAGTTCTGTAATAAGCCTACTAATATTTTAAGTACATAAACGTAATATAAATAGTTGAAGAGTCGAAGTGAGACAATGGCGACTTTATAACCCGGAAAATGCCCGGGAGTTTAGCCGCAGTCAAAAGCTAGTATAACTATTACACTTTTTAATTTGATTCAATTAGAAACTGAATTAATAAAAAATATTGAACCATTAAAGTTTTCTATAAATCAAAACAAAAAAAAAATTCACAATGTTCTCTTCACGCCGTTTTACATCGAGCGACATAGTGTTTCATTTATGCATTAAGTCAATTACATCACAGCGCAGGTGGTCTGTGAAATTTACGTATGTATGTACGTTGACATTTTTCAGTGAAACAAGAGAAAGAAACTATAAACAGATGTTAACAATACGTCGCTGAAACGAGTTGACGTTCCACTCTGAACGATGAAACGGTATGTAATATTATATATGTCACACTTTTAATATTTATTGTGTATATTTAAAAAAACGTCAAAATTATGATATTCCGACATATTTTTTTTGACTCATTTTATTTTTACATAGTTTTAAGTAGCTTGTTTTCGTCTGTGTCTTCCCTCTCTCGGAGGTGGTTACGTAACTTCGTGAGGAAATATTCATGTGTCGGATAAAATTTTAACACATATGAATCGTGTAACCCGCATTTAGCGGCTTGGGGATATAAGAATCAAACCCTCTCTAGAAGAGAAGAGAAAGCATTTGCCTTGCGGTAGGCTACTAATAGGTTTTTTTTACTATATATATTTACTTTACTTATTAATGAATATATAGGTACCTCGATAAAAATATAATATTGTTTATTTTAATAATAATGAGAGAGTCAATTAGTGACAAAATAATAACAGAAAAGATTAAAGGCTTAAGGTAATAATAGACTATTTATTGAGCATAGGAAGCAGCAACCGGTACAATGCTAAATGATAGCCAAGGAAGGTCCACCTTTACGGAGGGTGAAGTGTGAACGACTCCCAAAATACATCCACTAATAAATTTGTTATAAAATGTCTGATAAATTATTTTTCTACCAAAGAAATAGAACGTTAATTTATATTGACATACTTTGTAAACTGTTAATAGGTTTCCGTCTGAAGCCTTGAAGTGATCGTAAATTTTAGAGAGCATACAAATTCTAAATAACATCACATCAATCAAAATGTGAATGAATTTGGAATATGAACTACAATAGTGATACTAGAAATAGTACCAGTAAATATACTTCTGCTAACCAAAGGCCTATTATGCTCTTATGCCCTTGCGGAGAAGAGTTGGAGTTTATTCAAACAGGCTGTTTCATGACACATCGTAATAATATAATTCTTCTGTACGTGTGGTTGTCACCTAACTCCTCGATTTAAATAAAATTTTGTGTATACATTTCAATGAGTGTATATTCACAATTAGACCCAGTAGGTAGCGCTGCTGTCGGTATGTCACCAAATGAAAAAATGTCTGTCTGAAAAGGACGATGGCTGCAGGGACCGCAAGTATATTACACACACAAATTAAGCACATGATAACTCAGCCGGACGCCAAACTTAATCCCGCGATCATCGGTATCCCATTTCCTATCTACTAGCTATCTGGGCCCTCACGCTATAATCCTGACTACCTAGCTTCCTAATACCTGCCACCACGTCACACGCGAGCGAAGCCTTGGCAGGAAACTATTTAATCATAAATACAAATTCGAAAACCATTTTGTTTAATTAACCGTACTTATAAGTACTTTTGAATGGTCCTACGTCGTGTCATTTATATATGAAACTACTAGACATTTCCATTTCGGAATGTGAATTCCACCGAGTACTCAGACTTTTCCCCTTTGAAGCTTATTTCAATATATTAATAAATACGTTTCATATATGTCCGGCGAGAAACACAATATTATTCCACGTCTCAACGTTTCGAATTTTTAATAATAATTATTTAAATCAAGGCCTTAAGTATATATATTAAATACATCTCAATTGAATAAAATATTCAAATACAAATCGAAGCCGCTTCTCGCATTTGTTCGTTTTTTCGTCAACTTTCAAATTCAAGATGGATTTTGATGCAGTTTTTGCCATAAATTATTTTAAAGATTTTTGTGTTAATGTAAGTAATGTCATTTAAAATAAACAATGTTTTCAAAAAGGCACATATAAATAATATGCTTAGTTCAATTAATTAAATTAATAAGTTCAGTTAATATAACATTATATTTAGCGTTTTATGTTTATAATAATTGCGGTTTAGACTTTGCCAAATATATTTACGTGTAAACACTGTACCTTGATACACCGATAGGAATAACCGTAATTTTATTAAAAAAATGTTCATCTCTTATTGTTTATAAAATATAATATATTTATAAATGTATATCGTGGGGTATAATCTTAATTTTGATGAGGTCTGGTCGGACGATTTGTCATAAATAGCCATTAATTAAATAATAAGCTTATCATTAACTCGAATTTTAAAATGACTTACATTGTATATCAATTATGTATAAAATCATTTCTTTTGTTCATTGTACTAATACTTTCTTTTAAGGCGCTTGGGATTAAAAATAAATATGTGAAATACTGAATATTTATATGTTTTTGAAAGGGTCTGAAGTTTCATAATCAAAATACTTAGGTCCAATTCTACTTAATTAAATAATATTTTATATTAAATATTTTTTGTAAGCCAATAAAAGAGTTTGATCCATTAACACTTACTTTCTCTCGCATATAATCAGACGTCCAATGCAAGTCCTAGACGATAAAGACGACAGGATAACTGTCGCAAGCGCTCCCTTCGAAGGGAAGACACTATACCCGACACACATACACCGTTTCCGCCGGCGGAAACGAAAACGCCGGAAAAACGGCGGAAACGCCTAGTGACATCACGAAACCGGTCGTGATGGTCGTGCTTCTTGCAGAAGCGCTTCTTACCCCACTAACTACGTACCTAGCCGAGGTGCGATCTCGTAGGAGACACCTTCAGGATGGAACTCACGCGGAGCCTGAGACGGCTCAAATTTCAAGGCGGAGTCTAGTACTCGCTACAACGCCCGGTAATGCTGTAAAGGCCTGTAGGGATAAACAGCAAATACGCATTCAGGAAAAAAAAATAACACTTACTTGAAAATAGCCTTAAAACAACAAATTAAAATAATTATCATATTCCTTTTCGTTTTAATTATTTAGAATATATAGTTTTTATTTTGGCTAACCAAGAAATAATAACGTGTGAAGTATTTTCGGAAATAAATGTGCTACATGAGATGAACTACACGTTTTAAGCGTGGTTTTACAACATAGAATATTTGACTAATAAAATATTTAAGCCATCTGTTTTTCAGTTACTGACAAGTACAAACAATTACCTTAATATTTGAAAAGTAACACTTAAGCTTGTTATAAAGATGTCGCAAATGCAAACTGATTTTTATAATTTAAAATCATTGCAAGCTTCCTATTTCATTCATATGGAATATGCCTAAGTGTAAGTGAGTGAATGTTGTATGTAAGTGTTTGTAAGTGTGTGCTTTTTCAAATAATATTTGATAGAACATACACGATACACGCCACCTATTTTTCGTTAATACTAAAATACTAAAACCTTACCTACGGCCAAAATCAAATACCAAAATTTCATTTCAACTGCATAGACAATGCAGAACGTATATTTTATAAGCATAACAAGATTATAGAAGATATAAGATTATAATCGGTAATAATTCACAGTGCTTTATAAAGGAATATTATTAACGAACATTAATGAAAATAATAAAGCTTGACGCAATTGAAAGCAATGCGAAAATTATTTGCTAGAATTAACTTAAGACAAAAATATATAAAAATTTAAATTATAAACATGATAATTTTTTTATTTTGAACACGACAATTTATAAAATCAATGTCTTCTTTTATTTTTTTAATTAAATAATTTCCTTATAATTTGAAGGATTGAGGTGTGCCTTTGATCTTTGCGAGATTAGCTCGTAAGATCGTAAGCGGATTAAATGTTTCTCTTAGTGTTTGTGTGCCCCGGCAGTGAAACTCCCAAGTGCTTTCATCTTAGTATAACATAAACCTAATAATCACTAAATAATAAGTCAACTTATTCATTAATAAATATCGTTTTGTTACAGAATATTTCCATGGACTAGCATTTTTATATTTCATTGGACGATGTTGGATTTCATTGACGGGTCTATAGCTGGCGTCACATACATGGATAATTTTGACTTTGAGCAACGCTATAGAGATGTTAATGAATGCAATCCTCTTTACTGGCATCCACTTCATTTACCAGATAAATGCTTAGAAATGTTTGATAAATTAATACGCTCCAGGATGGGTTCATTTTCACCGTATCGCATTGTTGAAGAAAGACCGGAACTGTCAGAGTTTGAATACTTAGACGATCCAAATCATTACATGAAGTACTCAGAACCAGTTTATGAAATAGAAACGATGTCACCGATTGAAATCTTGTTCGAATTATTAAGAAAAGATATAAGTGATATTCCAAGTTCACCAAATTTAGGAATTTCGCTAGATTTTGGAATGATGGCCTTGTATAGACAACCTATTTCGTATAAAAGTGTTGCAATGATAAAAAAACTTGCTCGAGCTTATAGCAAGCAACATGACTAGTTATGAATTATTTGAAATAAGAAATGAAGTCAAAGAGCTATTAAAAATACTAACATAAATAATATAAATTTTCTCTTTATATTTAAGAAGAAAAAAAATAGAATAGTCATTTTAAGAAAATAACGTGCAATAAATAATATGTATGAAACTGTGCAATTTTTAATAAAAATTAAGAAATTAACAAATGGATAACATGATTATTGACTTATGTTCAGTAATTTAATATTTACATACCAATTACACGTTTGAAAATTAGACTGGTGGTAGAGCTTTGTGCAAGCTCGTCTGGGTAGGTACCACCCATTCATCAGATATTCTACCGCAAAACAGCAGTACTTGGTATTGTTATGTTCCGGTTTTAAGGGTGAGTGAGCCAGTTTAATTACGGGCACAAGGGACATAACATCTTAGTTCTCAAGGTTGGTGGCATATTGGTGATGTAAGCGATGGTTAACATTTCTCACAATGCCAATGTCTATGGGCGTTGGTGACCATTTACCATCAAGTGGCCCACATGCTCGTCCGCCTTCCTATTCTATAAAAAAGACTGATACATAACTTAATTAATACTTCATTTGTAAGAGCCGAGATGGCCCAGTGGTTAGAATGCGTGAATCTTAACCGATGATCGTGGGCTCAAACACGGGCAATCACCTATGAATTTTCATGTGTTTTTTATTATGGTGGTGCAGGAAAACATCGTGAGGAAACCTGCATCTGTCTAATTGAAATTTTGGCACATGTGTATTCCACCAACCCTCATTAGAGCAGCGTTGTGGAATAAGCTTCAAACCTTCACGTCAAAAAAGGAGAGGAGGCCTTAGCCCAGCAGTGGGACATTCACAGACTGTCAATGTTGTCAGAAAAACTTTATATTAAAGAATTAGTTATTGTAAATTCGGCTTTTGCTATAATGTTATGGAAAAAATAATTATTATAAAGATCAAATGAAATCAGTAAAACTGTTCCGACATTTATTATTTATATGGTGCTATTATAAAGTTCAAATAAAAATAAGTTAATGGTGGTTGATTTGCAGAATCCAATTCGTTTCTGGTAAAAAAATTAAATAATTATCGGAGCTATACGATCTGCCCACACTATCAATTTCATGTCGTTATATTTTCTATATTTCCGTTTCGATATCAGAATATTTTTATTCAAAAAATTGTTTCATGTTTTAACGTGATCAGATGTGCAACTAGGTTATTTAGCTTCGAATAAAATTGGCTAAGCGTCGATATCATCATTTTTCTATTAAGCATGCATGAAACGATTACTTATCTAACTACACAAAATCATATATTGTATTAAAAATACAAAAAAGAAATTGTAACTTACTTTGTAACCTGTTTATTCGCTGGAAAAACGCATTTACACGTTTTGGCGTTTGGTGTGGTAGTAAAGGCGCCGGAATACCCACTAAAACGTCTCTTCTACCTAACCTACTTACTTTTTGTCTGAAAATTTTATTTATGCGTCTTTACCACTATTCTCTATCTAAATCTTCTTAAGGTACCTGGATCCTGGGGGGACCGGGTTTTCCCCACCAATGGTAATGGCCTTACTTGACACGGATCGAAGATAGCTTTTCTCTTGGTCACCGTGCTCCGATTGTTGTTCAACAGATGTCATCTCAATGGATGTAGCAGATTACGTGAAGCCCCCAGCCACTACACTGTAGGTTGCTGTTAGTTTTGCATTTTTACTTACCTTACTGCTGGTAAGGTAAAATAAAAAAAAACAACACAATACAACATGTACCTATTGCATGTACATAGCGAACGGCCTCAAGTGAAGTCTACGGAGACATATACTTAACCCGTTAATATTAAAGCCCCTGCATCTAAGATTAAGCGATTAAGTCATATAAGGAGAATAATAATATCTACAATATCAAGGGTAAGGAACCGAAGAAGGATCCAACACCCTAACAATACACAAAGCAAATAAACGACCAAAAAGAAGCAATGACACGATAGCGTAGCTCATGCAATATTACGTCACATAAAGAACTTATGTTACTAAAAACATTATTATATTTACTGAGCGACACGATGCGTTACAAACACAAACGAAGAGGGCACAAACGGCGACTACCAATTAGATTCTGGAGTTCATCTTAAGCCAACTTAATGAAGAAGACGCGATCATGGATAGACTAGCCGAATACCATCCAGCAGCTTAGGAATTCGGATAACAGCTCTTCAAGGAAGACAACTGCACACATTAGGTCCCGAATGGATATAATGGAGAAGTCGCAGTCGTAGAGCCCAATGGAAACATATATAGACATGAATAATCCTATTATTTAGACCATGATGCCGATTGGAAATAAGAAAGTGCACATCAAAATTATTTAAATGAAAATAATAGAAAAGAATTCGCAAACGTACGGATAAAATGTCTGTTGAAATATAACTATTGAAAAAATGTACATAAGGACCAAACCAATATTTTTGGAGTAGAGTTAGATCTAGACTAAGCTCGCAGTTCCGTAACGGCCAAGTTCCATATATCCGTAAAAGAAGTTTCATCGAGAAAGGAAGCCTCCTTGGTGTCCGGAATAACAGTAGGTCTTTTTAAAAGTCCTAAACTTAAGGGATATCTCGAATACTCTCTCTCTCTGGAATACCCTCTCGTACTTCCGCCTTTTAAATTTTTTAGCTCGATCGCCACTCGAGTTTAAATATTGTCGTGAGCGACAGAAACATCAGATTTCTTTTCACTTTCACAAGCGAGAGGTACTGGTAGGTTGTGCCTCTTTCTTTTTATGAGATAGTCAGTTAGGTACCTAATTTATTACATTAGTCGCTGATGCACAGGTACGTACGTACGAGGTCAAGAGAAGCCGATGAATGCGGGTAGCGTAAGACTGACCATCGTGGAAATTCTTCGGGAAAGCCTTTCTCCAGCAGTGGACGTTTTCCGGCTGATTTGATGATGATGATGATGATGAAGCGTAAGTAATAAATATAACTAGTGTCTATGAATGAGAGTCTGCATAATTGTAGACGCAAAAAGTCCTTTATGTACGTTGTTGTTTTCTTGGCAAAGTAAAGAATAGCTAATACCACTTTCTTCTTCTTCTTAACGTGCCGTCTCCTTATTAAGGTTGGCAATCATTAGGGATATTTCAACTTTTGAGACCGCTGCTCTGAGTAGAGGACTAAAACTTCTTTAAATTTGGAAATTCCACCTACAGTCTATTCCAATAGAAGAAGAAGTCCATATTATAAACACACCTTAATTTTTCACATTCAATGCGATTAGTTAATTTGCTATATTATTCATAATAAACAATTCAGTTAATAATAAATTTATTTATGACACAACCTTATTCCACTTAACTACTTAAATCCACATTAGTTTTACTATCAAAGTTCCGATAACATCTTAGCCGACATTTAATGTGCCACTTTTTCGCAAAAACCTTATGTATATCATAGCTTATTCAAGATCTCGACCAATATCCATCGCCAATCTTTTTTTATAATTCTTTATATTTATACCTTGTGGTTGTTTCGTCGTCTACATTCAATCAAAAACTATAAAAAATATGACTTCTACCGTCTTATATTATTACTAAGAATTTCTTATGTACCTAATATTGGATAACAAAGTTATATTACATTTCAAATTTAATAAAATATTAAATGTAATAATGTTGTATTATAAATAGAGATATATTAATCGAGAACTTTAAATTTTTGCTTTAAATTTGTTATGTGTATTTCGTTCTTTTTATTTTAATTTTGTATTTTATAAAAATGTCTGTACATAAATAAATATTAAATATAAAATTCACTTTATTGATTTATTTCATTATTTATCTTAAACAATGAAAAATAAAAAATGTCTTCGCATAATCAGTTCTATTGAATTCCGTCTTGTTTTAATAAAGTGAAAAGTTTTACCATTTTTGTGCTCATTGTTCTGTGAAAACAATAAAAAGATCCTATTGTCTTCTCAAAAAAGTCCTTTCATTGAAAATAACGTACATAGTAAGAAGTTCCACTTTAAAATCACAACTCCAATCATTGCAGTAAACCGCTGGGCTGATGAAAATTCGCGGAACATGAACTTTATTCGAAAGGTACTGTGTGACAAATAATGTTCAACAACTATTTCAATTTTATCGAAAATATTACTTATTATCACTATTTATTTACGAATGTTTAACTTGTTACAGGTTTTAATCTTATATATATGCATGCCTCTGATACAATGTGTTCGATTAAGGCGAATCAAAATTTCTTCAAAAGTTGATCCCTGTAATCCGTTGTACTGGTATCCTAAGAATATTCCAGATTATTGCAACTTTAGGACTTCTGAGAAACCTGTTCCTGCTATGATACCGTTGCCAGCTCCTCCTCCAGTACTGTCTATTCCTCCTCCAGTACTGTCTATTCCACCTCCCTTTCCAGCACCTTTTCCACCCTCTTTACCATTGCCATATCCACAGCTAATACCAGCAATGCCTGCTCTATCACCATTAATGCTTTATGGGCTACCTTACTCAAATCCTAAGTTTCCTAGCTATTCTCCTGCCTTTCACTCCCAGGCAAGTATGGTACCAGGCGTACCAGGAATAGTTAGTAATGATGGTGGGATAAATATAATGCCTTTCTCAGACGTTTATGCTGATGTGCTCGAGAAACATAAAGATAGAATGATTAGAAGAAAACTGAATAAAATTTTAGATAGTTATGAATATCGTCGTCTTCGTCAATGGAAATGAAACGTTTTTCGACATTTTCGAACAAACAGACAAGGAAAAAATAACTTTAAAAAAACCCTTAGTTCTTTTTGTATACAGTTCCTTAACTGATTTATTCATCTGTTTTATTTAAATCCTTAACTACATGTATTGGTGGTTATTTTTTCCCCATTAAAACTTGTAAAAAGTTTTTAAATAACTAATTGTTTTGTGGTCACATTTTAAATATATTTTGTTTTAAGATAATAATAAAACTTATGCCACGGCGGAAAATAAATAAAATTAATTCATTTATTGTTTTATTACAAGAATTTTATTTCAAATTGAATCGAAAATAACAATAAGTATATTAAAATTACATATTAAGTGATTAATAAAATCGACAGTAGCGAATGTTTACCTTCCATTATCAGTAATGCAAGTAGTTGATTTTATTCGTTGACACGCTTACGTATAAAATTGTAATAATAATATCAACACTTATAACAAAATAATTATTAACCTATCAATTGGACGGATTTCCCAAGGGCTTCAAATATATACATACAACCTTAAAATTATTACGAATCTTAAAGTTAATTGTGATAATTAATAATAATACAAACACTAGATTTTTTTATTGTACTTAACGCCCTACAATAATGTCATCTTAAAAATTCGAAAAAGCATCTATATTGCTTACATTATTTGATAAAATTCCATTACGGCTATGAAAAAAACTTACAGCTCTAAAAATTACAATATAAAAACGATTAGGGCTTGAATACATCCTTAACCCTATTTAAGTATCAAATTGCCGCAGAATATTAAAACCTCGATATTACTCCTACGTTAACTCGACAGTAAATTTAAATTGCAATAACACTTCTCTATACTATAAGCAAAGCTATTCCGTAAGAAAAAACTATTCTGTAGGACAATATCTTCTGTAAAAACAATTAAAAGTAGATCGCGAAATGGCAGGAAGTAATTTATCACTTTATGCTTAATTTTTACAATTATTATAATACCTATTAAAATTATACACATGTCAAAATAGCGTAACACCGAAGTTCGCTTTACAACGTTTTACGATCGGTTGTAAATTGTATTAATTACTCAAAGTGCGGTTTTATTTCGTTTAATTATGTATTACATATACATATGCGGATGTAAGTTATGTTATAAAGCATATACGATATTATATTATCATATCAGAATAGTTAGTATAATTACTATTCAGAATCAGACAATTTTAATCTAAGTTGTTTTAATATATTTTAAATTTCAGAATAAGATGTTATGAAATTACAATGAATAAATGTAATTCTTTTATAGTCACTCTAACATGGTCCTGCTGTTAGAACACGTGATTCTTAACCAAACATTACGCGTTCAAACCCAGGCAAGCACCACTCAGTTTCACCTGCTTAATTTGTGTTTATATTTTATCACGTGCTCTGTGGTAAAAAAAACCATGAATAAGCTCAAGAGAGGAGAGGAAGCTGTAGCCTAGCTGTGCGATATTAATAGGCTATTATTAGTTTTATTTTTTCCACAATATAGTATTTTGGTTTTTGCGATTCCGATGCGATGTGAGTAATATATGAACATATATCCTATTCTAACCACAAGAGGAGCAAAAAGAAATAAACAACCTTTACATCGAACTGACGCGATAACATTGGTCATCTTTAATAATCTATGATATTCACTATGGATTCACAAAAAAATGGCGTTGCCAATATTCAGTGTTGTAATCGAAATTTTGGAAGTTAAATTAAAGTAGTTATAACTGGTTACGAGGAATAGTGTTGAGTTATAAATAAAGGTAAATTAACCAAGAACTGTGTGTAGTACTTACTGTAGAACTGTTAGCAAATCGCTTCGCAAATGCAAATCTAAGGTTTGTTTATCTTTACTCCTTCTGCGATTGGAATTAAGCAAATAATTTAAATAGTTTAATTATTACCGAACAATAAAACAAGCACAAGTTTAGTTTGATGTAAGATATAAAAAATAATACTAATAGAGCTTGTTTCATCGCGATAATAAATTATAAAATCGTTATAAGCCGACACAACTGATATTATATGCAAATCTCTTATAACAAAACAAATATTATAACAAGTGTTTCACAAATTTCAAGCTTTGTGTGCCTAAACCTTCTACGATATATTCAATCAACTTTTTAAATACATTTAAGATATTAAACATTAAATCATTTATCGTTTATAAATTGAATACATCTCATAATTTATTTGAAAAATTTTATTAATAATACTTACTTCTAAAAATTATAACTCATTACTTTATTCAATTCAAATGAATTATTTCCCTTTCTTACTTAAATACTGGAATGTTTCGTATGGACGGTACTAATTGCTAACTAAAATCTAGACACTACCATCAAATCTTACATCATTTTATCTAAGTATAATATAATAAAGACATATCATTAAAGACTTTAAGCATTAAAGCAAAATTTCAAAAAGAAATAATCAACTTCTATATCCTTTACGTTAAAGACTTTTATTAAAATGAGACAATAGCATGAATGATCATACTTGTGTGTTTTACGAGCTTTATTGTTCAAGAATCATGTTTACCAATATTAAAGAGGTAAAAGTGTCTATTGGGATTGTTAATTTATATGAAAATAGTCCTTCACGCCGATTTCCAATCTCGAAAGAGATTAGCCAACTGCGCAGGAGATACTAAGTGGACAAGTGTGTGCGCAAACATAGGAGGTGCACTCTCTATTTCCTAACTCTCATAATCCGATGGGACGGCAATCCGACACGACCGGAAAGACTCCACACTTCCAACTTCCAGACTCCGGGCGGCTATTGAGAATTGAAAATTTTCGACAGAAAAACGCAAAAACTATATACCTAATAACCTGGGATTTAAACCCAGGACCTCCGGGCTAACTAACGAGGCAGTTCAAAATAAATACGTTCTAATTATCTATAAATCCGTATTTTCATACATAGTCTTATCTTACTAACATTATGTATGCAACGGCGTGTGCTTGGAAGTATGTTACTCAAGCACTTGAAAACTGAACAGATTCTAACAAAAGGTCAATATTACCGTGAAAAAAAAAACACGTTTTAAAAATGAATTCCAAAAAAATTCATAATTGCAATTGGATATGATCGAGCGATAACTTGCTTAACCATTATCAACAATCACTTACTGAATCGAACATATAAGAACTCTGAATATGCGAGAATTAATGTTTGCTTAAAAAATATTTTGTACGAATACAAAACACATATTTGTAAATATGCTTCATATGTAGTTGGACTTTATAGTCTCACATATTGAATATGAAACCTTTAGATGGAATATTAAAATTAAATTTACTCAAAAGTTAATTACTCAGTAATACAATTCGCGTTTCCAGGTAATGAAGTGACATGGGTAGGCACATTGATATTTCACGAAATAACATTGAACTAAATGATATGAAATTGGAAATATATTCCGAGAAAATCCTCCCGGAGTTAGTTTAAAGTGAGATTGGAGTTAAAAAATCATAAAGTATTTGTCAAAAAAATGTTTAAAGGACAATTCGCGGACTTACTCTCTTTCTTAATAAATAATATTCTTGTTTTAATTATTTCTTGTCATGAAGGTAAAGCAAAATGAATATCAATATTTCATAATCTTGCAAAAGAATACATTTTTAAAATGAGAATATTATAATTTGATTCAAACGTTTTTTTCGGTTACAATATTTAAGACGACACATAATATTCATGTTAAACAGTATAATGCGCGATATACAAAAATATTTATATAAAAAAATAAACATTACAATAATTCTACTACTTCCTTAAAGATTAAACGTAGGTATTAAAACGAAGACAGACGGACAAACAAACAAGCCCGTAGTTGCACGGGCATTTCCCTCCCGCAATCACATTCATTATGTGAAATACATCTTGTGATTAATGAAAACGAAAACAAATTTACATACAGAACTATACATTACATAAAAACATTCAAATAAAAAACTACATCAGCCACGCCGAAATATTTATTTTAACAAGAGTACAACTCTTCATTAAAAGTAAGTAATTAAAATGTTTATTTTTTACAATTTCAGGAGTTGTTTCGAGAAATATTTAATTAAGTAGCTAGTAAAGTTTATTGGCAGTTGTAAAAAACGTATTTTTTAATAATTTTAAAGAAGTGTAGTGTAGATACGACGTATCAATAAACTACACTTTATCATTCTCTATTACAATTTCGTTTTCGAATATATCATTATGTATTTATTGATATAATATCGCGCTCACCAAATATATATCATTATTTGTTAGCAAATATAAATGCTTTCAGTCTAAACGTCATTATATATTTACCTGAACCGAAATTACCACATTAATATTTCTGGCAACAAACACGACTCATATAAATTATAAATAATTTAAATGATTTTCATAATGAGTATATCTACTAGAAATTATTGCATAATGAATACACTCATTACAATACTATTTTGTTTCCGTCTACGAAAATAATAATGGTTATTCTTAAAACTAAATATCTTTAAAAAAATTATGACGTCATCATTTTCATCTATATTTTATTACAATTTTATTCATTTAACTTCCTATTCGGAATAGGATACTATACTTGTAAACGTTGTTTGGTTAACAATACAGTGTCTTCTTCTTTCGAATGTCAAAACAATTATGACATAAAGAGAAAACTCTATGTTTAACTAAGCAATCCGTAAGCAAGGTTTATAAGTAAGGCCGAATGAACGTAATTTAAATTACATAAGCGCAATTGTAATTTGATTGTTAAATGCATTATGCATTTTCTTATATATAAGTAAATTAATATATTAACTATAATGTTCTGTAGTTGAAATTATAACAATTGTAAGTCATATGGATAATTAATTATAAGTAGCCTTTAGTAATACTAAAAATACTAAAAATTAAAATGTAAGTAAGCAAGACAATCCCATATATATGTTTTAATATATTCAGTTAGCGACAATATCTTCCGTTATTCCTTCTTATTGTGCAAATATTACGTATAATTTGCTGCCTGATATTCATTTGTGATGTATCGAACCGTGTGATGTCCCGTAATTCTACTAATGAGTCGACTAAATTGTTCGATTTAGTGATTAGCGGTTAATGGGATACATTAAATTGTTTTAAAAATTATTATTAGTATGAAATGTGTAAAAGATCTGACTACCACGTATTGTAAAAACACAAATTATGATTATATTAATACGCATTACGAGTGTATAACAACGTTTAAATAGAATTGAAACGAATTAACCCGATTGCTAAGTTGCCCACAGATTCTTGTTACTGCCGAATATCATAACTGTTTCTCAGAATTTATGACTAGCTGCGGGTTGTTCGGGGGGAGTGACATTCATACCCATGTTATCGTATGAAAAATCTAAGGTCGTATCTTCTGCTGGATGTCTATTGCTAAGAGCAGTGCTTATGGTCTTCGGCGTTGTAGCCCCCTGGCTACCTTCGGTTTGAGTTCTTGTATCTAAATCCCTGACGTTAAGTGGCTGTTGGTTTTGTCGCTTCGGTGGTTCAGAATTTCGTATCTCTAATTTCAATTCGGGCTTGGCTTTCGGAAGCTCAGCGTGTGGATTGTGATGTGTTAAGTCCGTCGGGTATTGTTTAACGCGATTCTGAAATATAATATTTTATATAAACATTTACCCGACCTACAAATAGTTAGAATTACCTGCACAATAAATAAAATTTGTTGCTTAACAATATTTAAGAATTGAATATATTTAATCCTGATACTGGGACTAGAAAACATAAATATCTCCTTATTACTTAAATGAGCCACCAACCGCGGAAACTACGATGTTATGTCTCTAGTAATCATAATTACTCTGGCTCATTCACTATTTAGACCAGGACACAAAACAAAGTATTGTTGTTTGGCGGAAGAATTACTGGTAAAATATAATAACAAAACAAGCTTGCAACTCAACAAGCTCCATTTTTAGCGCACTGAATTTGATAAATATCTTACAACAAAACAAAATCACATTTCAAGAATATTATGCTTTTTTTTTAAGAATTATGTTTTTTTTAATATAAACAAACAAATAACAGCGGAAAATAATTATTTGACTTTTTGTGTTCTGATTATTTAATTTTAGTCTAACGCCGGTGAGAAAAAGTTATACTAATAATGATGTCCACCAAAACTTAAGAAGGTATAAAGATAAATAGTTACATCAATATAAATTCTTTATTTATTTAATTAGGAAATATCAAAAGCACTTACCTTACTTGGTTGTAACTTTTGTTTGATATATCTCCAGGATAGTCTTCCTCTACAAAGTATTATTATAACTATAAGAAGTACAGCGAGAGCCACGCTGCTCACAATCAACGCTGTCTGCGCTTGACGCTGGACACCTTTACAAAGAAATTTATAATCAATTTAAAAACACCAATAATTTACACTTCATATACAAAGTATTATCGCACATACTTAATATTAGCAAGAATTATTATAGCTATTATTGAGTAAGACAGTATCACGTGTGAAGATAATTGCTTTTAATAAGCATGTTCATTCCGAAAAAACACCAAAATCAACATGAGTTTCATTTTCAAGCACGCACATAATAGCATGAATATGCATGAGCATGTAATCTTTAGTTAATTCTGATTTTCCTTTTATAATGTCAGAGTAGATTATTTTTTCACTACAATCTCAGAATAAAAATCATTTTTACATTGTGTAAATACGGTAAAAGTCGCAACAAGATCGCAAAGCTTTTGTAACAATTGAAATGTGAAAGGAAAGAATATCATAAGAATCTTAGCACCAGCAACTTAGGTCTTTTATATTCTTAAAGATTATACTAAAAACTTAAAGATTAAAACTAACTTTACCGTCTATCGATATTGTCAGAGAGCCGAAGAGCATGTAGGTACATTATTTACTTAGAATTCATTACTATCGCAATTAAGCTAAGAAACCACGGAGCGGTTTTCACCCGAGCGTTTTTTACATATATATCTGCATTCTACAAAAGCCACGGGCCTGCTTTTCTCTTGCCCGACACTTAGTTTTTTAACATTTTTGAAAACGCAGAGGTAAAAAGGTACTACCAGACCACTTCTCTGTGGTATTTGGCATTTCACATAGTCTAATTGTTTAGGTCTGTTGTATGCGTAATACTTCTTTTACCCTGAATATTCGATTTAGAAATAGGCAATATGCATTAAATAAGTAAAAATAGGCATTAAATATACCTATTTTTTTAACAAATTCGAAGTGCTGCTGTGTGACAATAAAGCGCTTTACGTATATAAACCAAAAATGATTCGAGACTTGACAACCTCTCTTTATGCATTTTAAGTCCCTCGTATTTTAAAATATTGTGTAAAATGGTGACATTATTTCTTATAATTTTAATTTAATTATTAAATACATTGAGTATTGAATATTTTATAAGCCAGCTTCCTAACCATTATAATAATGATAGCAAATGTTCGCCGTGCTTAGACGTTGCATCGGGATTTTTTTTACTATAAATACTTTTCTGGGGAATTTAAGTTGTATATTTTGCGCTTGCAAGTGGTTGACTTAAGTTTTCATTGCGTAACGCATCATAAGCAAGTTATTAGAATAAAATCGTTAATAGTTGGTGCTTCTTGAACGATAATTATTACTAAATTTACACAGTAAAAGCACATTAATTAAAAAGTATACAGTATTGTTATATTACATAAGATAATACGACTTCGCTCGCGCCAAAATCGAAAATTCAGTTAAACGGAATAAAAAGGACCAAATATGTTAATTTTAGCTGCGATAAAACGGGAAGGAATAACTAATATTCACAACACACAACCTTTTGTATTAATGATATTAGTGCAATTATAATTATTCTAGTAATTAAAGATAAATACTGAATTATTGTAATGGCTGTTTATATGCTATATTAGGTGTAGAATTTCTACGACAACGATATCTTTGGGCATGACTTACACGTGAACATGCATGCATTTATTACAACCTTTCTAATCTAAATAAACTATAAAAAAGATTTAAACTAAAAAAAATAATGCGAACTTGTTCAACCTGCAAACTAAAGAATAGGTAACTTTAAAAGCAAAAAGTAATAATTTATAAAATTCAAAACTTAAGATGAATGGACAAAATTACAACCGTTAATAATTGCTACCTAAAGACACGACGTATTTGTTTTTTTAAATTTAATTTAGAGACAACGTATTTAATAATATCCATATAATATTGAAATTAATGAAAAATCTCAAAACAATCAGACGAGAAAACAACAGAACAACGACAGAATGCTATTATGTATGGTAGAAGGTCCATTCCGAAAATTCCACTCCATAAAATCTGTGGCCATCTATGGCTGATGGCAGCAACATATATCATAACAACGAAGACACGTACGTTTTTATAACTTTTAAAAGACTCAACTGATTTTGATGAAACACAGACTAAACGGAACCTTGAAATACTCTCATAAAAAATCAGTTATTTCAATTTGTAATTTTTAGCCGTTTCAAAGAGTAACTCATAAAAACACACAGTCAGACATACAGACAGAAGAAAATAAAAAAATGAATGTTTTGGTTTCGGCAACTCACAAATAGCCATATCAATTTTATTTATTCGTATAGAGTATAAATATGCTTACATCTATTTCAATATTCGCAATGCAAAAAAAAATTGGTAGAATAAAACTTCTTAAAAATTTTGCATAAAAAGTGTCTCAAGATAATAAAGATACTTCTAAAATATGATATATATTTACATGCGACATGTGACATTCATCAATCAATCACATTAATTTTAAAAATTTCTTTATAGTTATTGTTTTGTTCATGTCAACAAATAAAACGTACTTATTTCCAATATATTAATAACATTGGAGAAATCAAAACACAAGCAAGCCAAAACAGTTTACAAAAATGGCGATAAAAAGAAATAATTGTAAAATTATAATCTATTTAGCACATTCAAAAAGAAAAATATTCGCTGCGCAATCTTTCTTGTTAAAATACACATTGAAATCGCGTAAATATTTTCATTGCATTATTTATTGTAAATGTAAATAGAACTATATATATTTTAATGCAAATCTTACTGAAGTAAATTCTGTAAATTTTTATATAATCATTAAATAAGTTAAAACATTATCAAAAACCACGAATGATTCTTCGATTATATTCTTTCAGACAGCAATCAATATAAACAGCAATATATATGTAAGATGGAATAGTTTCACATCCTACATTTAGCTTGACGATGAATTTTTTTCGTTGAACGTTGACGACATTAACGATGAAAATGTATGCAAGTTGTAAAAAGTTAAATATATTCTCACTGTTAATATCTGACGGCGGTGCGATGCTTTCCGATTTGCGCATGTACCTCAAGTCCAGCAAGTATCCTGAAAAAGTATAAATGAATTTTATTAGAAATTTATTTAATTTTGTTTTGTACAAATATCCTAACTACAGATCGCGGATTCAAGCGCTGGCAGGTCGGACCGAATTCTTCTGATTGAATTTATGTTATCATCTTGTGCTTAATGGTGGAGGAATACGTAAGTAATGCTTCATGTGAGTTATGCCGCGAATGACATTTTTCTTAAAAAGAAATAAAGCGGTCGTTGCCCAGCAGTGTGACATTTACGGGCTGTTCTTTAGAGCAACATATTAAAAACTGTGATAGTAATGTGTGTTTAGACTAAACGTCCCTATGTCAATAGCTCATTATACAAAAGCACGACCTGCAAGCATACAGAAGCAAATAATTAAGTTGGAGTAGCATTTGCTCTGTTTATATACAAACAGATTTTTTTTAATTAAAGAAAAACTAATTAAATTTATACGCAAACTCATGTCTATTAAATGCTAACAGACAGACAATATTTAAGAAACAATATGAGTTACATTGTTTCTTATATTATCAATAATGAACATATATTAAATTATCATGTCTTTATAAAAATAAGTTAAAACGATTTCATGCATTTTCTTTTGTATTTTATAAGCTTCCTACGACAACATAGCATATAAAGGAAATACTTCTGAAGAGAATTGTAAGTATCGAGTTTGTACTTTAACTTATTCATGCTCTATTTCTATACCTAACTAGTCAAAGAACAGTTTTAATATTATTGACAGCACTGTCCACGCGCCTGGATAAAATAAAATTGATTTTATATTTGATATGAACAAAATTATTGTATTGTGCTTGACAGGATTTCAAAGTTACAACAGTTAAAAGGTATTTAGCACAAAGGAATTTTAATTTTAAAACTGACTGTTCCTGATTATTTTCAACGAACTTTCATCCGTTACTATTTGTCAAAGGTGGAATTTTAGAGAATCCGCGTTCAAATACTTTTTTAGATTGTTACGGAAGTGGGTTAGGTACCTGTTCTGTACTGTACGATCTGTTACTCGACCCACACTTGTACATGTTTTACACTTGAACGCATTCATGCATGTTACGTACTACAGTCAAAGTCAGCCGACCGTAACTTTATAGCATTGTTGCTATACTCGTCAATGACCTGTAGACTGAGCTCTGGCTATATCAATTTGCTTCGTCACTTAACAACGAGATTTCCACCAAACATTTTTTCTTGAATATTTACAATATGCCAAAGTAAATTACAAAAACAAAATGTTAATAGAAAAACATTTCGTTTCGTCAAGCAAACTAAAAGAGAATGTCTAAATATTTGTCATTAAAAGATAAACGTTCTAGTTCAGTTTTGTTTGTTTGTGTCTGAGCTCGGTTGCTGACAATCTGGCTTGCAGTTGTCCCATTGGCATAATCACGCACCTTGTAAATACTTACTTTACAAATATCAATCTGTAAGCCGTATTTTATTTTTAATGGAATGTTTTTATAAGGAAAGTAACAGTTTTGTATTGATTTTAGGTCTTTTTCCAGTAAATGTAGTCGTATAATGTGGTGTGGTAATCGATTTTCTATAACTTATAGCGCACTTCTTTATGTGACCCTTATTCACTGTTATGTAATAGTTATATAATAGTTTTATCATGAGTCATTCCTTGCACTTGAAAGTTTTGTTAAAAATTCAAAATGTTTGAGATATTACGATTTAAATCTTCATATATATATATATGGCTATAAGCCTCTATAAGCCTAATAAAAAATGACTAGTATCAAAACTATTTACGAAGAAAATTTTACAATATGATTTGAAAATGGTCTCGACAAAGATGTTTGACCAGAAACTTACATTCTTTAACCAGTGTGTGAGTGAAACAACATTAGAGTAAGAGAGACGTGTTGAAGGTGGCGTGTTGCGGTCACGAAACTGGTTGTTGGCTTCGAGGCTGACCGATAATTAACTCTATGGCTTTAACGTTGAAGTTCATATTAGCTATTGTTTCCGTAAGCGGCCCCCATTATTATTTTATGTACATGAATATTAGTCATCGTCATAACATTACATACTCATCTTAGTTTCACAGCACGAAATGTTCTCAGAATATTATCTATTTTATCAATATAATTTCATAGCACTAAATTAAATCATTTCACTGTGACAACAATATAGAGTTTAATCGCAGTTTGAAAACTTCATTACAAAGATCCGATTAGTCAACTAGTCAACTAGCCTATAAAGATTTCCATTAAAAGAAATCAGTACATTTTTTATAACCTTCCAACAAACCTTGACATTCCTTGATGCAAAGACCAGAGTCGTAATTGTGATGAGATTTGTTGCAAGCGACGCTGCACGGCGCGCATCGGTTGGTCTCAGGTGAGCAGTACTCGTCGAGTTGACAAGTCAGCTGACCACATCTGATGCCGTCCAACGTGAGTTGAGCTGATGCTATGCCAAGAATTGCCAAGACACAAACTAGTCGAGACATTTTATTGCCTGAAACACATTAATATAACATTTCATTTTTTATATATAACAAGTCACATACTTAAGGCAAAAAAAACAGATTATATAGTATTGAAGATTTATAATATTACGTAATAACGATGTGAGTTAAAAATTACACGACGTAAAAATTAAATATGTTCTGTTACGTGGGGAATAATAATATTATTTATTTAAAAACTTTATCAAATACCTTTGTAGGTACCTACCCAACTTAAAGAAATTATGTCAGAATTTCCACAGCAAATTTAATTGGAAAGTATTATAATCTGACTGTATGTTTTTTTTAATTAAGTTTGCTTTTTCTGTATTACATCTCAAGTAAATTCTAAGCTTTTTACTTTATATTAATATTTGAATTTATCATTCTAAATTAGCAATGATAGTAATAATTCTTTTACGACGTTTAATCGACGGCGTTATCTATAAAAAATAATGCACAACAAAGTCACAGTCTTTAATTTTTAAAATACTGTTAAAAATTCAAGCGTGATGAAACTATGACTCATCGAGTCGCTCGAGCAGGTAGCGCGCGAGCAGGTAATACTGGACGAGTATAAACATTCCTTTTTATCCTACAGAACAGGTGTACTATAGAAAAAAAATTGAATTTTTTAGTATACTATAGAAAAGAATATCCTTTCGAAACAATAGCTTTAGAAATATGGAGATGTAATAAAAAATATAATAGTTTTTTTTATGCATACATTCTTGACCTTATCATTTTAAAATCATTTAGTTAATTGTAAGCGATTAATAATGTGAATGAGTGATAATTTAAGTAGTTTCATATTATAAATTTTGTTAACTTATTAATATTAGGGCTCTAGTAATTACTTAGAAAATCAGCTGGATAGGTACTTAATATAATATAATGAGTCACTCGACTAAATATTGTATAATAAGTAAGACAAAGTTTAGAAGATTTTAAATAATAATGTTTCACGAAAAAAGCATCAGTTTAAATTAAATATATTTGTAGAATTACTTCACATGACTTCATTAAATTTAGCATAAAACGCAGTTTGTTTAACAAAAGACCTTGTATTCATAGAAAATATTATTAATATTAATAATATATGTATATTTCCAAAAAGTGGATGCCTTTACTTTGTGTGAAGAAACAATAAAATGAAATTTTAAAAATACGTACCGAAATCACAGAAAATCATATTTACACGATTCTTATTTTGAAAAAATACAACCAACGTTTTGTCAAGGAGGAAACATTGGTCTAAGAATTATATTTCTTTTGAACATGATAACAAATAAATACCAGTGAGGACACAACACTAAAATAGAGACGATCGCACAGTTTTTAATTCAGTTGCTAGGTAACCAAGCTAACAACCTCAAAACGTAATTCATAGCATTCACTACCGCAAGGAAAAATATGCTCAATGCCATTGATCGGGTCTCTAACATTAATCGGAACGTAATTTTCATTTTAATTAAAGTTTTAGCATTTATTACCAGAAATGATTTAAATTAATATAATATAAATCTATACACGATTTTATTTCAAAAGTGAGTATAGTGAGAGGATTGATTCCGTTAAACAGTAAACTCTTAATTGAATAAGAGATAATGAGTAAAGAAATTTTTTATTTTGAATTGTTAACTAAATCTATACGTGACCTGGGCGACGTATGCATGATCTAAGTGCCTGATCAACTTCAGGGCTAACTGATACTTGATGCAGTTATAATATTAAAGCACGTATAATGATAACCAAGAATGAAATGGTATTTCAGATGCCGATAGAAATTTTTATCATGTAATCGAATCAAAAATTCAACTAAATAAATAAATGAAAAAGATTACTCAATTCTCAAAGGCTTAGTCGAAATACTCGGAGATCCATCATCCGCAATGGCCGAAATCTAAGGATTTTAACGCAAATATTAATCCTCCACTACACACTAGCATAAAAGCAACATGAAAATACGTTGGAAAAATAAATTGAAACTGAAATTCCTCTAAAAACTAAAAATCTGTTAGACTTAATGCCTATCAATATAATCCTAAATCTAACAAGAATAACGGCTTACAACTTAACAAAATATTATTCTTTGCAGCAAACCAAATGTATTTCTCGGAAACCATTTGACTTATACACACTTATTAAATGCCTTTTTTTAATTTATAAATCAATTAATATTTCTATTAATAATAAATTTTAATTACTGTAGCAGAGGTTTTTGATTACATTATAATGATCGTACACCCTACTTTAGAATTTAGGCCATTTAATTGTACCTAATCACAAACATCATAACAATATTATATATTATAACGTATAAATAAAAATTTCATAATGAAGAATTGTTTAAATTAAATATGTCGATTTATATTCAAATACCAACCTTTAAAAATAATACATAGTATTCAAAATATTTTGTGAAGTTCAGAGTATTATTTCTTTTTATCTTGTTTACTCCAAAATATTCGTACTTAATTACATTCTAGTTTGAAAACAAATCGTATACATTATTTTATTGGCTGTCAGTTGTTCAGTCAACATTTAGACTACCCGTTATCCGGGCAGGTGAGCATAAGCGCGTCTGAGACAGCTCGGTGTAATATCCGGACCAGAACAGTGTTCGCCAATCATATCCGGTAGCTTTGACACGTCATATATAACCTACATGCATATTCTTTGAAAGATATTTTGATAAATTAATTTGTGTTTGTTGTTAAAGGATATTAACAGTGCGTATTTTAACAAAAAAAAATATATGTAGGCTAGTCGGTATTCGTGAGAATAGCTCAGTTTAGTTCTTCAAATCTTTTATTTAAATTTATTAATAGATTATAACAACATTTTATATAAAAAGACGAAAGCAAAGTATTGTTTTAAGTTAGCATCACCTTTTATATTAAGCGCCCAATTAATAATAAATTAACACACACGCAAATATTATTGTATACACTAGTAAAGACGGCATTGAAAGTATAAATACGATACACAAATGCACACATACACTAAGTTAATTGTTATTGAAAGACAGTTTTGTATGTGTTTGTTTAAGCACAGATTCACCGAGAGCCTTTAAGAGCTCGAGCGACGAAGGCTCTCTTGCATACAAATGAGATAAAAACAATAAATACAACATTGGCATTCCCTACGCTTTTGTGTCGCTGCCGCTTTCCTTAAAACTCTTTGGTCATGTCATAAAACTGACTGCTGTCTACGCCTGGACTCACAAATTGTCATAGTCACCCAAGATTATCTAGAATTCTTAACAATTAAAATTAAGTAATTTATTTATTACACCTGTACCAATAGACTTTTAAACAATTTCTTGTCCTCATAACAAATTTTGGCTACGGTGGCCAATCTTAAGAAAGATTAGCCAACTGCGCAGGACACATAATGCACAAATTTGTGTGGAAACTCATGTGCACAGAGAGTGCATCTAAGTTTCACTCACTCTCATAATAATACACAATAGTATTCTCGTTATCCACAAAAGGTAACTTAAAATACAAACTAAAATACGTTCAGTCTCAGTGCACTCTTAGATCTGCTGCACATTTTGCCGAATAGTATAAATATTGTCCAAAAAGATATTTGCCTTTACGAGATCAGTTTTCCGAAAACAGTTATCTAATATTTAGGGTTTAGGTTCTATAAGAAAGTTAAGATTTACATACATCGGCGACACAATTGCACACAAGAGAGTATATATAAGTGGAATTAGCTATTCCATAAAATATAACACGTCCGGTATATATTTCAGATATCGTCTTGCAATTGTTTTGCTTTCAATGGACAATATGTACTCACCGGACGTCATTTTCATAGCATAGATATTACAAGCAATTGTCATTACAATTATACTTTTCGAAAATGAAACTTGTTTCATTCTGCAATATTTTCTGCTTTATTTGACATTAAAATGTAGGATAATTGAAGGTCGTAGTATATTACAAAGTATATATAGAATATTTTTCAGTAAAGTAATTTACTCGAACCTCGTAACACTTACATATTATTAAAATAATTAACATAACCAAAGCTTAACATATCAAATTTGTGTTCAGATGTTCAGACTCAATGAGTATTAATTCCGTCGTCAGCATGCAAGCAGAACGAGACATACTTCCAATACGTATTAAGTAATATGCACGAGTGCACCGATAGTAGGGCTTTGCGTGACCCATCCTTGTGGCCCCCCACAAGGATGGGTCACGCAAAGCCCATCATCATCAGATCAGATCATCCATTCTGCAATTTATTCTACATCTAAATAACCATACTTTGTTTTGCTGTGGCGAGGTGTAATGTGTAATATATTTTAACAGTCTCCATTGACTTAGTACATGACAAATATTACCTTCCTCTCATGAGTTCAGTTCATTTGAAATTATTTTTTGGTAATTCATTTTTATTTAGAATATTATAATTATCTTTATATCAAACTTCCTAAATATTTGAATAATAAAAGGCATATTATTATATGCTGGTTGCTTATTCTTTCCATTGAGTAAGCCCACAAGAACCGGCTCCCACCCAAACTCTATGATATCAGTCAAAGACTTTTTCTACATAGAAAATGCTACAAATACATTAACATGATATTATAGCCTTTTTAATTGAAATAAGTAGTATACATACGTTTACATGAGTTAAAAGTGATTTATCTTTTATCAAGGTGTAAGAAACGCCTCTTATCTCCCTTCTGTTTATTAAAAACGATTTGTCATAAGAGTGAGACAAGAAAGGACTTTACTTAAAGACTCTACAATGCCACCTGCCTGCTGTGTCCGTGAACATTAATTTACTTATTTATATTTCTACGACACAATTACCTTGTTTTGTAAATTTAAAGAAAAAATAATTAAGCACTTTAGATCAAAATATATTTTCTCCCGTTTTCTTGGTATTTACGAAAACTTAGTCATCAACGTGAGAATGTAGATCATTTACCGTATATAAAGACATAGACAGCTAGGAAATAACATCTGCGACTAACAAACGAATGTTAACTTTGATTTGAAGAATTATATTTTGTAGATGTTTTATCGTTGTTTTCCTGTTAGAATGCTGAGTGAGCCAGTACAGGCGTAAAGGAAACAAGACCTCTAATTCGTTAGAAGAGTTTTCTTGGAATTTATTCCAAACAACACTATGCATCTTTGTATTTTAGATTTTGATAATGTGTTTTTTACTTCCTTATATTTTGGTGTATCCACTTTATTTTTATATATTGTTAGGTTGATCGCTAAACTTTTGATGTATGTAATATGATATATGTTCGTATGTTACATAATAACAAACTTAATCTTCCGTTAAAATAAAACTTTGTTAAATTTTAATGTATTATATTTATTATAAATTTGTATATTTTGAGTAAATTTTATTATCAATCTTACTAATATTGCCTTCGATTGACGCACAAAGAGAACCTTTTTAAGGCCTTATTAATTAAATATTATTCAGCTATATATATTCATTTATATTACAATGAATTATTATTTAATCACGCAGTTTTTATATCTTGTTATAATTTAATTAATATAAATATCATACGAGATTAAAGCAACATTTTATTTCAGACTATCACGAGTAATTGTAAATTAAAAATAATTGATAAAAAAAAGTTCTTATTTTTGTTTTAAATAATAAATGTTTCTACAATTTAACATTTATAACTTTTAGCTTGTATTACAATTCATAGATTTGATACGTGTTTACGAAACAACATAACGATGATAACGATCCTTGTAAGAGCAACTAGAATAAAAAAGCAGGGAACCCTTAGTGTTTCAATGCTGGGCAAGGAACTCTTCTCCTATCAAGGAAAAATCTTGAAGCTAAAGTTTACAAATTCGCAAAAATGCGAGTACCGTCCGCCGAATACAGAATACCGCCCGCCGAATACGCTTGTGTCGGAATTTAACACAAAGCATGTAGATTTCCTTACGACATTATCCTTCACCACCGGTACGAAGTTAATTATATACACAAATTAAACCTTTTAAAACTCTTTCGTGTCCATTGAATTGAACCCAAGATACCACCCACATATTCTATCAACTGGGCCAGCTCGACTCTTGATTAAAGTATGAGTTTTTCATTTCATTTAAATAAAAAACAACATTGTTGCTAGCGACATTCATTAGCATGAGCTTCCGATATGAATTGACGGTATTTGGACGAACAGTGAGAAACCCTTTCATTTATTGCTACAACAATTGTAGGTAATCAATAAAATAACAAAGGGCAAGATGAGCTGACTACAGAGTAATATTCTAATAAATAACTATATGCGATGTATTCTTCAAATTTTGCAGATCAAATAATTCGATTATCTACATGTAAAGAATATAAAACAATGTCGCTGAATTCCTCTATATATCCGCTAAGTGATTCTAAACCATCCCACCGATTTTGATACGGCTTCCACTAATAGAAAAAGCATTAAACGAGGAAGGGTTATATGTATAATTTGTCAATATTTTGTACAAAATGTTTTGTCCAAATACCTATTTTCGTCTGCTTACATATTTAACGCTAGCTTAACTTTAGAAGATACACATGTGCTAGAAAATTTTAGTTACATAAAAATATGTTTATAAAGCATCATTTGGAAGTTGCTACATTTTTTTATATTTTTTGTTTTATACAAAAGTATTAACTACATAACTACGTAGGTATCGTTTTGCGTTAATTTGGATCGTTAATTTTTATCAACAGTAAAAATTATTGTGAGGATAGGTGTATGTAAATATATATTAAAACTGTATTTAAAATTCGCTCCATTTGTTAAATATTTATTATAGAACATATTAACTACATTATACTTTGTTTTGTGTTTATTTCGGTTCCACTCAGAAACAACTAATTCTTCTAATATTATAAATTCTATGCAACTTCCAGATAAATTAAATTTATAGTTTTAGGATAAATTTAATATTTTAGGAAAACTGTCGATGTGGGCTTTTATGTAGCGAAGGCCTAAACTATAACAAATACACAAAAAAATAAGAATGAGGTCTCCAAAATATGTACATAAAAGTCAACGATAGCATATACCTATCTTTTATAGATAACTCACTGTAACTACTGTAATCAGTTTTTTTTTTATAAAAGAAAAAAGAATGAAACCTGTAGACCCTTTTTTAAACGCTTTATGTTGATAAATATTGCTAATATCTAACACTGCAATTCCAGAGGAGGCCCAGCCAAAAATAATGTAACTTTACTCTAACCGATACGGAATGGGGTACTCAAATTTCTTAGTTATTCTCTAAATATGATTTATTTTTTCTTACAAATTATTAAAGTTACTCGTTTCATTACTAGATATATCGAACTTAATGTTAATTACAAAGGACAACTTCAATAAAACACCATAACCAACAAAGTATAAGATGACTCATTTATAAAAAATGTTAAGAAAAAACGTCTTAGATCATTGTTAAAATTAGATCGATATTATTAAAAAAGCTTGTGATGTCTAAAATAATATTGTACTAGGTACCTACCAACCTACCTTATAATATGTAAAATGCATTAATTAAGCCTTTTAGACCATATAAAATATTGGTCCGAGATGAGGATATTATGCACTCTATTTCCATAAATACTTGATAGCGTTAAGGCTTTCATTTTGAAACTTAAGAAGTTGGTTAATTAAAGAGAAATAGATGCCTAAGATATTAGCAACTTTTTTATGACTACTTAGATAAGTATATAGTATATGTCATTTAATTATTATTATTTATATGCATCATTACGAATTATAAAAAATATTTTAATGATTTATAAAATGAGTGACTGACTATTTTATTCTTAATTAAGGCACACATCTCTGAAAATTAAGAAAATATGTAAAGTGCGTATGTACCTAAAATTGCAATAAATGTAGCTTTGGTACGCAAATGGAAAGATGAGCAATAAATTATTAAGATACATTGCATAGCGTAATAAACGAAATAAAGAGTGAATAAAATGTAATTTATTAAACAGCCGCTATTATGTACATTTCGAAATCTATTACATACATTGAATTTGTAGAAGTAATTTTAAACAGTAAAATAAAACGATCGGAGAGTTCTCCTTTTCCAATGACACTTGTAAACGGATACGCTAATTACGATAAAAAAGGCATTATTTCACACTAAAATTCTTATCACAAAACCGAAAACTAGCTAACTAAATGAAAATAGAAACTCACCTTAAGCCGTTATCATTTTGTCACTAAACTAAACGACGTATACACTTATTAACACTGCCAACTTTCTAAAATTAATTTTAAACTGTTTCGAAGCCTTCACAGCCTCGGCGGCCAATCGTGAAGGTGGGTGACGGAATGTGACTCTTGCGCAGGTAGAGCGACTTCGGTGTTGGTGGAAAAATTTCTTTGTGTGCGTAAATGTAATTATTTACTTAGTATCCAGTGCGCATCGAACAAGTGTGCGCTTGACGGTGTACAATAGAGTTTTATAGCGTTTTATATTGTTCCATTCTTTCCGATAAGAATAGTACTTGACTAGTCATGTTTTTTTTTTTAAATTTATAAAATAACTATTTACTGAATTCAAAAACGAATAATATTCTTAAATGTAATATTTTTACTAAATTCTATAAAATATATTATTAGCTCCTTAATATACATTTTTTCTCTTATAATTTATGATATTAATTTTTATTTTGAAGATGTTCGTTTTCTGAATGATTTCATTACAAAGCCGTTTTCTATTTGTTTCGATTCGTTGATTTAAGTCATAAGGAAAAAATATTATAATATTTTTATTTATTTAATAGCACCCGCGAAGTACTTGGGTAAATATAAATAGTACATAGCTTTTTAATGTTAAAAATCGTGTAAAAGCTAATGAGTTCACGGCATTACGCCAATCAGCCCTGTGAATTGTCGTTACGCGAGTTACGACTTTACAGGCTCCACGACGGAGAATATATTGTAATACAGAAACTTGGTTTTCTTTGACTCCTTTCGACAATTGACTTGATTGACTAATTGGCTACTTATGTATTGTGATAACATAAATATTAAAAATTTATAAGTAAAAAAACAATCGATTCCCTAAGATCAGACAGGCACTTTTAAGAGGAAAATAGGTTGTTAATTATATATATCATATTAAAACTATTAAATATTGAAAGGTAACAAGCTTAATAAGTTGACTAAATTGTTTAATCCTCCTACCAGCATCATGAGTGAATGAAGTATGAACGTAAATACTGCTACTACACACTATTTAAATATACTAGCGCCATCTATAATATTTGTTTATTACAATTTAAATACGACTTAATTGTATAAAAGATAATTTTAACGTATTAATTATTATCGTTGTATTTTCGTAAGTCGATAATATAAGTCTCGGTTTCTCATATTCAACAGGTATGTCGTGTCGGGACCGACATAGTCGTTTTTCGGTTTCTCGCAGCCATTGATGTCTACCTGAATCAGGTCACGCAGCTTGTTAGGAACTACTTCGACGAGGAAGCTGATCGAAGGCTAACACTAATCGAACACTATACTAACACTAATTGCGGTACTGTGTATGATGGTCCACAAATTAAAAGTTGTGAAGCGTGCTAAGGAGCGAGCTATGGGCGTAAAGTCAGAATTGGAGTTGCCCACATAACTTAAAAAATTAGCAAGCTGATATGACATTAAGCAGTTTCAGTAAAATGTCGACGGACTGGCCACCAGTTGGAGCTAACGAGTCAGTTTGGCTCAACTTGAGAAACGGCTTTGTCCAGCAGTCGACTGCAGTTGGCTAAATGATACTTTGACATTTTTTTTATATTAAAGAATAAAAAGCACAATTAATCAAGCTTTTTTAATAAAGCTAAAGCTTATTTATGTGTGCAATTAATTAAAATCAACATTTTTTCAACTAAAGCAAAACAGTCTTATAACTTTCATATGCATTATTGTTAACATTTCGTGTCAAATTACTAATCAATAGAAATAAAAAAAGAATAAAATCCGAATATCGGAATACCGACTAAAAAACCAGCGGTACCCTTTCTGTCTGAACGAGGAGCGCCACGGTATCGCTAGCGCATGCTACCGTAACTTGCTTAAAATTTAAAAATGTGTACGTAATAATGTAAAAAATTAAACAAATTTATAGGTTTCGAAAATGATAGTTTGATATAAATATTACGAATGTAATTATTATCGATACCTTCCTAAGGAATTTCAAAAGGGTACAAACAGAAATTATCAAACGTATAAACACAAACTAATTTTACACAAACAGCAACATTTTTCATTACATACGATGATACAACTGGTATACAAAAAATCATATGATTACAAAATATGTAATTGTATCGATTAGTTTTTTATATTTATTTTTGGCATCGATTTATTTATGGTCGTCCGTTGCAGAAAAGCGAATAGTTAGCTATGCAAGTTGACATATTATAAATAGTTTTTGTTATGTTTACTATCTATGTGTACATTATGCTTTCTTAAAAATTTGGATTTGAATATTACCGCTGTTTGCCTTAGGGTTGTCAAAATTATCTAACTACTAATTGAATCTATTAATTGAAATAAGCACTGCCATCTATTGTTAAAATTTTAAAGTATAATTCCGACAATAGATGGCAGTTATAATAATAATACTTTCTTGATTTAATTAGTGCCATCTAGCGACCGTGAACTTGTCATGCATTTAGTATGAAACAAATTTAATTGAAATGTATTATTTTAATTAAAATAAAATTATTGATAAAATAAAATGTATAGGCTTACAGTACCACCTTGCTCTATTTAAGAATTCATGTAGAGAATTCGTCGGATGCCCTCAACCGCTCACTTCTCCACGGAGAAATTTCTAATTATACACCTGTAGTACATTATATTTGCTCTTCAAAATTGTATACCTAGTTTATTTTTTATCCTTTTTATTATTAAGCAGATATATAATAATTTGTTGAAGATCGCTAGTATCTTATTTCTTAGAAAAATGACTTTTACCTGATTAATAAAATATACAACGAATTCTAGATCTTATATAAGCTCAAAGTAAAAATGAATTTGAGTGACGAAAAGAGAACGAATAAAGTATGTAAAAAAATTTATAGGTAACAAATATATTTGGTAAAATGGACTTTAAACTGGGGTATAAATCTTATTGTATAAATTCACGCCTATCGCGATATTCGACCATTGCTAATGTTGGCATCTCTTATACATAATTTTAAAAGATTTTTTCTTTGAATAAAATGTATTTTTTATTTGTCTATTTTCGAGGACTCAGTAAGTGAATAAATAAAAAATATAAAGCAAATACATGCATTTTATAATATGGTTATTATTAATAAATAAAAATAAATAAAAAATAATCTTAATAAATCATTTGAAGAACGTTTTTTACATGGGTAATGTAATTGAGGGATAGGCAAAAAACATGTTAGATTCACATTATTTATTTCTAATAATTTTTAAATTGAAAATATTTATAAACTTACAACTACATAAACTACAAAATGAATACAATAAAATGTTTAAAATGCTGAGCATTCCTTTTGTAGAAAATATTTGATCAACGGCCGAGACTCATTAGTCTTTATAGTAAATATATTTCCTTAGGCAATTAGGCATAGTTTTAAGACCACATATAAATAACAGTCGTGTAATAATATTACTTTCTTTATAATTGCATTTCGCAAAGAATGTTAATAAAATAAGCACTGCGATCAAAATATACACAATGCTTCTATGTTGTAAATGTAAAAATAATTAATATTTTGACTTTTATTTAATAATAATAATAATAATTAATAAGTATTATATCTAACAATTGCGTGCCACTGCACAGAAAGATGCTCATTTATACGTTCGAAAACATATATTGTTGTACTTATTTTCCAAAAAATGTGTTTATTTTTATATCTGTTCTATAAAAATAAACGGACTTACTTATAAATATTGTCTACTTAAACACTAATTTCTCTCTTTCTGTCACCATTGATTTGATGTTCGAAAGAAGAAGACAAAGCATTGTTTAAATAATCACCCCCTAAACAAAATTTAGAGATAGGTGAAGCGGCTAAAGCATACTAAGTACCAAATTAATCTAATTATCTTTATAATGCTGAATCTTCCGTTAGTGAAAGAAATGATTTGACCAAAGGCAGAGATATTTTCGTTTTTTATAGTAAATATAAGTATAATTTTAAGATCACAAACACATAAGAGTCATGTTATAATATTACGTTCTTTATAATTTCATTTCGCGAAGAATGTTAATAAAATAAGCACTGCGATCAAAATATACACAATGCTTCTATTTTGTAGATATAAAAATAACTAATATATTGACTTTTATTTAATAATAATATTAAAATGCTCGTTTAAACATACACTTCCTTAATTAGTTCTACTTAATTTCAAATAAAATATTTTATTGTAATGTCCATATGCAAATCTGGTCTATAAAAATATATGGGCTTACTTATGAACGTTGTATAGAAACATTTATATCTCGTTACTTAGCGGATGTTTAGTTGAACACTGATTTCTCTTTCTGTCATTATTGATTTGACATTAGAAAGAAGAAGACAGCATTGTTTAACTAATCACTAAACAACATATAGATAAGTTGCTAACTATATTTGGTAACAAAATATTTGTTTTTTATTTTCTCTAAGCAGTTTTTACTTTCTTAGATAATAAGACTTTATTAAATCTTGTTCAATGTTAATATAAAGTTTATATCACAGAACTCTAAGATATCCTATTTTAATTTAATAATTATAATCATATTAAAACTAGCTGTGCTCCGCGATTTCATCCGCAGTCATTTGATTTAACACATGTTTATCATACACGTTATATCGTTTGCCAGATTGGTCTACACCCAAAAGTCTTGTCATAATAATATAAATATAATACGATTAAAATATTTAATTTATAAGATAGAATGTATTACTGTAATCACATTGTATATAATATCGACCGATTTACAATTTGTATAAAAGTACAATATCCGTTATGTCTTGAAATAATTCATACATTTTCTGTATCATTAAGCACTTTGACATAAGGCGGCAGGCAAGATTAATGTTGAATTGAACGAGCAACATTTCACTTAATGCAATTTGTTTAAGAGAAATCTTAAGTTTACATTTAATAATAACTTATTAATATATTATCACCAATACATTAAAGATTCAATAGAAACACTTATATGTCGGAAGTCAATAACTCTAACATACAAAACTCGTCAATGATTTAATTAGGCTCTTATAACAACGATAATAATTATTTCTTTATAATACTAAAAAATATTTTATGAATAGAGATAAAAAATACAGACTAAGCAATAATAGCAAATGAACTATTAAAACAATAAAAATAATAAAAAATTTAAAAATAAAAAACAACTAAGCGTATACAACACTTTGTGACGAAACTTACACTTATGTACGATATTGGAATAATATAATTATAGATTAGTGTGAAAAATTAAAATCAATTTCAATAAATATACATCTAATAAAGGAAGCTGCGATTTTTTTGTAATGCCTTATTAAAAAAAAAATCTAAGCCAATACATATAATGCTTATATCAGAAAACGCAACGCGCTTCGAAGATAGTTTTAATAAATTGTATTTTGTTATATAACGCGTTTCAGTCTCACGCGCTTTAAATTTATCATATTCACGTGACTTTCGTGTTCTTATAAATAAGAGTGATGTACAAACATCCTACGTATCCCAGGTGATCAAACACTCCAACGGCAGGGATTGTTAGTAATTCTATAAGCGCATATGTTAAAAATCGAACAGAGTAAAATCGAAACTACAGCTACATTAAATGATATACACGAATATCGACATCAATATTAAAAATATGATCACTAAATCAAACAAAAACACGTTCATGCAATACAACTTTGGCATGAAAATTGTGCTTTAGCCATTTAACAATGACATATATTTTCAAGCGTCTTCTTCGTCCGGCGGCGGGAGGGGCGCGTCTTCTTCATAAATCATCACCAATTTGCTAAACTCACGCTTTCTTCGGCGAATCTGTAAAAAGTTAAATCCCTTGTCAAAATCTCTAATTAATATAGAAGCATCACGTTTGCTTATAGATTGACAATATTCTACTTTTCTTTATTCTTCTTATAATTATAATTCTTTTAATTCTTAGGTGTGAGTTAACTGAAATTTTATAAAGAACCAGCAAAAAAAAACACCGCGGTATTGTTTATTTTCAGTGATGTTTTTACTTATGTCGTGATGGAGAACGTTTTAGCGAATTCAATCAAGAGAAACATTGCATGTTATTTTCAGCCTGAATAATCGGAATCTCAAATTTTAACATCAATATTTTCTTATGAAAATTAAAAAAAATATTCTTTCATGTTTTTTCATTTATATATTATAGATGGGATTTTGACAAATTACTAAGAGTTTATTTACCTTTGTTTTTGTTGTTACATACGATTCTTCACCAGAACTGCTGGAACTAGTGATGCCTTCTTCAAGAGTCAATTTAGCAGCTACTCCTTGTAGCTGGAGATCCAAATATAATTGGCCGAGTTGTTCGTTTACCAATGCAGGCTGAAATGTTTTAAGATAAAGGTATAATATTAATATTCAGGTAACTGTGATATACATTTATAATTGAATTTATTTCTTACTTAACAGCTTACGTTTAAGCACCATATATAGAATTAATTTTAGTTCTATGATATATTTAAATAATATTTAATTCCAACCTCATTTTCGACTTTTACACAAAGCACATTAATTTTGACTGTAAAATATTACCGTTAATAGTGCTTTGCAGACCCGTCTGGTTAGGCACCATAACTTACCTTCTTATTATATATATATATATAACGTAATATATATATATATATTACGTTATTCTACTGCAAAACATCAAAACTTTGATAAACAAGATGAATTATAAACAAATTCACACCACAAAACATCTCGGCTCTCTTCTTCGTGCGGTAAATTTTAGTAACGTAAACATAAACGTAGAAACGTGAAATTCACTGGTCGTAGGACTTTGTGCTAGCTCGTCTGGGTAGGTACCACCCACTCATCAGATATTCTATCTCAAAACAGCAGTATTTGGTATTGTTGTGTTCCGGTTTGAAGTGAGTGAGCATGTGTAATTACAGGCGCAAGATACGTAACATCTTAGTTCCAAAGGTTGGTGGCGCATTGGCAATGTAATCGATGGTTACCATTTCTTACATTGCCAATGTCTATGGACATTGGTGACTACTTACCATCAGGCTCTTATTGCTCGTCCGCCTACCTATTCTTTAAAAAAACACGTTAATTTATTTAGGCACTTACTTGTTCTAGCTTTTCCAATTTTTCCTTGTCACATCTCAGAACTTCATCCATATCCTTCGTGCATATTTGATATTTATAAATTAGTTCAGATGTAACACGTACCTGGGGCAAATAATTATACGTATTGCGTATCAAAACACGATGCGATATTTGTATTCTTAATTTATTATTGACAAGCAAGCTTTAATACTGATAAGTAAAAAGGACAGAACATCAAGCAAGATGTCAGAATATGGAGATAATGGATAATTTGCCGTATGGTGACGGCGGATTTTATCCCGTGGGGGGCATAGAAGTCGACCCGAGGGAATATACACCAGAGAACGGGTAGCAGCGTCTCTCTGAGTACTATGACCAATTTACTGCGATTGCCAACCCATCGCTAAGAATCTCCGGCTGATTTCGTGTTACCAACACCGACGACCTCTGTCCCTGGCAACATATAACACGCGTACACAGCGTACCGACGAGAAGATTATCGAACTGGAGGAAGAACTGAGCACTGGGATATCGTCGGATTATCCGAAGTCCGAAGACAGGGGGAGGATACGATAATCCTGAAATCCGGTAACCGTCTCTATTTACGGGAGGGCGATCAACTGTCCCAAGGTGGTGTCGGGTTCATAGTCCACAAGTCCCTCCTTCAAGTTAACAACGTTGTTAAAATCGAGAGTGTGTCGACTAGGGTGGCGTACCTTATACTCAAAATTACCAAACGGTATTCTTTGAAGGTCATACAGGTATACGCGCCGACCTCGACACACACCGACAATGAAGTTGAGGTCATGTATGAAGATTTATCTAGTATAGTAGAACCATACACACCAATAAGACTCATTTCACTGTTGTAATGGATGACTTTAACGCTTTAAAGGTGGGATCACATGGAATTGGAGACCGCAACCCTCGGGACCAGGTGTTGGCCGGCTTCATAGAGAAGGGGGGACTCTTTATGATGTACTCCTTTTTCAAAAAGCCAGGTCATCGTAAATGGACCTGCGTGAGCCCTGACGGGAATAAAATAAAAATACTAAGAATAAAATAGACTTTATCCTGTTGACGAGAAGACAAATATTTAATGACGTCTCTGTGATCAATGCAGTCAAAACCGGGAGCGATCACAAACCAGTAAGAGGCCCATTGAATCTCAATGTCAAACTCCAGAGATCCCGACTAATTAAGTCTACGCTTCGAGCAAAACCTCTCCAAATCCGCAATCCCGCGCTCTTCAGAGGCTATTTAACTTCGTCATAGCTAAAGGTCAAACGCCAAAAGCATGGCACAGAGGTCTGGTAGTGCTTTTCTTTAAGAAAGGTAATGAAACCCTTCCGAAGAATTACAGACCCATCTCACTGCTGAGCCATGTTTACAAGTTGTTTTCGAGAGTCATTACGAATCGTCTCGAGCGAAGGCTTGACGACTTCCAGCCACCCGAACAAGCCGGATTCCGAAAAGGCTTTAGCATCATAGACCACATACATATGCTGCGGCAAGTTTTACAGAAGACCGAGGAGTATAACCAGCCACTTTGCTTAGCGTTTGTGGACTATGAAAAAGCCTTTGATTCGATCGAAACCTGGGCCTGAAGGGACTTCAGCACGGTCACGGTGTTAAAGTGCTTGTACGAGAACGCCACCGTGTCAATCCGACTCCAGGATCAGAGCTCAAAACTTATCCAATTGCAGAGAGGCGTAAGACAGGGAGACGTGATATCTCCGAAATTGTTCACCGCTGCATTGGAAGATGTTTTCAAGCTTCTGGACTAGAACCGAGTTGGCATCAATATCAACGACGAGTACATCACTCAGCTTCGATTCGCCGACGACATTGTGATTATGGCTGAGACCTTGGAAAACCTCGGCACTATGCTCGACGATCTCAGCAGGATCTTCCAACAAGTGGGTCTTAAAATGAACATGGACAAGATGAAAATCATATCGAACATCCATGTGCACCCATCGAGTCAAGGTTGGAAATTTTGCGAGTGCAAAATTGCCAATTGTTTCAGATTGCCAATTGTCAATTGGATCAGAGACGTGGTTGCTCACTATGGGCCTCATAAGAAGGCTCAAGGTCACCCAAAGAGCAATGGAGAGGGTTATGCTCGAAGTATCTCTCTCGAACTAAAGTGGCAGTGGGCGGGGCACATCGCTCGTAGAACTGACCCCTACAAGGTGGACCGACGACATAGAAAGAGTCGCGGGAAGCCGTTGGATGCGGGCAGTGCAACACCGGCAAAAATGGAAATCCTTTGTCCAGCAGTGGACGTCTTTCGGCTGAGAGAAGAGTGTTATAAAGTTCGACCGTGTTTTTCCATTTACATTTACCTAAACAACGTACTTATCGTGACATAGATATTGTTGTAAATTATAGACATCACGCCTTTGACAACTCACTTTATTTCTTTATCACCAGCCAGGTATAGACTCAACTACAACATCTTCCTCTTTTTTAAGTAAATTAAAGTTAAACTAAACAAAAACTGAAGCACTAAAATAATAAATATATTAATATAACTATAACCAAAAAGACTCAAGGTATAGACTCAACCACAGCCAGATTTAGACTCAACTACAACAGACATATTGATACTTTAAATTTTTTACTGAAAGTCATATGATTATAGTAATAAAACCATAATACTCACTTGCTTCGTCCATGGCGGTTCAATATTGCTTCTTAAGCTCTTTTTCTTTGTTTCACCATTTAATACTTTAAAACTCTGAAACGATATTGCATCTCCGCTGCCATTTTGTTTTTGCCAACTCTGTAACATTTTTTTTTCTTATTAATATTAAATAAGTTATTATTTAGAAAACATAGAATGGCATATTTAACTTTCTCAGTTAGGTATCATTAACTAAACTGTAGACTGGTGAAAGATTTGAACAATATTATTCAGGTTACTACAGAATATCAACAATGATGTTGTACAGTGTAGTTTAATTTAAGATATAAATAAAAATGATATGTCCTAAAAATAAATACCTAAAAATTTGCAAATACTGACATGTTTTCGGTTTTAAGGCAATAATTATAATTATGAACAGGTAAATTTCTTCAATATGTTACTAACAAGTTTTATGTATATTTTTTTTATGGGTAGACAATCTTATATACGTATACTAATTGTGTGCATCCACTTACTTATATTATATAAGAACTCAATTGAGCGAACGATTGTTATTGAAATTTTCTAAAAACGTATATTATGGCGAAGAACCATCAAAGAATTGATATAGGATGATTATTTGTAAAAAGTAAATATAGTGGAATTATACAATAAAAACTTTAACAGTTACTACAAAAACTTGATCAATAAAATACTTACTTTTCTATCATTAGAGATTTTCCCGTCGCTTTCCCCGTTACTACCTGAATCGGTCTTGAAAAACGAAGAATAAAATGAAGAGTAGCTTGATTCCTCATCTGTCTTCGAATCTTCACTGTTTGTTAATCGTAGCTTCCTCTTATTACGATTTTCCATTAATGATCGTTTGTTCTATAAGTAAATAGTTTTTTTTTATTACTTATAGCTTTACGTACTAATATATTGAATGTTAATTAATATATATATATATATATATATTATATAATCATATTCATAAATAGTAAAAAATATGAAAGGAAACTCCGACTGATATTTCGACAAATCATTTTAAGTTGTATTATGTTAAATAGACTTCACCTTCTTGGAGTACTAATTGTTCAGAATTTAATGAAATAATTATGATAGTCTAATAATTATATTTATATAAGACATATATAAAAATTACATAACTTTATAATAAGAAAATATGTATTCCACCATGAAGCACTGCCCTTCAGCCAGCTTCGCAATTTATTTTCTTGAATGAATAGAACAATCGACATTATGCATATAGAATAGTAGTGTAACATAAAAAAAACCTCCGTTCTATTATAAATATTTCACTGTTAAAAAATCTTATTATTTTCATCTATATATCCACGAATCCTATTTTATCTACATGTTACATTTGTTGTTTATTAAATAACCAATATAATCTGAGATACTAGCGGCAAAATGAATTAAATCCCAAGATTACATTATTATTTCTATAAATGGTCTTACCATTCAAAAATAACGAATAGCAAATAGTTCCATACCATTTGCTAATCCAACACTAATATACGAACGTTAAAACTAACTTGGACCACATACATGTGCACCTACATATAATGCTGTATTTCTCTTCAATCAGATAATTTATCATCAAACGCAAAACATTTCCACCAACCAGTATTGCTCCTCAAAGAAACCTATGGGTTTTCTAAAATTTTTTAAGCACAGATAATACTTGAAATATATTATATTTCGTTTAAAATTTTAGTTTCAAAACAACGCTGGTAAATTAATTGTCAAACACTTCGACTTCCTAAAACTCGAGCATCCAAATATACCTCATGTTAGCTAAAAGTATACAAAGCCAAATAATAATAAGGTCGCAATAATTTTTACGACCAAGCTATATTTAAGGTCTCATTTCAAATTATATCAAATTATCCGTAAAATCAATTTATAAAAAAACAATGCAACATCACTACTAATACCAATATTACACAAAAAGTCATCTAATATAAAAAAAACAAACAATTCATTGTTTCTATTCCGATTAAATGGTAAATGATTGTGGCTAATGATATCGGTAAGTGAATTATGTCAAAAATAATCTTATTTATTACAAAACATATATTGTGTTGCAACTGTATTTAATTAAGTTTATTGTATTATCGAGCTGGGGGTTTTGCATGAATGAAAGCCAATCTAAATCCAATATTAATAATCCAAATCTAAGGATTACAATTCCGATTGGAATATTTTCCTTTTGCTTTGGATAGTATTTTCAGACAAAACAACTGCCCGCTACGACATACAATATTACAAGCGGCGCGAGTCAGCATTGTATTATCCACATTTAACGCGATTGAAGCCGAGGGGCAAGGCTAGTTAATTATGTATGCCGTAGTATATAACAGAATCAGCCGTTCTATTGATTTTTAATGCGTTGAAATTATTAGATATAGCCTTTTTTACCATAATAGTCATGCAAAGCTTGCTCATTAAATGGATATTAATTAATACACTGAACAGTGTGTGTTTTATCGTTTTTACAGTACATTATAAATCAATATTTTTTCAGTCTCTCGTTTCCCTGAACAATTCTTACAACCTTATATCTACATAACCGACAAGAATCATACAATAAACGACTACTCGTATATTTATGTATATGTTAATTTAAAACATTTACTTTAGATTATAAAGTATATAAGAACCAGATCATTTTTGAGAAATAAAAAACACGCAAAACTGTTGAGTAGATATAAATAATATTGCAAATGCAGAACAAATTTGATGAATGAAAATGACTTTCGTACCCGATACGAGGTGTCGCTCGATGAGTTACTGACGTCACTTGATTGATGTAATTGTTTTTCTATCACCTTCTCCCTCTTCCTTGTGAGGTAACTGAATGATTTGTTAGTCTTCGGTAGAACTGTCATTTTACATGCCTGCGATGTTTCAAAGTTAATATGATTGTTATGGAAGATTCATAGCTGACATACATATTTTAATTATAAAAAGGAATTAAACAGAACAATAAATAAAATAAAAGTTTATAAGCAGTTAATATGATGAATGAGAGATAGAATTGAATATTTTGATATATTATTAATACAAAAATATATATTTCAATATTATTATTATCAAACAATGTAAACGAGACATGATAGAATAGACGGCACCTGCTAAAGAAATATGTCTTGATATTTTTTTGCATTTATCTTAAAATTAATTTGCGGTTATAGCTGAAATATTGATATCAGAATTCAATTTAATTGGAAAATTCAACCCAAATCCACGCTAGAATATCAATCAGAATAAAATTCTAGGAAGTAATTTTGATTAGCCACGCTGGTGCGTTGTGTGCGAGCGTTACACGTTCAACGCTTCGATGTACCCGATAATGTACATTCGTGAATTTACTACGTATTTAGCATACGGCGCAGTTTTATTAAATGAGCTTGGCGGTGAGTGTCCCGTCTTTACACGTAGCTGTTCAGCTCTTGGTAAGTTTACTTATTTATTTTTATACCAGAAATATAATAATTAAAAGCACAGTGTTTACATAAAGTAATAATGTAAGAAATTGCAAAAAACAGAAAATGTTCCGTTTAAAAAATATTTGGTAATCGTAATAATGGAACATCTTGACTTCTCTTAGATTTAATATTGTTGATAAATATAGAGTCAGTTTGAATATAACACTCGAAAATAAAGCAGTTATCCTTGATTTGCTATGATTAATATTCTTCTTATGATTAATATCTTCCATTCTTATCTATTCTAGTCCTAACCATATTCGTCAATGTTTGTCAAGTTGTTGTCAGTGAGGGTCAAGTTTAAAACTGAATTTTATATTATGCTTTATATATTTTTTGTGCCATAAACAAATGAACAAACAGCTGGCTGCTAAGACAATCATTTTATCTCAGTTGCACGAAAAAAACAAAATAAAAGTTGTTTTTTTTTTAATCTAACAAAGATATTGTAATGTAATCTAAAAAACCTTATATAGCAATGAAATATAATAAAACTATATACCCATATCAAACATGTAATGTATATATATGATCGATTTTAAATAACATAGTCTTTATTTATGAATTTGCCAACAATAAAATATAACTTTGTATCTCACAGGATGTATGGCAACACTGTGCATCAAATTTATTGAAAATGATTCTTAATTGAGCACTTTATAACATTGTTAATTCAATTAGAAATCATGCATTTTTTTCCTTAAGTATTTCAAACACTACGAAATACTATCCAGATTCACATGGTTATATGTTGTCATTGTTCTTTCTTATTTTGTTCTATGACGTCGAAGTAAGTTTCATGTTGAATCATCGGCCATCTCGGAAACAGCATTTGTTTTAAGGCCAGCTTAAGAAAGCTTTTTGTATAGATCTGTCTGCTGATACAAACAAATAAATACGTATAGTATTTGTGATATTTTTTAATATATTCACATAAATAAACGGACTAGGCAGAGAAGAAGCTTGAGGGCAACGAGATCGAAATGTTTCGAATTAAATTTTATTTATTCAACCTCGTTTCAGTCAAACTTCCATAGATTATAGTTTTCATTTTTTTCTTCAGAGAAATAATATCTAAATAATATCAAATAATTATCTTTGCAGTGACATTTTAATTCTCAATTACTTTTTATAACAGTGATAATCATACAATTCGACGTATTATATATCCTGTGGTTCAATAAATATCTGATAAAAAAATATACATATTGCGGCCTTAATTTCCCAATACAGTTAGATTTTTGTGATTTAAAAACCTATATAAATGATCCTAATGCATCTTGTCATATTTAAGTAAGATTTTGAAGAAAATTGACTAAGCTTTTTTGGTGTATAATACGCAATTAATTATCGAAAAATAAAAAAAATTAAACGGTGAATTGCAAAGATCAAAATTACTATATATACTAACATATATCATACATATAATAATATATACTCATATAAAAAGTGTAAAAATCTATATCTCTAACCCTAAATAACTAAACGGCAATTCTAATGCTTGAATTTGAAATACAATTTTTTAGTTAGTTAACTCATTTAGAAAATCAAATATCAGAAGTTTTATAATTTTATTCCATGCAAGAAGAACATCAATTTATTTGTCTATCATACAAACACACACACACAATATATATTTCTCATGATTATTGTAGAATGAGTGCTAAGAAAACGACATATATAGAAAAAAAAAGTTATCCATAGATAAACTATTGTATAGAAAAGAAAGCCTTTGCTGTCCCGTCTCAAAGTACCTTTTTCGTTATAAAATAAAGAAATAAAAAAATAATGTTGACGGATACTTAATATATCTTAGTTAAGCAAAAATTATTGTAATTAAAAATGTAATTACCTCTTCATAATTTTTATTTGAAATTTCCAAAGAATACATGCTCGGAACATTTTGTGGAACGAAGCTTTGTTGCAGGGTATATGAAATTTGAGGATCGATGGACGAATACATGAAAGGCGATGCATAGACAGCCTGTCCAAACATCAAATAAGGCACTGGAAAAAAATATATTTATATACTATTATTATAAACTATAATATTACTTAAAAATATTTATTATAAAACTTTTTTCGAAAAGAGAGAGGCGATAAGACCGCCTTTTGTATAATATATATATATATATAGCCATTTCCGAACTCTTTGGATTTTCAAAAAGCATATTCTATTATATTTATATATCGTTAGCCTAGAGACGCGAACGAGTGATTCATGTCAAATAAAATAATAGTTACAATTAGTCAAACGCAATTGACTCTAATTGAATATATTCTTTACTTTGGGATTTAAGGGGAGCCGGGGATTTAAGGGGAGCCAATAACAACCTAGGCTCTCTACCGTCAACCTCACCTGCTCGTGGTACATCCTGCTAATCAACGAACGAGGCTCTGGCGACCGAAATCATGGCGGTATAACCACACAAATGCTGGAATCCGAAAATGCAAATCCTGATAGCGGGCAGCAGCGCTATTAGTGAAAGATTTCCAGCCACTGCGGTCACCAACCCGCCTGCCAAGCGTGGTGACTAAGGCAAAAACCCCCCTATGAGCGACGACAAAAATTCACGGCCCCCAATTCCCGGTAATCACACTATTCCTGGCCACGGTAACGGCCATGGTAACGGTGCGATGGGGGGTGCTAAGAATCTCCGGGCTACGGCAGGGTACCACAAACGGCGACTGTATCTGGCCACGTATAATGGACGCTCTCTGCGGCTGGACGAACATCTGACAGAATTGGAAGTAGAGTTAAGTCGTATTAACTGGGATATAGTAGGTCTATCAGAAGTCCGAAGACAGGGCGAGGACACGATGACACTAGATGCCGGTCACTTACTCTACTTCCGAGAAGGACACCAACCATCCCAAGGTGGCGTCGGCTTTTTGATCCACAAGTCACTCAGATGCAATGTCGTGGAGGTTGGCAGTGTGTCGGCGAGGGTGGCATACCTTGTCTTAAAGATAACCGAGAGGTATGCCTTGAAGGTTATACAAGTGTATGCCCCAACGTCTACATACACTGACGAAGAGGTCGAAGCCATGTACGAAGACATAGTGAAAGCTATGTCTCGTACCAATACCTTCTACACAATTGTTATGGGTGACTTCAATGCCAAAGTGGGAGTACAAGAAGATGGTGAATCGAGGGTAGGAAAATTCGGCTATGGGCGCAGAAATCATCGGGGACAAATGCTGGTAAACTTCCTCGAGGCTCAGCGATTATTTCTGATGAATTCATTTTTCCAGAAAAAGCCCCAAAGGAAGTGGACCTGGCGAAGCCCCGATAACATAGCGATGAATGAGATCGACTTCATTTTATCCAATAAGCGCCAAATATTTAGGGATGTCTCCGTGATCAACAGGGTAAACACTGGAAGTGATCACCGCCTGGTAAGAGGCACCCTGAATATTAACACTAAAATAGAACGATCGCGGTTAATGAAGTTGACTCTTAGACCAACTCTGCCTCAGGTCGAAGCTGGTTGCGAAAGCTTCCAGCTGGAACTACAGAACCGATTTGCCATGTTGGAAACCAGGCAGGGCATTGACGACGCCACCAATGGTCTGGTGCGTGTCATCCGCGAGGTAAGCCAAAATTACTTTCGACAAAAGAGCAATGGACGTAAGTCGAAGCTCTCAGGCGAAACTCTGAACGAGATGACGAGGAGACGAGAACAGCAGAACATGACGCCATCTGAGTGTCAGGCACTTAACAGGAAGGTTATAAAACTAATAAGGCGTGACACAAGACGAGCGAATACCCGGAATATTGAAGATGCTATAGCACTCAATAGGGGCTCAAAGGTTTTTGCAAAGTCACATACCTCCTGTTGTCACCTGACAAAACTCAGAACCATACAAGGCACAACCGTCACCTCAAAACCAGAGATTCTAGCTGAAGTCGAAAAGTACTATGGCGATTTATACTCATCACGAGTACCTCCACCTGAGTATCACAGTGCGGATGACCCACGAGCCAGACTAACACGCCATCTATCAGACGATCTTCCCGACATCGATTTGGGCGAGATTAGGATTGCTCTCGGGCAATTTGGAAATAACAAGGCTCCAGGAGATGACGAAATTACCTCAGAGCTTCTCAAAGCAGGAGGCACACCAGTTCTGAGAGAGCTGGCTAACATCTTTAATTCCGTCCTCCACAATGGTATAACACCGAAGACATGGAGCAGAAGTGTGGTGGTGCTGTTTTTCAAGAAGGGCGATAAAGCTCTTCTGAAAAACTACCGCCCCATTTCACTTTTAAGCCATGTTTACAAATTGTTTTCGAGGGTAATCACGAATCGTCTTGGCCGAAAATTCGATGACTTCCAACCCGTGGAACAGGCTGGGTTTCGAAAAGGCTTCAGTACCGTAGACCACATACACACACTAAGGCAAATAATACAGAAGACCGAGGAATATAATCAGCCTCTATGCCTAGCGTTTGTGGACTACGAAAAAGCATCGAGACCTGGGCTGTTCTGGAATCCATGCAGAGATGCCTAATTGACTGTCGGTATGTCCAGGTGGTGAAGTGTTTGTACGAAGCCGCAACCATGACCGTCCAAGTACAAGATCAGAGCACAAGACCAATCCAATTGCATCGCGGGGTAAGACAGGGAGATGTAATATCACCGAAACTCTTTACCAATGCATTGGAGGACGTCTTCAAGACGCTCGATTGGAACGGACGCGGCATTAATATAAATGGCCAACACATTACACATCTGCGATTTGCCGACGACATTGTCATCATGGCGGAGACTCTGCAGGATTTGGAAGAGATGCTAAACAGCCTGAGCGATTCTTCAAGACAAGTAGGTCTCGGGATGAACATTGAAAAGACCAAAATTATGGCAAACCGTCATGTATCCCCGAGACCAGTGGTCGTAAATGGCTCTCCACTTGAAGTTGTGCAGGAATATATCTACCTGGGCCAAACTATACAACTTGGCCGGCACAACTTTGAGAAGGAGGCTAAAAGAAGAATACGTTTGGGCTGGGCGGCATTCGGGAGGTTACGTCAAATTTTTGAATCGTCGATCCCACAGTCGCTTAAGACCAGGGTCTTCAATCAGTGCGTCCTACCTGTAATGACTTACGGTGCCGAAACGTGGACACTTACCGTAGGACTGGTCCACCAATTTAGGGTCGCTCAGCGAGCAATGGAACGCGCGATGCTTGGGGTTTCTCTGGCAGATAGAATCCGAAATGAGGACATTCGCAAGAGAACTAAAGTCACCGACATCGCGCTTAGAATTAGCTCGCTGAAGTGGAAGTGGGCTGGTCATGTCTCCAGGCGCATTGATGGCCGATGGAGCCGACACGTGTTGGAGTGGAGACCACGCTTAGGCAAACGTAGTGTAGGACGCCCTGTGACAAGATGGGCCGACGATTTAAAAAAGGTGGCAGGTTCGGGATGGATGCGGACTGCCCAAGATCGGGATGGTTGGCGTTCTATGGGGGAGGCTTTCGTCCAGCAGTGGACGGCAAAAGGCTGAAATAAAAAAAAAAATCTTTACTTACTTTGCTGTGCTTGATACGGAGCTGATAGATAAGGACTCGGTCGGTGTGATGTGGAACATGTAGGGTTTAGTTTATATAGCACCTCAGGTTCATTTCTATGACCTTGGTAATGAGAACCCATCATAGCATGTGGACCCATTCGACCTGAAATTATTTACAATCAATAAATCATAGTACAACGATTGTTTCTTATTGCGATAACTGTTATAATGCGCATTTATTATATTATACTGGTGGTAGGGCTTTGTGCAAGCTCGTCTGGGTAGGTACCACCCACTCATCAGATATTCTACCGCAAAACAGCAATACTTGATATTGTTGTGTTCCGGTTTTAAGGGTGAGTGAGCCATTGTAATTACAGGCACAAGGGACATAAAATCTTAGTTCCCAAGGTTGGTGGCGCATTGGCCATTAGCGATGGTTGACATTTCTTACAATGCCAATGTCTAAGGGCGTTTGGTGACCACTTAAAATCAGGTGGCCCATATGCTCGTCCACCTTTCTATTCTATATAAAAATAATAAATGCTTCCGATTCTGCGATACTAAGATAATCACTGCCTTATAAGAAGCAGCTCTGCACTCGCGTCGGGAAAACCTGATAGTTTCGTGGGTTCGCGTTCACACTTCGTGGCGTTCTCCGGTCGATGTTGGTTTTCGTTAGTTAAGTTACAATAAACTTAAAATTACTTGAAAAGTAATAGCGATTTATGTGTAATTTTTGTCAGAATATATAACTGATAGCAGAACGGGCGTGGTTACGTGATGAAAAACGCCACACGACACTTAACTTTGGCAAGCAGTGTAAACGATCGGAATTAAAATAAAAAACTTATTGAATGATATGCGCTATACTCAATGATAGGTTAGGTGGTTATAATTTAATTTTTCATTGGACCAATCGTTGTCCTCTACGTCAGTTTTGCGTTTTGTTCTTGCTCTTGTTTTTGTAACCCGTCGAACAAGCAGAAACAAGCTAAGTACACCCATAATGGACTTCAGTAGAACTATTCCGTAAGAATAGCCGAGATGGCCTAGTGGTTAGAACGCGTGAATCTAAACCGATGATCGTGGGTTCAGGCCCGGGCAAGCACCACTGAATTTTCATGCGCTTAATTTTTAATTATAATTCATCTCGTGCTTGACGGTGAAGGAAAATATCGCGAGGAAACTTGTATGTGTCTAATTTCATTGAAATTATGTCACATGTGTATTCTACCAATCCGCATTGGAGCAGCGTGGTGGAATAAACTCTAAACCTTCTCCTCAAGAAGAGAGAGGAGGCCTTAGCCCAGCAGTGGGACATTAACAGGCTGTTACTGTTACTGTATTCCGTAAGAACAATCTCGAAACTTACCGCAATCGATTGAATTCGATTGTAAAATTACCGAAATAAGTCGATAAATTACCGAAATAATTCGAGTCATATAAGAAGTGAGTTCGTACAGAATAGCACGAGAGAATCAAACGGAATAATAACTTATTGACGCTAATAAAATTGAAACTAACTTGAATGTCCTTGCATATGAGATGAAGTCCGGTTGAAAAGGTATTCTGGTGGCGCCATAGAAGGATGGTGAAATGGCGCTGGAGTATATAACATCGGAATGACTCCTGAAACAATATCATTATATTTTACAAAGTATTTGGCATTAAATGAATTAAATTAACTATATAATACACACTTCTCACCCGACACATACATTGAGTTCAAGAAAAACAATTTTATTGTTCATATAAACGTATTATAATACCCTTGGCTGAAATTGGCATACAAGTACCAACCTAAAAATAATAATAAACTTGGTTACAACAAAACATCCCAATTAAAATTCAATGATTGATTCTTTTCAAAAACGGTAACGTATCATTCTTTCTAAAGTTGCTGCTTTTTTCGTCTTTTATGTTTTGCCGTAAGCGTAAGTAATTTTATTTATTAAGATTATAGTCACACATATAGCCAGTACCAATCGCAGACGGAGTAACGATAAACAAACTATTGATTTACGTCATAAGATTTGCTAAGAGCTCTACTATGTCGTTTACTTTATTTTATCCATATAATGATATGTAGATACATATACTTTAAATTTACTCCTAAAGTTCCAATATTTCCAATAACAACTTTGAAGATATTCAAAACGAATTTAAGGATGAATCCAATGTAACAACATTGTTGTCGTATTAAGTTACGTTGCGATAAAAATGTTGCAGAAGCATGAACAGTTTCAATTTTGTAAAGTTGTAATATGTCTGGCAAGGGGTTTCCACGATGTTAAGTGTCTGGCAATGGATGACGTCATTTTTAATTTTATTCCGAAGAAAACGTAAGAAAATTACCGTTTGTAATTTAATAAATTTATTATACACCTTTTTATGTCGTTGTTCCGACTTGTGTTGGGAACAAGCGCTGACTAACTTTCAATTTTTATAAAATAACGAAGGTCTGACGTTCACGGGGTCTTTGTCTATTCTCATCCTGTGATAGGAATAGACCATAGAATCGCACATGGTCAAATTTCAATCATTTTGGTTGTTTTTTTTTTTGTGCACGGTCATTTTTTAATGTTATCAGCAGTTTAATTACTTAATTATAACAAATACATTATAAATTTATAAATTTTCTATGTGTAATATTATTAAAAACAAAGTAATTAGTCGTAATATAAATAAATAAGAATAGTGTGTGTGTAATATTCTGCATGATGCAAATATACAATAAACACGATAGCGGACATACGATTTTAAAAAAATAATATCCTCCAGAACGATTTCGGCCACGGCGGCTAATCTCAAGAGAAATAGCCAACTACGCAGGAGATATTATAGTGCACATGTGTGTGCGCAAACACAGGTGCATTCTCTATTCCCATATTCTCAAAATCCGATTGGACGGCAATCCGACACGACCGGATAGAGTTCAGGTGCAGGATCAACGGCTTCATGTGCTTTCCGAGGCACGGGAGTGTACACACTTCCAACTTCCAGACTCCGGGTTGCTACTGAGAATTTTCTGACAGAAAAATCCAATAATTTTTGTTGGCCCGACCTAGGAATTGAACCCAGGCCCTCCCGAGTCTGCGGCCTTACATCAAGCCATTACACCAACGAGGCACAGGATATAATATTGGTATGTATAATATGTACACTTGTAAATATGATTGTTCACAATAAATGTTAGCATTTTTTTACTCACCCATTGTAGAGTTAGACTGTGAATTAGCGGCTCTCACTATCTGCTTCTGTCGTTTTAATCTTGCAGATGAACATCTGTGCTTTTGAGCACTTCCTTCTTCTTTCTGCCTCGATGTACGCTTTACACCCTGTGGCTGAAAAGACGGTATCATTGTTATGTAGTAACAGCCTGTTAATGTCCCACTGCTGGGCTGAGGCCTCCTCTCCCCTTTTTAAGGAGAAGGTATAGAGTTTATTCCACCACGCTGCTCCAATGCGGGTTGGTAGTATGCACATGTGGCAGAATTTCAATGAAATTAGACACATGTCATGTTTTTTTTGCATATAAATAGTAAATTCCAATAGTAGTAAAACTAATATAAGTATATATCGCAAATATTTTTTTAAATGGGTATGTCCTGTAATGCCATCTACAAGTGGAAGTCTGCTTCGGGTAGATAATGTAGCATTTCGATCACCCCGAAAGAAGGAACACAAGTTTTCAGTATTTTCCCCTTTCGCATACATAACAAGAACACGAAATTCACGCTTGTTACGTCAATTGTCGAAATTTAAAGCGTGTCAGACTACGTTACACTACAAAGCTTTCTCCGAAACGCGCTGCACCATCTAGCACAAGTATCATTAGTATTATGAAAAAATTAGAAAGAGACAAGAGCAACTGCACTCGAGATAAATAAACAAAATAACATATTTAGGTATTTGAATAATATAATTAGTTAAATAGTTATAGACGAGCCACCCAGGACAGACATTTGTGTGCATGAACATGTCTGCTTGTCCTGAGTCTGGGTGTAATTATCTATATAAGTATGTATTTATAAAAGAAAAGTAGTATATGTAGTATATCAGTTGTCTGGTTACCATAGCACAAGCTTTGTACAAGCTTAATTTGGGATCAGATGGCCGTGTGTGAAGAATGTCCCAGTATATTTATTTAAACCCATTTGTAACTTTACTATGGAAACACATTTCGGAATGCACACAAGGCTTAAATTAATTTAAATACTAAAACCGTGTACCTTTTGTTCTGCATTTTCGAGGATCGATTGTTGTATGAAGGCGTTACATCTCGCCAAATGTTCTTTTTTCTTCTGTTTCATTTCACTTGACAATATATCTCTCTCGAATTTGCTACAAATTCGGTTGTCGCGGTGCCGTTTGACCAATTCTTTTTCCATGTCTGCGTTATGTCTGCCAAGGTGAGAATGTTAAATAAATATCGAATAAAAAGGAAACTGAAACGTATAATATACAAATAGGTTTGCAACTTTAACAGTTAACTTTAAAAGAATGTTGACAACACAAATTTATCAATTTACTTTTTGTTTACCATTAAATGAAAAAAAACTTCCCTAAACTTTTTTTTACTATTAACCGTTGAAAAGCCGAGATGGCCTAGTGGTTAGAACACGTGAATCTTAACCGACGATCGTGAGTTCAAGCCCGGGCAAGCACCACTGAATTTTCATGTGCTTAATTTGTGGTTATAATTCATCTCGTGCTTGACGGTGAAGGAAAACATCGTGAGGAAACCTGCATGTGTCTAATTGAAATTATGTGTATTCTACCAACCCGCATTGGAGCAGCGTGGTGGAATAAGCTCCAAACCTTCTCCTCAAAAGAGAGAGGAGGCCTTAGCCCAGCAGTGGGACATTAACAGGCTGTTACTAGCCATTGAAAAAGATTTTTGATGCAACATCAAAACTCAACGACTTACAAAACGTCAGAGTTGACAGTGACGGATTCAATCCCCACTTGTTTAGAGACCTTTTTTCTATTCCTCTCTAACAATAGTAAGTTGAAAGGGATAGAAGAAATGCTCCAAAAATGTCTACAAAAACCTTCACTTACAATAATATAATTACTAAGTTTAGTCATATATTTAAAAATAAATACGTACTTGCTGAGCACTGATTCAGTCAATCGGAATGTTTTATAGTCGCCTAAGGGATGCATGTATTGTGACATGATTAGCGAACTCGCCCCATACAAGTTTCCCTCATCGTACCCCTCAGGTACTTCTTCTATCAGTGACATGCAAATACTGAAATAATCAAACAAAATTAATTTTTAATATGCAAGCCCGTCTGAGCAGGTACCACCAGCTCATGACGTATTGTACCGCAAAACGGCAATATTTAGTATTGTTGTGTTACGGTTTAAAGGGTAAGTGAGCCAATATAATTTCATACACAGGGGATATAACGTCTTAGTTCCCAATTTTGGGGTTGCGTTGATGATATGAGCGATTGTTAATATATTTGTAGATTGCTAATGTCTATGGGCTGTGGTGACCATCAGGGGATACACTTGCTAGTCTGCCTACCTATTATAAAAACACTTGCTAGTCTGCCTACCTATTATAAAAACACTTGCTAGTCTGCCTACCTATTATAAAAACACTTGCTAGTCTGCCTACCTATTATAAAAACACTTGCTAGTCTGCCTACCTATTATAAAAACACTTGCTAGTCTGCCTACCTATTTCATAAAAAAACATATCGTAGTAGCAATTTTTAAAAGTAAAACTACGGTTGATATTTTTACGCCCCGCTTAGATTAGAAGACATAAATGTATTTCGAATAATAAAACTCCAAAAACCCTCAAAATTTTAATTTATATAAAATAAGCGTTATATATAAAACAAATATATATGTACAAATACAAAATGCGTTACCTGTTATTTTCACCAGCATCTTTTATTGATAGATTTTTTTCACTCACATCTTCATAAGGTTCATAGCAATCAAAATACCTAGAAATTAAGATTTGACTTATAAATTAAATCTTTCTCAAATTAATGTTTATTAACTATGTTTTTTTTTAATTAAAAAATTACTTTTTTTTGAAATAAAAAGATGTCATAACTAACTATATTTTGTATTATATTTAAATATCGGTTTGTTCATATATCATTAAACAATTATATATTAATGACGTGCAAAGTCGGGACGACTAGCTAAGTTAACCTAACCATTGTTACTTTAGTGAAAGCCATTTATTATAAACTGGAATTACGTCATGAATAACAAAATGGCAATAACAGGAGGAAAAATATTTAAAAATAATTCTATAAGTTTAGTTAATTTAAAATATAACTTTTCTTGACTGCCTCGTTGGTCTAGTAGCTTGATGCAAGGCCGCAGACCCCTCCGGGTCTGGTTCTGGGTTCAATTTCCAGGTCGAGCCAATAAAAAATTATTGGGTTTTTCTGTCAGAAAATTCTCAGTAGCAGCCCGGAGTCTGGAAGTTGGAAGTGAACTCCCGTGCCTTGGAAAGCACGTAAAGTCGTTGGTCCTGCGCCTGAACTCTTTCCGGTCGTGTCGGATTGCCGTCTTATCGAATTATGAGACGGAATAGAGAGTGCACCTGTGTTTGCGCACACACTTGTGCACTATAATATCTCCTGCACAGTTCGGCTAATCTCTCTTGAGATTGGCCGCCGTGGCCGAAATCGGTCTGGATGTCATTATTATTAATATAACTTTGTTAAGTATAAATACTTAGTATAAAACTTTTAATGAAGTAGCCAAGTCGATCTAGAATCAAATTCCGGTAAGTAATGCTGATTTTTCTCGTGCTTAATAATTTACCTTTATACTTAATTCGCGTTCTGCTTAGTAAGAAAAATTAAGACTTTTATGCTGTGAAACTGCTAATACATTCTCATTTTATTAAAGGCTTAATAAATAAGTCAGAAAGTCAATCAGTTACGAATAAACGCTTACCTCTGAAGATTTTCGTTATAATTGAGCTGATTGTAGCTAACATGTGCCTCTGTGCTAGACTTGATGTCACTGAAATCGTGATGCGGCGACATGCCGCCGACTATCATCGAATCTCGATCCTAAAAACACACAAATGTTTTTTTTTTTTTTCATAAAAATACTTTATGACAAAAAAAAGTACATGTCAAACAGACAATGATACTTAAAAATGTGTTCTATCGTATAGTCTCGATAATTATTTTCAAAAAATATTTCATGTAAACGGAACCAGTAGTATGAATTGTTCTGAATTCTGATATTGGCTTTTATGTATAAATGTTAAGTTAAGAACAACACAATTTGTTTTTAAACACTATAACATTTGGTTTTATTCAAATATTAATAAAATATCACGATTATAAGATACGTAATAGAAAAAAAGATACTTTCGGTTATACGTTGATTTAATTAGACAAGATAAATTTATTCGACGAGCCGGTTGGCGTGGTTGGTAGGTACCTGCCTTTCACGCCGAAGGTTGTGGGTTCGATTCCCACCCAGGATAGACATTTGTGTGCATGAACATGTCTGTTTGTTCTGAGTCTGGGTGTAATTATCTATATCAGTATGCATTTACAAAAGAAAAATAGTATATGTAGTATATCAGTTGTCTGGTTTCCATAGCACAAGCATTGCTTAGTTTGGGATCAGATGGCCGTGTGTGAATATTGTCCCAGGATATTATAATTATTATTGTTCATAGGTAAGGTTAGTGAAGAAACTTACGTAGAAACTGTTCATGTCAGTATCATGTATTTCTACTTTCATATCGGTGTCATTAGTTTCAGTCGGGGTATCTTCCAGCAGGCTCTCCATAAACGACGCTAAATCCTGACACCTTTTCCCCATTTGCTGTTTTGCAGCTTCCGCGGGTTTAGTAAGAACCTGTTTATAAAAACAAATAAACGAAAAACATTAACAAAATATCTTATGAGATACATAAGTGGTTTTACTATTATTATGTTTGTATTATTTTAATAAAGATTTTAATATAGAGGAAACGAATGTTTAGTTTTATTTCACTACTAATACCATTAGCAAAAGTAATCCACAAGTGACAAATCCGTAAAATCTTGCATTAGCTTAACTACGTTACTGATGTATCATTAACCGCCTTCAATGATAAAACTTTTGTCTTGAGCGCTAAAAGCAATATTTCCCGGCTGTTCTTTCCATCCACAAGGAGAGGTTTTCTTGCAAAAAACTGTGTTCAGTTTTACATTAAATTCATTTGACAATAAATAAATATTCTTTTTTTATAGTCTTCCAAAAATTTTCTATAAAAGTTTTATTATTTATAATTATTTGTACCCTATCAATGAGATTTCAATTTTGAAGCATTTTTGGAAGAGCTAAAGCGTACTCAGTTCCTGATAAAATGTCTAGTAGTGGTACAGCGAGAAGTCATAAGTAATAACAATCGGTAGACGTTTTTCTTTCAATTTCGGGACTATTATTATGAAAATCGAATATTGAAAAATAAGTCAGCTAAAACCTGACGATTTGAACGAAATTTTGCCGGTTATCTGTTGGTTCCCACTATTTTACTAGTACTCCGCAGTTGGACTGCCGCCATTCGAAAGAAGAAAAATTTGTTTGAATTATGCAACCTTTGACAATAAGGGCTAATAACGCGGACTGCGTATCGAGTCCTGCAAGACTTGTTTGTATGAACTTGTTCAGGTGGAAGTTGGCACGGGTTCACGTTTGCAGAATTTAATTTCATTTCCTATTATGTCATTATAAACATAATTAGAAGGTATGGGTAAATTTGTTTTGCGTTCGAAAAATATGGGACACCTATGTACGCTAACATGAAAATTTTACATTAGATAAGTATGCGGAAATTCGAAAACTTATTTAAGTTATTTTTAATGTTGACTCTATATAATGTAACTTAATTGTATACAAGTATATAATGTTTATAGTTAACAATTTCACTGACCTCATTCATGACACGAATTATATTTTGTCTCAAAATATGAGCTTTCTGGTGGATTTCTTCTGAAAATTTTTCAGCCCTTTCTGATTCGAATGCCTGGAAGACGTCCGGATTCCTTGGACCCTGCCAAACAAAATCAATTTAAAATAACTATAACAAGTATCGCTAAGCATAAAGCAATTTTTATATAAAATGTATATCTATTTGAATATAATGACCACATGTTTACCTCTATTATAAAATGTTTGGCTGTAACAAATTCGAGTTTCCTAGACCATGGGTTAATGAAGGAGGACCATTCAGTAACCAATTTTAAATAATCTCCATTTTGAGTTAATACCCTGAAATAATAGATTATATTCAAAATAATTATAATTTATAGAAAAATGTTATGTTATATGTCTTATTTTATAAGATTACGCATCGCTTTCTGATTGAAAAATTTGTGCAGTTGTTTATGGCACTTATGTAATGTTTTTAACATGATAACATCAACATTCAATATGTATGTAGCGCGCGATTAGTCTATTGACCACTAACCATCTTAACTTTCTTATAAAAGCGCAAAGTTTCAGGGATTGTTTTAAGAGCATCCCAAACGGGAAACCAATCAACCTACATACCCAGGCAAAGATGCCTTTTTATTTCATTGTCAGCTGGCAAATTTGCTACTTAACGGTTAGTGGTCACCAGCTCGCATTCAAGCTGGTACAAAAGATTAACAAGTATATCTGTTTTCAGACTGGCTTGCACAAAGCCCTACCACTAAGTTCAGTTATTAAATTACACAAAATCAAACGATTGGTGATCATATCTTATAATCTTAACCTAAAACCTACCTGTAAGGCTTTGACCGCTCCACTACGCCTTCCTTTACAATGGACTCATATATTTGACGTACATATCCAAGATCTGCAGGATGATAAAGTTGCAAAGCATTCTTTTTAAGAATATCCTGAGGCAAGTATCCCAGGTAGGGTACCGATTCAGTGTCTATAAATTCTAGACTTCCGCTTGCCGAATGTCTTATAACGAATGGTTTTGCGTTGACAATGACTTCATTCGGCGCTAAAAAAAATATATATATATTTATAAAAATGAAGGTTTCAAAACTTTCAATCGAAACGTCAACCTTTAAAAATATTATTGAGATGTTACGTACTACAGTAAAAATAAATTTAAGTCGTGAACATCGTGAACGTGAGCGCTAGCCACGTGACACGCTACGTACAAAGTTGTTTAATTTTTATGGAAGAAAAAATTGGTCGCTACAACTGAGCACACGGACTGAACACGTGCGCCTGCTCGTTTTTATTTCAATATTGTTTATGTTATAAAGTTATTTCCTTTGTTATATTTGCTTTAAGTTTTAAAAATGTCTATAGATTTTTATTTATATAAATATTTACATAATGAAATTTTACGTACAAAAGAAGCAAACTTCTTTACAATCTCTGACTGACAATTTCTTGTAAATAAACTTCAGTACTTACTTTTAAATGCGGAATAATAAGGAGTAGCCTGTATGACTAGGTATACAACGTGACTCTCGTCATGTACTACATTTTTAAAGAAAAATTTCAGTAAAAAGGGCATGTATGTTAGGATTTTCTCTTTAATTCTAAATCCTGTCTGAAGTCCTCTGTATCTTCTTATACGACAAACCATCGTCGATGTTTGATTGCCTGTTCCTGATTGAGTTGCAACTGTTGAAAATAGAAAAGCTTACAATTGTATATCATTAATATTCTTTGATGATAGAAATAATAAAGATGGTAATTGAAAACATTACAAATAACTAAAGAATGTGTGGCAGTACCCAGTACTGTTAAATGATGTTTATGTGACTATATATATTTGTTTTAACGCAAGTAATTATGAAATTACATTTATCGAAAAAGGTTCGAGCTAAATATATGTTTGTATGACTACATTACCGTCAACAAATTAGTTTCTTGTTTTAGATATCTGACATATAACCTGTAAAAGCTTTACAATCCTACTTGGATTACCCTTTTTAGGTAACATATTTTTTGAGTTAATTTGTCCCACAAAAATCTTAGTTCGAGCCACTATTTTTAATAGGCTTATTTCATACTATTTTTCTGTTACAATCCTAAAACAACCATTATCAAGAACACATAAAAAGCATAAAAACAAAACAAGAAAATAAAATAGTGAAAGCTAGTGACAATCAAACATAAGTTTTAACAAAAAAAAAAATAACTAATTAATAAAAATAAATAACAAAAAACAAAAGCAACGTTCGTTGTTACCAGCGTTCACTCTGTCCACGTGCCAATTATTACGAAAAATATTTATGAATTTATAATATTGTTCGTGAAGACGCAAAAATTGTATTGTAGAGAGAAGATGAAAAATATTATTATTTTTATATCTTCACATACGAACACAAATATCAGAAAAATTATAATATTGATTGTACGCAATATTAAAACACATTGTTCTGCATCGTTTCGTTCTCGTGTTAAACGGTGCCACTGCTCGTAGCAGGTCGTTATACTATATATTTTATGATTTTACTAGTTTAAATGAATTTATTAATCCGAATTGGTATCTTGATATAAGCGCGGTATTACCAGTGACTGACTCGTCACGAGATCTAGGAAACTATAGGTCCGATTGATTTGAAACTTAGCATAGTTACTCATCTAGCGACGAAAACGCTCGCTATCAATACGTATCAAATACGTATCTAAATAAAATTTTCTTCTTATTTATATCTAATTGTGAGAAGCTCAAACGGTTAACTAGTTTTATATAATATTCGAAAGAATCAAATTTTGAATCAGTAATATCTCAAAAATATTTTAAGCCAGGTGCTATTTTCTATACAATAGAACGGAAATATCCCGCACACCTTTGGTTTCGGTGAGTATAGTGAATATCTTTAAGTGTAAAATATCTTTAAAATTTAATTAAATAGTCTGTCAAATAAAAATTATTTTAACTATATCTTATTTAAAATTATTTTGCCCCTCAGTCTCAAGGGCAGGACAGTCATGGTTTAGTACTTTTTTATCAAATCTACGTTAAGCTTTATTAACCAAATTAATCATTTTATTCTTAATATGTCCTCTTTGTATCTTGTAGCTATTTTCTGAAATATATTGAACGATTTCTTCAAATGTGAGCAGAGCATATAAAAAACATAAAACAGCACGAGCCATAGACAACGATTAGAGACAACGACCACGAGACAAGTAAAAATTGGCACGATGGATTATGATTAAAAATTTACCTTTTATTTGCATACCGTTTGCATTTTTTGGAACTGTCAAGCCATTTGTTATCTGAGATGCGAATGTATTGCGATCCTGCAAATAATCACATTAATATGAGCAGCTGTGTTCTAACACTTTGATATTAAGGGATACATGAAACAATTGAAGGGCTTCTGCCCATCAGTGTGACATTTACGGGCTGTTACCTTACTTTTACAAATACATAGCCCTAATAGTTTTTATTACATATAATATTAAAGATATACATATAATGATTTACTCACTCGTGGGTGCACAAAGTCGATGAACGATCTGCCAACCCACATGTCTTTGGGAAAACCGAGAGCTGCCGTTATAGATGTAGTCGTGTACATTACGGTACCATCGTGCATCGATATAACACACGAAAATCCCTCCTAGTAAAACAATTATTTTAGCATACACATCAATTACATCTAATTACTAATTCTTATTATTATAACCTCAAAACTATTGCGAAATATTTCTACTTGAACCTCACAATAATATCAAAATATTTTTGCAAACCCAATTTGTGATAGTTAGAACAATAGTTCATTATAAATTTTCAATCAAAATAACAAACATTTAATTTTTTTTAATGAAATATATTCGTTTTTATTGTATTCGTTTGTAAATATATATTTCAAAAATAATACAATGTGAAAATATGACACTTGATTGTAATTTTTTCAACTGTTTTTAAAGACCTTAATAGCCAGATATTGTGTACATAGATTAAATATCCACTTACCAAGCGACGTTCTGTACGAGTGACGCAATTCAGTGTTGTGACAAGCGTTGAGTTGGATGGGCCACACTAAGACAAGCAATTACAGACTTTTATCTAACATGAAAATTGATTTTAAAATACCACTAGAATATTCCGGCGACAATACAAGTAAATGAATTATTCAAAAGACGTTTCAATTACTTTTTTACTTTTAATTAGAAAGTGTATGCCTGTCAGCTATGCCGGAGTTGTTCTCCTACCATCAATAAAACGCGCGATTGCGCAAATGGATATTGTAACTAAACACAAGTAATTTAAACTTTACAGGATTTTATCTCGTAGTATTTTATAACAAACGAAATATAAACTAGAATATGAGATTTTTTAAATTACGTATTATATTTATTAATCTATAAAACGCATTTTTAAATAAACGAAAAGTTTATATTTTACCTCTGTCTTGACGTTGCACTTGAGCGAAGTTGAAATGTCCATAATAATCGTTTTCTCTTCTAATTCAAGAAGAGGCGGCGGCGACAGGATAGCTGCACAACAACATATTATAGACGGAAGATAAACACGAACCCACAACTTCGTCAAACCATATAAGTGACACAAAAAGTTATACTACTGATACCATAAACTAACTAGATATTTCGTACCAAATTATCCCCAAAGTCCGAACGATTCGATTATGAAAAAAATTATGTACATTACCTTAATCAAATAATTTTGATTACTTCTGTAATAAACCCAAGAATATCATAAGTATACAATTTCTAGAAGATCCCTGGATTTCTGTAATAATAATGAATAATTTAATTTATCTTTATTGTTTTTTTTGTTTTTATAAATAAATTAATTGGCAGTATTTTTTCTTTGCCGATCTTTTTTTTTTTTTTCGAAATTACACTTTTGATAAAATTTTCACCAGGAGACACACTGAGAGTTTAATTCATTGTATAAAATTACAAGTGTATCGGTTTCTGAAAGTTAAAGTTAGTCAAATAGTCGACGTAACAACGCCAGCAACGCCAAAACATTTAATCGGATTACAGAAACTTCGTTTCATTCAGGAAATTATCTATTTTTTTTATAATCAGTCGATCATATAGACTACCAGTGTCGCAGTTATTTTGCGAGATCAATATTTGGTTCTACGATGACATATTTGAAATCAACATACAAGCGGCATGCAGGCTCTATAATACTCTCGCTCCTATATAGCGAATTGAGTGATAAGAAGATAATGCGAGCTAATTCAAAATACGATAATAATAATCGACGGAGTGTGAATTTAAAGAACATTTTATTTGTTTTTTTTTTCTACATTTGACATTTTTCTATGTCGATTATATCAAAGCTGTAATTATAGACTTCTGTCCATAGGCGTACACGTAGCACCGCATATTATATTTCCAAGGTCAAACGAACCAACGGGCGGGACAGTAGAACACGCTGTAAATTTTGCCTACGTAACCCTAATAACCTTCAGGATCCTTTCTCATTCTCCTGTAAAAATCTTGAAGTTGTAAATATTCAATAAAAACGAAAATATTATTAATTCTCTCATGTTATATATTTTTTTCAAAACCATTAGTTTTATAACAATATGTTATATAGTTTAAATATATAAAAAATATTTCAAACCTTTAATCATGGTAAGACGATTGATTTGCTTAAAATTATTTAAATAGGGAATGTTTCACCCACCATTGTTGCCATATTCTGTGGTAATCTCCTGAACGGGTTCCAGTTGAGGTAGGCTTTGAACAACAACATATTTGTCTTTTTTCATTTTTGATACTATTTGCATCTTCTTTTTTTTCTTCACTTCTCTATCTTTCATCCTCTTTTCGGATAGTTGAATAGCATGGCTGTTGAAATGAAACATTCTTTGACCGATATCAACATATCACTAACTGAATACAATTGCCACTAATTTTTAAGTATAGTTATTAGAACCGTCTAGAATATTTTTTCACGTCACAAATCAAATACATTTATTTAAGTATGCTTTACAATAAAGCGTTTTGATTCGTCACTATTTTATCTATACCACCGTTTTGGGAAGCAACCTCTATCTTAGATTTACACGAGCATCGAATAAAATTAATTTGTTTTGATAATAAATGATATAAAGTACAATGGTAATGAGTGAGACGCAATTCAACTAACCTATAACTAGAAGTGGACGGCTTGCCACCATATCCACTGCTCCCACTCGATAAGCTACCAGAATGCATAGATTTTGAGCTATAACTAAAAAAAATAGAACAGATTAAAAATTTATAAACAATATATTAATTTATGTATATAATAACAATAATTAAATAGCCAAGCAACTTAAGTGTTTTTTTCCAACATTACCTCCTTCTAGACTGGCTGTTGCTACAGCTGTTAGAATAACCGGAATCAGAAATTTTGACATTATTTTCCGTATACTCCTGCCTGTTTAATATACAAGTTTTGTAGCTGAAATTAAGGATACATATTTTTTATTTTTTTTTTCATATTGCAGTTTAGTTTTCGTTATATAAAGACAGTAATTGTCAATAAATCATTCTTTGCAGAGCCAATGCGCCCCTAGCCTTATGAACTAAGAAGTTATGTCCCTTATGCCTGTAGCTATCACCCACTTTTTAAACCGAAATACAACATAACTATGTATTGCTGTTTGGCGGTAGAATATCTGATGAGTAGACGATGTCTTCCCAGATGGGCTTGCTGGATGATGGATGAATGGGTGTAACTACTTGACCACGTAAGGAAATTCCTAATTAACAGACTTATCGTTAGTTAAAATAAAACTACGCCAACACGGCAATACAAGACATCGTTATTTCACTTCAATAATACGTCAATAAATATACAAATGTCACGTTTATGGAACGTAAGCCTTCCGGCACGTTTTCGTTGTAGTCATTTCACATTTGCCTAAACCCTAGTCCCTATTGTTTGCAACACACCCATTCAAGCAAACAGTATAACTCTACGATACCGTTAAATCACATTTTGTGTATATTCGCCCACTATGTATGTAAATATTAAATTTTGCTGTAGCCTGTAACGCTATAAAATAATACGACATGTAAGAATATCCTTATATATATATATAGAAGCCGAAAAAAGAAATATATGAATTATACAATATTGATAATATATCTATTAGCTGCCCTTCCCGACTTCGAGCGGGTATTAAGTTTTTTTTTTAAACACGGGTAGATTTTGGTCATAATAATTGTCTGAATCTAAAAACTTATTAAAATTACCCCAGAAGCATCACTGGTTGTGTCAAAGTGAAAACAGTAAGGTTCAAATAAAAGGGGAGGCATAAACGCTTACCTACCTAACATAAAAGCTTGAGTAGAGAAAAGCAGTATGTAAGAAATTAGGATACAATACTACATGATACGAAAGTTTTTTTATAATAGATAACAATTTTGATTACTTAAGGATCTTACGAATAAGAATTTATATAATAGATAATAATTTTGATTACTTAAGGATCTTACCTTCTCCTTGACTGGCTGTTCGTATAGCTGTTTGAACGCGAATGTGCGGAAGCCATTATTCTGGCATTGCATATACTGTGATCAAACGCAAATATTATGACTTAACAAATGTTAGCTTATATTCGTGTTTGCACGTAAGTCACATTAGTGTAACTAGTGACAAGAAATAGCAATTGATTTATTTTTAAATTTTAATTTTTCATTGAATTTTGTTTCAATTAACCTGTATACTATCCATTAGTTCGTATACGATGATGAAATTTTTTTGAAATGTTTTACGCGCTGTTTTTTTATTAGGCAGAAAATACAAAAATCGATGTGAATGAAAGATCGAAAATAAAAAATATACGCTGCTGCGTTTTTTTTATATAAAAACTTCCTTACGTCGGTCAAACACGTTAATTAAGATGTACCAGTGTGTGTACTAGCTAACCATGACAAGTTTTACAGCTGGAAGCGGATCATTACCTTTTTAGAACATACTACGTTTTTCTGCTCCCCATAAGAACATTTTCTTGATGCCAAAATGGCGGCTGCTCTAAGAAGTGGGGAAACGAAAACTTAATATGTTTTAAAAGGGCATCATATGAAATTGACGAATAATATTATGAACATTTTTTTGTAATGGCAACATTGAAAAATTGATTATAAAAGGTCAAAATTTAAAGAAATTATTTTTCGAAATTTAACAACGAGATAATAATACATTAGTCTAGTTGCGGCGCAATCAGGTTTCAAGTTATCCTTTGAATACAATGTAAAAAGTCAATGGATTTTATTCTATAAGTAGGTCAATGAAATATAAATTAAATCTTACCTCGTTATTGATCGATTGTTGCCACAGGTGTTGGAGAATGTAGATTGGGCTATAACTGCATTCACTGCATTTTCTGTTTCTTGAATGTTCTCCATATTTTATGTTTTCCTCTCTAAAAAAATATTGTTTTTGTTATTTATTTATTCATTTACACTAACATTTCTGTTATATGCTTAATATACACACGATAGTTAAAGTTTAAAAATATGTATTGAATTTATTGGAGGATGCGCGTTTGATCGATTTGTTTGAAATTTCGTTGTAAATTAAATGTACGAATGTTCGTAAAAACACAACAATTTTATAATTGTGGCAGACACGCCTTTAAAGGTACTAGGAAGTAGCAAAAATTTACTATCCCTGTTCTGCAAATACAAGTTATGCATAAGTGTGTATACGGCCACAAGTAGACAGACAGTTCATGTACAGAGTTCAGGTGCAGGACCAACACATTATTTTCCAAACTTCGGGCTGCTACTGAGAATTTCTACTGAGAATTTCTTACAAGTTACAACCCAATATTTTTTTATTAACCCAATTCGGAATTTTAACCCAAGACCTAAGGATCTGTAACCTTAAATATCTTGTACAGCTAACAGGTATACAACCGTGAGCAAAAATAAATGATCGTGAACGTACTAAACAATAAAAATAAAGTAAATTTTGATATAAAGTTTTAACGAGTTATAAAATCATAAGATATAATTAAAATGCAAGTAATATATAATAATAAATAAGTTTATATGTAAGTATATTAATATATACTACTAACAATCGCCTAGCAAATAATTAAAATCTAATTGTAATTAATTAGACACCGTGGTTTCATACTAATTAACCGTCGCAATGCTCGTCATTACTGTTAAAATATTTATATATAAAATACTGTTGCGTTGCATATTATTATTTAAAATACAATATTTATATATTTTTTAATAATTATTAAACATTGAAAGCAAATAATTCTTCTTGTTTCTCGTACACTACAAGAAATTCCAAACATAAAAAAGTCAAAAACCCTCGTTCATATGTTTAATGTAATCTAACGTGCAACAAACATTTTTTTAATTGTATATGCATTGTCTCTGCAACGAAATATTTCAATTTAATTGAAGCCATATCAAAATTCGCAACAATATAGATGTCTTCTATATAGTTTAGTATACATATTTAAAAAAAACAATGGATACACATCTAGGTTCTAAAGGTTAATAATGCTAAACCTTAAGTTCACTTGTAATTTCACGTCCTAGCTGAATTGAGTTCTTTACTTGACTGATTTCAAGCGTACTAACGAACAGAATTGGAGATAAAGCGAGACGACCAAATCATTTCACAATAGACGGCTATTAGTTGTGATGTCCGTTCTGCCTCTCTTGTTATGAATAAATATTATACGACAGCAGCAGCGACTATGATAATGCCATAAAATAGTATGGAAAAATTAACTTGCTGAATTTAGTTATACCTAATGGTGAAATACTCTCAAGAGGATTTAATAGAAATCGAAAAAAATATCAATATGTAACACTAAGTAGACAAAATCAGCATTAACGTATATAAAAATTAGTTTTCGTTCGTTCTTGAACAAACTTACTTTATAGCTAATTTCATCAAAATCGGTTCAGCGGTTTAGCCGTGTAAGTGTGACAAACTGACGGCCAAAGCGAAAGAATTACTTTCGCATCAATATTAGTAGATTATACCCTTCTGCTTCGCAGGCTAAGGGCGCGAAAGATAACAAAACTTTTTGGTCAAAAGTGTCATTTTAAAAATAATAAAACTTTATATATTAATTTATTTTTATTATTATTTATTTATTACAGCAAATAATATTTTTATACTGTGTGAGATTACTTTGACCAACACAGAAGAAAACAATATAAAGAAGTATAACATTATGTATATTATCTGGTTAACAACAGATTTTTCGCCATTCGCATTATTTCGCAAATGCAAACAAAATAATATAATGTGTAGCATTAAATAAAAACAAATTAACATTCGCAAATATATTTTTAACATTCGCAAATGCAATAAATATATTTTTAACTAGTGTGATTTCAAAAAATAAAAAATACTTGTTTCAATTTCTTTTTAAATTACTTAATTAGTTTAAGTAATTAATTAGTTAGGGTAAACACAATTTTAAAAATACAAGCTCAGAAAATTACTCTCATAGTTCATCATTTTTTTTGACAGTATTTAGAAAATATAAATGTATATAAACTATATTTTTTTAATTGGATTGCCTTTGCGTAAAACCTTAAAAAATCAGTTCATTTGTGTTTTCATCGTAAACTCACAGCATACGACAACGACTTACGACATAAGACTGATACGACGAGAACCGAATTTATGTACAAAGCACTGGCCTATAGACTCCTTCTCGACTAGCGTGGACACCACTCAGCCAAAAAAAAATATACTTTTACTCTAACCATTTCGGACTGGGGAGCCGAGAGTCAAAAGTGCCTTGGGGCCTCTTATTTCCAAGTTCTGCTTATGTTCTTTTTTGGGGTTCAAGCTTTCTTCATACCAAATTCATCAAAATCAGTGATTTAGCAGTGAAAGCCTAACAGAGAAACAGTTACTTTCGCTATTCTAATATTAGTGCAGATGTTTAAAGTGAACATCTAATATAATGGAACAAAACAGTAAAACTCGCGGTTTAAGGGTTTACTCTGGCAACAAATTACAGGGGTTAATTGCATTCCCTAAGGTAACCTTATATTATAATGGAAAATTTATAAAACTGTCAAAAACTTCTGTCTGTTTTAAATATAATTAAAAAATATATGAAACAGTCATCAAACCTATTGTTAAATTTGGATCAGATAGTTGAGGCACCAATAGCAGGCTTTCGAGTAAAATGAGAACGAGACAAGAATGGAAAGAATATGAAATGTCATAAAAATTTTTAAATGTGGTGAAAAAAAATTATTACTATTACATGAGCATGTAATGAATGGGATTATAAAACTATTAAAATGAATGTGGACTCGCTCAAAAGGGCAGAGAAAGATTGAGAAAAAGTGATTGTACTCTTAGAAGGGTAATTGAGGATATGAATAATATAAAGATGATTGGAGGAGAGAAGATAATATTCGGCCCTGGCATCAAATAAATTAAATAAGGTCAAGCAAATGATGATATTGACATTTACGTTTAGTACAATTATTGTTTTTTAATACAAAATAATCAATAATAATTCATATGTATTTTTATCAGAATAAGCTCCAAACCTTCTCCTCAAAAGGGAGAGGAGGCCTTAGCCCAGCAGTGGGACATTAACAGGCTGTTACTGTTACTGTTATATATTTCTATTCAAATTTATTACTTTTCCTTTTATAACCACTTGAAAAATCATGACCAGGAAATTTTTAAAAATATTATAGTCTGCCTGCTCATGCTTATCTGATAAATAAACAATTTTTATAATTTTTAAGAAACTTTGGTAAGCTCCTAATAAACAGTCATTTGACATTCCTACAATGCGATAAGAGTAACTATCCTATTCTTATTAATATTATTAAGATAGTCTACCAATCACAATACTATAATAATATAAAAGTTAACATTAACTTTATGATTAATTATAGTATTTCTATTTAATAGTTACTAAAATAAAATAAATTACATTTTATAATTCTTCTAACAAAAGTAAGAAATTAATTAATTTAATTTTTCTAATTAAATTAATTAATTATATTGATACTCAATCTTATTAACAAAGTAACGCATAATATATACAATAATAAAAATATATATATATATTGGACAAAATTATAAGTATAAAATATTTTTTTTACCTGAAATATAATTAAAAGTCCTTGATATACACTTCTAATACCGCGATCATATTGTACTTTTAAGTACTAAATGCTGTACTGTCTTAACACTCACTTTTTATTGAATTTATTTTATGAAAAAATAATTTACTGTGTCTGTATTGAATGTCTTAAATAGCTGTACCTGCTGTCTTAACAGACTATTCAACACTGAGAGACACTGAGACCTGAGGGCTGAGACTGATAGTCAATTTGGTTAAGAAAAGTCGCGTTGCTTGAAGGCTTGAGGTTGTCAGACAATAAATTATATCGATTATCGATAAATTGAACTATACTAGTAGGCTTTATTTTTTTTATTTTTTCTTTACCAACCTTTCAAATTATATTATATAATATGATATATTTTTTTATTAAAGAAGTATTTATCTTGAACTAAAATTATAACTAAAAACTGGGAATTATACTTTACATCGCACATATATTTATGAAAGAGATTTTATATTTTGAACAGTGGTAATTCTTTAAATCGGTTTAGGTATATTTGTTTTTCGATAAACATCTTTATATCATCACTATGGTTCACGCTCAGAAACACGTGAGCTCAGTGCGAATATGAAACACAAATATATATCCATCGCCGGCCGTGTGTCCGAGAACGTGTTAATAGAAATAATATTTTCTTGCACATGTTTTTGGTCTTTGCAGGAGCCTTCTTATTTAACCTACCTATTTTTATATAGTCATCTAAACATAAATAATAAGCATTCTATGCTTGTCTGAAAATTGAGCATCACATTGAATAATTGTAATAGATTACTTATTATCTATATGAAATTTATTAAAAACACTTCTATATATAAGTAATATAATATTTGTCCCTATAACAAAACGTATCATATACCGTATACGTTATTATGAGTTAGGAAAACAAAATATTGTCCTAAAAATAAAAACCAAACAGTTAGTAAGCACAATTATTAGTTAGGTACAAATATTGTCTGAACTCTTACAGACGAACTTTATCATGAAGATAAGAAACCGAAAAAGTAGGTACAATGCTCTTGATTTGCTTATTAATAAACTTTTAAATCTAACTTTAGTTTATTAATAGTCAAAAATTCTACTACCTATTTAGAAATCGGAAATTAAAATAGCCTATAATTAATTAATTGTAGTACCTACCTATATTCCTGATAATCATCACATTTTTTCCGCCAAACAGCAATAATTTGTATTGTTGTGTTCCGGTTTAAAGGGTAAGAGAGCCAGTGTAACTGGTAAATAACAGGTATTAAGGACATTGCATTTTAGTTCCCAATGTGGTAGCGCTTTGGCGATGTAAGGGATAGTTACTATTGCTATCAGTGGCAATGTGTATGACTGTAGTGACCATAAGTCGTTACTACCGCCATTGTGATGATAAGCCATCAGAACCGGCAAGAAACTCACTAAAGTTATGTTATACAAGTATACATTTATTTCAAATACGGTAAGTATTTAAATCGAATTAAACCTATTTTAATCGGAAAATCTACATTACAAACCGGTGGTGGTGGTAGCTATACATTTCATTTGTGTTAAAAGCCTTATATATTATATAAAAGGAAGGAGTATTTTTCAAAATAAACATTGGTATCCGGTCAGTAAAATGAACTAATTTCAACATTATTTTTTTATAATATTAATGTATTATGTTATGTGAAAATTAATATCAATGACTAAATTAAAAGATATTCGATACACTTATGGTATGCTTATGACATATCTCACGAGAATAAAATTACAGCCAAATCAGCTTGGTCAGGATTTAGCGTAGCAGTGGACGTCAGCAGATAATTAAATTAAATAGTTTTTTATATATTTATTTACCTACTTACTTAATATTTAACATATTCAACGTAACGTTTAATTACAATAAACCTTTTATGTTGATGATAATTCGTTCTGATCAATAGATCTAAGGCCTCATCTCTACCCTGAAATTGCTTTTCCATCTAGAATTCATATTCTTTTTTTTTAAACGTAAATTTTCACTTCCTCGGTTAATTTATTATGGATCAATTACACAACAAAAGAATATTACACAAAATACCACTTCTAGAACTTCTTATGCGAGAGTTGGAGGCACGTGATAGCTTGCGCAAACTGGTTTATTTGGGTCTTAGTCAGCCTGTGTTTCACAATACAACAAAATTTTCAGTCAAATAATAAGTATAATAAAAGGTAAAGATTTGATACGGTTGCATTAAAAAGACGCCAACGTGTACCTAGGTAAATATTACAAGTACTTAACTAGTAGCTAAGTACCTATAATACTTAAATAAGATAAGCATTAAATATTTTATAATTAACCTATATATATTATACACAAGTAATTATATGCAACATAAAAAGTTTAAGCAAGCTTTATAAGTATATTACCTATGTTAGGTACCTATTTTATTATAATTATATAATTAACAATAATTTTAATTTATTTAAATTTAACATATATTTTTATGTTATATGTAAGCGGATGTGCAGTTAGGTCACCTGATGTAAAGTGGTCACCACCGCCAATAGACATTAGCGATGTAAAAAATATTAACCATTCCTTACATCGCCAATGAGCCACCAACCTTGGAAACGAAGATGAACTTTGTGCCTGTATTGTGCTTACTTATCCTTCAAACCGGAACGCAACAATACTAAGTGTTGCTATTTTCTATCCAGAATGTCATTTCATGCTTCTTACTTTAAAATCACAAACTTTCATACAACCAGTTATCCTTAACCTATACTTAGGCGCGAGCGAAGCCGCGGGCAATAGCTAGTAAAATATATAGTATCGAAAAACAAAATAAATGTGTATACGTATATTGTTATATATTTTTTAATCCGTAATATGTATAGTTTTTTTAATAAGCTATTACCTTTTTTTTCTCGCAGTGGAAACCTTCAGTAAGGTACCCGGGTCCTAGGGGGTGGAACGTCCTCAGCACGGATCGAGGAGGCTGCGGGATCGTGTTTATATAAAGCATCTGCGGCCTCTCCCGTGCTTTGCTTCACTCGTAGCTCGGTGGAGCTCTCATCAGGGGGCGAATCTCCCCCCCCCCGCACTCCTCGCTAGTACGGCAGCGCGAGGCCATCCCGGCTGCCGTCCTCCACAGGGCCGTCTGTAATAGGACACGCGAGGCCCCCACCTCACGCATCCACGGCCCCTATCCAGGGCCCTATCTTTTAAGCCCCGAGCGTCTGGGCTGTGGGAGGGCCGAGACGACGCCATCGTCGTCTCCGCCGAGCAGGATCAGCAATTTCCCGTTTCCGCTCCGCCGTCTCCTTCTGGACCATGACGGTCTCACAGAAGGAGGCTACGGCCCTCCACACCGATTCCCTGCGAAGCATCGCCGACACGATTGCTCGCAGGGACAGGTCTTGTCCGACTTCACAGACCAGGATCTCCCTCCCCACACTCCACGCGGGGCACACCTCCAACGTATGCTGAGCGGTTTCCCATGCTATATTGAACAGCGCGGCAATTGGCGCGCTTTACATATACGCATGGGCGCGCTTAATCGACTTGTGGCCAGCATAAGCTAAACTCTATTTAATATGATTGATCATACAGATATCAGCTCAACTTAGATTTTTGTATATATTCCGGGAAAGCCAATGACTCCACTCCACATGATGGTAAGTGGTAGTGGAGTCCAAACGCGACGACGGCTAGTACAGTCGAGAATGTTCTGCACCAGCCGCCCCCGCCTTGCCGGCACGCAAGATGCCTCTTCACGTCTCTTTTGAAGGAACCCAGGTTGTATGACGAGGGGAACACGTGTGCTGGTAAAGAATTCCATTTTTTAGTGGTGCGACAAAGAAAAGAGTTGCCAAATTTCTTCGTGCGCGTTGGAATTGATGTCACAGTAAGGCGATGACATCGAGAGCCAGCACGCGTAGACTTGTGAAGGAAAGAAGAAGCGGGAATGAGGGAGAATAATCTCTCAGAGTACTCGCCGTGATACATTCTATTGAAAGCGCTTAGCACTGCTATTTCTCGTCGCAATTGCAAAGGTTCGAGGGTGTTAGCGACTTTTGCATCGTCGATAATTCGAATCGCATGTCGTTGCAACCGATCCAAGGCAACAAAAAGGTACTTAGCGTTTCCATCCCAAAGGTACGAGCAATATTCAACGCACGACCGCACCTGCGTTTTATATAACAGGAGCAGTTGCTGTGGCGTGAAAAAACGCCGCACTTTGTTCAGAACCCTGAGTTTCCGTGAGGCTGTTATCAAAACAGCCTATAAAACTCCCTATATATATATATATATATATATATATATATATATATATATATAGGGATATAATCCCTTGGATTAAGGTCGCCTCGAAGGTCGCAGAGGGAAGGAACAGGGGAAAATGGTGACTTTTTCGCTGTGAAAACGCACACCTGTGTTTTTTTGGCGTTGAAATCAACAAGATTATCAGAATCCCATTGGCCAATGAGTTATAACATCCCATCGATCCCAACAACAAGATCCCTCCGTCTAATGCTATACCACGGGCGGCCAGCGGAACAACCGTTTCTACGGGTCTACCTGTCCGGCAGGTCAATATAATTTCCCACGGCATTGGTTCAACAGCTGTCTCCACTGGACCATCGTATGTCGCTGCAATGAGCGCTCGGGCTCTGGCTGCACGCTGGCTGATCTCGAAACGCGGCAGCAAGCAGCCACTTCACGACTTTATCACCAATTGTACGGTGGTAACAAGCCAGGCGGATGATTGACATCCTACCACCAGAATTAACAGACACCACATTGGAAGAATCTAAACCTCTGAAACTATCCATAATTTAACTTTGTTTTGTTCCTATAAACTTTCAGTCATCATCATTTTACAGATAGGTAGCTAAAGTTTCAGCCAATTCAACTGAACAGTTATAATATATTATTATTTTATAGCATTTTTATGGAATAAATATTCGACATGATTCTTTAAATTGACATAACTGTTTTATTTATGAAACCTACTTTGATTAAAATTTGGTAATAAAAGGTGAATTTTAAGCTCTTATTTACTGTTTACTTTGTGATACATGGATTATAAAAAAAAACTAAAATGTCGGATGAAATTTTCTTTATAGACATCGAAATTTCTGTATACATCAAATTTTTTTAGACATTAAAATTTCTTTAGACATCAAATTTTTCTTATAGACTTCAAATTAATTTTATAATGTAAATAAATATACATTATTGTATTTGTTGCAATAACTTCCAAATATAAGTAATATTTCTATGAATGTAAAATGTTATAGGTTTTATCGAAGACTGTATATTATATATAAGACATAATCACACTATTCTACTATTATACTATAATACACAGTCACAATACAGGAAAGAACATTTTACGGAAACTGTATATTCATAACCAACATTTACGATACTTCCACAAATATTGACATTTAGTAAATAAACAAACAAAACCTCAGTACTTTAATAATTATATACTTCCAAAAACAGGGTAAATGTAAATAACGATTGAATTTGTTCGGTTTTCATATGAAACATTTCTTTTGTTATCTGTAATAATTGTGAAGACTTGTTATTGATTAATTTTTAAGTCAAATGAGCTAACGTTTTGAGAAGGGACAATTGTTAAACAAGCTACATATAAGATTGTTATTAGCAATCCAATAAAAATTCTAAAAAGTTTATATATAGGTGATTCTTTCTACTACAACTACTATTAAATTAATAACGATAATTTTTGTTCGTATCAATTTCAATTGTACAGTATTGAAATAAATTTAAAGAAAACCAGTTGTTACTATCTATCTACCACTATCCTCTTGATAGTGCTGCTCAGCTAGCATCAGTGATGCTCAAGCTATTTCTTTTTCAAATATTTACTATTCTGTAAAATGATCTATTGACATATATTGTTGATTAGAAGAACTCTAACCTGTAGAAAACCAAATAAATTTTGTGAAATTAACAATGCTTGAGGAACCAGATCAACGACATTTAATGTTTTTTTAGTACACTGAATATTTTTTTAAAACATCAATCTTACAAATAACTTATAATATAACATCAATTTCATGTAGATATTTGATTAGATCAAATGCTTTTATGATTTTTAAATTAAACAATTTAACTAACTGCAGCCAAAAGCAATGTAGCGATATCTTCTCGTGGTGAACGAACGGTAAGTTGCATTGTAACTGCACCTTGGGATGCTGCTAATCGAGCTCGAAGCAACATTGGAGTACCTTCACGCCATAGACCACCACCACGGATTTCTTTTATAGCATCTCCTCCTGCTTCTTTTGTCAGTCCTAAATGTTCGCTAGTTGCAATAGCTGATTTTGGTAGACCTAAATGCTCGCAAACTGCTATTGCAGCTTCATTGACGTCGGTTTTGGATAAACCAAAAGTGTCACTAGCTTCTGGTGCAGTAGTTGCCCTTTCCCATGAAGCTTCCCATTCATCAGTTGCAGCGCGCGTGCGAAATTGATCAGCACAACCAATTACCACCTCTTCTAAAGGATATGTATCAGCATAGCCTTCTCCAGAATCTGGCAAACCTGTTGTTGAATCACAGTCTCGTACTACAAACTCCATAGTAGCTCCAATAGACCCTAAAGTTTCTATAGGGTTTGTTGGAAATTGTAACACGCAAAATACGCTACCTTGTACATCATATGGTAATTTTTCACATGCAACCTCTCCGAGCATATTATAGCCAGGAGCAACGTCAAGACGAATATATACTTTTTCCAGAAATTGATCATTGAGTGTATTCAAACATTCAAATTGCAATATCAAATGACGTGTAAATATATGTTTCACGCAGCGAACACGATATTCAGTTTCTGGTTCCGTGAGGTCAATTGCCTCACAAGTTTTGAAAAGAGGTCCAAGTTTTTCAATACCAGGCACCATTTTCAATTGTTCGGAGTAAATTTCTTCACGAGACACAATTGGCTGTGTCGAAATTTCGACTTGTGGGGGTGTATGTTCATTTTCATTTTGTTCTTCTGAAGCCGGTACATTTGAAATGTCAAAAGGCTCATCAGGTTGTATCAAAATGTGGTCACTGAGAGCTTTCTCTAAAAGAATAGGATCATGACTTGGCACATTTATAATATATTCATCAATAAGTTGTTTGTCATTGGAATCCAAAATGGCACTGTAAAATATTGCTCTATCACGAACTTCGTCTTCATCATCTAATTGACATCGAGATAAGAGAACTCTGATATTCGGCAGTAATTCTTCACGGGTAGCTCCAAACCGAGCAACCGCAGACACAGCAGCTGCACGAACAGGTCCAGATTCTAATATAACTCTATTGTAAATATATCTGATATATCGTGATGGTTGTCGAGCTTTAGGGCCCTCACGCCCTAAAACGTGTAAAATTCGAACTGCCAAAGATGTATGCTCACAATCTTCGATAAATTCGCAAAGATGTGCCAAGCCTGATTCTTTAGCATCGGGATTTTCTTCCACTAAAGCAATTATAGTATCTGCTATAGCTGTCTTGTATTCAACCCCACCTTCCTCGCGTAGCATCCCAGCCAAAAATGTTGAAAGAGATTGATGTTTCCTTGGATATTTGGAACAGAGGCACCTAATCGCACGAACAACCACTATTTTGAATTCATCAGATATTTCGGACATGAAGCTGGAGATTTGCTTCATTAAGCGATCAATTGAACTTTCTGCTCCTGTTGCAAGAAGAGTTGTAACAGCTAGAGTAGCTACAGAACGATTAGGATCTGATATTAAATTTTCCAAGTCAACTGCACAAGCAGCAACAGCATTTGGATGTTTTGCTGTTAGTTGTGCTAAAGTACGGGCACCAGCAAGCCTTAAAGTAGCCTTTGATGATCCACAAAATATTTGTAAAACACTTACAGCTTGTGCTAGATCTCTAGCTGTTTTTCTCAGATTAACTATGGCATGAGCTGCTTCATAAACAACAATTTCTGATTTGTGACGTAAACATGACTCAATAAATTCTAAATATTGCTCTGATGACTCAGTTTGATCTTCTTCAGCCAGTTTGGCAGCATGGCGTACTAAAAGACACATTGCATATGGCGAACGCAAAGGAGAACGTGCAAGTTTTGTAACAAGTTTCACTGTTGATAAACGGTCATTACGTCTGGCTCCCGCTACTACTGCCAGGGCATGGTATGAAACCATAATGTTGTCTGACATAATAGCCTCCTGAAACAAAATTTAAAACTTTACAATAAACTGAAAGTAGTTTCTGTTTTGTATGGATATAAAGATGTCAAATGAAAAAATCTTTCATCCTAGTTCAGTGAATAATTTGGTAACAAGATACTAGGTAGACATTAAAGTTATTAAATGAAGATGGCATACCTAACTTAGAGCTGATAATTAAATAACCAGTTGCCTTTACTCAAATGAATTAAATCAACTTTGTGACTAATTTTCTTTGCAAAAAGTCAAATTGTCAAATTCTTCAAATAAATGTTAACTGGCAATTGTAACATAGACAATCTCTTAGCTATTATTATTAGTCTTTGCTAGTAGTCCTATCTTTATTGTGCCATATTTCTGCAATAAGATGACTTCTTGTATTAAATTGTTTCCATATTCATTGTTAAAAAATATTCTACGTTACGGTATATAATTATATTTGTTGTATTGTAATAATTCAAAAAGTCCTATGTTATTATAATATGTTAACTTCAGATTAATTATATATTATATGAAATAAGCTTACACATTTTTTTTGGCAAACATTTATGTTATTGATCTCCAGATAATCCACAGCTTCACCAGTGTGGAATTCAATTTGTAACAAATCTTTTAAAATCTGTCCTTTTAACATACATAATGCATATTTTAATAATGCATGATTCAAAATATTTAATTGATTAGGGAGCAGCCAAAATAAAAACACGTTGATTTGGTTTTGGTAGTCAATTTAAAAAGATACAGTAATTTTGACATTGCAGGCAAACACTGCAATTTTTTCAAATGTATTGATAATATGAAAATAATCAAAAATTTGTTTGATTGTCTAATATAACTATTTGACATAATTATAATCAAATTATTATACACAATTTATAAATAACATATAGCTACCTGAGCATCATTGACCCAACGGCGAACTAGATCAGGAACTGTTGCAGATAAATGTAGAGCAGAAACAAGAGCAGCTGAACTAACAGCAGGATTTTTATCCACTATGGCCTGTTTCATATAGCGTTCTATAGCTTGTAACATACTACTATCTGTAATGCTACAAAGTGCACGGATAGCAGCAGCTCTATACAAATCCTCTTTTCCTGTCATGTCTTTAGTTAGAGATGATGTTACGATTATCACATCTTGCGCCATAGAACTTAATTCTTTGATGCACAAGTAAACTAGGCGGCGTAATACAACATCTTTCGACTGAAATAATTTAGTCGTCGCAAAAAAAATGTCTGTAGCTTCTTGAGTAGTAAGTTTTTCTCCTTGATTTAGCAAGAAAATAATTTTTGTTAAAATATGGATGCATTTTCTAGGATTAACCGGAGTAGAATTAAAGTAACGACATTCTTGCAATAACGTAGTTTTATCAAGATTTTGAAAAACACTGGCCCCACCATCTTCTTCTTCCTTTTTGTCACGTCGAAAAGAACTCATTTTTTAATTTTTATACGAAACCAACAGATATTTCTATGAAACTCTTGTATCTGTCTAATGAAAAATCAATACTTATTACGACGTGTAATGTCAAATGCGTTTTTTGTCATAAATGCAGTAAACTTTTTTTTAAATTAAGAAAGTATTGCCTAATGTCACCATTTATACAGCCCAATATGACGTTATCTTGTTTCGCTTGCTATAATCAGTTACACTGGAAAGTAAGTTTTATGTTTCAAGTTCCGTTTTACAAAAAAAATCATTTAAAATAATAAAATTGATTCGAGACTGAATAAGATTAGAAATTAATTTGATTTAAGTCCTTTAATTAGCAAAAAGTTGGTATAAATTATATAATTTTTCAATTTTGAAAGTAACTATATTTGTTGTAATTATATTCCTATATAGATTTATCGCTGATAATAAATAAGTAAATTTGTTGATAATAAAGTATAGACGAAATAAATTAAATGCATGATTAATTTTTTATTCACATTTATCGCTGTTTTTAGCGATAATTTCAAGACGATTGCGAAATTATAGTGTACGTAAATAATATTGCTTGTTCAGAATATCTGTTCATATGTACGTACGCAATTATTCTTAGATGTTTGCTCATTGCTTTGCTTGTTTGTCGTCAACGTAATGAAAATTCAAAATATTGCAGAATAAAGTAGCTAAGTATATTTAAGGTTATGTTTGTAACTTACCATTATTTTTCTGAATTTATATTTTTTAAAATGTCATATATAATTAATTAAATAATTTGGTATTAATGAAATGGTTAATAAGAATAATAATATATATTATGATTGTGATATACAATCATTTCAGTGAAAATGTTCTATAAACAAATGATATACACAAACGATGTTATAAATGCATATATAGAAGCTTACGGATGTAATCTTGTATTCATCAAAAACATTTAACGATTAATCAAGATTTTTATATTCGTGAAAAACTAAGTCATAGATGGAAGCTGAACTCTGAAAAAAATAATCATTTATCTATGGTTATTTTCATAAAATATTTGTGTTGGTGCGTGTTTGTATATATAAGTGTATCTAAAATTATAAAAATAGGTATTTAATTAATAGTAGGTAACAATTTTTGTAAAAAAAAGATATATAAGTAACATATGTCTATGTACTGTGTACCTGAACAATTTTCCTCTTCGGCTTGACATTAAATAGAAATGAACTGAATACATTCGAATACAATTTTATTATTGTATTTTGAAAATAGACTATATAGCCGAATGGTTTTTCGTGCCTACCTTAAATATTATTAGCTTCTGCATATGAACCATCAGGTAACGTAAGTAATAAATATAATATTATTTTTTGTATTTATAATAATAGACCGAATGACTACAGTTTACAGTAGTGAAAATGAAAACTCTTAGGAGATGATCGCAGGTTCTATTCCCGAGTAAAGCATTTTCCACGCTGTTAATATTTTTGTATCTACATAAGCATATTTACTGTCGAATGGGATATATTCTGTTATTGTAAGTCAAAAATATTAAATTGTGAGATACTGATTTATGTAGACAAAAGGTTGCGAAATAAAAGCTCACAATCGCTATTTGCAATCATATTTAAAACATGCTTAAAAAAAAATTAATGAGCCATATTGTATGAAACATCAAGAAAATCAAATAATAACTTATAATTTACTTTATGCTAGATTTAAAAATTAACTATAAGTTGAAATGATATTTATACTGAACTGAATTTGGAAATATTCAGTGATGAAGATGAACAGGTCTATTAAATAAAGATATAGCTTTTATATCTCACCACAATGTACTGTTTCTTTATAAGTGGGTAATTTTGAAGTGAAAACAAAAACAGCCAATGGGTTGGTATGTCACTTTATTAGTTTACCATTCTACAAATACATTTTTGTACATAAGTAATTTGAAACATCTTGTGGCATGGATTTGCCCTAACACACATAATATAGTATCTGAATTTATTATTATTTATTTTACTTAGTTTCTACAGTTCACAAAATCATCTTTGCATTATGCTTCTACGTAATATGTATTATTATTATAAATATTCAATAATTTATATTACGAAATTAGAACAAATGACAAATTAATAAAAACTATATTAAAATAATAAAATTAAAATGAAATATATTTTCTCATATCTAGCGAGATGTTTTTCTCGATTTCGAATACCGAAACTATAAGTTAAAGGAAAATAATGTCTGTAAATACTTTTTATTCCCTTTTTTTAATATAAATTGCCTATTTTAAGATCAAGCGATCGTCTTTGGTCAAACAAGACTAATTCTAAGACGGGTTGGTACTTAGACCGGTAACTTCTCAAAACGATAATTAAATAAGAAAATGTAATTTCTATTGAAAACTCTATTTCCTACCAGAGACATCTGTCTTATAAAATTACTATGTAAATACTATTTTACAGGAGTTGCTTGCTAGTAACAAGTCTCCAAAAAATATCATTTAATTAATATAACAGTATTTAACGCTAATAATATGACGTATCACGTAAGTACTAGTTGTAAAACTAAATACCTAATTGTAAATTAATGTAACAAAATAAATTAGAATATATTTGAATTACCTATTTACAGGCCTATTTACGCCCTCATAGGTATATTATAACATGTTATGGATAACAATATTGTAAATAAAGACAACAAATTGAGTAATATATGTTAAGTGCTATATATCGTTTACCTAATACTGAATGGTATAGTAGCCATTGAAAAGTGCTAAGCAACAGTTATATTATTAACATTAAGATTTTATTAAATACTATCGAAGACAAACAATTTAAATACATCGAAAAACAGCCTAAACTTTTTGAAAGTTACCATTTTAATGGATAATGCCCATTTACTACTATATTTTGTAGCCGCAGTAACGTTTTACATCACTTAAGCATTCCGCTAAATAACCGACCATCGTGATAGTGACTATCTTAACAATAATTGTTTTAAGTATATAGATAACTATATTTTGTCGCGTTACAGCTATTTTAAATATTATGCTGTTTATATTCGCAACGTTGTTTGCAAGTTTATAATTATATAAAGATTATCTTCAGCGTGTTTTTTTTTTTGTAACGAGCTGTAATCGTGACAGTCTCATTAGAATTTAGACATTGAAAATAGGGATACAATTTTATCTACTCTCAAAAAGCAAATTGAGATACATCATTCCATAAAATTGTTACATTTTGGTGTTGCAAGCTATAAGCTTTATTTTCAATAAAGCTTAGAGATGCGAGCAGTGATTGATAAATTTTTATTTACTTTGACCTCTCTATATAATGGTAATAAACTGCACAAAGATAAAAATTAAGTTAACAATATATCGTGAAAATAAAGTTACTTGATACAACTTAACTATTTCAAAAATTAAATGTGAAATGTTTATTATGTGATTGAAAAAAGTAAAAAATCGTAATTTATATAGATAAATTTGCTGTTTAGTAAATAAAATATAATTGTGAAAATTTGATCTCGATTATAAAAAACTGCCTTGCAGCGAAACATCACAATCACAATGCAGAACATAACTTAGGTAGATAAGTAGGTAGGTCTACTTACCTGGGTCTTAAGCTGGTATGATTAAAACCAGAAAGCAGAGAAAATTAATAAATAAGAATACAATTTTATCATATAATTAAATGACTTTTCATAATACGGTCTTATATAAAATCATTTTTTGATGATAATTTAATAATTTTGTTAAAACACAAATTTTTATTCGACTTCTATTTACCTACTCAGTTAAAATATAAATAAATGACTGTTCTGTCTGTATATTATTTGGATTATTTCTTTGGACTAGAATATTATTATTATAATTATCTAGCGATGAAATAAGTTACATTCGCAAAAAAAATTAAATACTTAGTTGATATTTTAAAAGATATTATACGTATATTTAAAATTAAATTAAATATTGAGATCTTTAACGGATTAGAGTTTGACTTTGAACAATTTATTGTACACTAAATTTAATATTTGAAAAGGTTTATAAAAAAGATTTAACAACTCGTTAACATTAAGGAAGGCGTAATAGAACAAAAACTGTCTGAAAAATAATAAAATCTTAACAAATATGTAAAATAAAGACCTAATCATCTAATAGCAATAACATTTATTTAACATACGTCATATAATTTCTTCAAAACTAAATTCTATTTTCAAATTTTAAAAACTTACCTACTGGCGAGATTTGACAGACTTTTATAACATGGCTGGCTGGCTAGGCCTAGTTTTTAACTAGAGGTTATATGTTCAATACATTGTATTTTTAAAGTTTTTATTGACTTATACATAACCATTTGATCAACTCTTTACAATAACATTTTGGAGGCTGTGAGGTTTTATTATTTTTTTTTCGTAAAAATTAGAATTGTTACAATATTAAAACAAAATAATAAGCCAATCGAAATCGCCCTATAAATTTAATTAATAAATATGATTGCGGGTTGACGTAAAATTCTTAATTTTGTTAATACAATAAAATAGAAGTATGAATACTTTTCAATAAGAATTTATTCAGTGACTTACTATTAACTTGAAATAATTACAAAAATTACAATTGTGACTCTAAACGTTAGACATAGCTGCTTCATTATATTTTTTAATCACTTATTTACTAAGAGTTATTTTTTCAAAGACCTCTAGTAAAAAAAAAAATTAACTTCTTGAGTTTATAAGTTTATCATAACAATGACGACTACTAACATCGATTTCGAATTTTTTATAAGCATTCGTACGCTATAAACTATTATAAAATCTACCGTATTTATATCCGACAGCTTTAAACCTACAACATTATTCATGACGTTTATTATTTTGCAAACTTTCAAATTGTTACATTTTTCGTGGTCAGCTGTAGTTGCCGCTTCTTTTCGATTATCACACCTCTTAAATGATAATCCTTGTCATGACCAAATACAACACGTATTTGCTGTTTAGTATCTGTTTATACTGATACACGGTTATTAAACCATCTATAAATTTATTTTCAATATAAAACGTAGTTTTAAAAGTATTTTCAACTGAAAAGCACATCAAGTGACGACTTACATCAGCGCGAGTTGTCATATCACGTTTTGGTATTAGTCCACTTCACGTTTCTCAAAAATACATACATTTTATTACATTGCAATGAGGTTACATTTTGGTCTCCTTAAGTATCAATTTGTGCGGTCTAGTTGAATAGTCCTTTTCATTATGACAGTGCTACAATTAGGCACTTACATTAATTATTCGAAATTATACTTATGAGGTATGTCAGCGATGGGAAAGGATCTTTAAACACAAATTCTACTTTCATACCATACAAATACTCGTACAACATGTCTTTTATTGTCTTCGAAACTTATTGTGAGTTTATAAGCAATTATTATTATTAAAATATAAATGACTAAAGCGGCTAACTATATGATTGATCTTTTTACGAGCCCCGAAGACAGCCACAGGTTACAAATTCCTTGGAAAATGTTATTATCCATTTCCTATGCGGTCTATCGTTATCAGATTATTTGATCCACTTATTTTAAAAAATATTTTACTCAGAATCAATCCAAAAAATATGGATGATACGATATTATAAATATACATATTATTTCAGTTATTTATTATCGCATAAAAAATATTCACATACCGCAATAAGTAACATTGTTCGTTATTCAATTTCAAAACGTTGTTTTTTGGTTAAATTCCTTAATAATAATTTAAAAAAAACTCTTACAAATAATACTCACAAAAATGGCTAGGCCGGGCGCGGAAAATTGTTGTATGTAGTATTTTAAAACAATAGCCATTAATTTACTTACACACGAATAATTTATACTTATGACTTGTTCAGCAGTAGCTGTGCAGTTTTGGCACACATATAATTCATTATAATATCCTCATACCTTACCTTAAGTTAATGTGTGAATCTTCAAAAACACTGGACTAAATCTTACCACTACTTTACTAAATAAGCATACGCGAGATTTCAAGAAATTAAACTCTTAATCTATAATATCCAGTTAATAAAATTGATAATAATATAGGCAAACATGCGGATACATGCACAAATTTCTACCTAATATCATGATTGTAAAATAAAAAATTAATAATTGTAACTCATTTTGAATATTCTACACCCATTCTGATGTTTTCAAATTAGATGAACACATTTAATGCACAGAAACATCGTGTCTAGTGGATTATAATAAATACGCAGCAAAGTGCTGTTATATAATATAAAAACTTTTACAATAGATATTTCCGCATCGAGATAACACACGTTCTTGTTTTATTAAATTAGAACACACATTGTTTTATATTTTGAACAACAAATATTACTATCGTCGATGTCTTGGCTGGTTTCGCTTAACAAATTCAACCAATTTTTTTTTCTAGTAATCTACTTCGCATTTTCTTAACTATTTCAAGTAAAATTACGACACGCAATATGTATTCAATATTTTCGTCAGAAAATATTTGAAATTTTCATGGCTTTATAATATGTTTGGAAGCTGATTATTTTCAATCTATTCTACTTAAAACTAAGAGTGTTTGGAAATTAAATTAAAATTGTATCATCTGCATAAGATAAGCTTTAAAAATGGCACAATTCAATTTGCTTAAGTAATTATTTTGCTTTGGATAATTTTTGGTTATTTCCATTACAATATTATATCAATATCTATCGAAGCCATATCTTAATCTTATTATTATTAAAGTACAATGAATCAAATAAATAAATAATGTATGTAATAAATACTCTTATTGTAGATTTGTTCAACAGCTTTCCTAAACAAGAAAGAATGTTGACTTTTACAATTACATATATTATGCTAGTATTCATATTAACAACATATTTCATAAATTACTTTTGCCTTCACATAAGCTAAGATGTCGGATTTGACATTACATAGGTAATGTATATAATATATAATAGGGTTAAGTAAATAATATTACAGTAAGTGTTGATGATTTTGACAACGCAATCTATATACTATATTAATTGTGATTTCTGGTACTACAGTTCATGATAACTTAAAATAAGAGATGAAAAAGCAATGCGATCGCAAAATAACTAAATGCTGAATCTATTTGTCGTTCACACTATGAAATTTTATCGTTGTCAAACCCGATTTCTTAAATCGCTAAAGCTATGAAATACACAGCGCCAGCAAAACAGCGATATTGAATTATTAAGTGATGTCAGTTGAATGTCCAGGTGGCTGGATGCTGATGCGAACAGCATCGCGACCTACGACAATTTTTACCTGAAAACAAAAAAGGCATGTTTAATTTTTGTTATGACATCCGAAGTCTTAAAAGTCAACATAGGCTATAGATTGTAATCTACTATCATACCTACCAAATCCAACATTGTCTCAAAAATAATCATACTTAGACAGACTACGGCGACGACGACGTTATCTACACTTATATTTGAAAGGTTTTGTTATTTAAATCAATAGTAACTGTGTTTTTAACTACGTTTTTTTATATTACCCATGTGACAAAAACTATAAAACCAATATACATATATAAAACTCATAATAGAAGATGCAGCGCGTTTCGTAAAAGGTTTTATATATTATTGTATATGATACATGGCAGACAACGTCTGTCTATGGTTTTGCTTGTTATTAGTGTATTAAAGAATTTCTTTTAAATTTAAGAAGAGGGTTTGAATGTGTTCCCTTTGCTACTGTACTTTGGGCAGTTGCAGTATCAATTATTGATTATTCAAAGAAATATCCAATAATATACCCAATGAAAATTACAGAACATTACAGAATGTGACAAATATCTATTACAACTTGAAAAACCCAGCATTCTCTAACAATATTTATGGTTACAGAAAAATGATGTAGAAAATACATCATTTTCGAATGTTGATTTTTTATTATATATATTTATTTTTTGAAATTATTCAATCTACAAACCAAAATAGGAAGTGGAAGAAAATAAATAAGAATGTAAATATATATCTAAATTTAAAATTTTAGCCAGGACATCAGGTAAACAGAAGAAATTAATATTAATAGTATAATAAAACAAGACAGAAAATAGAGAACATTGGTTGATAAATAACTTTTGTCAAATAATTTGATTTTATTCCATAAGAATAGAAAAAAAAACTAACAGAAAGCACACAAAAAATTAAGAGAAAGGTAAAAAATCTCTTCTGTTCTGAAACTGAATTGAGGATCTCTCCCACAGAGGATTGGATTGTACCTATGATTGCACGAACCTTTTTCGAACAAATCTGTATTCTATGTGGTTTTGAAGAACAAATTTAATTTAAAATTGTACTGTTATCTGTGGGGTGCTTGTTTCCCTACTCTAATATATACAAAAAGCAACAAAAACTTGCGTGGCAATTTGAGCGAAGAACCTCACCTAGTCGCCTTGTCAAACGTTCATCGCGTAGTACACGGGGTTCTGCGAAGCAGTCATAGGTGAAGTAGCAGTGGCCGTTCCTTCAGGCGCTCCTCGTGTAGTGCGGGAAGGTGACCCAGGAGCTGGTTGGTATAGCGGCGCTGCTACCTAAATTTTCATATGACGAAAATTTACTATATACATTATAAACTTCTGTATTCGACTTTTTTTAAATTGTTACAATAAAGTATTGAATTATCTCAGGGAATACAATATATGTTTAATGACAACTTGGTATTGGCACTATGTAATTCTAGCTTCTGATGAAAGAGGGACAGTTTCACGTGATGTACTCAAATAGTGCATTTAATCAAAATATAGATGGCGCTTGTTGTAGTAAAACGTAACGCATAAATATATACATCATGCATAATTACAATATGCATAATTTAATTATTCTCAAAAATAGGGTAAAAGTTAAAACATAATGTCCATCATTTTAACTTAGGAAAATTATTTACAAAATAAGGTTAAAAACTGACTTTTATAAGATTCAACTTTAATGACATAGATGGAGTGAGATGCAGCAAAAAAGTTTCTCTTGTATCTTTTCCGACTCAAGCGTACATTCCAGATTTTTTTTTTATCGATAACGAGCTAATAAGCTGTGTTTTTCGCTTATATATCCCAAGAGGATGCCTGGGTTATGTCTACATCAAATAATTTACAGAATGCCGTGTTTGAACAATATTAAATTTTGCCACGAAAATTATTACCTTCTCAGAGTAGCAAATCATTTGTTTTCCACCTCCGGGTTGAGGTGCGGGCACTGGTCTAAATCTTGCCGGAGCGGGGCACAAAGCCTGAAAATGATTGCTTATCCTTTAGCTTTTACGACTAATATTATATTTTTTCTTATGGCGTTATTAAAAAAAATAGAAAATTAATCTATGTTATATATTAGTTTTATTTATTTTAGTTTGATAAATTTCTTAATTTTCTTGAGTAGTTTCATTATTATTATACTTATTATGGAATTGCCTATGCGCTTTAAAGTACTTATTTTTTGTAGTGTTGACTCGCCAGCCTCTGTTTTGTTTTTCCAGGGGTAAGATATTAGAGGCAGCCTTTTCATTATCATCATTTCATTCTCATAATTCAGCCCTTGCAAGAAATTGTAGAAAAAAAGGTTTAAAGTTTCGATCTTTGAAACGCGAAAATATTTGCTAAAAGCAAACTTAAAAAGAAAACAGGAGGAGTGTCGCCTTAATTGTCTAAGACCATCGTTGGTCCGGAAAAGTTCTGACAAGTTTGTCTGAACTCTGAGAACACTATTTGATTGTTTCACTTTATCAGGCTCGCGAGTTTTGCTGGGATATCAGTCTCAACCGACAACGACAACTTCGTAATATTTATGCCAACTCACTTTATTCTGCTTTGTCTTGATAAAATCCTCATATATCATTATTTTATAAGAGTAAGAGTAAGAGTCGGGAATTTTTTTACAATGAATGTTTGGAATAAGCGCATTGCAATTTTATTTTTTTATTTTTTACGACGTAAAATGACCCCTCTGTTAGGCGAAAGGCTGTATGATCGGTTAAGACACCTACTGTTAAACGATAAGTCGTCTTCCTCTATTCATAAGTAAAAACAAAGGTTTGTTGCTAAATTTAAGTACAGGTTTTTATACAAACTAAAGACATAATATTTTAAATAAATATATTTAATTATAACATTTTAATACTAGAAAAAAAGAAAGGAAAAAGTGCATAATATATATTTTTGGTCAGTTTCAACATATGTTTTCTGTAAGATGGATTTATTATCGATTTTGTTCTCCTGAATAACGATGAATATTACGATAATTTCAATTAGATAACTTGTCACCTGTAGGGCATGTGTATAGTGAGCACGCTGCGGCACGGCAGCAGCGGCCGGTTGCGGCGTGCTTGCACCGCTCATTGCTTGCGGCTGGTAGTACGAGTGCATGCGGTTGTCTGTGAACGTACCACTTTCCTACTTTACTTGATCTCCACGTTTATTTTACTTTTATATATTGTGCTTTTAATTATTATTCAATCTTATTCGCAAAACTACATTTTATTATAAAAAATCTAAGTAATTTAAGCTTTAATATTATATTTATTTAACAGAAGCTTGATCGTAGTCAATCAATTCTAGATAGATATGAAGAAGTTTTACGCTTAAAATATGCATGAATATAACTTACAATCATTAGTATTCCAAGCTTGCGCGTATTCCTGTTGATAGTGATAGTGATTGTTATACGGCAAATAAAGTAGCTGGTGATGACTACGTATTGGAGGAGGAGACTCCGGTCTCCTACATCGACCAGACCGCACTGGGGATGTCTGTTCTGAACTTGTTTGCGAGCTATATAATTCTTGGCTGCTGTCTGAACACCTAAAACATTGAAAAAAATTGTTATACATAACAGAGTTAAAATAATGTTATCATATTTCAAATTATATACCTAACGTGAAAGATTATAATTTTGTGGCTTTTGTCTTTTTTTATTTGTTTTTACGGTCGGCTTAAAATAACCGTGAGACATTATTTAATTAAAAAACTATCTACTTAATCTATTAATTGTTCAATATTTTTATCTATATTTAATATAATAAAACCTTTCCGCAGCAATTACCTAAATAATGGTGAAAACCGTATCACAACCGAACGTGAACTTTAGAATTTAGGAAACAAACAGATAGACACGGAAGTGACTTTGTTTTATACCATTTTAATATATATCTTGGGTATTGTATAAATCTATTAAATTTTGTCTTAATATAAATGTAAATTTTGACTTACTCTTAAAACATTAGTACGGGTGCATACTTAGGTCATTAATGTAAAAATATATTGTTAATAAAAACAACACCTTGTTATATTAATAACAAGTCTACCTCATCGGTAAGTTTAAAGTTAGATAAGGAAGCGAATTGATGAAAACGTGTTAAAATTAAAGCCATTCTTCTATCTCCATCCGTACTATGCTAATATATGTTACCGCACACCATACTTGTTTGTGGTATCTTTAAGTCTTGTCTAAATAGCGAAGTGTAAGAGCTACAGTGCAAATTGTTTTCATAAAGTTTCATCCGTGTCTTTTTATCGTTTCACACAGCTTATAAAAGAATTAAATCCTCATAGGATTCTCCTGAGTCTCGTCTGTGACTGCCTATTTTTTCCTAATCACTGGTCGGTATATTCGTAAAGTGAGAAGACGTACACGTTTGTATTATATAGAAATATAATACAAACGTGAGTTAATGTACTGTTATTGGGTTGTTAAAAGGGTCGCCGACCCTGAGGCGCTGTGTTGAAAACGTAATATTTCAAAAGCACAAAGCCCCGAGAATGGAAGTCGGCAGTGTATATAGGTACACCCGGGTCTCGGAAAAAGCATGTAAAACCGTCGGTTCTTCGCTTGAACTTTTTCCGGTCCTGTCGAAATTACTAGAATTTCTCGGCCTACATGTCTAGCTCGTTAGTTGACCTTAATATTAACCGCTTTATATCAGTTAGGAGGATATTATCATAGTGGCATATTCATGCAATCATGTGATTGTATTTTATTAATTTAGAAGAAAATCATTTTTTATATATGTCTAAAGTGTACAAATCTAGCACCTGAATTTAAGTGCTGTCTATGTAGTGAATATACTTTTGTTTAAAATATCGTAACTATTGCGTTGGTTACGTTATCGTGTCACCGCAGTTAGTTTTATTGCTGTCGCAAGTATAACAATAGCTTTTTGCTCATTTGCCATCCTTTTTAGTTGTGTATTCATGAGTAAGTTTATTGATTTTTTTTGGCGTAGGCACCTTTTTGAACTGTAATAGTTCACTAAAGGCCGAACCGCGGATAAAAGTGAGACAATAACAAACTCTAGTACATTTTTTAAGGGGCTTATTATCTGTCCATTGGCTTACTTTACATGCATAGCAGCTGCTGAGAAATGTATGTGATGAAATACGGACTGCTGTATTTCAAGTATAAGTGAGCCGGTCTGCTTTGTCTCATTTACCATTTTTGACAAAGCCACATTTGATATAAAATAGTATTTGTGACATTGTTTATCACCATAGAATCTACTTTTAAGCCGGTTAAATCTTTACATTTTATTCGGTCTTGTCAAATTTCACTATATCGGAAGCTAATTGAATTTTATTTTAAGTTAAGCCTAATGTTTTCTAAAAAAAAACATAAAATGTACGTTTTTATTTTTATTTTTACCGCTCTTATTAGTTTATGCTTAGCCTAAAGTTTAATTTGTACTGCCTTCAGCAGCAAGTCCGCCTTTGTTTAAACTTTGTAATTGTTTTTAGCGAATAGTATATGGACCGTAAAGTATAAAGGAGGGTAATCATTTCGAGCATTCCTGTGTAATGATTAAGAAGAAATGAGCATTATATCATTGAATACGTTAAGAGAAATCATTAGTACCGTGTTACTTTATATTTGATTTTCAGATAAATTAGGTTTATTTAAAAATAAATTCATAAAATCGCTTAACTCTTCAGGTTACGTTTACGAAGTCAGTCAGGCGGTAAGTATGAAGTAATTTTGTTTTGCATTTTTAATTATATATATTCTCTTTAAATTTGATTTTAAATATTTCAGTTATCTATACCAATAAATAGTCTATACTAATTTTGTAAATAGGTAAGATTTGATTTTTGTATATTTGTTTATAATGGATAAATAAACTCAAAAATCACTGAATCGATTTAAAAATCCTTTCACCTCCCGAAATTTAAAGCTTAAAATCGCAATAATGTAAACCCAAGGTATCAAAACATTTCCTGTAAAAGTAACGTTTTGGCGTGCGCTGCAGATATTTATAATGACACCTATGTAAAGTGATATATTACATGTTTATAGTACTTATCAATACCCACAAAAAAGTCCGCGAGGTGATTTATCTTTTATAACAAAGTCACATAAATTAGTCAATCAAAATACTGTTAGAATCGAAAGATGACATTCGTATCATGATATTAATCCTTAAGCAGCTAAATTTTTTCAAAATAAATTTGAATAGGTCCCTCCTCAGATTATTTGAATCGGATTTTTGGTTTAGAATTTATGACGGGTATGAAAAATTCTAAAAGTAAAAAAAATGCTGCGGTGTGAACGTACGGATGACGAGAGCGAACAGTTACGGTTTGGCTATTATTTATTATACATTTTATTTTTTTGCAAACTAGTAATAGATGAATAGTTAGTTTGTATTTAACTTTAAAACGTTCTATAAAAAATAAAGCAACTGCGCAAAATGCTTTGACATTTTATTTTAATTTTGAGCAATCATGTTTTTCGAAGAAACTTCATCGCAAAAAAAATTTTTATTAAAAAAAGTTGTCAGGAATTTTTACAGTGAAATACCAAAAAAAAAATCAAAAAGAATAATTTATGTAAATTTTAAATTTAATTTTATAATATTTTCAGTAAAAGTATAAATATTATTAGACAAAAACCTTAATTACAGTATTTTGTACACCAATATTTTGTCAAACGAGTTGATAGTAGATTTTAATGCGTTCTACGAAATGTGTTTAATCCCTACGAGGTTTTTGTTAATTACTTGGATTCGAATATAAATTATATATATATTTGTAGGAAGTTTTAAAGGTAAATTATAATAATAAGTGGCTTACCCAATATTCGCATAGATTGAGCAGTTTCTATACATGTTCTCGTGTTGTCGCTGGTAGTGGTACGATGCAACATTCTGAGCATGCGCATAGCATGAATCAGTATGTTGGGAGACCGGTGTGCTGCTGCATTGACGCGATACGTACTCCGATTTAGACCTAGCAATCATATGGATTTTTGTAAATAAAAGGAACTTCGCTAATAAGTTTATAACATAAAACTCGTATGCCTAGCAAGAATTTTTTTACGCATTCGATAGCGTTGAGGTTGCGAGTAACTGCGTTTTATAAGACATGAAAACAGCGCCATCTAGTAACAATGATCGCATTTCCGATGGAATATCCATCGGGTATAATGAGTTTTATGTATACGAACCCTTACGATATTCAATACAATTTCTTGTAACGCTTACCAGTTACTGTTAACACTTGTTCTGCTCTGTGGCCTGGAATTAAGATTCGCTTCTGAATAGTATGGCCAGGAATAATTAGAGCTGGTGCGCTGACAAGCATGACTGGGAACCGGCGTAGTTGTACTTGGCGTTGGTGTTGGTTGCAGCTCGTTTTGCATCTGCTGCAGAATTTCGTCTGAAGCTCCAAGCTGTTGTTTTACAGCGATACCTCTCACCGCTGGTCGACGATGAAAACCTAAACGACATTATTATAATTAATACATTTTATTTCGTTTTGTAACAGTTGAATCAAATACAAGTAAATGTCCCACTGCTAGGCTAAAGGCCTCCTCTCCTCTTTTTGAGGAGAAGGTTTGGAGCTTATTCCACCACGCTGCTCCAATACGGGTTGGTGGAATACACATGTGGCAGAATTACAGTGAAATTAGACACATGCAGGTTTCCTCACGATGTTTTCCTTCGCCGTATAGCACAAGATGAATTATAATCACACATTAAGCACATGAAAATTCAGTGGCGCTTGCCCGGGTTTGAATGAACCCACGATCATCGGTTAAGATTCACGCGTTCTTACCACTGGGCCATCTCGGCATAACGACGTAGGTACGACATGAGATGAATTCGACTTTGACCAAATCTGAATCAAATACCACCGTTTAATTTGTAAGGAATGTAATTAAAATTGGAGCGGTTGGAGATTAAGAGCTGAAAATCGAGCTCATTGGAGAAACCTATGTCCAGCAGTGGACGCGAAAAGGGTGATGATGATGATGATGTAATTAAAATTAGTATCGCCAGTTACAGTATCGAAAATCATTTAGTTTCAACAACGTATCGGTGAAATACCTGGTTTGATAATTTAATTAATATATTATTCATTCATTTTACTAAAATGATGTAGTATTGCATTACCATGCATTTCATACATTACTCATTATAAACAAAACTAGATATAATTATCTAATATATGTAATTATAAAATGACGTGCCGGTTGGCGTAGTCGGTATATACTTGTCTTTCATGCCGAAGGTTGTGGGTTCGATTCCCATCCAAGACAGACATTTGAATAAAGAGGTATATTTAAAAAAAAAACTTAAGTTACACACGTGCTCTTCGGTCATGTCTGGTTTCTTATACATTTTTCCAAATATCAATCATTATTCAATATATATTTTTATTGAGAAATTATCAAATAAACAAAGCTTAGACCTACTAATACAAAAAAGTATTCGGTTAAATGTTACCGTTTTTTTAAGAAAATACTGAACGGTTTACGGTTTTAATAAAAGAATACATTATGAATGTGATGCAATAAATTAGTTCCTACTTACTCCGTTTGATTCTCCATCAATACTGCATAGGTAATCTAATCTGATTGTAATTTGGTGACCTAAGCCTCTGGTTAAATGTGGCATTAACTTAATATTGTGCTGCCAGTAAGTTAGTATAATAATTGCCGTAGCTATCTGTTAGTCTATTCTATTCTAATATGATTTATATGCTGAAATAGTCAAGGATCTCTAATTAATGCATGCATTTCTTTTTATTATGATATTATATACAAGACCATGAAATTCGCGATTAACACGTCAATAGTAAATTTAAAACGAGTGAAACAGCGAATTGCTGATAATTGTATAATAATATTACATAATAAAACTGGTTAAAGTTGTATGTATACTAGTGTTCTGACTTTTTCAGTTTAAAAAAATACTAAAAAACGTCTCCTCATTTAAAAGTATAGAAATCTATGATAAAGATAGATGTAGTTATGTCAAGGCCAAATTGTCTTTGGTGAAAAGGATATGCGTCATATACAAAGTAAGGATTCGATCGCTTATAATAATAACACACAGTTTTGGTTTCTTTCCAGTAACATTACCGGGAAAAACGTTATATGCTTCTAAATTTATTGTACTAAGAACCTTTAAAATGTAACTAAAATTAGTAACGCAATTAAATATAACGTGAACTTTATAAAATGCACTAATGCCAAAAATGTCAATTGACGAAACCGCACAATTCTGTAAACTAACACGGAACTAAAGAAATTTAAACCTGTCCAAACTGATTTCATTCATATATACAAAACGTTTTATTGTACTGAGATATTTGCTGGCTAACATCTAACAGATTAAACGTTTTCCTGCTCGAACACGGATGTTTCGATTTATAAATATTGCAACGGTTTAAAGAAATAAAATATAAAATGGCAGCAGAATATAAAGCTGTTCAGCGAAAATGCAATTGAGAAACATATTACTTATTTGTATCGAACGGTACGTTGTTATTTTTGCTGATTCTTTTATTTTTTATTTAATTTTTTATTTATAATAGGTAGACTGGTAAATAGATCACACAATTGTAAGTGATCATCACCGCCCGTAGGAATTGGCTACTTTAGTAATATTAACCATTCCTTACGTCGCCAATGCGTAACCAAACTTGAAAACTAAGAGATTATTATATATTTATTTCCCTCGAGCCTGTAATAGCCCTGGCTCACTCATCTTTAAAATCGTAATAGAACAATACGCCGCAGTATTGTATAGCGAACGTATTCTTGATGAATGGGCTGTATATACCCAGACGGGCTTGTACAAAGTCCTACCACCAATTTAGATAATCATTATAAAATTGTAATTTATTATGATTTCTGTAACAATTATCTTAAGTATTTGTACATTTTAATATAACATTTTTATATTTTAATGTCAAAATTAAGTATGTTGTTGTATTACCATAATATACACACGAATAATATAATAGAGTAGAATTAAATATGATTATCTTAATAATAATTTATATAACGCACATTATAAATATTATTAACTATATTATTATACATCCAGATGTGAATTAACGTATCGTTTTTTTTTATTTTTAGTTATTATTAGTAGTTATTTTTACTTCTATACGATGGACTTTGTCTATCACTAACTGTGTAAGTTATATAAAATAAATAATCATAACGTTCATATATACTTAATTGGTCATCATTTATTTTACTGCTAAACAGCAATACTTAGTATTGTTGTGTTCCAATTTGAAGAGAGAATAAGCCAGTGTAATTAGGCTCAAGGGACTTTAAGTTCCCATAGTTGGCGTCGAAGGGATGCCAATGTCTTAGAGCAGTGGTGACAAATTACCAACAGGTGACCCGTTTGCTAGTCGCCAGCCTACATTAAATTTTAAAAAAGAGTTATTCTGGTTTTTTACCTACAATTTAAACTTATCGGATGTAACTTATTTATTCATTCCATGTATTTTATTCGCGTTTTAAACGAGATAATAATTATATATTTTTTTTATTTCGCTTTATGATTCGACAGTTGCTTTTGCTGGTAACACAAGCTGACTCTGATTCAATATGTTGAAATTTGTTTTAAAAAGATATGATTTATAAATGTGAAATACATTTAAAATTATCACAGAAGTCGACTATGCTATGTGATATGACAAGAATATTCTTTTAAATAATTTATTATAACTCTTAATTTTTCTCCTTAAAAAAGCGGTGTATGGTGGTGAATAAACATGTGGCAGAAAATCATCATGTACAAATAGATTCCTCGCGATGTTTTCCTTCACAGTTAGACACGAGATTATTTATATAATAAATTAAGAACATGTCAGCTCATACATCTTTTCCTGGAACCCGCGATCATCAGTTAAGCATGACTCTATTCACAGGCAGTTATAAAACTTACATAATAAAGAAAGTCATGTCTTACTGATGATTTATATATGGTATAAATATAACATGATACGTGTTTTAATAGCTTTACACAGGTTATAATAAAATAGCTATTGAATTGACTATAACCGTACATACCTTGTACTTATACATACCTACTTGGAGTATGCGAACTTGTTACCTACTTTAAGTTATTAGTGCGCTCGGTCGAAGTTTAATATTAAAACGTGACTTGTACGTAGCGCTGACAATTTATGTAATAAATCTGTTACACCGCTATTTATACTAGTTAGTAGAAGGGAAAGGGGGCTGATGTTAGGTTGGGCGTTAGGTTCGTCCTTTTGTGTATCTCTGACAACGCATATGCAAAATTTCATGATCGGTTGAGTAGATAAGACATGAAAGGTGTGCATCAGATTGACTGTACAAAGTGATAGCTGATCTGTAAATAGGACAAGTATTTACTGTATATCCATTTAGTATTATTTAGTTAATTTTTTTTAATTTTTAGTATATCTGTTATTATCAAAGAAATTTAATATAAAAATGGCCAGCCATTCTGACGGCACGCTTATCGGCCATTTATGATTGTCACATAATAATTTAACGCCAATAATGAGAAAATAAATAAAAACCAATTCAATTGTTTTATAAAATAATTAAAACTTATTCAATAATTCGACCATTATTTTTCTAACTTCGCTATTATATTATTTTCATTTTGCGTTGTTTACGCATTTGAGAAGCTGCCATTCTAGGTCCAACAATATGTTACTTAAAAATAGAACAAATTGAAAAAAGAAACCGACTTCAAAAATAAATTTAATTCGAGCTTATTTAATAAATAACTGAAATAAATAAATATTTTCTACAACATTTTGAAGTCGCTGCCAAGTAAAAATTAAAAAATACTATTATAACTTGCTACAAAATCCTTTTTAAAACAAACAATATTTCACACTAAATCGAAATATTATAAAGAAACGCTCGCTATTATAATAACAAGCAATTTATATAGTAATTCTCATTCTCACACAACAAGAAATTTTATCTCTCACAACAAGAAATTTTATCTCTCACAACAAGAAATTTATATAGTAAATTATTTCAACATGAGGTTGAAATAATATGTATTTAGTGTTACAATTTTTTCTTCTAGAGTTTTACGATCCGGGTTTCTTTGTTTTTATATTTGATAAAATTAATTACATTCTTACATGTCCAGTAATTTTAGAGTGGATTTAATATTTTAGCATTTATATTTTTACTCTTATTTATATGATGTTTAGTACTATTTTCGAGTACCATTTAGCCGTCATCATTGTTGTTCAGTCAGATATCCCTAGCCATGGTATAACTTCTCATAGTCAGCTTCATATAGGAATTGGAATTTTGGTGGTTGTATAAATTACCTTAATTCGATACTTTGCTTGTAATCCGTAATTCAATAATTGCCACGTGAAGATTGTTATTCTTTCGATTGGTACTGACAATTATTGTTAAAAGTTTAAAGACAATTTTGTTAATTTGTGTGACTCATGTTCTCTATGACATAAACATTTTCTACTTTTTTTTTCTATTGATAATAATTATTTCCGTCTTATTCCGATTGCGAATTGTACGAGCTTTTTGATTACGTAAGCAGAGGTGCTTATTTCCGAACCGGTGGCAGATTTATGACAATCAATAAGTAAGAGTAACGCTTCTATATTGAATAAAGGTTTTTGAATTTGACTTTACAGACGTATTTTATCTATCGTGTAATTTATTAGTACGTATAGTTCGGTATTTTCATCTAATGCCTGCGTTTTGTTACTGATCCATTTTTCGGTAAGGATGACATCGATTTTTGTAGGCAAGGTCAAGGTTTTTTTAGTTCTTGCCTTTTTTGCATATGCTTCGAATGCTTAAATAGAAAAATGTCAGGTGACTTTTATAATGTTAGGTAATCTATTGATCTATTTTATAACCTGGTCTGTTTCTCCATATCTCTTACGAAAACGACTTATGATATTTTTAGAGTTTATTATATTCTGAAAGTTTTACAAACAGCTTTTGTTTTGCAGGAAATTTACTTCAGTAGCAGACTTTAACTTCTCTGTTAAAGTCCAGCCTTTAGTGGCTGGGGGAGTCAGACTATTGAGTGATTGAAATCCGGTATATATGGGCTTCATCTTTAGACGGATCTCGCTCCAGAGAGCAGGCTGATGTTTTACAGGAAAACCTACAATAATAACATTTCACTATAGTTGTTTTCTTGAACTTCGTGTATCAGCTCTTCGTTCAGGTGTGCTTTTGATACATCTGCCTGATGAGACCAATGAGTATCTCAATATTAGATTCCATGCTTTCAATTTTAATTTCGCTCGCCAATGTCTTTGTATATAGTTCAGCTACTTGTGTTTTTATTTTACTTAATTCCGTGGTGATATTTAACGATGTTGAATTTTTATATTTGTGCTACATATTTGGTCCTTAGCTTAAGTTATATTCTTCCGTATTAAATTTGTTGACTCCAAGATTTATATAATTTCGGGTATTTAGGCCTTATCTTCAATCTTGAATTTTCGTCATATTTTTTCGTCATTAGCATCAATGTATATGTATATATTTAATACTAATGCAGAACGTAAATATTTTAGTTCATTACTTCATTAACAATCGTAATTAAACTCGTTTAAAATCGAATATCTAAATAACGTGGAATCCGTCTTCTTATTAATTAGCTTAGACAGGTCCGGTTTCAATCTCTTACTAATTTTATTAGTACTCACTGCAGGTAACAACATGCGTCTCATACGCGCGCGAACATTGGATAGGCTTTTTGTATCCACCTTAAATTCAGCAATATTCTTCAATCTTCTTAAAAGATTCGGTCGTCGTTGGTCACTGGGCGACTGGAGTAATAGACGCTGGGCGAATGGGTCGAATAACAGCCCACTACTTTCACCCAAGGGGGTGAAGAGAGCTCCTTAGTATTTTAGATTTGAAAATCCCTAATTAAATATTTTAAGAAAAACTACACGTTTACAGAATAATGTGAGGTACGAACGACATGCATTTTTTTCGATATGTTGTTCTAAAGAAAACAGCAAAAGGCTAAATTCAATCGTTTAGTTATTTACGTACGTTATAATTCAATATCTTAAATACGGTCAACGGTTGGGAAAAAGTTCATATGACCTAAATTGTAGAGCGAAAATTTTGTATAAAAAAGGACATAGGCAAAATTGTTATATTATAACGGTGAGCCGGGTTATCACAAGAAAACAAAAATGTATCCCTTATGTTCAAGATGGTGGTGAAAGCTCATAGAAAATCTTGGTATTTAAGCTTTTCTAGGCTCCTCTTAGACAATATTAAAAAATGGTTTTCTCGGTTCACATGTATTTTGTAATGTGAAAGGGTTATTTGACAATAACTTGCAGACCTACATATTGTAACTTTTTAAAAACTAATAGATTGTCCAAAAATGTATTTTTAAATTCTTGTTCTTTTCTCTGACATACCAACTACATCTATGTATATTTAGTAGTGAGTAGTATTCCAATTGACAATACTACATTGTTATCAATTGGAATCTACTATTGCTTACTTCGCTACCGCGCAAAGTTCATAGTATTAAGAGAAATAATTGTATAAATGAAAAAAATGATGAATTATGCTTAAAATTCATAGAACAAAAGTTGCTGACTATAATAATAATAATGTCCTGGGACATTATTCACACACGGCCATCTGATCCCAAATTAAGCAGAGCTTGTACTATGAAAACCAGACAACTGATATAATACATATACTACTTTTCTTTTTGTAAATACATACTTAAATAGATAATTACACCCAGATCAGAACAAATAGACATGTTCATGCATACAAATGTCTGTCCTGGGTGGGAATCGAACCCACAACCTTCGGCCTGAAAGGCTAGTAGTATCTGCCAACCACTCTGTCCGGCTCGTCGTCGGCTTATGATTTTAGTATTATGGTCCTGCGAGATTAATAATGTTTTACAAGAAGCCTTGTATAATCTTTTATAAATTATATAAATAAAAGAAGTCTGGACTATTATGAAAAAGTAATAAGTTTAAATATAGTCTTTATAATTTAAGATCGCATGAGTATTGAGAACATATTATCTTAAGTAAAGTGTAAATACGAATATTTAAGGCACACGATTTCAATCTACATCCGACATCCTATCTTTTCAAAATAAAATGAACAATAATAAACTTAAATTGAATTACCGTAATCATCGTGTTCATCATCACTGCTGACCGGTTGCGATTCCTGACCATATCGCTGACGAAGCCGTTGAGTTCGCGACGCAGACGCGCGCGCAAATGCAGCTAAGCTGTCATCGCGTTCGCCAGCTCCTAAGACAAGAATTAACAATTTTATTATTATTTAAATATTGTTATATGTGTAACCACGAGAGTGTCAAAACGACAGCCTGACAGTGAGGTCATGTTCATAATAAGCATGTAAAGATATAATAACAAGCTCGTCTACTTAACTTCAATGTATGTATTTTGTTCGCTTTATTTCCAAAGTCCACAAATACCAAATTATTTTATAAGTATAACACCTAAGGCATTTAAAACTAATATTGATTTCATTTTGAGCAATGCGTTTTTAGGCATTTATATTTGTTATCAAAATACTGAAAGAACTATGAACTAGTCCGCACTGCGAAAAATAACCGCGGGCTTTTATTCTAGTATCCCTGTACTTGCGTGTGCACGCATTAGCGATTTGAAATTACAAAACGCAATACTAACACAAAAATAAATTACGTGTTTTGTGGCCTTAACCTTAGGCGTCATTACGTATTAACATTTTATATAAAAAAGAAAACTTTATTTGTAAAACAATTGATATTCAGATGGTTATTAAACGACAATAATTATGTCAACAGGGTTGCACTGAAAATAAAATTAGTTTTAAGAAACAAGACAAAACATATCATACAGTCCATGTGAACTATTTTGTTGCTACTAGTCTTACAAAAAAATAACTTCTACAATAATAATTTGCTAGACTAGACGTTTTTTAATAAAGTTATCAAAAATTATTCCACATACATAAATATTATTATTAGTGAGTAACATAGGCTACATTTATTTAAAAAAAATAGAGATCACTATGAAAATTGCAATAATGAAACCCAAGGTATCATTTTTTTCCCATAAAAATCATCATTTAGCGTTCGCTGCGAACACTATTGATGATACCTAAAATGTATGTGTATTGCATGTTTATAGTTCTCATTATTACCTACAAAAACGCCCGCGAGGCTATACATCTTTTAAATTTAAATCACAACAACAGTTTTTGTTAAAATTAGTCAATGATAACACAGGTAGAATCGAAAGATGATAACATTCGTATCATGATATTAATCCTAATGTAATTAAATAGCTTCATAATAAAGGTTGATTATATAAATCTAAATTCCTCTTTAAATTATTCGAGGACTAATATAATAACGCAAAAAGTAATAAAAACGGCCGTGGTGTGAGCGAACCACGGATAACGGGAGCTAATAGTACTACACTTAATCTATTATTTACCTAGACGTTTCATTATATGTAAATTACAAATAATTGCATAGTACGTTTTTAATTTATTTATTTATTTTATTTAAAACTTTTTAACGCTATATAAAAAAATGATCGAGCGGGATGCCTTTTCGAACTTTGAACATCATACTATACTCTTAATTTAAATTAATATGTAAGGAGTTACAGCAGAACTAAAATTTACGGGCAAGAAAAAACATGATGGTGGTGGCCAAGGGTAAATAAAACTAAATAGGATATACCTGGTGTACCCGCTACTACGTCGGGAGCTGGTGCATCGTTGTGCTCCTGGTAATCAAGGTTTGTAGTTGAAGAGGCAGAGGTCCTATCTCCGGGAGGCACGTAATAGAAACCTTCGTGATGTGCCGTGCTTCCGACACACGCTGTCAGTGGTGCAAGGGTGGATAAAAATTGTCGTCGCGGCTCCGATCTTGGCTAGTATAAATAAAAGAATATGTTAGCAACAACATTGACACATTATAGGGCATATTTTAAGTTTTGCAATTATAAATTCTACACGACCTATTCTATAATAATTGTAGTTAATTAACATATTAGTAAATATACATATATTTTGCAAATATAATCTTTATTACTTTTCTTATAGAACGCTTGTGCTGAAATGATAAATAATCAGTCATAGTATAATCATATGCCTTGAGAATGATTGGCCATTTTTAACTATTTATTGGTTATTAACATAAGTACCAAATATTTAAACAAAGATATTAAATAGTACTAAATATGTACAGTTTTGACGCATATCTGTCAATTTTTACAGTCATTGATGCACACCTTACGTAGTGTTAGTAGTGTTACTTATGAAAATACAAGTATATCATGCATTATCTTAAATGAATAGATATGTCCTACGTCCATGTATTTAAGTATGTATGTAAGTTTGTATGTTTGTTTCAATGCCTGAACAGTTTTGAATATATGGGATATATATTTAGATTCCTCACATAATCCTCAGTAAAACTGCTTATAATTTTAATATTTTTTATTTTTTGTTCGTTCTTGGGCATGTCAGTCCTGTTTTATATTTTTTGGCCCATAATTAACTATTTCTAAAGCTATAGAATCAAATAAATATTACTCTTAAATGACATCGAGTTGTGATATTTTTATTTCAGGTAATGGTTTCTGTAATTTATTTTTGTTATTTTCACAATTAGACTGGCTTGACAATCTTTATATATAGACGTTATGGTTTAGTTCTGGTAACTGAGGTAAAATTAAGAAGGAAAAAAATCAAAAACAGACTGTGTACTGTAACTAATCCCTGACGCAAATCGTGGGGTGTTATAAGCTTAAGTGTCTTTCTGTGGCATCGTAGTAGTAAACGGACGAAATGGTTTTGATTAACTTTTTATACGTACTTAGGAATTCATAGTTTTCATAATGACACTATTTTCAATAAGTGTCGACTGCTCAAAATTCTTTTAAGAATTCATAATATTGTCACATTTCAAGATTGAAAACAATCTTTCTGCAGTTTTATTTAGTTCATTAGTGTTTTGATTCGCCGAAGTGAGTCCGTTATTCAGTGTTTTCCGTCATTGTACAAAAAAAAGTTAACAGACGCGCTGACGCTGAGCGACAAGTGTGAATCCACATTGATGGCCGAGCGCGTATGTGACAGCGAGCGCGAAGTATCAAACATATGAAACCCCCGTTTGCATCCAAGTGTAATGCGTAGAATGCCCGTCTACTGTTAATATTAAATAATTTGTGGCTTTAGGTTGCTATTATAGTAGAACCTCTTTAAATCGAACCTCGATTACTGGGAAACCTCCAAAACTCGAAAAAGTTTTGTTACCTTCCTTTCAAGCCCCAAAACCACCATTATTCGAAATGTCAACCCTCTATTCGCCGAAATAATCAGTGAGCCCCTAAAAGCCATTTTGTTACATTTAAAAAAAATAAATTAGCCCTCTGTATCCCAAACATAGCAATGTTCTATTTTAAAACTTTAACAGCTATTTGAAACTTATAGCTCGTTTAAACAAATTACTGACTTTTTATACCTTCATTTTTTTTAATTTAAGCATATTTTGAAATATATTGATTTATAATAAATATTAATATGTTTGTTACCTCTGTAACTTGATTTTTTATTTATTTCACCCCGCTAACTCAAAATTAGTTAGAATGAACCTTTACTAGTCGAATCAAAATCCGTCTAAGTCGAAATCCTGAGTAAGTCGAAAACTCTATAACTTGATTTTTTTGGCATCTCCACGTTGGATGTTCGACTTATAAAGCTTCTACTGTATTAAATCGGTTGTAATTTTGTTCTATTAGTCTTAACTTCTTAAGTTAATATTTTTGTTTTAAATTTTATAGATAATTACGTTTAATTTTTAAAGTTATCTATTCCCAAATTGTAGGGTTTAATAAAGCTTGCATAATTTTTTTTATTCTTATTTACATTTGCATTATATAAGAAAGATTGTAATTTTTTTCTATTAGTTACTGCTGCTTTAAAATGGGAAACTAAATGTACCATGTTTACGTATAATTCATACCAAATATATGTCGTTGTCTTAGCAAATGGAAATACTGCACCTAATATAGTATATAAGGAGACATTACAATAATGCAGTATATTCATTTTTCTTTAATTACTAGAATAATAATAATCACACTAATATCATAAATACAAAAGATTTTGTGTACTCTGAATATTTGTTACTACTTCACGCTTTATCACAGTTAAAATATGTCATAATCAACAAATTTTGGTTTTTCTGTCCCGTTTAACTGGATTTTCGATCGTGACGCGGGCATACCGCCATTTATATAATATATTAGCCGTTCCCCGAGACTCTTTCGACGACTTCTTTGTTCCCGTGGCTGCAGGCAATCCAATATAATTGATATGCCTATGTTCTTAATAAAGTTTGAAGGTAACTAACTTTACGTCAAATTTCATTACGATTTGGTTAAGTGACTTCTTAGTCGTAATGACGTTACAGACAGTTACTTTCACATTCATACACACACACATACACGCATATAAGTATATAAGTCATACGCCTTAACAATAAATAAAATTATTTGTAGTTTTTATTTTATTTATTTACCTTTTGTGGCTCTTGATGTACGTCTCCTAAGTCCGGTGGCTGTTGACGAGTCGGCACCGGTGCAGACAGTGTAGAAGAGGACGAACTTGACGAGGCACTTCCAAATGCTTTCTCATTATTTTTGTCGATGCTATTGTAAGATTTCTCGCTGGATTTGTCGCTACTGCTTGAAAATTTGTCAATACTTGTGCCTGCTGGCGATGACCTCTGGTCCTCGTGTTGATCGTCGTCATCCACATCGCAAGTTAATAGTCGAATCCTTTCTGATAGTGATGTAGTTTCCTGCTACAATCATATCACCGAAATTAACACACATGCACATTGATTTGTCTAATTATAATTTTTTTATTAAAAGTAATGAATAATAACTCAAATAGAGTATAAATTATTGTCAAAAAGTACCTACACTAAAGTTTATTATGTAATGTAATTGGAATAAATGTATTAAATATATAACTCCAAATATTAAATATTTATTAACTGATATACTAATATTTTTGTTCATTTAGACGCTGGACCTTATTGACACTACAAAGTTTATTGGTATACTATAGATGCTGCGACCTTGCGGCTCTTGTATTAATGGGTTGGCGTGTAGACTGAGGTCTGCAGCAATAGCAGTTTAGAAAATTATATTGTTGACTAAAGCGGCTCGCCTTTTATATTTAAGTTATTTCCACAGTAATACAGCGAATAATAATGCGACTTTTGTGTTGCAATGATGGACATTACTCGTTCTTACTAATATACACGCAGATTTGACAATGTGATGTATTTTCATAAAATATAAAATTATAAAAATTGGGACTTTCTATAGTGGTGTCCTTATAAAACTAATAATATTTTCTGAAGACAGCATACTCAGGCTCTTTTCCAGACCTTTTCAAATACTAATATTAATCTCTATATTATTAGCAACAGTTGTTGAAAACAAAAAGGAAAATCTCGCTAAGTTTCTTTCGCCACATGTTCAGCTGTAGTTTTCAGACAATCAATAAATGAATGTAATCTTTTATATTTAAAAAAAGTATATAATAAAAACGGTTTAAATATTTATAAATTTACTTCACGTAACAAGAGACCACAGTGCATTTTATGTTAACTGAGACGGCTACAACAAGCTTAAACACGGCAATTGGTTGGTTGAATAGTAAGCACTAATAATAATGATAAATTAATTAAGCACATTTTGTTTAAAATGATTTTCACCCATTGCCCCATTTTGGATAAAAAATCGATTTTTAAAATATTTCATTACAAAATAAAAATAATATCAATATATTTTGTACGCAAAGTGCAAGAATATGATGTTCTCTTGCAAGTCATTGTAATATAGCTTCACGTGGCTCGTCATTAAATGGGTCTTTTGACTTCGTAGAAACGCTTTGTAGTAAAGACTTAGTTCGGAAGAAATATTTTTTTCTTTTAGTTCATACATTAAAAATCGCTGAGTTGAATGTCAATATAATATTTTAAATAATGTAAGAAAACTTTTAATATGTTAAGAAAATTTATATAAAAGTTTAATACAAATATTTAAAGAAAATTGAAATAAAAAGAAATTTATTTTTAAAACCGCTTGACTTGATTACGTTAAAGTTTTTTTATTTTTTTTATTTTTGCCGGGAGGGCAAATGAATCTACTACACCTGATGGTAAGTGGTAGTAGAGTTCAAACGACGGCCAGTACAGTCGGGAAGAATGTTCTGCACTAGTAAGATGCCTCTTCACGCCTCGTTTGAAGGAACCCAGGTTGTATGCGGAGGGGAACACGTGAGCTGGTAAGGAATTCCATTTTTTGGAAGTGTGACAAAAAAGGTGTTGCCAAATTTCTTTGTGCGCGATGGAATTGATGTCTCAGTTAGGTGGTGACATCGAGAGCCAGCACGCATAGACTTATGAAGGAAGCAGGAATTAGAGAGAATAATTCCTCAGAGCACTCGCCGTGATACAGTCGATAGAAAGCGCTCAGCACTGCTATCTCGATGCAATTGTAAAGGCTCGAGGGTGTCTGTGACCTTCACGTCGCCAATAATGCGGACCGCCCGTCGCTGCAACCAATCCAAGGCCTCCAGTAGGTACTTAGCGGAGCCATCCCAAAGGTGCAAACAATATTCAACGCAAGACCGTACCTGTGTTTTGTACAACAGGCACAGTTGTTGTGGCGTGAAGAAACGCCGCACCTTGTTCAGAACTCGTGAAGCTGTTTTTATAACAACCTCGATGTAATCCCTCGGACTAAGGTCGCAGCGAACGTCCATCCCCAGCATGGCGATTTTGCTTTGTATCACCAGCGGAGTGCCACAGAAGGAGGGAAGAGTGGAAAATGGTGACTTTTTCGCTGTGAGAGCGCATACCTGTGTTTTCTTGGCATTAAACTTAACAAGATTATCAGAGCCCCATTTGGCGATGAGCTCTAACGTCCTATCGAGTTTAATGACAAGATCCTCCCGCCTCTCCTCAATTTCCGCTCGTCCAGCCACTGCGCGTCCGTGGTATCCACCATGCATTGTACTATCGTCTGCATAGCAATGTATGTTCCCAAGAGAGAGCATATCATTGATATACAAATAAAAGAGTGTGGGAGATAGAACAGATCCCTGGGGGACCCTAGCATTCACTACATAGAATTGTGAAGCGCAACCATCAACTAAAACACGAAGGCCACGCTTGTGTAGGAAGCTGGCAATCCAGGTGCAAAGCTGAGCAGGCAGACCATATGCCGGCAGCTTGGAGAGAAGACTTCTTTGCCAGACTCTGTCGAAAGCCTTGGAGATATCGAGGCTGACAGCCAACGATTTACCATGCTTGTCGATAGCTTCACCCCAGAGGTGTGTTACGTACGCTAGAAGATAATCTGTGGACCGTTTCGGTCGAAACCCGTATTGCCGATCATTAATTAGATAGTGATTTTCTAGGTAATGGATCAGTTGGTTGTTTAGAATCCGTTCCATCACCTTACAAAGTACTGAGATGATAGCTGTTATTCCATCAGGACCGCTAGCTTTCCGTACATCTAGTGATTGCAGCTCCGCACGCACATGAAGGTATTGTTGGTGGCAGCGCAATACAATCATCGATCACGGAGTTATCGGCAAAGAATTTAGCCAGGAGATCGGCTTTCTCCTGCGGACTGTAAGCTAGCGATACGTCCGGATTTCTGAGCGGTGGCAGTGAAGGTTGGCAGAAATTGTTTTGCACAGACTTGGTCAGACGCCAGAAGCTACGGAAGCCCCTAGGATGTGAAACAAGGTCATGATAAATCTGAACAATGCGCTGTGCATCCGCTCTCGTGTATTTATATTTCCTACAGGACTTGGAGTTTTTATTGTATTTTGCTTTCAAATGATTTTGCGTTAAAAATAACAAGGTTGTGTTGTACTGCTGGAAATTAAAATATACCTAACTCCTAAGTATATAAGAAGAAAATTTATACTAATATTATAAAAAGTCGTCTCATCACTCGTTGTGATACAGTCGATAGAAGGCGCTCAACGCCGCTATTTCTCGACGCGATTGTATAGGCTTGAGGGTGTTCGTGACCATCGCCAATAATGCGAACTGCGCGTCGCTGTAACCGACCCAAGGCATTCGGAAGGTACTTTGCGGAGCCAACCCAAAGGTGCAAGCAGTACTCAACACAAGAACTGCGTTTTGTACAACAAGCACAGTTTTTGTGGCGTAAAAAAATCCGCTCCTTGTTAATAACTCCGAGATTCTGTGAGACTGTTCTTATAACAATATTCATATAATTCCTTGGATTGAGGTCGCACGTCAATCCCTAGCATGGCAAATCTGCTTTTATCACCATCGTAGTGCCAGAGAGGGAAAGAAAAATTGTGACTTTTTGCTGTGAAAGCGCATACCTGTATTTTCTTGGTATTAAACTCAGCACGATGATCAAAATTTGGCAATAAGTTGTATGATCCTATTAAGCTTTACAACAAGATCTCTCCACCTTTCTTCAATTTCCGCTAACCCGGCTACTGCACGTCCGTGTTATCCCAGTATGATATGTCAAACTAACTACGTGTTGAACATATTTTAGAGAATTTTTGATTAAAGGTTGTTTGTCAAGCACCTTTGAACGTGTGCTATCGTTTTTGTCAAAGGAAATCTCTGTCTCCGTATTTATATCAAATGACAGCCCTTTGTCATATAATATCAACATACAACATCCAGTTTACGCTAATCAAAGACAAATTAACTAATTTTAATCTTATCTGAACGGTTTTTGGTCGATAGCAGCCAATGACACAATATGTGATCATTGAGTGATTAGAGTAGTCAACTCAACTGGCAAAAACATAGAAAATAATTTGCGGCATTGATAAAATTACAGACAAAAAGTCTATTTTGCATTTCATCTCTATTTTTCTTAATATGCTGGTTTCATGGAAACTAAAATCTAAATATTATATGGAGAACAATCAGAGCAAAAAGTTTCACGAGAAAATTCAAAAACTTTATTCAACATGGAAACTAATCATGGTATCATTGCACTTTCTTATTGACTGTCAAAAATCTACCACCAGTTTGGAAAAAAATAACTGAGAAGAACCGTCGAAAGAAAGATAGCTAGATATTTTTTAATAAATATCTATATATATATACCATGATATATTATTTATTTTTGAAAGGGCCTAGAGTTTCTGGGATGCTGTAGTAAAAGTATATACATTGTCCTACAAAATAATTCCTAACTTAAAATATCCAATCAGGTAACAGGAGTAACAAGTTTATATTTATTCTGCACGTCACAATTTCTAGAAAATTATTTATCTTTTTACGAATATATGATCGATATTTTTTTATATTGATGATTTGAATTGTTTGATAAAAATATTAGAAAAATCTGAGCTAAAAGTTGTAGCTTCAAAGGTTTCTAAAGGTAAATATAGTTATATAAGAATTATTTACATTAAATTCTTAAATATATACTAATAGAAATACGAAATTACTACCGTACAAATTATGGACCGAGTGGAATAAAGATGATGTAAAAATATATCAACTTATCATACAATTTTTTATTTATAAACATTATCAGTTATAAATTATATTATAAACATCATAGGTTAACTTTTTACTTAACTACTGTACCAATTTATATTTATTAAAACATTACACAATAATATAATGCGACGTTAAAGCTTTACGTTACAGTCAAGCTGCGATAGTTATAAAATTTAGGTATCAATTTTATTAATTAATAATAATCTGCGACCGAATGTCAGATTTTGCCCAAGCTGATGCCGATTATTCGGCTCATGCCGCAACCGCCAAACGCATACAGAAGCTTTTAGTAAAAAATCTTTACAAATTAAAAATCATAAACTTATATATGAAAATTATAGTATATAACAATACGAGAAATAAAGCAGGAAATAGCCAATCTCTTGATATTATACTTTCTCTTTTTATATCTCGACAACAATCAACGGTAGATGAAAAATTGATATGACCCAAATTGTAGAGCGTAAGAAGCCATAAAAATGTATATAATGGCAATTTTCGTATCATGACTTCGAACAGAGTTATTGCTAAAAAACTATTTACCCCTTTTTTGAAATGATGGACAAAGCTGATATGAAATCTTGGTCGACAAATTTAAGTTAGTTTTTATTTCTTTTTTTAAGTGTAGGATTACTAAACAATATATAATATACAAATCAGCCTCACATGCATTCATAAGCCATTTTTCCGACTTGACTGACAAGGCTATATATAGTTTCTAAAACTTTTTAATTTAATCATCTGGTTTATTCAAACATGGTTTTATTCATTTTCATTTTGACGTTCGATGGTAACGGTAAAACTGATAGCTTTTATGAAAATTTGTTTAAAAAAAAACGATATAATATAATATAAGAGCGTCATCGGCATATAATGACCGAGGTAAACTAAACATAAGCCGTATATTACATATAGAAATCATAAATAATATGCCAATAAGATTTTCATCGGTTATTATTTTTATTCATTGGACCTTCAATGTGTAGCGCTTCTTTTGCACTGTTGTTAATATTAATAAGTTTTTTTTTCTTTAGATAATTGTATCATTGTGTATTGTATACTTGAGTTACCAGAATGCCCTACTGACTCGAAATGTCATAAAAACTGCAGAATACAATTCATTTTAAGGAGATATTGTAAAAATATCAAAAGAAAAAAAAAGAAGTGCGTGCGGGGGCCACCATTGCTAGTTTGTATATAATGAAATATTTATAAAAATATCAGACAATTAATTTGACTATTGAAAAAATCCTTACGATAATATTAAGCCGCTTAATTCATTTATAAGTACAATCGGATCTTTGATCTCCGCCTCTCTATAATGAATCAGTTTGTTGTGAGCTTAGCCAGTTTTAAACTAATTGGATGCTACACAAACATAGTCTTCTCATAGTTTTATTACGTTTAATTTTGAGCGAGCTAAAGTTGATAGTTTTGAGTACATGCAAGCCACTGTAGCGTAGTATTCCTTTTAAACTTGTTTATAATAATCAAGTTTAATTAACAAGTTAAATTGTATGATTTCCTTTTAAACTTTTGAATGTATTTAAACATATACCTAAAATTATACTTGTTTGTTTGATCGTGTTAATCTCAGGATCTACCAGTTCGAGTTGAAAAACTGTTTGCGATGGATATTTCTTTTATTGATAAAACTATATTATTAACATCACGCTTCGATCCGGGGCAGTGATTGTTAACGCGAGCGAAAACAATAATAATCATGAAGATTATTTTAGTTGTAATGAAATCTACTAACTATAAAACAGACTTAGTTATATTGATCAACAAGGCACTCTGTTTGCTGTCTTTTAGTACAGATAGAACAGTATGCGAGTACCACATAGCATTTACAATACAATGTATACTCATATATTAATACAATTATCTTGTCTGTCTGAACCGAAAATTTTGTATTTAAAATATTATCAAACAAATGTTTTGCAAATTTAAAGGCTCTTCTCAACTTAATAAATATATATATTTTTTTAAGTTTTTACTCAATAATTTATATTTTCTATAAAGGAATGATATTAGTCTTATTTGTTAATCATAAACAAGATATTATGCAGATTGCAAGCAGGTTTAAATCAGATATAAGTCGCCCCACTTTAAAATGACACGAAATGTAAATAATATCGCCGTTAGACAAATAATTGTTTAGAGTTCACAGTTGTATAAGCTCCTTGCTATAAAATTAGTATCTACGGTTCATTAATTTATTTATATTATGAATTTAAATCAAAGTTAAATCGCCTCACTTTGAAATGACACGAAGTGTAAATAATATCGCCGTTAGACAAATAATATCAACTAGACTATTTTTCCAGTCGTATAAGTTCTTTGGTTTAAATATTGTATCTTCGGTTCGTTCATATATTTATATTATGAATTACTATTTCATAATCAAATATTTGCAAGGAAAGATTAAAGGCCCTTTGAATTCGATACGATTCACACTTGCATATACGGGCCTTTTTAGATAATAATAGGTATTATATGAATTCAACATACCGAACCAGCGAATATTTGCGATCAAAAATTAAAAAAAAATCTAAACTTTTTTGATTTTGCAAATTGATTTTATACCAATCCCATTTTTTCTTATAACTCAACCTCGGATTGGAAAAAGCGCTCTAAAATCAAATTAAAATAGCATTTCAGTTGATATTTTTTGATTTAAGTATACGCGAAAAAATATAACTGTGAAACACCTTCTGGTGTTTCTTTATAAGTTATGGTGATAGGAACGTCGAATTGTACTGTGGAGAAAACATACCCCTTCCGTTGAAAATGGTAGAGCTTTTATCCAGAACTTTAATCTGGAGAAATAAAATGAAAACTCTTTCAACAGACTGTATGTAACCTCTGAAATATTAAGACAATAACTTAAGAGAAAAACATAAAAGTATAAAATTTTCTCAATAGACTAAAATTACATAATGTCCTCTAATCTTTACATTTCTCTGATTTATAATTGTAACGCTATAGGTTATTTTTAGAGCTGTCACTGGGTTTTTTGTGTAAAACCCTTACGTTTTATTTCTATATCAATAAAAATCTTTTAGCGATCCCATTTTTTCGCAAGACACCCATGTTTCAGACATATGTATATTTGTTTCTTAAATCAGTCACGGCGCTGTTGAGACAAGAGGACTATGGAAAAAATTGACTTCGCTGTGTAGTAATAAACATATTATAGTTAAAAGAGCTATACCATATTGTTCAGAATAATTTGCTGGCTTTTAACAGTCAGATAGCAAAAGTGTAGGTACTTTAAGATTTACTAAATCGTACAGTAAAAATAATTTGAATAACACTAACCTTTGGTTGTTGCTTTTTCCTAGCTTCGCTTCGGAGAAGTGAACATCTTAAGGCGTTCCTTTCAGCGACGCGTCTTACAGCAGCCTCTTCGGCTTTAGGTCTTCCTCCCGCATCCCATGCTCTGTACATAAATTATTTAATTATTAAACGTAAAAACTTGTAAAATCAGCTATACAAGTTGCTCAGATAGGATCATATTGAACAAATATTTTGAATAATAACATATTAGTTATAGCATTTTCACTACGTACCTATTTACAAATCTACTTACTCATAAATTTGAGATAATTTTTCTTCTTTCTAATAAAATAAAGAAACAAGTTTAGTATTTAGTTAAAACGGAAAACATAACTACCATTTTAAAATAGCACTTTTTCTATTGCTTTATCAAGGTTTTACAACAATGATTCGAACCGGTTCTTTATCTACGATACTTTACCATTACTTTGATGATAAGTAAGTAAGTAAGTAAGTAAGTAAGTAAGTAAGTAAGTAAGTAAGTAAGTAAGTAAGAAATATTGTCGGGGTTTATTAATTTGATAGAAGTAATAAAAAAAGATAGTTACCACGATAACAATAGTGTTAAATTAAAAAAGTGCAAGTCATTTAAAATTAATGTTTAAGAATACGATAACACCATACCAAATTTTGATAAATCTCCGCGTCTTATGGAGGATGTTTATGAGTATATTCGTCTTTCTTTTTCCTTTTAGATTTATAATTTAATAACTTTTTGGTATAACAAAGGTCATAACATCACCTTTGTTATACTTTGTTGTACAAATTGCATGTGTGCTTACTGTACAACGTTTTATAATAACACAAACATTAAAATAGAATATATTTACATAAATAATGTATTTATTAATGACTAAGCTGCTAGAAAAAAACTTTTTGCTTTAGAAAAACAAGCGTAAAATATCTTTATTTTAACAAACGAAAAATAATCTTTTCGGGATTGAATCAACCATTTTGCAGCTTCAGTTTGGCTTAATTTCTTGCCGACCGATTGGGGCTTAAATTCAATTGCGACATTTTTTGCACAGTCTTTCGTTGTTAGTGTTTTATGCCTTAGAGCGCATAGATTCACTTGTATTAAAACATATATTTTCACTTGATTATTTGAATATCAATTGATGACCTTGGTCATGGCAAAAATCTTTGACACGTAACATTAAACATTCTTCTGAAATAAAATGAATCAAAAGCAGTAGACAATCAATACTAACTCGCCTGAAGCGCAGATATAAATTATTGTAACTACTATTAGATTATTAAATAACATTGCTATTGTAGTTTGCGACGTTGAAAAACATATAAAGTAGTCATGTTTGATTTATTGAAGAATGAAGATTGACGTATAGGTTATCTGCAAGCTGAATTTTAAGATTCGGTCTCAATCGTAAAAGTTTCAACAATCGTTCTCTCGTTTGTTAGTCAAGTCAAACACAGTACAGAGCATAATCGGTTTGAACGTGCACCAAAATTGTTTTGGGAATACATGTCTTTAGAGCGAACAATGTGTAAATATAAGTTAATAAGAAATCGAATAGTGGTCCCAAAGGAACAGGGCGCTAAGCTGTTCACAGTGTATTTTACTTTAGTTCAGACGCAGATAAAACCACGGTTCAGTATTAACATGCTCTGCTCTCTCGTACGTGGGCTAGGAAACGTATTCACAATGAATCATGAATGAATTATGATAACAAAGTTAAGAAAGGCATAAAAATGTTTAAACAAAATCGTATCATTCCTGAAAACCATAACAAATTATCTGTAATACGCAATAGCATATTTATTTAGCTGTTGAAATTTCTTTAATATTTTCGAAGAATGCTATGACAACTCATTTAATACAGAAGCAGCTTATAAAGAGAACTTATAGTTTATGTGCCTACAAAACCAAGTAGTTCAGATATAAGCTATTTCAGACTTATTGTTGTATTGTTTGTCTTCAGGAAATAATTTGAGTCAATTTGAGTATCGTATGAGAACAAAATTTGAATATCGACTGTCATAAGCTCAGCTGAGTTCCGTACGTGACGCTCAATATGTACTGATCTGTTTATTGGAGTAGTGGATATAGGTTTACAAGTGTAGTTGCGGTATTCTTTGACTTCCATAAAGGTTTTTAAGTGGTTGGTAATGTAATGATTCTTAATAAATTTCTGCCGGGCTTATGCTGTTATTACAATTTGATTTCTCTAGTAAATTAAGAAACCGAAAGCCATGTGTTATGATTAATGATCTGCCATTTGCGTATTTAAATCTTCTGAAGTCCGAATTCTTCAATTAGATATTGATAATGTTTTGCGATAGTGTACACATAATAAGTTACGTTAAGTCATAATACCAAGTCGTAACATAGCAAAATAAATAACTTCTAGATTTATCCGATATGGACATATTTATAATTAATTATGCAAGTAAACTTACTTCTTGGCATCATTGAGATTAGAGTGCAATGTAGAAACTCGCGTTATGTTAGTTTCGTCGCGAAAATATATATTATGATCATATTTATTTTTCTTAGTATGCTGAAAAATCGAAGAGGATAATTATGCGAAGTAAAAGATGAAGGGAGTGCGCAGCCATTCTTAATACATTTTCTTAGAGTACTTCTCCATTACAAAACGACGTCTTTTTTTAAGCTTCAGATTTGGTAATGAATTTATAAAATTATTTAACTAGATCATCAATGACGTTAATGATAATGTGAAATATTGTTTTATCTTACAATTTCCTTTAAAACATACCTTAGTAAATTAAATTGTACATAATACATTTTTCTTATGTATGACATATCGAAAATATGATATTATCATGATATACTTCTTCGATTTCGATATTATAGTATTTTGGCTATCGAAACTTTTAATGAATATGGTTTATGTACATAAAACGTATTTTATATTTTTAAAATAACAAAGTAATGGCTTGAATTTTCTTCAGAGACTGACATTCAACGTATTGTTAATCACATTAAGCCGGCTGAATCGTTTGAAGGTCATATACTCATGCTCGATCAGTTTGTACTCACGAAACAATAGATGAATTCTGAAGAGGCCGTTACACACTAAACTTTATGTGGTATTTATTATATTAAATGTTTTTTTTGTGATTTTTTGTGTTGAAATGAAATCAATGAGAATGAGCTCTAGTTTTAAAAAGATGGCACAATATCAAATATTATTCAATCAATCACAACTTAATACATCGGTAACATATAGCTTCGCATTCCAAGGAACTCTGAAGTGTGTTGGCCTCCAAGATCTTGCGATTTGACATAAATATTATTTCTTTGTAGACTTGAAAAATGAACTTTATATCAATTATACATGCATTCAACGCACAAAGCCACGAGGACCTATTAAAATGCTAGCCCCAGGCGTTGAGGTTGTAGGATCGAGAAGACGTCTTCATAATTTCTACAGAGTGGATCAAGTCTTTCCCGGTCTCGCTCCGGCGTCTCATTCTGGACCATGATGGCTTGATTTTATTTTCTTAGAGTACTCGTTCGTATCCGCAGGTGAGCACGTGCTAGGCAATGTTTTAGTTTACAAAAAGGTTCATCTTCTTTGCATTCGTTCAATTCAAAACAGATATTCACCAAACCAACTGTAACTGGTCTTATCAAAGGCAGTATGTAACTCGTGACTTTTGCATCAAGGCTTAGAAGACTGGCAGCTTAGTTCCTCGTGAATTTGATATACACTAACTAACACTAAGTTGATATATTGAGGTACACATCGTTAGAGCCAAATCTCGCCGCTTCAGGCTTAATGCGGAGCAGGTGCGCTTCAACAGTTCTGATGAAGAGCATCATATCTATACTCGCCATAATATTCGCAGATGAAAAGCGCGCTAGGTCTGTACATGGCAGTCGCTTATTTTTCTGATTTCTTAGTTTCTAAGATCGATGCCGGGCATGCTGGTTCGAGCAAGCAAACTACCAAGTGCTTGGTGTAGCTCATCGGATAATCACGAAGAAGAGCACATCAATTGCTCTCCTCAATATATTATTACTTAAGGGTTAAGTTAGTCCAAGAATTCCTACTAAGTACCTTGAGGTACTCGTTGCATAATAAAATATTGGTGTCGAAAGTATCATGATCTATCTCATGAGGTATTCCCCATGTTACTTGTAGTGCCCACGCAAACTATTACTATAATTTTACCTTCCGCATCGAATTCTACTATAACCAATTTTTCAATTTTACACCATTTGATACAAACTATCCTCTAGTTTAAATAGCGACGATTTTCGAACCGGTGCCGGTATAGCTAATCCGTTTGAATAAGTTAATACAATCTCTCGTCTACATATTCATACCCATTGCATACATTACAACCTACGCACCGATCAATCTATAGCCGTGTAAGTAAAAATTTTATCGGTACAGTAGCGGGAATCGGTTGAAGTGTTTCATTCAGTATCTCGAAGTTTGCGTTACGAAACTTTGTACTGTATCGAAAAAGCCTTTTACATATAAGTTTATTGCGCGAAGTCTTTCACCGACTTCAATAAAAAAGAGATGGTTCTTAATTCAGTTGTATTTTTTATGTTTCCTCAAAACCCTTTTATTTACGAACAGATTGGAGTAATTATTTTTGTTTGAGAGCATACTTCCCGTTTAGTCCTATTTAAATTTGAAAAAAAATCTCCTAAGGTGGAAAAATAGGAAATGATTTTATTACAGGCTTGAAATGTATCGTCATAAAATGGGTTTGTTTTTTTTACAGGTAATTATTATGTTTATAGTATGTGTATTTAATGGAAATGAGGTATTTAATGATTAAATAAAGTTTTCAGTTCTCCTAACTGTTTAACTATATTTTGTAAAACTTTTTAAAGGAGAAACATATAAATAATAGCATTTCATTATTATTATTTTATTAAAATTAAGATTAGTGGAAGTTATATATTTAGCTCTGTTCTCACACCTTGGAAGACAATTTAAGGAACAATAATGTTTAGTGATCCAGATGTGATAATCATGAAAGTTTATATAACATAAATTAATATATTTCTATAAAATTTTTGCTCTATAGAAGCTATAGTTCTCCGCGAAACTCCGCTTCGGAATCGATTACCGCAAAACTGATTATAAACATGACTTTCAAATTTTGAGTCGGTAGCTCTATCAATCTGGAAATTTTGATGACACCCTCGTTTCACCCTAAAAGATTTCTTCGCCTAAAACATTATTTTTGAGAAATTATTGAGAAATTAATATGTAGTGTTGCTAGATTTCCAAATAAAATGATAATTACAGTAAGCAATAAATTAGAAAATATTTTGTCTGATACGAAAAAATCCAAAAAAATAATCTTGTTAAATATAATATGTGTCATACATACACAGTGGTAGAATATGTGATGAATGGGTGCTACCTACCCCACATTAGGCTTGCACATAGTCCTACCACCTAACAAATAAGATATGTAATAGATAGTCATGATAAGCAAAAAGTTATTTATTAGCGTGACTAAACTCGACAACTATATTTATTAGAATACAATTGATTTTTTAAAAGTGTAAACTTAAAAATATAGTAACAAAAGTTATCGCGTTCAGAACGCAGTAATTTTGTTGACGACGACGATGAGACAGCTGCACAACTATTTATTGAAAATTGTAGAAATCAACTTAAGGCTAGAATAACAAATACAGTATTATTTTCATAAATACCTGAGTGTTTCAGATGTGACCGATTGGGGTTCGATCGCTGGGGGCGGCGGTCGGCTGCTGTTGAACAGTTGTTGCACCGCTGAATTCGCTTTAGGAGCACTTATTGTCAGAATCAATGGCGTCTCCAATCTGTTCGACCAAAATAACTACGTTATTATGCATAAGCGACTCTCTAACTTGACAACTGATTGTTCTATTTTAGAACATCATCATTTAATATGCAAGTGATAGATTTAAATTAGCCCAGTCGCATATTTAGGAAATAAGGTACAGAATAAGTATACTTCATTACATTAGTATGTAAAACGTACCTGTGTCCAGCATTAGAACTGAATTCTCTATGAGAACTTTGTTCTGAGTCGGATGAATGAAGAGGTTCTATCTCATTCTTTTCGATAACTTCATCATCGCATTCTTTTGATTTTTCAACAAACCGAACAAATCTTGGTGTAATGGATCCGTCTTCATCACTTGCAGTTGTTGAACGTTGATCGTCATTCTATTTGGACAAATGAATAATATTAATATTGTAAACTAAGAATGTTATAATCGCGTTTGTTAATACGAGTTGTAAGGTAAATCTGAGATATTGTAACTTCACTAGTATAATCTTCTGGTCATTTTAGTTTTTATATTTTTTTCTTTTATAATTGCACTAGACACATACATTAACATTTTAATAACCAAAACTATTTAGTATATATTATCTATTTATTTGAAATATCGAACAGCTGCAGTTTGATACGTAGAAAGAGAATGGTTAGAGAATTAATGTTTGTTTAATATTGTTTTTTTAATATGTAATGTTCAAACTCTTGTCACAAAAAGTATTTTTAGATAACAGGCATATTGATCTCATTCTGAATGTGTATGGAATACTTTTTGATAATACGATCGATTTCATGCTAAAAATACAAATTCAGCAATCTATAGATTTAACTAGAATACATTACACACACGCGAAAATCATGAAATTGATTTGGGTATATACTTACTTGTTCGCAGGTGTCCTTGTCGGTATCTAAAGATTTCCATAGTCGTCCTCCCTTCAATATGCCCGCTCGTCGTTGTCGTAGCGGAGAATTTTCAGACGATATTTGCCCGTCATTTTCAATAACTTCACTTTCCTCGCCTTCAGACAATATTGAAACAAAAAACATAGATTAGGTTTATATTTAATTGCTAATTCGAACTTTGAAAGGTCATCACCTACAATTTAGATTATTATATACTTATAATTTTTGCCACCCTTCAATAAGGTTCATGAAAAATAAAGAAATAAAAGGTTAGTAGTTATTTAATTTTGCAAGAAATGGCAGTCTTTACTTCGAAGTGGATTGAATTCTTTATTAAAGTTTAGTATAAATTGATTCTCCTTTAAATATTTGTAAAAGAATCGCATTTGGCTCTCTATTTAATTTTTTAAAAGATATTTACGCTAGAAATCCATTAATCTAATCGTATTTTATTATCCCCACTATCAAGCCTTTCTGCGTTTAGCTTGCAGGTCTTCACGTCGCTACGAATCATACATTAATGCATTCGTTCGATTTACGGAGCGTGACTAGAGCAACTGCAGGAAAGACATATCTATAAAAAACATTTAAATGATTGAAATAATTTAGATAAACTTTATTCTTTATCACTTGATCTAAATTAAATAAAAACTTTTATGTATTAATTTTTTATATTAGATATTATTGTAATAAAACCAAAATTATAAGTCCATTTGACAGATATCCAAATTGTATTCCAAGTATTTTTTCAAAAAGACCTTTTTGTGTTGTATATGTTAATGTTCTATCGAAACGCATATTACCTCTTCCCTATTCTTAATAAATAAGCAAATTCTTCATGTTTACTTTTTGTTATAAAAATAAATTCTATGATAAATTAAAGACTAAAATAAAGTGAACAAATTCAGTTGATATTTATTCAATAAATAATAAATAAATTATTGCTCAGCTATCAAATCAAAGATCTCTTAGTAAGTTATTTTATTAAGCGAGTTGTATTTTATTTTATTTTGTTAAAAAATACCACTGATATTATTTATACATTTCGTAATATCAAGAGTAAAAAATAATTTATAAATATTGACATTAGGTAAGGTGCGGTTTTAATTTTTTATTTAATTCTGACTAATAATAATAATATTATAGAAAAATATTACTTTTTACTTTAATACATTATGGATTGCGTGATTGCTATGAAAATAACACCTTGATATAAAATAATAAATTTTAAATACGAACTCTTCGCTTGTGCCACGGTCGGCATCTCTGTGGGCGTTTCTTCTATGCACACGTCTGGAGGGCATTCTGGAACAAAGAGAATTTATAAAACAACATTTTTATAAGATATGGAATCTTCATATGAGTGATTATTGGATATAATTTTAAATTACAAATTTGCTACTTCTGTTTAAATTTTTCAACTTGTTGTCCAAGCAAGTGAGTAAGTTATAGACTGAATTACTAACCGACTAAAGGCTTGTTCTGATTAAGGAAGATATAGAGACTAACCTATCTCCACAGTTCTACTGTGAACTTAAAGCCATATGTAACAACTTTTCACTGCTTTGATGTATACACACAGGTAAATAGTGATAGAAAACCTCCGCTCAAGTTAATACGTCACACACATCACTAGGACATCTTAACAATATCTCAAGTAGAATATACACGTATTAAAATTATTACATTTACAGGAACGTAGCGGTGAAATTCTATCGTACTGTGCAAAGTGATACTTTAACAAATCTAGGTTAGGTTAATGAGAAAAACTTGGGTTGTAAAATAATATTGTAAATTGTAAAATTTGTAGACAACATTCGTGAATGTTGCCTACAAAATATAATATATTTAATTGAGCTACAATATTAAAATACAAATTTCTTTGAAGTCGTTGAAGAAATTGTTCAACGTACAAATTATAAAACGGTAATGGAAACTGTTACGTAACGTAACGTAAGTTACTGTAACACGGTCATAATCTGGTTTAGTTTGTTTCGAAACAATAATAAAATATATAATATTTATTTCACAAGTTGGAAAACGAAGATCTGAAACACAGAAAGCAGTTCTGTCGACTGGAACTGAAACTGACTTTACACATGACTAAATTTAGTGCGCCTTATTTAGACAATAGCGTTAGGTGGTGTCAGGGTTAGATTGGAGTAAAAACTCTTGTTAGTTTGCCTGAAACTTCATGTTAATAGCATCGCAGCTGTATCGGCAGCATACGGCAAGTTTATGGTATAAGAAGAAACGCATACTGGTCGCGTCAGCGCTGCTGCAGCAGTGGGACGTATACAGGTTTTTTCTTATTCCTTAGGGTAAAAATCTCTATTTTATCCTTACGATTTAGGAAAAGATAGTTTATTTTTACCAATATTGTTGTTGGCTAGACAGACTGAACTCTACTGTTCATATTTCTATAATGATTCAAGTCGTAAAATATATGATTGTACTTTTTTTTTTTAGTATAATGTAAGTTTCGAAAATGATAATTCACTCTATCACAATTCCATAAACTTTTATTCCTTGCGTTAAAGCGTCGCAATAAACATGTAACAATTCCCAGGTATAAAATCGTCGTTGCGTCATTAATGCAGACACCGTCAACCGACTTTAATCCATCATCTAAAGGTCAAGTGTAAGCAGCGAGCGCTGTGGCGTATTAGATGAAAATTTGAATACTAGTAGCTAAATAATAATGTATGATAAGTAATCATATGAAATTATCATTGCCTTATTATAAGCTTGATGAAAAAACGTGTATTTTAAAGATTAAATTTGTATGTGCTCTACAACGCTAATATTTAAATGTTATTTCTCTTTGTGTAATGTTTAAATAAAACGCTTCTTATATAACGATAAGTTGGATGAGCTATTATTTTGAATACATAAGATAAACTTTTAAGTTTTTTGACCAAATAACCCGTATGAAATATGTACAAGTTTATATGAAAAATTAAAATGAATAATTTCCAAGATATAATAAATTTAACCTAAGTCAGTTATCTTTATCCACAGAATGAGTTTTTAGAACATGTGTACCACAAGACAGAACTAACAGAAAAAAACTTATTTTTGTAAAATATTGCATTTACGTCTTTAATCACAAATATCACTTGGTGGTAGGGAGTGAGCCCTACCACGAAGGTAGATAGAACCCACTCATCAGATATTCTACCGCTTAACAGCAATACTTAGTATTGTCGCGTTCTGGTTTAAAGATTGAGTGAGCCAATGTAACTACAGGTGTGGTGCATTTCACTGAACTTCTCCTGAACGGCTGGACCGTTATTCATGATTTTTTATTTGTGTTTGACTAGATGGTGTAGATAAGGTGGTGCTGTATCGGGTTCAAGGATTGTTTTTTCATCTGGACAAATTCGGATCGAACAGCTACTATTATTAATTTTAAAGGCGAAAATAATAATTACTATTACATTTAAAATGATATCCAAAGGTAACAGAGAAATGTTTGAATAGAACACAGATGCTTTTAAATAGCAAATGATTTTATGCAAAGTACAAATTATTTTCTTTCTTAATTTGCTGCAGAAAATATGCTTATATTTTCTTTAGCTGTTACTTTCTTAGAAATACTTAAGGCTATTAAGAATTCAAGGAATATTTTTCTATGTAAGCTTTCATTTTGAAGGATTAATTAAAATAATTTAATATTATGAAGAGAAAAGATTTGATTTTGTTGTGTGTTTGTTTTCAATCTATAAACTCAACAACTACTAAACTGATTTTAAAAATTATTTCACACACAGTACATGTGAAATTCTTGTATCAATCGGTAGTTTTTACGCGATTAAAAAGAAAATACATAAACCGAAACAATTTATATTATAATGAATAATATTAGTAGTTAATAATTAATAGTACTTATTAAGACAGAGGCATATACAATAAGGCACAGAACTATAAACGTATAGTCACTTGTAATGTTTGACATTGTAATTACATATTATATTTTGGTGTGACCATTACACACGACCATCGCAAGCGATAATAGTTCAATAAAATTTATTATTTTGTATGTAGTTGTTTAAAAGTAAGCACATTTTATTAGCTAGCTAAACTTATGATTCGTTATGATTGCGGCTACGATATGATTCGCTCACGTGTAAGACCTTATCTCTTCGTTGTAATAAAAATGATTGAATTGCCTCTCACCACCTTGGTAGGTAAAGTAGTAGTATCCCCCATACTATGTAATTTGTCAATGAGGTCTAGGGTTAAATTCGTAAAAAACTATCATCTTTGCTCAAGTCTGTCTTTTAGATTGAAGTTCGGTTTTTTATGAAGTGTTAAGAAAATAGTCCCGGTATTATTATGTAAATATATACGTCTTTATAGTATTAATATATTCATATATTTTATGGTAGGCTCGCAGAGAATGTTCTGCCCGGACCTGAGCGATACTATCATGACTCAGTCGAAAGCGCACTGAAGTTCTGCCGAACCACACCGGAGTCAAGTTCATAACCGTTGGTACGCCTTTCGTTCCATTGAGTGTCCGTACGATTGACCGGATGCGACATATATATATATGTCGCATCCGGTCCGCATGAGGAAAGAGTAATAAATATGAATGTTAAACTAATGAAATAATAAGTTATATGCTCTTCTGTCTCCTTTAAAGTACACAAGTCGTTTATACCACTTTTCGCACTTTTATTTTTCTGTTCTTTTATTTTATCGATGTTCACTCGTATGTGTACAATATCCCGTTCGTTCAAATAACTTTGTAGGATGTAAGATCAATTTGAATTCATTATCTTATTTTATTTGGTGGTAGGGCCTTATAAAAGCCCGTCTAGATAGTTATTCCTGAGTTATTCTATCCCAAAACACCAGTACTTAGTATTGTTGTATTGTTGTTTGAAGGTTGAGTGAGTCAGTGTAGGTACAGGCACGAGGAACATAACATGTTACGAGTAGTTCTCAAGGTTGATGGTGATTGCGATGGTTAATATATATTACAATGGCACAGTCAAAAGTGGTCACCACCGACCACTTACCATCAGGTGGCCCAATCGGCCGTCCGCCTACCTATTTTATAAAAAAAAGTTTATATGGTTTTAAAATTTTAAAAACATATTTATTTCAGTCTGCTAGAAGTATTTTAGTTAAATGACTCTGGTTATTCAAGTTTAAGCATACATTCACAGAAAAACGTGAGATGATGTGAAAAATTCTTAAATGAAATACGTATAAATCTCAAAAAAGATTTTGAGGAAAAAATTATTTTTCTTAGAAAGATGTCGCAGAGTTTTATTGGTTACCATGGATGTCGGCGCAGTAATTTGATTATACGAACAGTATCATGTATAATCCAATTCTGCTCATTGCTTATTACAAGAAGACTTAAACTTGCAACACTCGTTATTCAGAACATCAAATAGTTTTTAAAATAATTATCGAATTCATTATATTCATATTTTTGGTATAATTTTTAAGAAACATGTTGTTTAAATAACCGGTCAAATTGACAGAGTGGCATTATTAGTCTGTTAACATGCTTTGACTAAGGATAGTTTAAACAAGTCGATTTCACTCGATCAACTAACTGCTATATCGAAATTGATTTGAACGTCTGGTCAGACTTTAATTACCTTGCAACTGCACAAGGTGATTCAATATAATCTATATCCATGTTTAAGCTTTGTTGATTTAGACATATTTTACAATATTTTTAATCCGTTGATTTTTTTCCAAAAATTTTAATTCGAATCGTGATCTCGCGGTATTATGCCCAGTTCAGTTTAATGTTTTAAATGAAAATAACCAAATTTAAATAATAATATCGACTCAATAAAATGTTTTCTCTTTGTAGTAAATATCATATTGGCTATCATTTCATTTTCAATTAATTATAATAATAAATATGACTCAACAAAGCGTTACTGAAGTGACGCTCATTCGAGGATGCTACAATTTTAAGCTTAATAATTATTGAAGGTATACATCAATATTTAATTACTAAAAACTGAAACTATAAAATTAAATGTATACATTAAAATTTCGGTCAAGTGAAAATAAAATTGTCGAAGCTACTTTTTACATATTTCCAAAATAATGAAGTTCTTACATAGTAAATCCATTGCACTGTAATTGAATTATAGGCAGTTATAAAAACATATTTTTAAATAAAAAACAATTATATAATGATTAACTTTGATCGATCGATAGATAGTAAAACATTTTCAAGCAGTTGAGTAGGAAACGACTGCAAAATGGTCTCCTAGGATTGAAAAGCTGTCTTGTGGGGTCGAACTCAAGTATTACTAGATATTGAAAAGACTTGAAGTATTCTTGACGTCGTCACCTGCTCGTTCTCGGACGCAACTGCTTTTCAAACACGAATCATTACAGAAATAGTGAAATAATATATTTCTCAATATTTACAATTTATTTATTATTTTTTTATTGTTAATTTACAAATAAAATATGATCATGATTACTGAATAGGACCTTATCAATTTACAATGACTTAATAAATAAGCCAAGATGGTCTAGTAGTTCCAGTGATTAAAACACCTGAATCTTAACCAAAGCTGGTGTGCTTAAATCCTGGTAAGCACCACAAAATTTTTAGGTACTTAATTTGTGTTTTTAATTCATCATTCATTGTGAGCGAATGCCAGCTAATTGGCCAGATTTATTCTCAACCATTAGCTTAAAACATTTTTTTATTAAAGATAAGAAGAAGACATTTTATGATGATTAAAAAGAAATCTCCAAAACTTCACTTATATGTATTTGAAGTCAGTATGGAAATAAATGTAAAAAGTATATTATAACCTACATGTCATCGAAAGGGTTTAGATGTGCAGCTTAGCAAATGCATAAAGTGCTAATGACAATACAATGTCTAGCTGATATTATGACGGAGCCAGGATAGCGAATATTTAACTTTCAATCGCTACTTGTAGTCCTAGCCCTCGTGCTTGAACTCATGGCGTACCTATTTTTATGCGTTCTTAAACTTAGTGTTCTCGATTTAATATTATTTTTTATTTATTTTCATATTTTTTGTTTATGTACTTAAAGAGTGGTTATTTAATTTTTAAACTTCATACATATATGATATGACGTTTGCATACATTTTTAGATGTACGAATACCTCGTCAATATATTTATATATTAAAATATATATAAATATATATTAAAGTTTTGCTCAAGTTATTCAAAATATCGATCATCCAAATGCAGAGAAATATACAGCCGATTTTCGTATAATTACGATATCTCGTAAAACATTTGGCCTTTGAAATATCCTAATGTGAAAATTTCATCTGAAAAGAACGCTCTATCCGGAAAAATAAATACAATTTCCCTCTTAAACATCATATTTATGTACGTTTTATAAACCAGTGTATTTATTTACTACTTGAATGCACTTGTAAATAAAAAAATCTCAATTTGTTTAAATCTTATAAAAAGATCGTTTTTGACGTAAAAAGTAATTAAATTATAATAATATTTTAAATTAAAGAAAAAGCTACATCGGACACAGTGCGACGGTTCCAATGAACGAGACAATAGCTTGAAACTAATGGGCATCCAGTTAAAAGAGATCTCTGTGCTCACATTAACCTACTCTTAGTACTGCCACGCAGAGAAATCTGTGAGGGACGAGGCATATCCGTGTAAAATGGTGGCTTAAAATTAGAAATGGAGTGGCTTGGCGCAACGCCAGCTTTCTTGCCCTGTTTGTCTTTGCGTACGAGGGAGAATCTGCCCTAACAAAGGCTCTAATTAGAAAATATTTGGCACAATTTCCTCCTTACCTTTCCTTGATATATTCGTGAAAGAAGTGTTACATTCTTAATACATTTTAGTGGTTAAGTAAAACGGTTGGTATGAATATAAGGTTCCTATTAGATTATATTTTTTTTACAAACTATCGTTCACTTTAGTGTCCTCTAACATGAATTTGATAGTAATAGCATAATGACTGTATTCAACTCGCAAGTAATCAATAAAGGCATTAGAAATATTATTTCTATTGGTCTTGATTGTGAATCTCTTTCATTATCTATTGCATGCATTCAACGTAATCACTTGATTTACTAACAAATATATTAAATTATACAAGTCTACATAAATTTATTTTATTAGATTACTAGATTTACTACATTAGATCTGAGTGAAATGAAATACATTCGGATGTAGCTAAATGTTTTCTAGCGAACATAGATTTACTAAGCGAATAAATCATTTAATTTGACACAGCTTTGCGCACTGCTGTGTCTTAGCTGTTAGTTGTGCTGAAATAATCAAGAAGTTTGTATTTTTTATGATTAGTACTCGACTTAGTAAAATAAAACCTTTCAAATCCAGAACACTCACCGAGTAAAATTTGGTTCTTCTAAATTGTATTAGTTATTATTATATAAAAATTAGTTAGTCGAAGTTGTAACCAATAATATGATACACGGACCATATTTTGATCGATGTAATATACTCTAAATGGTACTCAACCAGCAACGATGGCTACTTTCTATTTCGATGAAGAGGTACAAAAGACAATGCAAAAGCTTTGAAAGTGAAAGGGAATGACATTACAGTACAGTACAGTAACAGCCTGTAAATGTCCCACTGCAGGGCTAAGGCCTCCTCTCCCTTTTTGAGGAGAAGGTTTAGAGCTTATTCCACCACGCTGCTCTAATGCGCGTTGGTTTCTACCAACATGTGGCAGAATTTCGATGAAATTAGACACATGCAGGTTTCCTCACGATGTTTTCCTTCACCGAAAAGCACGAGATGAATTATAACAGAAATTAAGCACATGAAAATTCAGAGGTGCTTGCCCGGGTTTGAACCCACGTTCATCGGTTAAGATTCACGCGTTCTTACCACTGGGCCAATGGGGAATGACATTAAATTTTATAAAATCGTTGGATTTCATAAAATCTCTACTTTCATCGAATACTTTTGGAGCAACCATGAGTATTGCAAATATACCATAGATAGCCATAAAATACATTTGTCACGTCACATCATACACGTCAACTAAGAGAAATATTGAAAGGATGATTGGAGATTTACTAAGTAGTAATTTAAGTGAAACCTCTCAATAACTCTCAATAAATCTCAGTTTTATCAGCAGCACTAAATATAATGTAACGTATTTTAAGCAAACACTTTAATTATATATTGCATGTGTAGCTTTGACTGGTCGTGTTTAAGTTAATATTTGTCTTTAAAGCACTTTGATTCATTGCAAACCAATTTAAAAAAAAAGACAATTATTTCTACTGCTCGCTTCATCAGTCGATCATTTACAAACATATCCTGTCGGGGCAGGGCCTCCAAGACCATAATAACATATTTATAAAGACTGCACAATTCTCAACCTCAAGACATTTTTTTTTATATTAAAAAGTTAAAATTGTTTATAACACATTAAATTATTTAATTGATAAATTATTTGTTAATTATTACTTCTTAACAAAGAATGGTTTTTTTTTCTGGCCCTTTTTGAACTAATGAATCTATCACAGATAATCTTATGTTTATATATTTAGTCGTCTCATGAATACAATCATTATTCAAGAAGTTATATTAATGAACTTAACGCTAAACACGCATACTTACACACAGGCCCTACATATACACTCATAACTACACTCGTAAATAGTTTATTTAACTACAGTGTTACTAATTAAAATATCGCGATGACTTGTAACTCTATTAAAACATATTTTTCTTCAACCTAGGTGGATATGACCTTGTTACACAATGTAACCAAGTAATTATTTTTATTATTACATTAGAGATAACGACGAATATCGCGATAAACAGTACAATTTTGGTAGGAATACAAATAATATTCTCTTTATTAGATATTTATGCAGAAAACGGATACAAAAAAAATGATCCATCTGTTTTTTTGTAAAAAAATAATATTTTGACTAACATTTCGCTACGAAGGCTGCCCACGAAGTTCAGTACAGGCGGAACTGCTAGTAAATGTAAAATAATGTATATTTCAAGAATAATTAAAATCACCGTACCTGGAAACTTCTACAGTTCGGAGATTTTAATAACAGCAAATTAAAATTGAAATTTATCCACATTAAAGTTGAGGGTATATTGGCTGGCCCCATTCGGTTCAATTGTTAAATTTGTAAAAGTACTTATTAAACTTTACTAGTATTCGTGAAGTGATCGAAATTCGACCATTATCATTATTAAAAATATGAGTTTCGCTCCACTCTTTATTTCAAAAATCTTTTATTGATAATATATAATCTTTTAATGATATAATGAAGCAACCAAACAGAAAATAAAGAAAAATCGAGTAGAAAGAAAAAAAGATACGGATTTGCTTTGTCTTTGAACCTATTTTCTTTACATGTGTCTTGGGTTATATTTGGTTTTTAATTGTGTTAAATGTTTTCTTTGATTTTAAAATTACAATAACTTTACCTATTTATACACATTTAGATAAGCTGATTAGGAAGCAGCTAGAGTGTTACAATAAAGTGCGCGTAAAGGTCACCACACTCCGCTTTCCTGTTAAGACGAAGTTTTGGAGCTTTTTCCACACGTTACTTTAAAACGGGTTTGATGAATACTTACGGGTAAAAATTTAATACGATAATGCATCCACTGCACACATACACACATATTATGCACAGAAAACTCAATTGGATTTTAACACATTTCTCCTGTGTTAAGATTAAAATTAAAATCAAAGTTGATAAAAAACAAGATTGAAAGAAGTCTCACTCAAAGACTTGAGCTACATAAACAATATGTTACAATCAAAGTTTCGTTGCAATTCCTGAGAAGATTTCCTCTGATAAATTCAATTATTTTAGTTTTTTTTCTTTTTGCGTAAGTTTATTGTTTTTGTTTCTACTGTAATGTTGCTAAGTTGCGAACACACTGCACTAACATAATTGGAGCACGCAAACGTTTTTCGAGTCTCCTTAATTGCATAAAATTTATGAAGCTGATTTGTTTGTTAGAATATTTTTAAACGCCGTTATGTGTGTATTAGAAGTAGTTGATATATCGGCTAAATTAAGCATATCTTACCCTGCTGTGCCCAGCCTTCATTAAGTGCGTGAAGAAAAAGATAAAATAATGTAACTGTGATGTTGGACTTAATTTAACACCAAGTAGAACCCGATACCATATAAATTTCATAAAATGAAAGTGCCTCGAACATCGTTAGCGCTATCCGATCGTATTAGCGTAGTATGCTGCGAACACATACATAGCATACAATAGAATAGGCATGGTGACTGATTTTGAAATAACCTTCTATAATGTAGGTACACGTCTACTATTACTGAAAATCATTTTATTTTAGTAATAAACTAAGTGTTTACGCAAATAATTGCATTTTCATTTACCTATTTTAAATTTCGCTCGAAAACACCCGCAGGTGTCATGGTGCCTGCACGTGACGTCACGCCACAGTAAACAATAGTAAACGTTGTATTGTGTCTATACTCAACGAAGAAAATCAGAAAGTATTGCGTATTTCCTAAGGTTAAAAATGAATTCCAAATTTTACAAGTGGTATGCGGTCCCTCTCTGTAAAAATACATCAATATCAACATCTAACAAATTGTTTGTGTATGTTCCAAACAAGAAAATTGTGAGAAATAAGTGGCTTAACGCAAATATATAGAGGCAGAGATTCATAAAGATTTATTATATATTTGTGATACATTTAGATTTATAGAAGTATTTGTAAATAGGTAAATTCACAAATTCAGTACTAGTGGAGCTAAAATATTGTCTTAAAAATTCTTACTTGTAACGATATAAGGGCTCTTCATCTGCGAGTAATACTATATAGCTAACAGAAAAAAACCTATGATAACACTAAAAATAAATAAAAATGTTACTTACAAGGAAGTTTTCACATTTCGAAATTCATATGAACAAAAGTATTTATTTGATGAGAGAAACTCTCCTAACATCAACAAATCAATCCTGGGCAAATTAGAGGATTTTGCCTTAACAAAACCTTGTTCCAACATTGACGGTTCTTGGATGTTTTATTTTCTTCACAAAACCCCGAATAACCAACGACTCAACTAATTAAATGATGCAAAATTAATTTTGAAACGCGTAAACACAACAACTGTTCAAGAGAAAGGGTTATAGATACTGATGCGTGACGTCATTCGCTCTGATTGATATTTCAAATAAAATGGCCGATTATAGAACTTTATACTTTTGTTTTATTAAAAATCTTATTCATCTCAATATGCATATTAAAATGAGATTATTTATTAGAATCCTTTTAAAATAGTTTCTTCTCTAAAATCATTTATTTTTTAATTCTTTAATACGGTCATCATGCCTATTGGAGGCAATAAAAGTGTAATAGAGGTAGACGACAAAAACGTGCAGTCGACATCGTGGGGCATCAGATCAACCGTGATCACCAATTAGCTCGAAACCACGACATTTGAAACGCTGTCGAAATATTGGGGAAAATTATCAAAAAAAGGTGTGAACGCATTTACCTGTTGGGATACAATGGATAACACTGAACACATTGCGAAAGTTTAAATTAGACAATGTTTTCGAAATGTCTTATTTCACTAACAAAGTTAACAGTCATTGCGTATCATTTTGTTTACAATTTGTTTGTAATAAGGCTCTTTGGAAAAAAAGCCGAGATGGCCCTGTGGTAAGAACGCGTGAATCTTAAGCGATGATCGTGGGTTCAAACCCGGGCAAGCACCACTGAATTTTCATGTGCTTAATTTGTGATTATAATTCATCTCGTGCTTTACGGTGAAGGAAAACATCGTGAGGAAACATGCATGTGTCTAATTTCACTGAAGTTCTGCCACATGTGAATTCTACCAACCCGCATTGGAGCAGCGTGGTGGAATAAGCTCCAAACCTTCTCCTCAAAAAGAGGAGAGGAGGCCTTTAGCCCAGCAGTGGGACATTCACAGGCTGTTACGGAAGGCTCTTTGATTGATTCTTCAAATTTTTTATTGCGTTAACTTAACATACCAATACACGTTTATATCCAATAAGAGATCGAACCATAATTGCTGGAAACGGACTTTATTGATAGACTAGCAAAACTCGAGGCTTCACCAGCGTGGAATTTAGTCTGTGACGAAAATTTTCAAAATCTAATATTTTAATTTTATTTATTAGTATATCTTTTGTCCAATACCATGGCAATTGGAGAAGGGTTCTATACTCTTACTTGTAATTCGCCGCTAGATGGTGCTTATATAGGTATGCTTACTATAGGTATACTCGTAACATGCCTCGTTGAACATGATAAACACAGCCAAAACATGCCTTGTTTTGTTAGTAAAACATCAAATTACTATATTCCTACATACAAATTAATTATACTTCGAAAAGTATTTTTTTATATTAATTATAATTTTATTGTTAACAGTAAGTACAGTATTTATATACAATATATAATGAATAAATAGATATTGTCATCATAAATAGGTTTTCGTTTTGCGTTGATTATTCACTAGTTACTTATTATTCTTACGAAACATGTCATCAGCAGTCCCGACTGAAGTTTAAGCTAAGTCGGTCAAGGACGTACGCATTTCGCCAGGTCACCCCCTAACGCTCGCAAATGGTGTATGAAATACGTCTCGATTTTTTTATGAGCGATTCGAAGAGTTCCAGGCAAATTAATCTTTTCACGTAGAATTACACTGAATTTTAATATCTTAACCATTTTTTAAATCAAACTTGTGTGTGAATACGTTTTCTTTTTATTATCTAATGAAAGTAATTAAAACATCATGGTTTTTAAATTTAGAATTTCTTATTTACATACTCATATAAGCGTTGATTAGCGGACGTTTAGTTAAACAGACATTTGTCTTTTTTTTGAAAGAAGAACACGGAATTGTTTAACTAATCGCCCGCTAAGCAACTAAAGCCTACATGATTATAGAAAAATATAAACTTATCTAAGAATCGATATACGGTATTTCTAAATATATTTCCAAATCCTACTCTGAATTGAACTATACAAGGCAAAAGTTATTTAGTTTGTAGTCACAGCTAGTGAAGATATTTCCGCTTCAAGAATATTTACCGAGCCTCTAACAATATACCTCTACGCCGATGGACAATGACAATGCTTTACACTTGAAGATAATACCAGTAGATAGTAGTTTTGATATTTTTACTTATAAAATATATAAATGTTTTCTTAAAAGTCAGAAAAATATGTATTTTATTATTTATGCTCTATAAAGTTGAATATCAAGCGCAAATACGAATACGCACACTTAATAAACGTCGATAAATGGTCATACGCTCAATTATACCAATTATAAAATGTTTACGCTGTAAACTTTTATGGAAACCTAAAATTTAAAACCATCAAAAATGTAATTATAATATTTATCTATAAAGTAGTTTTATTTTAATTGAGTATTAAAAATGAAATACTAACTCATACTACTGTAAAATATTTATAAGAAAGGTACCGACATGGTCGGTTTGGTGTTCTAGAAATACTGGATCAAACGACCGTTTACTTTTTATTTTTTGATAAAGTATTCCACACTTATATTGTTAATAATTTTCTATTCAGAACTCTAATTTTTTTTACAAGTCAATTAAGTACTGGGAGAGTATATTTATAGATCTTTTAAAGGGAAGACAACATTTGTACAGCAAAAACATATTTTTCCTAAGGCTACTAAATTGATATATTGATATATTGATACGACATGATGTCAATACTTATCAATTGATTCTTTCTCTCTCTAAATAACGATTTAAAGAACTGCACAATGCAATACTTTTACTCCTAATGAGCAGTTAGAAAGGCCATCATCTTTTTTCATTTTCATCTTTCTAGAGCTAGATGATAAAAGCTGTTTTAATAAAAGCTACAAGTATATTTTATTTTAGGAGATTTTTAAGAAAAAATAATCTTACATAGTCTCCCATACATATCATAGATTTTATGTATTATTAGAAAAAATGTTGGTTATTTTATTAATAAAATATGCATCAAAATAAAATATTTAGCTTGATAAAAAACATTGTTAAAGCTGGATTCATTCAATGGATACCACGGTGGTAGTGGTTGATGGACTGTCAGGAAGCAAATCAGACGAGAAACAACCAACCGACAAACAATGCAACGTATTGTTCTGCGTCAGTGTGAGTGAGCCCGTGTAGCCGCGTTAGTTGGGAATTGTGTCAATTACTTTTAGTAATGTCCTACTTTACTCTTGAACTATTTCAATATCATGTGCTATATATATATAAATATATATATATGCTAATAGTAAACTTTTTTAATGAAAATTGTCTGTATCATTCGCTCTTACATATTTTTATATAATTCGAACGGGGTTATTTTGTCGCTGTTAAATTACCTTTTAAAATATATGGTTGCAACGAATATTCATTGACAAAAAGTTAAAAAGAAGCAGGTAACGAGCTAACGCCGCAGCGCATAAAGGAGCAATTTGTTTCGTATGGAAGCGACTAGAGGTTATGTTACGTTATGTAATCCTCAGCCGCCAATCGATGTCGTTCACATTCGTTCGCGTTGCTAAAGTAAAACTTGTGTTTTACCGAACGAATGTAAACCCTATGTATCTGCTCATGTTTATCATCATATAAACAATTTAAACTTTCTGCTATTAGTATTTAATATATAGAAATTATATTGCACATTCAATTGTACGAAACACAGAATATATATATATATATATATTTATGCACCTCATATTTATGGACATTTTATCATGTCGATGCAAGAATATAATCGTATGAAGTTTTCTTTTAAAAATAACAATAAGAAATCTTAATAATAACAATAATGACGTTGTATATTTATAATTGGCTTGTGTTATGCTTATGCTTTATGATAAAATGTATTCGTTAATATTTCTAAGCCAACAGCACCGTGCGATTTCACCCGTGTTAAATATAAACGCGCCATTCTCCTGAAATATGAATATCATTGCCGGTGTACAATTAAGACTCTTCAGAGCTACTCTTTATAGTGCACATGAATACCATATTTATACTAATTCTTAATATTGATTAGGTTGTGTTACGGTAATAAATATGCGGGCATATTAAAACAAAATTGAAACAAATTAAAGATAAGATACACCAAAGACACGGAAAATGAGAATGTGGAGATAAAAATATATAATAAATGGAAAAGCGGCATTCAATAAGAACAAACTCATAACTCGTTCCACAACTCGACTGTGAAATGTTATATAATAATAATATAAGACATTGACTTAATATTAATTATAGCAATTAATGGAATGTAAGGTTATAGAAATAGCGTATCACTGTAAGACAGTTTTCAATATTTCACGAGTGAGATACGAAGTGATTCTAACGGAATATAAATGCTGTTCGCTAGTGCTCGGTGAGGAGGAAAAATATCGAATTAAGCTTTCATGTGTCGGAAGAAATTCTAAGAACGTAAAGTCAGCAATCTATAAGGAGCATAGTAACGGATTTTGCCAATTGAAATGGTAATAAAATGAGTGTAATTATAGAGGCACAAATTAAATTTAGTGGTAATTTGGTTCTTAGTGGGAGGGCAAGCCCGTCTGTGTAAGTACCACCCACTCATCACATATTCAACCACCAAAAAGCAAGAATTAGTATTGTTGTGTTTTGGTTATTATGTGGTGAGTGATGAAAAAAGGTGAGTGAGCCAATGTAACTACAGGCACAAGTTACATAACACCTTCGTTTGCTAAGGTAGTGGCGCATTGGCGATCCATCCGTCCGTCCTCTTTATGGTTAATACTTCTTACAGCGCCAATATCTATGGACGGTAACCCTTGCCATCAGATGAATCATTAGCCAGTCTGCTTACTTTTTTTAAATAAAATACCTACTACTTATTAACACGGCGTGATGATGAAATCCATCAGCATAAAACCATCATTTGTTCCGTCTGCGCAAAATTTTTTATAACACTACAAGAAAATAGATTTGGCGACTTTTCCCGCCGGCCGCCTGCCTGACGCCAATTCTCCTTGGATGCCTTAGTTCGATTGGTCCCATTTTTTATCAAATAGCTTATTGAAGTGCTTAGGGCTGATGGTATAACAGTCAACAGATTAAGCTGAATTAAAAATGAAATACTAACTCATACAACTGTAAAATATAAGATAGGTACCGACATGGTCAGTTTGGTCTTCTAGAAATACTGGCTCAAACGACCCGTTTACTTTATATTATTTGATAAAGTGTTCCACACTTACTTTCTTCTATTTCTTTCTTTCTTCTTTTCGTTCTTTTACAAGACTATTAAGTACTGGGAGAGTATATTTATATGAATATATATCTTTTAATCAAATGAAGAAATGTTGTACAGCAAAGACATATTTTTCTTAAAGCTACTAAATTGATATATATATACCACGACATGATGTCAATACTTATCAATTGATTCTTTTTCTCTCTAAACAACGATTTAAAGAACTGCACAATGCAATACTTTTGCAAGAAAAATATGACATCCTGATACGATCCACGGGAACAAAGCAGTAACACTTAACGTGGATGAAAACGCCAAATCAACTTTGCATGGTAAAATGAAGGACTTAGCCCGGCCTATGTATTAACCAATGAAATATAAACATTCGCTAAAAGATCTGTATGACTGTACTGATTTATATAAAATAAATATATTTATATAAAATGTTTACCGATAAATTACCTATTTTCCACATACACATTTGCCGTACCTTTGATGTATCATATTTAATTTAATTGAAAAGTCCATACTACATACATACAATAATATTTTCTGTTGTCTCTTTGTCAAACTAAATTTATTAACCGCCATGTTGCCAAATTATTTCGATGTTAATTTTCTTTGCAGAGAATAGATTGAATATTCAAACATTACACATCAGTATATATTAATTATCGAAATATACATTTTCATTCGTAATAACCGTAACAATGTTGACGTTTAAAAGTGTTGTATCTATATTTTTACGGCCAAAGTATTAAATGAATCAATCAATAATCTTATATATTATGGTAATTAAGTCGTGAGACTTACATGATAATTATTTATCAACTTCTTTTTTGGACATTACTTATTTATGACTACAATAGAAACGTGCATTGTTATTTATTAAACAAGAGAACCCTTGAAGGTACTGCTACAAATAATTCCGACCCAATGAAGAAGTCTTTATCGTTTTTTTTTTTTTATATCAAAATGCAGTTTTTTTTTATTTAAGTTAAATATGTTTTTCGTCAATTAGAGATTTTTTTTTTTAATATTAAGTTGGTCTATAATCTATATAGATTTTGTTACAATATTTTTCTTAATATAACGTTGGCTTCCTATTTGAATGAATAAAATAAAATAAATCGTAAATATCAAAATACAACAACATATGTAATGTAGAATCCAATTAAAACCCTACCATCATCAGTAATCTTAAAAATTATATTATGCCTGCCTTAAGAAGACTGCACGTACATCAAAATTAACGTAAATCAAAAGAATAGAAAATACATCAATCGTACGGACAACCAATTTTGTGGAGAAAAAAAAGAAAGAGAACAGTTTTAAATCCACTATCCTGTCTTATAAACAATAAATTAAACCCTAATCTAATTTATAATTAAATTAAAGGAACCGTGAACGCTGCACAATCACGGAACGACAATAGAGGAAATTTAAATGCGTAACGTGTCAAAGGAATTTTGATTGAATACGGCCTACGGTATTCAGCAATCGTTAATAGTGATTGTAGCTCTTCATACGTTGGTTGAATATGCAAGATCGATGATGCGCTCAAAAGTACAATTACTATAGGCCCTTTGATCTGAACTTGTACATAGAACCGCTTATAAGTTCAATAGCAAGTTCATAACGGTTTGTACACGATAACACAATATAATATGGCTATTAAATTGTAAGAATTTAACTTAAAAAAAACTACCTAAGAGTCAAGAGGTATTTAAAAAAGTATCATATACTAAAACATGTATATAGTAACATTATTATTACGTTACAACCTGCGGCTCCTGATTTTTATTGCTTCTGGTCTTGATATCTCTTTAGTTTTATGCGCGAATTGAAGACTATATATATTTTATTATGAAAAAGTACGCTCTTTACGGAACTATTTAATTACATTATTTAACACTTTTTATAAGCTTTTATGTTGCTTCACTTGTTAGCCGTCTCCGACAATTATATACCGGGCTTAACCGCGACCATATCTTTTTGTTTCGTTTTCGGTTTTATTGTATTTGTAACCCAGTTGAAAAGTTAAAACCTAAATATGGTATATAATAAATAGTAAAATCGAGAATTTTTAAAAAGTTCACTTCATCCTAACTTAATATTATAAATGCTAAAGTTAGTTTGTTTGGTCGTTACGATTGAGTAGTCAATCTTCCGAAAATTATGAAATTTTGTATACACGTTGACAGGAGTACAGAGAAGGACATATGACCACCTGCCTCCCCCGTTCAGGCGTTCTCGTTCTGAATCTAGTCTATTGATAAGTGTAGGTCGAATATTTTTTTTTTTTATAGAATAGGAAGGTGAACGAGCATATAGGCCTCTTGATGGTAAGTGGTCACCAAACGCCCTTAGACATTGGCATTGTAAGAAATGTCAACCATCGCTTATAGCCAATGCGCCACCAACCTTGGGAACTAAGATTTTATGTCCCTTGTGCCTGTAAATTACACTGGCTCACTCACCCTTCAAACCGGAACACAACAATATCAAGTATTGCTGTTTTGCGGTAGAATATCTGATGAGTGGGTGGTGGTGGTGGTGGTAGACGAGCTTGCACAAAGCCCTACCACCAGTAAGTTATAGTTATAAATGAATTTTAACTAAATCTAATTACTAGATAAAGCTGTAATTTTTTACTAACTATTACTTGTGACAATACAATTTCGTATCTACTCGTGCATTCCATATTGTTATTTGTTAAGAATTGCCGCTTATTTGTTTTTAAAATATTTTTTTTTAACTTGAAATAATTTACATTACATAATCTAATTTGAAAATAACAAAGTAAAAATAAGTAAAGGAATACTTTTTATAGCAAAGAGAGAAAAAGCTTTCGAAGCGAGAATGAGTATATAATTTAAGACAAATTGCGTGAGTATAAATGTAAAATAGCACATATGATCTGGCGTTAACCAGAATATATTGCATTGAAATACACAAGGTTTGTTGCATGTTGATACCCTTTACAAAGTTAATATATTTCAAAAATTATTGTACCCTTTAAAGTATTCGTAAATGATATTGAATCAAATGACATCATACGTCAATGCACGTGTATTAATCATTAATATTCATAGTTAAACGATGTTTCTGTCTTGCTTTGGTACCACGGTACACATAATACGTTCATTGCCTCCGTAATGTTTGACAATGTTTGGGGATGCAACGTTTTGTAATTAAATAGAAAGTTTCCAGCGCATGCATAATTTTCGTGACAAGTTAAAGGATTTATAGCCCCGCTGTTGTTCGACCGGCATGGCAACCAGTTGCAAACGAGAGTTTCATTCATTCTTGGCTACTGGTTGCGATGGAAGAATGTTTTCTTCTAATTATACAACCATTTGTCAATAAAGAATATAATTTCACCAAAATCAAATAACGAAACCAACTTCGATCGAGGATAATTTATTTTTTACTATATTTTTTGTTTTCGTTCATTGGGCTGTCACTGAAGGTTTGATAAAGTAGCTCTAACAAAGTGCTCTTCGAACTTACGTACTTACTTTTCAAACATAGCCCTGAGCATAAAATAATACCTATTTGCGGTCTTTCAGTGCTAAGACCGTCGATTAAGATCAGTATTTAAGTAAAGCTAGTTAGACATATTCGTTAGAAAATAATAGCTTAATTAGCTACCTGCACGATAGCAGTTTTTAAAGGATTTTCGTTCGTGAACGTAGGTGAAGCCGCAGTCCTAGCGAGTTCTAAATAAAAGTTAAATTGATACAAATGAACATTTAAATTGAAAATGACTTGTTTAATTTAATTATAGTTTATTTTTATAAATTATTACCAAACAAATGAAAGTAGCAGTCAGCTTAGTTAAGTACAAAAAGTCTTTTTTGTTAATATTAAAATATATATATATTTAAAAGATTTTGTTTCAATGATTGCAACTAGTCGTATCCTAGTTCCTATTTGGGAAAAGATTTTGTCTCATCACTAAAAATTTTTTTTGATAAATACTTTGTCAGCAACCAGTAGCGACCCGTAGTTGCAATAGCGTCTAAATAAGAAGTGATTTATTTACAAAATTTTGTTTTGTGATTATTCTCTATAATGTTTTGTGTATTAAGAATGTCGTCTTTACAAAATTATCAAATATTCTTTTCATACGATATTTCTTAAGACCTTTTATAAGCAAGGCAATATTAAACTTTTTCAATCTAAGTTAAAAAGATAAATAAAACTAAAGAGAAATTACAAAACAATAATATTTATTATTAGTTTTTTTTAATTAAATTGTATCCTTACAAACTTTAAACTTGATACGGCTGTTTTCTAAAGTTTTTAAATGTTTTACATCGAACGAAGAAAACAAAGGTTCGTTTAAACCAAATTGAAACTGATTGTTTATATAATACAATTCACAAACAATTGTGAAATCAGTCATAAAGGTTAATTTGTCAATTTGTATACGTTTTGACAATTTCGAATACATATTGTTATGTTAAACTGTCCCTTTGATTCAAAGGCTGCTGATGTTACGAAATAATTAACGGAAGCTGAACTAGAACATCATGGATGCAATTTGCACTATGGAAATTTTAATACACTTCTAAACTAAATTATCTGTTAGTATTGTCTACGGTTATTTTACAATATAATTCGTGTGTTAGTCTTCGTAAAATTTCTAAAAGTTTTTTCTTATTGAAACTACTTATCAAATACTTAAAAAATCATCAATTTGTATACTTTTTAATGTATAAAAAGGCGAATATGACCATATCAAAACCGCACTGATGATATTGTCACGTAGCTACTGTAACAGCACGGAATAATTTTTTAAATGGAGTTTAGTATCAAAAGTAGTTTCTTAACGGTACCATCGTTGTTATAATGTTATAAATAATGTTCGTTATAAAGATTTATAAAAAAAACCTTAAGAGGAGAAATTTCATCTCTACACAAGCGGATCCACATCATGAAACGCTCACCGACGGCACAGGTGACGACGGTGGCTTCGAATGCCGCGCCCCATTTCATTTCGATACTAGTGTCGATCGTATATAGACGTATGTAATAAATTTATTTTATTAGAGCTTAGAGATATTTATTTATGACAACATTCTACTAAAGTTAAATGTATATATTAATTAACCTGAATAAATAAATAGACACAAACGTATTTAAATTGGAAAATTCCACCAATGACTGATTTTACAACTGTTTTGTTTGTGAATTGTATTAAATAAACAACCAGTTACAATTTTATGTAAATTTTTTTTTTATAGCATAGGAAGGCGGACGAGCATATGGGCCACCTGATGGTAAGTGGTCACCAACGCTCTTAGACATTGGCATTGTAAGAAATGTCAACCATCGCTTACATATCCAATGCGCCACCAACCTTGGGAACTAAGATTTTATGTCCCTTGTGCCTGTAATTACACTGGCTCACTCACCCTTCAAACCGGAACACAACAATATCAAGTATTGCTGTTTTGCGGTAGAATATCTGATGAGTGGGTGGTACCTACCCAGACGAGCTTGCACAAAGCCCTACCACCAGTGCTAAATAAAGCTTTATTTCCTTTGTTCAATGCAAGCATTTTATTTTTTTCTAAAGAGAAACAATCCGTATAAAGTTTTAAGTTTGAAAGTATATAATAAATATAAAATAATTGAGCAAAAATTTTTTGTTTTGTAAATTTTCTTTTGTTCCAATTGCCCTTTTAACTGTACTTGAAATTTTTTAATATTTATACAACCTTGCTTTTATAAGATCTTGAGAAATATCGTATGAAAATAAAAATATATATTGAGCGGCTTCAAAGAAATCACGACCACATCCTTAATACACGAAAAAAATGTTTGTGAAGGAATAAAAATAATATAAGCTAATAAAATATTAGCTTATTGTTATTCATTTTATTTAGTTCCGTAATACCAATAACGTATTCACAGGGAAAATTGAAAGTTTTATAAATATATATTTTTATAATGAGCTATTAGCATTAATAAAGAATATTGTGTGACATATATATAAAATATTCATATATATATATATATATATATATATATATATATATATATATATATGAATATTATATATATATATATATATATATATATATATATATATATATATATATATATATATATATATATATATATATATATATGAATATTTTATATGGTATATTAGAAAAAAACCATATTTTTTTCTAATAAGATAAATAAAATTTATGTGTCTGCTTCTTTTTAAGTTACTAAAGCTATATGAGTGTTACCAAACCAAAACAACCATTTTTCTTTTAGACTTTTTTTTAACAGAGGTATGTTATCAGATAGTTTAAATATTTCCTTTGTATAATTGAAATAGATGTATATAAAACATTACATCTATTTCATGGAAGATTTTCCATGTAATGTTTTATATACATCTATTTCAATTACAAACTAAATTCCACCCGCGAACACACTGGTTTTGCTATTATTTAAACAATTTGGTTAACTACAGGTCTGACATTTGCATCTGCTTCAGTGAATCTATTATATTATAATTATAACAACGTTCGCTAGTGTAGTATTAGCATAGACGCCATATTTGTCGGAACGTAATTAGCTTTAGTTACAATAATATATTACATTTTTAAACGTATGTCGATCTAAAATCACAAACTATTATTATACATACACATTATAATACTTAAATATTACACAATATTATTTCAATTAATATATATTAATTCAATTAATTAATAGTTTTTGGTTAAGAAATACAGAAAAACATATTTATTTTGTCGTTCATTTGGTGTCCTTTGAAATTTTCTATTTGGGACAGTTTTATATCAGTGAAAATATAGTATTATAAAACTACGCACATTAAACTATTGATATTTATATATATATTAATTTACACACCAAGAGTAAAAAATCGTTGTTCTTAACTTCAAAAGGTGCAATTAAATAGGTAGTTTTTTTCAGTAGCACTCTCATCACCTTATACCACAAATTTACGTCCTTTTAGATATTTTTTTATGTGAAATGTATTTTATTATATTATATTTAGTATATAAAATTATTTGAGATAATTAATATGTTATAAAAAATAAATTGTTCTTGAGTAAGTATTCGTTTTTTATAATTACTTAAATACACTAATTGTTACTATGACTTATCCTGCTAGATAATATAAGCTGTTTTAAAGTTTCCTAATACCTTTTTAGAAATCTTCCAGCTAAATTTTTGGGTTCTTGTCAGCATTCCCGAAAAGTGTTTTGTCGATTTTTATTTATATCAGACATATTACGTCATATAATAATTTGGCGCCAATTACGAGAACTACGAAGTGATGTCCTTGTGTGTATATGTAACTCACATGCTAAAACTAAATAAAACTGTCATATTAAAATATTTTACTATACAAAAAGATCTAAGGTGTAACAAAGTTTACATACTGCTATACACATTTGACCTGACAATGAATGTTTATACAAACTGCAGAACATAATGTTTGACTAAGTTTTAAACATTGCAACACCGGCGGCCGTCTTTACAAAATATGAATCTCTTGACACGGTGACACGGCATTGATCAATGCTTCCGCAACTAAACCACCGCCTTTGAAAACAGTTTGCAGTACGAATGTCTCTTATACATAAATTCAATCAAATATTGCTGCTCATATCTCACAGTAGCTGAAAGGTAAAGAAGCCGTTGCAAATTTCGTATTTACGAAGCTGACACCTTTACCGTATCTATTTCAGCAACAATTTAATTCCTGGTTGTAGGAATATTATAAAAGTCTAGAAGACAGGCCCTAATTAGATCCTTACGAAAATAATTGGTAAAGCTCTAATTGGCCCGTAATTTTACCGTCGAGTAATATTATTGACATAAAAACCGACTGAACCAATTCAAGCTTACTTTATATACCCTTTTCTCAGTTACCTCGAATGTTGCTAAAATTATACGTTATTTAATTTTATTCTATGCATGAAATATTCAAGAGAAATTGTGGGTTTTTTGTCAGCCTCTGACTACAAAGTCGTGAATAGTCACCGTTTATTTTTTTCACTTCAAACAATTAAATCTATTTAAACATTAATTCAGAAAGTCTACAGCTTTTAACAGAATAAAAGAACAATTTTTTACACTGTTCATTTAGTGAAAACAGCTGAGGTTATGAAAAAATTCAAGATTATCAATATATTTTTTTTATAGAATAGGAAGGCGAACGTGCATATGGGCCACCTGATGTTAAGTGGTCACCAAACGTGACTTATACATTGAACGTGAACTTATACATTGGCCTTGTAAGAAATGTTAACCATCGCTTACATCACCAATGCGCCACCAACCTTGGGAACTAAGATGTTATGTCCCTTGTGCCTGTAATTACACTGGCTCACTCACCCTTCAAACCGGAACACAACAATACCAAGTACTGCTGTTTTGCGGTAGAATATCTGATGAGTGGGTGGTACCTACCCAGACGAGCTTGCACAAAGCCCTACCACCAGTGTATTGCTTACTAAGTAGTTAAAGGGAAGCGCTTTTAAATAATTCCGATCAAAAAGTAAATTGTACTGTGGCACAGACTTCAGAAGGTTTTGTAGGTCATATAAAAAACCTTATAAAAAAAACGAACCAAGTCAATAACTTATTAGTCAATTAAAAGCTATAACTAGCTTTTGACGTCGTTTAATTATTTTTTACAAATTATTATGTGATAGATTTTAATATGGTTTTATATTATCGTTAAACAAATTTTTTTATCAAATACAAATTACAGTAACTACCTGTTATTTCACTTTGATCCATATGTGGCAAGTTTCACACAACAACATATGCAAATGACTTCACGATGATTTCCTTCAATGGTACGAGAGCTAAAAACAAATTAAAAAATGACACTCAATTGTGCTTGGCCGGGTTTCAACCTGCGAGGTTTCCCCACTATTGTAATATTCAATATCTCTATATATGATTGTGTTTGCACAGGTAACACGAAGATAATGATGAATAATAATAAATAAAAAACAATATTTTCATATTCAATAGCCACAAACTAAACAAATCGAAAAAAAGAAATTTAAATATAAAATAATCCATATACTGCGAAACGATGCTGATAACAGACACTTCATGCTCGTTTTGTGCGACAGTATTGAGTTGAATAAACCAAGACATGCAGTGGTGTACCAAATATAATCATGCAAAAGGTTTTAATGTTAAAGTTGAATCTACGTTAATCTTCTAAGCCGTGTGACTTTATAACTTATTGCTTCAAACTGTGGTTTTTTCCCACCAAGCTTTTGAATAGAGATATTCTTAATTGCAATAATAGCTTTTTGCAAGATGTTTTCTTGTATGATGATATTAAAATTAGATTCATCTAATTTATGGTTGGAGTAAAATAAAGGTTTTATTTTAATATATTTTTTTACCAATGCGGTATAAAAATTCGCCGACCGAGCTATTCTATTATTATTACGTCCTTACATATGAAATTGGCGTTTTGTACGGCAGGAATATAGTCAATTTTTTTTTTTGTAAAATATGTTTAATTAATCAAAGTATGCACTGTAGTTATCTATGCACTATTGCCATCTCATAGGTAGTTCATTGATCCCTTTATTAAAAAAATCATGGGGGCGAGAATCAATAAACTCTTTGAAGGCGGTTTGGACTGCCGCATCGGAGTTGAATTTTTTTCCTTGTAAGAAGTTGTCCAAATTCCGGAAAAAATGGTAATCTGTTGGAGCAAGGTCCAGGGAGTACGGTGGTATTGCAGACATTTCAATTGTAGCTCATATAACTTAGTGGTTGTTTGTTGTGCAGTGTGTTGTCTTGCGTTGTCGTGAAGCAGCAGTGGCCTAGAGCGATTGACCAATATCGGTTGTTTAGCAGCTAGTTCTTCCTTCATGGTTTGCAGTTGCTGACAAAAGATATCTGTCGTAATCGTTTGCCACTTTTCATCACAAATAATGATTCGATTTAAAATCCCTTCATTATTGTGTCGGTTAAGCAAAGTAACACAGAAGTCGACGCGTATTTGCAAGTTCGATAAACTCAATTTTTGAGGTACCCATCTTTCAAGTTTTTTTTACTTTCCCGATTTGCTTCAAGTGGATTAATACAGTTTTATCACTAACCCCGAAGTCTGTAGCTATCTCTGAAATGCTTTGTGATGGATCCACTTCCACAATAGCCTTTAATCCTTTATTTTCCACTTAGGTCTCCGGCCGTCCCGGGGTTGGTTCTGAAGATCGAAAATTTCCAGAACGAAAACGTTGGAACCAACAACGTACCGTGCTTTCTTTTGGGACACCAGCGCCGTGCACATCATTAATCCTTCGAGCTGTTTCTGCAGCACTGGTGCCACGGTAGAACCCGTACTCGTAAATATACTTTGGTATACTGGTGGTGGCACCAAATTTTGATTTTATGTTTTCCATTGTGCGGTAATAAGCGACGCCAAAGAAAAAATAATGAGGAAAAAACAAATGAATTTATAAATTTTAATTTGGAATTCTTAACCAAAGAGGAGATATTTCAGATCAAAGTGGGCAGTTCGACAAAACGCAAATTTCATATGTAGTAAAAGGACCTAATATTTTTAATTAATTATCTCGTAATACTTGTTTTTTTTAATTATTTACTTTTTAAGTTAATAAATAAAGTTAAAAATATAACTCACAGATCAATGAAGTTTCCATAAATTAAGCTACACTCATAAAGCTTACACTACTAAAAGAAAAAATTATAGAAGAAAGATACTAGTTAAAAAACGTAATTTAGAAAAACGAAAAATTCTAATTAAATATCTGACGAACGATTTTCCACCCATAATTTCCTATTTTAAATCGGAAGTAATCAATTTTCAACCAAATTGTTAACTGTATATTTTAATAAAGACCTTGATATGGAAAAAGAGGTTTAGAACGTGGCATGCAAATTTAATTACACTTAAAAATTCAGTTAGTTTAAAAGGGAGAATCAATGTATGGACCATTATAATTTAACAACACTTGACTTCTTACCGTAAGTCGTGTTTTTTGTTAATTTTCTCAAGACTACAGATATTATAATCAAAATAATTGACGTTTATTAATAAAGCGAATAAATTTATTATTTATACTTTGTATTAATTATACAATATTATATATACAGCTTCTTAAATTAATTGAATAGTGTAAAGCCAAGTCAGAACTAAACTACAGTTTTAAATATGTTTTTCCAGTATGAGCTATCTACGCTTTTTTTATTTGTTTTTTTTTTATTTATTTCATATGTATTTTGTCATCTTGTAATTTGTGGCCAAAAATTTGCCAGAAATGGATGTACACTTAAAGTTTTTAGAAATAAGACCGGAGGGCGAATGGGTTTTATTTTGGGGTAAGAATTACGTAAACAGTCGAAATATGTCATTATCTTTTTAGTTTTGCACATATTTCTCGCTTTACTAGGCCTGAGTCTAAATTAAAACCGAAGCCTGTTACATGAAAAATTGTTGTATATATTGTAAGTGTGTTGTTGTTAATTCTATTTAAAGCCATTGTGGAATTTATTCAAAAATTTAAAAGGAGTATACAAAAAGTCTATTGAAAAAAAAATTGAGTTTCTTCAACACAATCATCGGGCGTGTGTCTGATCTCTCTCCGGTCATTTCAAATTGTCATCTTATCACATAAGAGAATATATTCAAGTGCACTTTTAATATCTCCTTCCTCCTAGGCTTGCTAGTCTTTATTGAGAAAGGTCATTGGGTCCGAAATTATCATTATTGTTATTTTTTATGTAAACAATTTTAGCATATTAAAGCTTGCTATCATTTGAACAAATTTCACCACGCCTCTAAAGGTGTTTTGAAACGTGCCCGAATCCACGTGCAAAAATAAAGCTATATTTAAATTTTAATCAAATCATACATTAATGTAAGTCCAAAAATTAGTTATTCTTTTAACGTGGACACATTTAAATTTTTTATAAAATTTTAATTTCGAGCATTGTTATTTTGTAGCTCAAATTTTTGCGACAATATGATTTAAAACATTCATAATATATTTCAAACCAGGTTCGCGTATTATATTTTGTAATATTGAAAACGTATCAAATATGTATTTCGTTAAACAAAGCGATATCGCTACGCTTGCACGCCACTCCAAGTTAAGCTACCATAAGATTTAAAACATGAGATATGTTGTGACATTGTGACAGGGCTTATTATACGTTGCTTTTACAATAAAATTTACAAACTTATGATATTTACAAAATTATATAAGTTTTCAATGTGAAGCGTTCTAAAAAAATTAATCCTTTTTGTTATATTTATACACGAACCTGGTACATTGTATATACACATAAAAAAACTTGTTTTTGTTTATATTTTCAATATCATTTTATTTAGAATAGATTTTTAAGTTAAAATATAATATTATCGAACATTATAGTTACCACACTAACATTTTCATTATTGTTGTATTTGTATCTTGCGTATTTTTTTTTTTCATATTCAAGGAAAAAATTGGAAAGCATTTTTATTAATATTGAAGTAATTGTTATTTGTTTAATATTATTCCAACAGGTTATATATACAAAACGTATTATATTATTCGTAATGAAAACTAGAATAGGATTACACAATTAGTACAAATATGTATTGTATTACAAATTGGAAGATATTAATTAATGAATATATGGTTTATAATTTTGGAACATTATTATTACATTTATTTTGCTTATTTCTGATGTAAAACTTCTATTAGCTCGCCATTTGGGATAAGACCAACTCGTATGCCGGTTACGGCAAACGGCGTGACGCTCTCTTCTGCTGTGACTCCGCTCTCCTCCACCACTCTCATTACAACTCTCTGCACATAGTGTGTGTGTGTGCGTGTCTCGTATACTGTATATTTCATATATTAATATAACAATATAAAAAACACGTTTATTGTGTTTATTAATTGATAAATTATTTTTATAACCATGAATTTCGGTGTTAAGCATTTGTCGGGCGTCCTGTGACGGCCACATGTTTTAGATATAGCCTAATACGTAGCCGGAGGAAATGATCGGCTCCGGCGCTTTCGGATCTACCTTTATAAAATTAAATTAAATTCACAAGAATGTTGTTGGTAAGAGTTGTTGATCGTTAAACTGTGGACAGAAAAGCTAAAGAGTAAATAAATTTACGTTTAAAAGAAGGGAAACAAGTTATCGGTTACATCAAATCAAAACATTCTTTATTCAAACAGACCCGTAAAAGTACTTTCGAATCGTCATGTTGAATCTTATTATAGAAGCGAATATGATGATGATCAAGAAAAATGTTCTGAAACTAAGTTTTATAAGTTTACCCTTACTCTTCGTGTTTATACAATTATTGTAGCGGTTTCTTTCAAAAACAACTACATAATTGTTAGTTGATAGTTAATTTTTCATGCTCTAAATAAATTTCTGTGGATATAAATTCAACGTAACTTTTAGAGACATGAACTGATAACACGATACTTGAATAAACGCAAGAGCAAAAAGACGCTGGGATGTGCAGTGAGATGAATTTATTAGCACAGCACAGACGGATAGGGCGCTTGACAAGATATTGATTGTATTTTTAACAGACATCACAAACAGGACCAAGTGTATGTATGTACAAAATGTTTATTTACTATACGATATTTTGGAGACAGCTTCGCCTATTTAAATGATCTAATCAATATTCTATAGAGGTTGATCCCGGGGTGATCCTATATAAACATATAGTATATTCTTTGATGTATAACATATGTTTTTTTTCAAAAATGGGTATTAATACGATGATGAGGTTTACTTATCACAGTTTTTCTTGTGCTTTTAGTCATGACGCAGGCCAAAACGCTTGTTTCGGTAACACGGATTTTCTTAACAAGCAAGTTGCCTCAATTTAATAATAATGCCATCTCGGTATCTTTATGAAAGCAATACCTCGATCAAGCAACGGTTAAAATCGCTTTTTTACCCAACATAACAAAAATAACATATTTAAAAAACCACAATAACAGAATCCTAGATTTAGTTTTAAGTACCTGTGAGGATATTTCCATAGAAGAAAGTATTAAACCTCTTAGTAAAATTGATTTACATCATCCTGCTTTAGATATCGATTTAAAATTAAATAAGCGTTTACCAACTATTAGAAAACAATTTGCGTCTTATAACTTTAGGAAAGCTGACTATACTTTAGTTAATGCTAAGTTATGTCAAATTGATTGGGAATTGGAGCTATCTCCGTTTAAAGATGTCGATATGGCTGTAGCAAAATTTTATGACTTACTGGAAATTATAATTCAATCTACTGTACCCAAAACAAAACCTCGTAATTTAAAATATCCTTCTTGGTTTACACGTAACTTGATTAAACTTATCGCTGAACGCAACAAAATTCTCAAAAGGTACAAACTATACAAAAACCCTAGAGATCAATTAGAACTTCAGTTGAGCAATGATAGGGTGGAGTCTTTGACAGCTTCTTGTTATCGTATGCATATCTTAAGTACAGAAGAATCGGTTCTTAAAAATCCTAAGAAATTTTGGTCTCTTGTAAAGGATCATCGTGGTGAATCTTCAGATCTTCCTAGAGAAATGTTCCTCAATAATATGACAGCAAATACAGGAGAAGATATTTGTAATCTTTTTGCTTCACAGTTTGCGTCAGTCTATTCCCCACATGATCAAGGTCGTATATCATATCCAGCAGATTGTTTTCCCCAATTTTGCTTAAGTAAAATTTCTTTGACCGAACGTGAAATATCTAAAATCTTAAAATCCGTTGATATTAGCAAAGGACCTGGTCCTGATGGAATTCCCCCATTATTTATTAAAATAACTAGTAAGTACTTAACACTTCCTTTAAAAATCCTTTTTTCAAAATCACTCGAATCTGCTAAATTTCCTACAATATGGAAAGCTGCCAATGTTGTTCCTATTTACAAAAAAGGCGACAAGCGTAATATCAAAAACTATCGACCTATCTCAATTTTAAGCGTTATTCCAAAACTTTTCGAAAAGCTCATTTGCCCAATTGTAACCAAATATTTCAAAAATATCCTCTCTACACAACAACATGGCTTTATGCAAAATAAATCAACATCGACTAATTTATTAGACTATGTTATAGACCTGTCCGAAAACGTTGATCACAAGACTCAAATTGATGCTATTTACACGGATTTTACGAGCGCATTCGACAAAGTTAGCCATACAATCATACAATCTAAGCTTATGTATTACGGAATCCATGGTAATTTGCTGAATTGGTTAGTATCCTACTTAAATAACCGATCTCAACGGGTGATTACTCACGGCTATTCATCTTTTGCATTTGTTCCCACATCCGGGGCACCCCAAGGATCCCATTTAGGTCCAATTCTTTTTTTAGTTTTTATTAATGATATAGTAGACAGCATTAAATTTAGCAAATGCTTAATATTCGCCGACGATCTCAAAATCTACAGACCTATAAAAACGTTATCCGATTCTGACCTTCTCCAAGCAGATATAGACGCTCTCGCTAGCTGGTGCAATAAAAATAACATGGAATTAAATGTTAAAAAATGTCTTCATATAAAGTTTACAAGACGCAGAAAACCAATATTATCTAAATACTCTATATCTGGCGATCCTTTATCCGAGGTTAATTCAATTCGAGACTTAGGTGTACTTATCGATAGCAATTTAAATTTTATTAATCATCTAGACAAAATAATATCAAAAGCTTGGAAAATGTTAGGATTTGTAAAACGAACATGCAAGGATTTTAAGAATACTCGCTCATTGCTCTGCATTTATACGTTCCAATTTAGAGTATGCATCAAATATATGGAACCCTTTTTATAACACTCATATCGAAAGACTAGAGCGAATACAACAAAATTTTACCCGTTTTCTTGCATACAAGGATACTAGTTGTCCTTATCGCGCTAACTACAACAATAGGCTAAAACATTTTAAAATGATATCACTTAAAAGTCGCCGTGAAATCAGCGATGTTTTGACCCTACACAAACTGATCCATGGTCAAATAATGTCATCCGAACTACTTCAGCAAATCAATTTAGTTGTTCCCCGCAAAATTCCTAGACACCCAATAAAAAAACCTTTTAGAACTACAGCTTTTAAAACAAATTTAGGTAAACATGCACCCCTCAACAGAATAATTAATTCTTATAATGAATATTCTTCTAACGGCAATATCGACATCTTTGCCCAAAGCAAGCCAACTTTTGTGAAGCTCTGTAAAGATCTCATAGTATAACTTTAAAACCATTTTATTCATAAATTAATTATTTCAACCCTTGTAGATTTTTGTTGTTGTATTTAAATTTTATTTTATGTTTTGTTTAATTATCTATAATTTATTTATCTTTTTTAATTTTTAGTTAAGACATAATTAGGTTAGTATAGTCTTATCTTAAGGTCAATGTTGTTTATACCTGTAATGATTTATTCACCTAGATTTAATACCCTGTATCTAATGCTAAGTGAATGTGTTAGTGATAAGTCGATGGTGTAACTATTTCCAATAAATAAATAAATAAATAAAACTCATAATAATATATTTTTTTAAATGTATAAGTCTCCATCCAAAATAATACCACCAAGTAACCTTTAATCGTGTGAAGTTGCGACGGGTACCTAGAGCGTTAAATATATACAAATAAAAATACCATACAATGTTCGTTCATAAACATAATGTCACTAATTTAACACTGTGTTACTAACCTATCCTTCCTACATTTTAAATATAATTTTAAATTACATTCATTTAATTTGATTAAAATAATTATTTAAAAACTATTCATAAAGTTGTTTTAAAAATGTAAAATTAAATAGATATATATTTTTCTTATCTTTTAAAGCGCAATATTAAAGTCGACTTGTAACAAGGTTAAAGGGAGACTAAGCATATGTTTAGTACAAACTCTTTTCAAGGTGCGCTTCAATAGATTTATCCGTTTTAAAGTATAACTAACCTATATTATAAGCATATGCACAAAGAATTTCGCAGTTGTCATGATTCTAAAAGCCGGCAAGTAGTGGCTTATTTTCTCCATTCTATTCCACACTGTTACGGTTAAACAGGGGTTATTATATTTTTTTTAAATTACGGCAAATTACGCATAATTTTAGATATTTTAAAAATGCCGCTACTATTTGCAATTTTATTTGATTCGGTTATAACTCTATTTTCTGTGCATTTTCTTTTATTTATACGTTATCATTATTAGTTTATGTCTGTATGCAATTTAAGTTGTTTATTTCTATTTATTCCTTGTTTATTATTGTATATATTGTAACCTATATTGTATTACGTGTTACAATTATTGTTTGCGATCGTATATTTCAATTGTACTAGCAACCCTAACTTTAATTTAATTTTATGTTCAACGTCTCGCGTTTATCAATTTTATATTATGAACAAATTTTGTTCGGCCATTTTATTTACATGTGTCAAATGAGGAACCCCATTAATAGAATGCTGTTGCAGCTATTTGTGTCTTAAAGTAACAGCGTGGAAATGTCTCTGGAACATGGAACTCTCTAAGCGGAGAGGAGGTCTTAGCCCAGCAGTGGGCTGGGTCCTCTTCTCCTCAAACCTTCCAAAAAGGTTTGGTTCTTATTCCACCAAGCTGCTCCAACGCGCCTTAGTGGATACACATGCAGCAGAATTTCAATGAATTATAAACGCAAACTCAGGATATGAAAATTCAGTGGTGCTTACCTGGGTTTAAACCCGCAATCCTCGGTTAACATTCACGGTTTCTATCCAGTGGGCCATCCCGGCACCATTTTTGTATAATTACGCTGTAATTATTTAATTATATCATATTTAATTAATATCATACATTGTTTTGGTTTTGATTTAAAAGCGTTCGCTTTTATGTAATAGTATGAAAAACATCTGGTTCTTATAGTTTGCTTTGTCGGTTTGTTGTTTATAGTTAGGTAACTTATTTACATTTAAGTTTTACTTTATAAAATGATGTACGAAATTTTTTTAATAACCGAAAATGTGTATTCACAGTATTAGTAGCAGTATTACTCTATGATTACTAAATAGCACATCCAGGAACCGTTCTATTGGTATATTGTCTGTAATGTGTACGACATGGAGCCTGCTTATCTCCGCGCCGCCGGAGCTTGTGAACTCTCCGCTACAGGCTAACCATGTGTACCCCAGCGACGATAAGTGATCCGTTTTCATTTTCTGTCTGGTATTGCCATTTTCTTTTTAGTCGCTCAATTAGTTTCGTTTGTAAATGTCCTCCTCTGCCATAAGGCTGAGCTTATTATTACATAGCGTATTGTTATTACGTCCCGGTAGAGTCATGTGATAAATATATTTGTGGGATATTTCGAGATTTAAATGAAATTTGAGAATTTTGACTTTAACAATTATGATTTATAAGATTCGGTTTCTAGGATTACTTGAAGTTTTCTAAGCGTCATAAACTCATTCATTTTATATTGAAGATACAGTAGGATTTCAATCATATTAGCAAGAACAAAATTTTAATAAGTTATAATTGGCAATTAATATAAATTTAATAGAATGATTAATACAATTAAGAAACTCCCTACGTACAAAGGTTCCCCCAATGTTCGATTAAGACATTTATTTGAAATTATTACAATGTCATCCTAACTAATATTATAAACGCGAATGTGAGTTTGTTTGTTTATTTTCACGCCTAAACCACCAATGGAAAGCTACATTATCAGCGAGAAACATAGGCTAAATTTTGTCCCCGTATTCCCACGCGAACGAGAAATGCTAAGCGGGTGAAACCGCAGGCAAAACGCTATTAAACATAATATTGTTTTTGATTATTTTAATTTTTTCTTTTTTTTTCTATTATTTTAATCTGTCTATACTAGGTTTCTTAGTAATGTCAACTGAAAAAACTAGTAAGCCGGTAGTAATTATATAAACATATCTAAAACTTATATGGGTCCACACAAACACACACACAAACAAAATATATAGTTTAATATCTAAGTTGTAATATTTAGTTACCTTTTGGTTTAAACACATAAACTTATATTATTGTACATCTTTTTTTAAATAGTTAAAAATAATTATAAGGAGGGCGCTGTCGCCTAGAATACAGGTTTTTGCATAGTTCAGGGACAGATATTTCATGTATTATAAAATAACATAATATTGTATTTATATACTCACTTAAGATGCTCAAAGTTATATGTATAATACTTTGATTTTGTAAAATAAACATTATTTATTTATATATTTTCGTTCTGGGGGAGATAATCATTTTTATCAATAGATAAACTGATTCAAGACAAAAGTATCTATATTGTGGGCAAGTCAGCTAACGTTTATGTGATATTTGACAATAAACGTCTGTCATCTTATTTGAAAACAATTCATTTTGGTTACAGATAATAAAATTGTTTACGAGTTGTCATTGAAAAGCTTTCCCATTTTCCCATTTTTTTCCAACTTCTTTAAGTTTCGTAAGTGTCGAAATCGTATTTATGTAACGTATTTTTACTAAGGTTGCCACTCGTAAATTTAAAAAACGATCGATATTTTAGAGTACAATAACGATTCGTTAAATATAGGCACCTGGTATAAGTTGGAAAATTGTGTCCTTTGAAGGAGTGTTTGTGGCGTGCGCTGTCTATATTGATACTTTTATCTACATGAAAATAGTATATTGTTAAATTATTTCTCTCAAACGCAAATAAAATCTAGGGAGTTTTTCATCTATCTACCAAGCGTCACGCGGCCGAAACCGGCGTGGGTCATTAGTTAGCCTTATTAACAATATTAAACGGGTGTATAAAGTTAAGTTAAATGTATAAAGTTCTCATCATAAATATTAAAACAATAAAACATACTTCCATGAAATATAAACGGTTACTAAAGTTTTTTAGAATATTTTTTTTATATTTTAAAGCACTATTTTATACAGCTGAGCGTTTTATTTTAACTGGCGTGCTTTTACAGGTAAACTTTGTTAGTCTTAATTGGACGATGCGGTTTAGTTAAAAAAGCATTGATAGATTTCAGCACTCAAGTTTTCTCGTTCAATTCAATTCCAATTCAAAATAGGAGAACGTTTAAGCCGATTGTGAAATTGTAAACGATTTAATATTTATTTAAGGTATTGGGTAAATTTAAACATTGCCGTTGAATCTACACTACATTATAACATCTTATAGTAAACAGGAGAAAAGCATTCACTATCCTGTCTAAAACAAAATAATATTTATAAGTTGTATTTTGAGCAAATTGCTTTCTACGAAAGTGGTAGGTGGGATAGAGACAAAGTCCATTCGATAATTATCGATGCGGTTTCGAACTTCGCTTTCATCTAAATTATTCAATTGTTAATCTCGTGATGAATCGAATACGTACAAGTATGCCAATTTGATATATTTTAGTCTTGTTTACTAACGAAATCATGGATATTATGTGGCTTTGTATAGGCGCACCGTAAAGAAGATTCAAAGAAGGATAGCTTTTTGAAAAGTATTGGTGGTTAAGTGAAATCAAAACAAAAAATATATACGAAAGTGTATATAATACCATCTTTTCAAATATACAATTTTCAGATGTGGAAAATTGTATATTCGAAACAAAAAAATCAAATAATAAGAGAAGAATAATGAAATTCCATTTTACCTTGAAAGAACTGCCTTACAAGGTAAAATGGAAGGCAGTATAATGTGAATTAAGCTACCAGATAATGTATAGGAAACAACAATATTGATTTATTATGATCTGATTCTAATGTTGATAAATAATAAATGAACGAAATTCCTCACAGGATGGCTAAATAAACTAAATTAGAAAACTAATGAAAAAAAGGAAGACCGAAAAAAATAAGGCGCATTTTTAAACAAAAATGAAGGCCAAATTGTTAACGAATGGCAAGAAAAGTGCGGAGGGGTTTCGGTAACACCTACGCCGCACACACGATTTTTACCGAAATCCGAGATGATTATTTATTATTTAAAATAATAATCAGAGCGATTTTATACAAATCAAAACCTTTTATAAGGACTATGTAGTCTGTCTGTATGTCTACTGACAAGCCCATATAAGCAATTATGTATATTCATTTCAATGGAAATATAAAACAACAATTGTACTTACGTTTACTTGAACTCGTAAAAAGCTTTTAGCTTAAAATAACTCAAGATAGATTGAATATAATAAAATATAAAGTACGAACTTCATCTTGCAAATTTTATAAAATATTTTAAAGTTATTGTATACATTATTGAATACAATACATCAAATGTATTAAAACGATTTTAAGTGCTACTAAGGAAAACATTTTTAGTAAAATTAATTTTGTAAATTGGAACAGACAAGGTTTATGCCTCAAACAAAAGAAACAAGTAAGACGTATTAATATATGCAATGTATTATATTTATTTTTCCCGTAAATTTAATTATAAATTTAAAAATACATAATAATTTAAATAATTGTATGTATTATATTTTTGTTAATCACTTCACGGCTATTAAACGATTGTGTAAAGAAGAACATATTAAAGAAATATGAAGAATATGTCTCGGGCACTCAGAGATGCTTGTTTCAAAATTAATATCATCGCTCCATCGTGTTATCGCATCTTTCCAACTTCTTCATCCCCTACCAAGTTTGAGTCAAGAGAGTCCGCATCAACTATTTCATCAAAAGTAGTGTACCAGGCGTTTTATAAACGCACTATTTTATTTGTGTCTACATAACCTAGTCTTTTATTTCAAAATTCTGTTAACATTAAACATTCTTTAATATTAAAAAATATTTTTAGTTTTTTATTCAAACAGTACCTTGGTATAAGTTTATTCAGTTTTACTACGTAACAATATGCGCATATTTTTCGACGAGAAAATTGTCAATTCGCTTTCTAAGCGAGCGCTGCGGTAACTATAAGATACATGAAAACTTTGTATGAAATATTTGTAGATCTACAAATGTTTACAGAGAAGTCTTCGTTATAATATTATAGGTACAAAATATCTCTGTCCGCCGCCCGTTCGACAGGTTGTGACGAAAGACGAATAGGCAATAAAAAAAAGAAAAATCCACTTAAGTGATCGTTAAGATGTAAGCAATAGGTATCAATACATATTTTAATTTCGAATAGGGCGATATAAATTATATATAATATATATTGTTGTTAATTATTAATGCACATAATGCCGATTATTTATCGGGCCACTTACACCGCGGTTACGTCATTATTATAATGTTATTTCAAATTCCGAATATCCTTTTTTGCGTCTTTATTTTTTATTTAATTTAGAAATTTTGTATACATGTAATGTGGAGATGTTACAAAATATAAACATATTTTTCCTATAGGTATCCCATATTTACCTATTATTATGTTAAAGGTAGGCAGACGGGCAAATGGGCTAACCGATTCTAAGTGGTCGCCCATAGACAGAGGCGATGTAAGAAATACATAATAATAATAGTCCTCCAGACCGATTTCAGCCACGCCGGCCAATCTCAAGGAGATTAGCAAACTGCGCAGGACATATCATTTGTACAAGTATGTGCGCAATAACAGGTGCACTTTTTATTCCCTAATTTTCATAACCCGATGGGACAGCAATCCGACACGACCGGAAAGAATTCAGGCGCAGGACCAACGGCTTCACGTGCTTTCCGAGGAGTTTCACGGGAGTTTACACACTACCAATTTCCAGACTGCTACTGAGAATTTTCGACAGGAATCTATATATAATAACATTTTATTGGCCCTACCTGGGCTTTGAACCCAAGACCACAGAACACTAGACCAACGAGGCAGTCATATTATATATGTAGTTTCTCTTAAATTGTGTCATGTTTTTTTTAAATTATTATATGCAAAAACACGTAGATTCATTAAAATGTTTTGAAGCGTTTCTCCGAAATTATTTAAATACATAAAAAAACTATTGTCGCTATTTTTAACTTTTTATATTATATATTTTCTTATTCTTATGCTACTGGAAAATGTTTCACATTCATTTAAAGAAATGGATGATAATAAAAATGAAAGTAGATGACAGAAATACCTATACGAAGCATTTTTAAATAAAGTACGCATATATTTTGTATTCCCCAACAACCATTTCAATCAGTGCGTTTCAGTAATAATAAGGCATTTTAACAAACGCATTTTATATGTATTAAAAAAAATTAATAAATAAGGCTGTACTGTAAAAAATTATACTGTACTGGATATATTATTCGTCAATTTTCATTCGGGATAATTAAATATAATTATAATAATAATAATATCCTGGGTCATTTTTCACACACGGCCATCTGATCCCAAATTAAGCTTGTACAAAGCTTGTGCTATGGAAACCAGACAACTGATATACTACATATACTACTTTTTTTTTGTAAATACATACTTATATAGATAATTACACCCAGACTCAGGACAAACATACATGTTCATGCACACAAATGTCTGTCCTGGGTGGGAATCGAACCCACAACCTTCGGCGTGAAAGGCAAGTGTTCTACCAACCACGCCAACCGGCTCGTCAATTTCTATGATTACAAAATAAATTGTGTATGATTACAATATTTTTTGAATGATAAAAAATAGTAAATACTGAATTTGCTGATTCTTCTCCGAATTTTTATTCCGAACCGGTGGTAGCTTTACATTCAAATTGACCTTGTAAAATAACTGATTCAAGATTGCCTGTCTCCTGTCCTGTCAAAAGTCTCTTTTAAATAAAGTCAAAATACATACATACGTATTTCATTTTTGATTTTTATAATAAATGTTTGTTACCAAATCAGTCAATTGACTAAAGTAAAATGTCTGTAATTATTTCACCGCTGGCCAAAGAATATAATATTATTAATAATATTTAATTATTACTATCTGGCTTATTTCACGGAGCGGCTCACGATGTTCATTTTAAAAAGTTTACCGTCGAGATGAATTATGATGATGATATGCTCTCCCTTGGGAACATACATTGCTATGCAGATGATAGTACAGTGCATGGTGGATACCACGGACGCGCAGTGGCTGGGCGGGCGGAAACTGAGGAGAGGCGGGAGAATCTTGTCATTGAACTCGATAGGACGTTAGATCTCATCGCCAAATGGGGCTCTGATAATCTTGTTGAGTTTAATGCCAAGAAAACACAGGTATGCGCTCTCACGGCGAAAAAGTCAACATTTTCCCCTCTTCCCTCCCTCTTTGGTACTCCGCTGGTGATGCAAAGCAAAATCGCCATGCTGGGGATTGACGTTCGCTGCGACCTTAGTCCAAGGGATTACATCGAGGCTGTTATAAAAACAGCTTCACGGAAACTCGGAGTTCTGAACAAGGTGCGGCGCTTTTTCACGCCACAACAACTGTGCCTGCTGTACAAAACACAGGTACGGTCTTGCGTGGAATATTGCTCGCACCTTTGGGATGGCTCCGCTAAGTACCTACTTGAGGCCTTGGACCGGTTGCAGCGACGTGCCGTACGCATTATTGGCGACGTAAAGGTCACAAACACCCTTGAGCCTTTACAATTGCGTCGTGAGATAGCAGCACTGAGCGCTTTCTATCGACTGTATCACGGCGAGTGCTCTGAGGAATTATTCTCTCTAATTCCTGCTTCCCCCTTCCTTCTTAAGTCCACGCGAGCCGGTTCTCGATGTCACCGCCTAACTGTGACATCAATTCCATCGCGAACAAAGAAATTTGGCAACTCCTTTCTTTGTCGCACTTCCAAAAAATGGAATTCCTTACCAGCTCACGTATTCCCCTCCTCTTACAACCCGGGTTCCTTCAAACGAGGCGTGAAGAGGCATCTTGCGGGCCGGCAAGGCGAAGGCGGCTAGTGCAGAACGTTTTTCCCGTCTGTACTGGCCGTCGTCGCGTTTGGACTCTACTACCACTTACCATCAGGTGGAGTAGAGTCATTTGCCCTCCCGGCGATATAAAAAAAAAAAAAAAAAAAAAAAAAAAAAAAAAAAAAAAAAAAAAAAAAAAAAAAAAAAAAAAAAAAAAGCGTGGTGGAATAAGCTCCAAACCTTCTCCTCAAAAGGGAGAGGAGGCCTTAGCCCAGCAGTGGGACATTAAGAGGCTGTTACAGTTACGGTTACTGTTAGTATTTACAAAAATACTTAAATTTTTTGTACTTTCAATGATATCATTATATTAACATTAGAATGTCGATGACGCAAACCCACTAGTCTATACTTTACTTTTACTTAAATCAGTGCAGCAAAAAATATAATGAAACTTCCAAAATGTCAATCAATAATTATGAATAATTTTTGTCGGGCCTAAAAAGTTTTCTCTTCAAAAATAGTTTAATTCAGTCAAAAAATATTCTATAGTTAAAAACGTGCTCATTTTATTATTATTATGAAGAATTAAATGGAATCAAGGATGAAATTTTCATTTAACATTTTAATTGGCGACATTAAGGTCACGATTAGGACTATTATTTGATTAAATTTCTAAAGCGAACCTACGCTCGAGTTATTGAGTGTTTACGGATTCAAGATCAAGGTTTCGCAAATGCAAAAAGAATATATTTTTAATCGTTTAATATGGACTCTTAATTATTAAGCAATGAAAATACGACTTTCTTAATATACATCGTTACTTTTAGTACCATAACAATGGAGCAACACTTATTATGAATGAAACTTGAAAATAGTAAAAAAATATATTTAAATGTAGTATACATTTAAATACATTTAAATTATTTTTGGCCCGTTGATGGACTTTTAAGGCAAATTGAATCGAAGTGCTTTCTAGCCCGTGCATCTCTTTATATTAGTTTAAGTATTCACAATATCGCTGGCTGATTACCTAACGATAATTATATTTAAAAAATTTATATATATCGACACTTAAATAACTTGTCTCTTGACAAGGTAATTAGTATTATTGGGAGTCGAAGTCATTAACTGGTTCTCGATAGAAATGCCTTATTGCTTTCTCATAATTTGTTCGTAGACTTATGATGCTGAACGTTTCTTTAACATATTTTATTTTATTATTATTATATTAACGTAAGACCAATGGGCTATTGTTATACCATATAACAGTTTCCCTCAAGCGACTATTGTAACTGGCCAATAGATCAACGAGGTTTACACTTACGGCAATTTGATTTAGGTTTTTTAACGTCATATCCATCTACGGACTATAGTCAAGTATTCAAAGAAGGCTTTCATATTTCTTATCACTTAAAAGTAAGAATCTTGTGTGAAAACCACATAATTAGATCAAATAATAATAAATTCTGAAATAGGGTAATAGGGTAGGGTAGGGTAGCCTTATTACATAAAAAGCCATTATCTTCTATTTTCGTTTTGAGAGTTTATCAGATTGTTTTGTAAGATCAGTGTGGATGTGCTCAGTATGAGCTCAGACATTTTTTTCTTTTTTATTTACATTAGATAAGAAAGGCAAAGCCAGTACGCTACACTACAAGAACACTAACAAAATGGTTATTAATAAATTATAAATTAAAGTTATCAACAGTAATATTGTGATTATTTCGAATTAAAAATACGTATACTCAAATAATTACTGTAACGGTTCTGTCAATATTTAATACAACGTAATTCAATATTCTCAGAGTACGTCAGTAACTCAAAGTTGTTCACATGTCATTGAACGGATTCCTTTGAAAATTATAATATAACTTTTTTATTATTATTTTCGTATGAAGAAGTACATATTCGTTACTATTAATGTCGTCTTTTACTTCTATTGTTATATAATATAAAAATATACAGTGTAACAATGTGATATTTAACTAGATTTATAAGACAAAATTAATAATTTATAAAATACGCCAACTTTTTCGACGACAACGAAATTCACAATATAAATAAAATTCTATTTACAAATTACTTTGAACCCATATTTGGATCCGAAACACCAGTGGTCCCAAGTTCAAATAGTTCATAATCCGCGTCGAGAAAGTCAGGCATTAGTCAACAATCGATGAGACCTGCACTATCGTTATTTTTTCACATTTTAAATCAATTTACAAATAATTCATGTCAAAAATAGTTATGTTATTTATCAATGTAACCAATTACTCGTTGGTTTGATAATATTGGAGTGTGTGATGAAGTTCGCAGTATGTTTACTGCATAAATTTATGTTTGCTTATCATCCTTTCTCCTATTTTATAATTGGCGTGTCTGTATTTTAAAGATAAACATTCTCAATACATCAGTTAGGCAATACAAAGTGGCTTAAACAACACGCATAGATCATACTTCATTATTTTTTTCGGAATGTCTGACCGTTTCTGTCTGCAAATGTTGTGTCACGCATCTCGACAAACTACAAATGATATCTTATTACAGCTTACACTAATACATAACTCACATTTAATCTGAAGACATTGCCGAGTGGGTATAGGCCAATTGGCCTCTTAAGAAATTTCTTAATTACATATTTTGCTAAGGTAATTAAATCATTAAAATATACTCGTAAAGCTTGGCATTTTAATTTTAACGATATAATGTAGATAGTACTGTCTAGACTAAAACAACTTGGCGTCCTTGAATTTCGATCAACATCTACTAATCTTGTAATTTTACGTTAAAATTTATGATGATTATTAGTACTAATGTTATGTCTATAGACTTTAAGAAGTAAGCTTTCAATCAATATCTAGTCAATATCGTAATATGAATGTCTACCTTAGGTTATTAAGTTAGATATGGAGTTCGTTTAAATTGATAGGAATCATATTTAAAGGACAGGTTTGTTATAGCAGTTAAGCTATTTAGTCTGGACCGAAGTATGACCTATCTGTGATGGTAATCCGGAAATTGATTGATAAATAGGAGGGCTATTTTATAACATTTTAATTAATAATATTTTATTAAATCTAACAATATCATGTCCATTTTAATTCACTGACGGCTTGAAATAAATGATATCTATTAACTAATGTTATGTATTATAAAGATAAAAAAAACTTAACATTAAAGAATTCAACATTATTTTTGTAGGTAGTGTGAGAAAAATAGAATACCTCATAATTTTGTCAAAAATGACATTTTTCATATTTATTTCAACAGGAATAAAAAGAACGTAACCTAAACGTGCAGTACAAGAAACGGTTCTAAAGTAAGTTGATAATGACCGGAGTAATTATTTATTATTAACTCAATGCTCCATTTTAATCTTCTATAGACCGCATAGTCACAAACAGATTAAAAATTCCTGGTTGTGTATTGCGTGACGGTAAATACTTCAAAAATGATTTTCTAAAATTACTGTTAACAATATTTTATTACGTAGTATTTTATAATATTTCAACAATACTAGGAATACCGATATAATTTTCTCTTGTTTGTCAACCGATTATCTTTTTGTTTTTTTTTTTTTTGGTTAATGAGTAATATGTTAAAGTGTAGAAAAAAGAAATCAAAACATGTAAATATATGTTTGCCTCAAATTTTCAATAATGATTAAGAATTTCGACTACTTATATATTTAAATACTCGTTCAATTCGATTGTTAAATTGAAGTAGAAATTTTTGATACATATATATGACTTTACCTTTACGTGTTGTTCAGAGGGTTATTTAAACAATGCTGTGTTAAAGAGAAATAGCGTTTAGGGAGCATTTATGCCGAATTGGCCATTTACATTGGTTTTCTAAGTGATTCTAAATCAGATAATTATCGGACTTAACGAAAAAAAAAACTATGTAAAAGTATTTTATTAATAGAAACTATTGAAAAAAATCGTAAAATAAACATTAAACGGATATTTATGATATTATTTAACAACATTTCAGATTTCACCTACGTCCTTCACGTCTATACTTTTTTTTTCTACAACGACCAGCAGTATTGTATTTTTTTTTCATTGTTGTACAAGTTATTCTTAGGAATAAGGCTTTTGATAATGAATACGAAGCGCTGTTACAATTTTTTTCTCACCTCACGTCTCAACTCAGCGGTTAACTTAGCGGTTAACTAGCAGTACAGGTGATGACATGCGACAGAATATATATAATCAGGAAGAAAACGTTGTAAGCGGTAAAAGCTTGTTATCATTACAATATGATCATGTTTTATTTTGATTGGCTAAACTAAGTAATAGTGGTCATACGAGCTCACAAATGACTAAAATTGACAACGGAAATTAGAATAAATGCTCTTAGCATTAACATAATTCACTATCGGGTATATTTGTGTAAAGTATACAAAAACACTTTAAAATAAAATACCCTTCGATAGTAAAATGACAACTTTCTTTTCAATAAATATTTATATAAGCTTCTGCATTGAAGATAAACTGGAAATATTACTTTTCTTACTAATAGTTCTCATAATTTGTACGCATTTACATTTTGCAAATATTTTCCATCTCCGTAGAAATTTAAAGACTTAGTTATGACTTTTTAGTTTAGGATTAGGATGACGGTTTTCCTTTTTAACTTTGTGTAAGGTAAAATCTGTTTTCCTTTTAAAATTATATGTTCAGTACTTTCTAGGAATGGAAGAAGAACTTTATATTCACGTTTTCTTAATTATTTTTTATATTTAAAAATATGTATATTTGTATTTCTCACAAGTCATTTCATTTTAAATGTCAAATGATTATCTTGAAAAATATTTTTTTTCTTCTAATTTGTGCTCCATAATAAAACTCCACAATCATAATACTAAGATTTGGTCATCCAACTCTTCTATAAGTACCAAATTTCGAACGTTTTCGTCAAGTAACTTCGGAGCTTAGATAGACAACCGCATTGATAGACGAACAAGCGGACACGAAAGTGATCCTATCAGAGTTCCGTTGTTTCGTCGGATGTACTAAGCCCAAAAAATATATATAAAAAAAGCTTAATACGTTTAACGAAAAATTTCCCAATGGATACGAAATCGATTTTATATATATTTACATTATATTATATATACATCGAGGACAATGACAAACTCCGTGATGAACAAAATTTATGCAAGCGAAGATGTAGGTGTAAGACTGTATCCAATATGAGTATGAGTAACCGCTCGTTAATTTCCCATTAATATTCAAAGGCCTCTTCTGTAACGGAGAATGTTACTTATTCCACCAGGCTGCTCAGTCCGGATTGGTTCAATATACTCGTGATAAAGTTCTCCCTGACAAATGCAATTTGGTCCTCAATGTGTTTTCTTCAGAGTCGACTGCGAGATTAAGTAATGAATTCGAAAATAATAAAAACGTAATTTAATTACGATCCACATTTTCTATTTATTGAGCCTTAGTATCCCATATTCTTTATATTATTTAATAATACGTATTTGAAAATACATAACGATTGCGATACTAAGCGCTTGAAACTAGTCTGACGTGCGTAAGATAATGTCAAAAGAAGAAAAGAGGTTTACGGCTCGCTGACGATCTCAACGTTTTGCTGTCGTTTGATATCCGAGTTTGTATCTAATGAATTGAAATAAATATAAATTCTTTGTTATCGTTATACACGTTATACACGTATACGTTATATTGAGCAACGATTAAATAATAATTACTATTATTACTGCAATCACCGTTACGTTTGTATTTCGCATTTCTAGTTTCAAATTAAAATACTTTCACAACTGGCTTTCACGAGTTGGATGAATGTTTTTACCTGGTACTAGACCATGAGGCCTTGATGAAGGATGAGACCAATCCGGATGGGTACCACCTAGATGGGCCTTATCCTCATAACCTCTTCTTGTATATAATATACACGCATTTTCAGAGAGGCCGTAGTGGGCGTAAGAGCGTAGTCACAACCGATTTTCTTTTTTTTTCGTGACGGTAGCCATTGACGAGCTTTAGTTTTATGAATAAAAAACGGCAAATAAGTGTACAAAAATATGTTGGTAATTGCTAATTCATACATGTTTCACTCAAACATTTAATGACGTTTATGGATAAATAACTCCTTCTGGACGAACACTAGTAAATAAAAATGAAAACATTAATAATTATCTAAATAAAGATCCGAATTGATTAACAATTATCGATATACTTTAAAAGAAAAATTGTTTTTTAATCGGGACATGACAGTATAAAGCAAGGATGATTTATTATGAAATATATTTGAAATTCGAAATAAATTAAGAAATAATGCGTTATCGCTGTATCAGGCATCAAATTATGAAAATAAAAATTCTTCACAAAGAGTGAAAATATGTTAGTATCCGGCCAAAGTGCAAATTATAATTAATGACAAATTAAGTTTACGGAAAATGAAAAAAAAGAGTATGATGTAAGTGTAAGTTATATTATTTTGATAAGGATTCATATTGTAATTCAAACGACCTATTTTGTTCTTCTATCACAATGGATATATCCTGTGGCGGGATTTCCTATAGACATTTCGGCGATGTACAAGTTTAACAATCTGTAAAAATGTATCTCTACCTATAACTAACCATCTTGACTTTCTTGGCATTACTCTCACTCTAAATTTCGGCTCTTTTATTGAGTCCAAAGCCCAAATAGCCGCTCGAAAACTTGGTATCCTTTCCAAAGTGAGACGTTACTTTACTCCAGAACAACTGCTCAACTTATATAAAGCACAAGTGAGGTCATGTATGGAGTACTGCTCTCACCTTTGGGATGGCTCTGCCAAGAACCACCTTCAGGCTCTAGAGTTGATTGAGAGGCGTGCCAGAAGGTTGACAGGAGACGACGCATTGGCCGAGTCTAGGCTCCAAAGTCTGGAACATCGACGTGTGGTTGCATCACTCTCGGTCTTAAATGTATCCGTTTCGGAGAATGTGCTCAGGAATTACATGAACTGATTCCTCCAGCCCCTTTTTACTATCGAACGGTCAGGCAAACGCGACCAAAGCGCCATAGGTACACAGTGGAAATTCCCCGCCTACGTACGAAGCGCTTTGAGTCTACATTCATCATTCGCACTGCGAAACTTTGGAATGCTTTGCCTGAGTCCGTATTTCCCGATAGGTACAATGTTGGTGTCTTCAAATCCAGAGTAAACAGGTTTCTTATAGACAAGCGTGCTACATCTTAGACCGTGTCGATGCTTAACATCAGGCAAGTCAACGGTCAAACGCTGGCCTATTAATAGTATAAAAAATAAATAAAAAACATACAATATTTTCGTGTATTTGAAATATTTTTGACAGAATTTGTTACGAAGATTTCCGGACAGAAATTTTCTCACCGACTGGCATGTCAGAAGTTATATTTTAAAATATACAACATACATATATATAAATAGTGTGTACAGTCCACATCCGGCCTAAAACTATGAACTATTATAACATGAAAGCTAATTATAATATATGATATCAGTGGTATCGATGGTTAGTTTAATATCTGAGCGTGGGCAAAACTTGAATCCTTGAATTTCACCACGATATTAACACATGTGTGTGTTGTAAATACGAGAGTTTTTGTATTAATATAATAATAATATACTGGAACATTTTTCACAAACGTCCATCTGATCCCAAATTGAGCTTGTACAGAAATTGTACTATGGAAACCAGACAACTGATATACTACATATACTATTTTTCTTTTGTAAATTCATATTTATATAGATAATTACACCCAGACTCAAGACAAACAGACATGTTCATGCGCACAAATATCTGTTGCGGGTGGGGAATCGAACCCACAACCTTGGGCGTAAAAGGCAAGAATCCACCAACCACGCCAACCGGCTCGTCAAGTATATATGTTTGCAGGACCGGTGCTTATGTCCCAGTGTCTTATCAAGAATGGGTCTATACGTGGGATATATAACAACACCTGATAAATATACTCAAATTATATTTTATTTCGTCTGTTCAAATCATCCTCCTCCACATGGCCCCAGGCTTCAAAAGCTATATTTTTTGGCTTACCAACATCGCCTTACGTTACATCACAAACACAATATGTTCATTGAGTCTAAATCATATTAAACTACAAAGGGTAAAAAAACATCCAATGGCATTAAGGATCGCAATGAAGTTAGCAATCAGAACTATCAAGTTAAGCGACAAAGTACTCGGCTATCCATTTAGTCGTACAAACTGCAGTATTTTTGATAGGAAACTGTTAAAGAAAAAAAATATAAGTATTATTGCACAGACGGGCCATTAAATTGAATTTTTTTTAAAACATATACAGTGTGAAAGCACATATACACATTGCGACGAAAAATTCACAAATATGTATATCCTTCTAACATTTATATTTTTTATTAATTACATTTACTTACATACAATAAAAGAAAACATTATTTTATATATTTATACCATGAACTTTTGACACTTTCAATTAAAATGTCTTCACGACAGCTTATGTCCAATTAAAAGTTTTTTACAATTATTATTAATGAATGGACAGAATGTGATACTGCAGCGTCAATAGTGGTTTACGGGTCGCCTAGCGATGTAAAAGTCGCAAGTTTAATCCCCTTAGGCTACTCATCCCCACTACTAACACAAGCCTTACGCTTAATTCGAGGGGTAAAAAGAAATATTAGTAACTGTATTAAAACGGAAATTGATAATAGAAAAAAAGTATTAGTTGCTGTGCTGCAATTATTATTGTTAAGCTATGCTGGCCTCATCCAACGTTTTTTGTAAATTGTAAAACTACGAATCACTAAAGGCTGAAAACCTTTTCCGCAACAAACTCGAACGGCGACGAGAACCGATCCTGATATTTCAGAAAGCGTATAATTAAGTACAATTATTATAATATTTAAGGGATACAAAGTACTTTGGTTTATAACATTTTAAAGTCGGGTCGATCGTTGTCGAATTTGTATGCTATAGAGGTTTGCCTTTTTGTTTACTTGCCTTCGGTGGGCGTAGTTTGCTGGCTGGAATTGATGCGCGGGCGCTCTTCTCCAGCTGCGATATGCTTTCCAGTCCTGCGGGCTACGGGCCGCAACTCCCTGTCAACATCACTGCCGTCTTCTTCTTCATACCCAAAATCCATTTCTGAAAAACGCAATATTGTATTTATACATAGAACAACGGATATTTAATAAGACTATAATCTCTCTTCGACGCATAATGCTTAGCAGTTGTTTTCATGTTTTCACTTTTTAAATTTAAATTAAAAAAAAAACTTTTATTTGCACCACTGACATAATGATAAGAAATAGTTAAGAGGTAAAAGCGTAACAAACAAACGAACTCACATTCATAATATTCCTAAGGATTTTTTTACTTTACGTAAAAAATAAAACTTTTATCAATATATTAACAGTTACGCTATAAATACATTACATATATTATACCTTAAAATAAAACTTATTTATTAATTTTAATATTTTACGAAGGCAGATGAGTAAAGTGGATGAGCGGATGAAGAAGAAAAGTGGTCACCGTCGTCTATACACCACTAATGTGTTCTAAGATATACACGTTGCGACTGATTGGAACCTACCCTGATATCAATTTAACTTGATGTTATTTTATCAAAATGTCACATTTCAATTTTAAGCTTGTTAGTAAAATTGCTTTCTGACTAAAGTGAAGTGTTCTAAAACAAACTAAAAGTGATGCAGAGTCAAAGAGGAGGTGCAAGAACTATACTCAAAAATACAAAATTGTGTTATTTTAATATCTCGTCCGTCTGTTTAACGGAAATGGTTTTGTTGTTTGTTGAATATATTCAAATAAACATATTAAATGAAGCGTGTTTTATTCCGTTCACTTGAAATCAAATAAAATATTGAAATACACTAAATTCGCCGATGAATTCAATTCATTTAATTGAATACTGAATGAATAAAATGACCAATGTTAGTAAATTTGTTTCATTAAATTTTTAATAAATGAAATAAAAAAATAACCTATGCAGTGTGTTTGTACGGGTAAAATAAAGATTTAAATTTTACTCGGTGGTAGATCTATGTACAAGAATTTCTAGATAGATACCACCCACGTATAACATATTCAACCGCCAAACAGCAATACTTAATATTTTTATTTGGTGGTTTGAAGGGTAACTACAGGCTCAAGGGACATTTTGACATTGTCATTTAAGACATGGAATTATACCTTAGTTTTCACGGATTGTGGCGAAGTGACGATGTATCCTATAGTTAGTGATGGTGACCATATACTGCCAGTATACCATATCTACCCGACCACCACCGTATTTTACAAAGCCATAACCCATGCGATAAAACATTCGCCAACTATTTGCCCTCTTTGAGCCTCCCGTCGCAATTTTTATGCGTTTATTTAAATATCTCGTGATACTTATAAAACTCGGTCGGTTCGATTTTCATTAGATTAATAAATAATAAATTTGTGTCAATTCAATTGATTCAAATTTTCGTTATATTTTTCCAATTTTTTTTAACTGTTGTTACATTTTACAGCAAGAGGGGAAAAAACAAAGTATTTTATCACGTTTTTATTTAAATCGAATTTATTTTTGTATTTTTTTAATATTAAAAAAAAAAATCGTTTTTATTTAGCTTTTAGTATTATGTGATAGCAAAATAATTAATTTAGTTATTATAATGAATGCTATATTTTTCTTTTTATGACTTACGCTTTTTCGACGTTTATGTAGAACTGTCTATAAATTAAGTAATTATTATTAAGCAAATATATATTTTTTAATAAAAAAATTGAGTACAGACAACGTACTTTTACTGGGATTTCGGATGACCGTCTCAAAATGGCCAATCACATAAAATAATGTTTTTAACAAGAAAAAATAGAAAATTTGACACACTAGAACATTTATAACATATGCAAATTTCATTTATAGCACAAGCGAGATATTTACAATAAATCGAATTTGGAGCTATGACCTCGATTATCTAAGACACGGCCGTAAAATAAATATTCATACAAATTATTTAACTTGCTATATTTAATTTCGAGGTGAAACCCTTTAATATGGCCGTAACCTATAGAAACAATGACATCATTATATATATATATAATACTTATAAACTTTTAATTTTAGTTAAATAGATACTAATACACATTACATACTAATATTTTTATAGTATTAAGAACATATACACGGACTACCGGGAAGTAAATGATATGTCGGTAGGATAGTCAATCAATTCCATAAATCCTTCAATGGACACCTCCATTGAAGGATTGAATGGTACTCAATTTAAACCGATACTCAGCTTTACTAGAATCGCCCGAGCTAAATGTACATTCGAAATTGAACGTATTCTTGATACATGAATGAAGTTATCGCTATTGGTATGCGTACTATTCAAAGCCGATATACTTAGAAATTGTTGAAGGGGAAAATGTACACAATGAACTGTATTTTCTATTTTCAAATTTATAAAATCGCATGCATAATTAACTAAATAATTGTGTTTCAGGTTTATCGCGTAATAACTATTAAGACATTTGTTAAAATAAATCAATGAATCACATCTCTGTAAAAAAATGCTGATATGAATAAAAAATAATAAAAAAAAAACTTACGTAAAACCGCATCGGCACGCTGGCGATGTAAGATAATGACGGCTACTCGATATGCTATTTGATCAAAACCGACAAACGGAATTACGAGTAAATGGAACGATTAATCAATCCGTTCGACATTGTTTCTAAAAACACTTTCCACGTATTTAGGTGTAGGAAAACAAATTGCGAAACTATTTTGTGTAACGGTTTCTATATTTTTTATGACTAAGTATTTTATTTCCCGTCAACTATATTAATATTATATAAAATTTAATTTTATATTAAATTGTAAAAATCGGGTCGGACGGAGCTAATATATAATTATAATAATAAGAAAAATATGCATATGTGCGAATATTCTGGCGCATGTTATTTATAGTATGTATACTTATACTTGTTTTGTTGTATACTTCATGTATGCAATACAGGTGTAAATTAGATATTTTCATTTAAAAAAATTTTCAGCAAAAGTAATATTATTTCTAAAGTCAACTTTTAGTTATTCTATTTTCAAAAATAAATTTGAAAGTCTATATGTAAAGGGTTTACACCTGGGTGGGAATAAGCTTCAGCACAAATATATGTCCGAAGGGAAAGAGAAATTGGATGTATTCGATGCAGTATTTTATCCCATTGTCATTTGCTTCTATCATTTCGTTATCAACACGTTAAAATCCGTATGCAAATAAATTTGATTAATAGTTATACATACATTTCTTCATTTATATTCGATATAAAACTTTAAATATTAATATGTGAATTCGAATGTATTGTTTGTTTTTTTTCTATTTTGGAAAAGTTTGCCAATCATGTAAACATGAGATATTTATTTGCTTTTTTTAATTCATTTTGAATACAACAATGTTTGTGGCACCGTCAATATCTGTACAAATAAATTAATAAAATTGAAGCGTCGGTCTGTGATTTAAAATTAACAGCCTCTTTTAAAGTTAATATAACTATTTTCGAGCTATCAAAACCAAAACAATTATTTTGTTTTATTTTTGTCTGTCTGTCTGTTTGTCCGGCTCATCTTTGAAACGGCTAATTACAAATTGAAATTACTTAATGATTATAAGGCTATTGGGGAAGCGGATCCATCACAAAGCACTTCAGAGATAGCTGCAGGCGTCGGGGTAAGTGATAAAACTATTTTAATTAATTTGAAGCAAATCGGGAAAGTAAAAAAACTTGAACGATGGGTACGAATGGGATGGGTATGAATTGAGTGAATCGAACTTGCAAACACGCTTCGACTGCTGTGTTACTTTGATCAACCAACACAATAACAAAGGGATTTTAAATCGATTCATTACTGGTGATGAAAAGTGAATACTGTACTATAATCGGAAGTGCTCAGCGCAATGGGAATCCTGGAGACCCAGCCAAATCTTGCCCTAAACGAAAATTGACTCAGAAATTTTTTTTTTGTTAGTGTTTGGTGGACTAGCGCCAGTTTCGTTCACTACAGCTTTCTAAAATCTGGTCAAAGGATTATGGCAGATATCTATTGTCAGCAACTTTTTTTTATAGAATAGGAAGGCGGACGAGCATATGGGCCACCTGATGGTAAGTGGTCACCAAACGCCCTTAGACATTGGCATTGTAAGAAATTTTAACCATCGCTTACATCACCAATGCGCCACCAACCTTGGGAACTAAGATGTTATGTCCCTTGTGCCTGTAATTACATTGGCTCACTCACTCTTCAAACCGGAACACAACAATACCAAGTAGTGCTGTTTTGCGGTAGAATATCTAATGTGTGGGTGGCACCTACCCAGACGAGCTTGCACAAAGCTCTACCACCAGTAAACTGCAAACCATGAAGGAAAAACTAGCTTTTAAACAACCGAGATTGGTCAATCGCTCTAGGCCACTGCTGCTTCACGACAACGCAAGACCACACACTGTACAACAAACAACCACTAAGTTAAATGAGCTACAATTGGAATGTCTGTGACATCAACCGTACTCCCTGGACCTTGTTCCAACAGATTACCATTTTTTCCGGATTTTGGACAACTTCTTACAAGGAAGAAAATTCAACTCCGATGCGGCAGTCCAAACCGCTTTCAAAGACTTTATTGATTCTCGCCCCCATGGTTTTTTAGTTAAGGGATCAATGAACTACCTTTGAGATGGCAAAAGTGCATAGATAACAACGGTGCATACTTATATTAAATAAATATATTTTAGAAAAAAAAAATGATTTTATATTCCTCCCGCACAAAACGCCAATTTCATATATAAGGACCTAATATTAAATACGTTATGGCTTTAGGTTGCAATTATTGACTCGGTTGTAATTTTGTCCAATAATCTTAAGCTAATAATTTTGATTATTACTTTCACTTTTTAGGTTGCCTATATAGTTTGTAGGGTTTAATGAAGTTTACATTAAAATGGTTTAGTTTTATCCTTATTTATAGTTTAATTAGATTAGAGAGGCTGTAATTTTTTTCTATTACTTGCAGCTGTTTTACCCAGGGGCAAATATATGTAGCATGTTCACGTTTTATGTCTAAGTCATACATACAGTCATATGTAGCACAAGGAGGCATTACAACAATTCAGAATTTATCTTTAATTACGAGAATAATATAATTCATAGGAACGATCGTGTGTGTCGTGAATATTAGTTATTTCATCACGCTTTATCAAAGCTAAAATTAACACATTTGGTCTTTTTATGCTATTTTAATTTTTGGTCTTTTTATGGCAAGAGCCAGTTCTTTACTAAAAAGACAGAGATAAAACTTTTGCTTTTATAAATCTGAAGACTTTGACGTAAGAGGAAGGTTTAATTTATGAATGTGTGAGTAATTTGTAAATGACATAGTTTATGTGTTATAGTATAAAAACGTGTAAACTTTGTCAATTACATCGATATTAAAAGAGAAATAAATACTGAAACATTAGATATTAGAACATTATGTAATAAAATTCAAATTTTTCTAATGTTTTACTTATGCTGCTCTTAAAATTTAAGTCGAATAAAGCAGTCTTATAAAAAACGCCAAGGTCTGAGATAATGAACCGTTGTTCACTTGGTATTGAAATCTTGCAATCCGTATTTCATTTTGTAATGGGTTTTTGAAAGCCGAGTTGTCCTAGTGTCGAGTGGTTAGAACGCGTAAATCTTAACCGATGATCGTGGGTTCAAACCTGGGAAAGCACCATTGAATTTTCATGTGCTTAATTTGTGTGTATAATTCATCTCGTGCTTTGACGGTGAAGGAAAACATCGTGAGGAAACCTGCATGTGTCTAATTTCATTGAAATTTTGCCACGTGTGTCTTCTGCCAACCTGCATTGGAACAGCGTTGTGGAATAAGCACCAAACCTTCTCCTCAAAAAGGAGAGGAGGCCTTAGCCCAACATTGGGACATTAACATTGGGCTGTTATTGTTACTGTATGGGTTTTTGCTGCATTGTTGGGCAGATTATACACGAGTTAAGATGCAATAGTCGCCTTCCATTGCGTCATGCGCTCTTTCTTCCTTTTATGTATAGAACGAGAGTAAAGAGCACGAGATAAAAAATCAAGACCACTGCTCAACAACGTAAATAAAACTGTACTAAATATATTATTTACTTTTAAAATCCCATAGAAAAATATAGCCAAAGCTAAAAGTTGGTATTTACAGTAAAATGCAATAGAATTTAAAAAGCTTCGGCTGAACTCATTCAATCAACTGTGGTTCGAGAAACAAAAGAATGTGAAGCCCTTACAAGGATTAGTTCTGTAATAAGCCCAAAGTCCAATTCAGAGCTCCTTGTTATAAAAAGTACTAAAACACGTGCGACCGTAAGTAGAAGTGGAGCAATTTATACACTTGCAGAAGACAACATTCACAGGCCTATTCCTATAGGTACTCCTCTAACCTGTATGACTGAATTTTTGTTGGTAAGCTTACCCCCTTTATATGTAGTAAAAAAACTAAAGTATATGATGAAACTTGGGTGAAACGAGCCAAATTCAAGTGTGATATGTCTCTAATTTTATATAAATATCTTGGAAATTCTTACGTTACTCAACGTTTTATTGTTCTGTAGTAAATACAACTATATATCACTAGCGATATTTGTAAATTTGACAAAGTCAAGTCTAATCATACTTTAGTATAATATCTGTTTCACGTATAAATTAATCAACTTTATCAGTTACGCTTATTTAATTCGCTTAAATCACAAAACTGTTATGTATATATTGTATCTAAATAGGCTAAAACCAAACATCTCATTCTGGTTTTTCAAAACAAATGTTCTGTGTTATCAAAAACAAATGTTGAGAATATTTGTAGAAGGAAAAATCGAAACAAAAATTCATAAAGGTTGTCCACAAATTTTTAATAATGATTATAGTAGAATTTCGAAGAATAGGCGTAAATAAGTTATTTAACAGGTTTTATTTAAATCAATTGTTACTGTTAATTGAGGGTCACAAACACTCTCGAACCTTTACAATTGCGTCGAGAGATAGCGGCGCTGAGAACTTTCTGTCGACTATATCACGGCGAGTGCTCTGAGGAATTATTCTCTCTAATTCCTGCTTCCCCTTTCCTTTAGAAGTCTCAATGGCACCGCCTAACTATGACATCAATTCCATCGCACACGAAAAAAATAGCAACTGTTTTCTTTGTAACGGCTCCAAAAAATGTACGTAAGTATTTACGAGCACATGTATTCCCCTTCTCTTATAACCGGGTTTCTTCAAACTAGGCGTGAAGAGGCGTCTGTACTGGCCGTCGACACTTTTGGCTCTACTACCACTTACCATCACGTGGAGTGGATTCATTTGCCTACCCGGGAATAATAAAAAAAATGATGATGCGAGCACGTTTGTGGTTAATTATATTATGCAATTATGTCACACAAATTTAGTTAAGGCTTAACCAGCCATTCAGCTATTAAGCTGCCACGAACATAAATTCAATTGTAATACCTTATCGAGTATCGGCTTTTATATTCTTTGATACGTGTTTATACCGTGTAATGAGCGTTTTTATCAATTTTCAAATTTTATCCTTAATTTACATTTATTGGCGTGTTAAGTACGTCAATTTTCATAGAACACTTTTATAATAGTAAAATGGCCTGTTAAAGTCGCCAACAAATTTTATTATTTTAGTTGTATTGAATTAGTACGACTACGAAGCATTAAACACGTTAATTGTAATAATATATTCTGCTATATGTAAACTATAAACTTACAGCCTGTAATATAATACTTAAAGTTTTCAAATCAGACGAACTTAGTTTTATAATGCAGAGGAGCCATGAGTAAAATATTTTGCGTAATTTTAACATTAAAGTTTAACATTAAGCACCCTTTGAGTCTTCAACTCCGTCTGATCATATCGTTTAACATCTCAGTATTTTAAAGATACCAAAATATATAGTCATATACGTAACATCACATTACACAATCGCAAGGTCTTTTAAACGGAGAAAATAATACGGAAATAATCACATGCAATTGACTCGTTAGAAGAGTCATTCTTACAATTTCGCCTAAGCAAATGAATACAACAAAACATACTAAGATAAGGCAAACAAGACGCTGGTAAAACTTACAAAAAAATAAGTAAATCATGAACTCCGTCCAATCTAATCCGTTAAAAGTTTCCAGCAGCTATCCAGTTTAATACAATGTCCACCTTTAAACAGCTTGAAGCTTGAAATTCGACACATCCATAGTTCTTTCTTTAACTGACGGGAAAGTAGAGAAAATCATTTACGAAATTTAACCTAATCGACTTGTTCAATTGGCATTTTATCGCCCATCAAAACAAAATTATAATCATGGTTATTTAAGTTTTTGTGATTATAAAAGGCAAAGAAGAGGAATTTTAGCTCTTTTAATCTTTGACGGCAAATAAATAAATATTCTTATTGGCTGCGAAGATTAACCTGGACAAATAGAAAAATAAAAATATTGTTTGGTTTTGGTAACTCGCATATAGCCATATTAACTTTAAGAGGCGGTCATTTTGAAATCAAAGATACGACACTTCAATTTGTTTTTATTCGTATATATAAACAAAACAGTTAAGACGAAATTAATGACAACTTAATCATTTTTTCATCATTATTATCATTTCATTATAAAAAAAGGTAATATAGAGCCGATATCACATTTTATGATTTTACAAAGCAACGTATAGATTTAAAATTCTATTCAAGTCATTATTTTTTTAATTAAAAATGATATGACAAAAATATTTTATAGTTAATATGAAATCGATTGCCTTGATTATCTTTTCTTGAATTTTTTGTCGTTTAACACAATTGTTGAAATCGACTGCAATTATAGGTATATTTATTTTATATAATGGAGAACGGAACCGCTTTATAAGAAACTGTTAGCACCCGTAAAAATAAGAACAGGAATAGAAAAGTGTGTTTATTTTTTTTTAAGTTTTTGTACGGCCATTCGATAAACGATAGGTGGACGAGAGTAATTGGAAGTAAAATGTTAAGGCGTCACATTTATACACTTACGTTACTAGATAGATATATAATTTAAGAAGCCTTGCTTCTATCACGTATATAGTACTTTTTTTGTTTATCTATTTATATAAATTTATATACATTATCATCCTTTTTATACTTTTTCCGCGGGCTACGCAACTCCTAAAATAACGAGATATTTTTTGCTTATCGACTTTAACTGAAATTTATCGCTTTACCTGATATTTTTTATTACCGCCAGTGCAGGAATACAATATTGTTTGCGCCACATTATGCACAGCTTCTGAAGTTTCACTTAAATTACACGAGCTTTAATTTTTTTTTTCTTTATTCTTTGTTATGGCTTTCAATAATGAGTTGATAATTCCTATAAAGTTTTGATAAGATAAACTTCGTCATTTCTGAAATTGAAAATGTATAATTGTAAATTGAAGAAAAGGTACAAAGTAGAAATGGTTTTGAAAATGTTATTCATAATAGTGACAGGGGATAAAAACAGTAGTAACCCATACAGCGTTGTAGTTTGCTACGATTGAAATGTGAATACTAATATTATAGGTTTTTCGGTACAAATAACAATCAAGTCTGAGGCTGAGTCAACTGCGTTTCTTGGCTTTGTGGATGCCAAGTTGCAATAGGCCACCTATATTAACAGATTAACGAGTAGACTAAGCTCTGTGGCTTTTGCGGTTAAAACAATAAGACTATTTACCGACGTTAATACAGCTCGCCTATATATTTTAGTGGTTTTTACAGTATATACAGCATTATCCTTTGGGGTAATTCTGTCGCTATCAATACTATTTTTGTGCATTGAACCGTTTATATATGTATATAATACTGGAGGTAAAGAATTTCTAAGGCAAAAATTTAAAGAAATTAAATTATTAACTATTGCTTCTCAATATATATTTTGTAATGTTATGTGTGTGCAGAAAAATATTAATGACTTTGTTAGAAAATGTGATACCCATAACATTGGTATAAGGATCAAACGCAAACTAATTACTCCTGTTACTAGACTGCATAGAGTCGGCAACTTTTTTGTGGGAAAAAAAACAGGTCTTTTTTTTTTGGAACAATGTATACGGATTTACTACACTACCCATCCGAGTAATCGTCCAAAACGACTCTGTTGTTAATTAAAAATAAATGTAAAGAAACAATTGTGTGATAGAGGTTTTACGTTTAGTGAATTAATGAAACATTGAGATTGAAACGGTCGCCTCCTAGCTATTTCTTTTATACTGAAAATTTGTTAACAATTACGAAACGTGATAATAACACCGCTAAGTTTCTTTAACCGGTTCTTTTCCAGAAATACCCTGATATTTCTTTTCCGAACTGGTAATAGTTTCTAATTTTACAATTAGTAAGTATAATGCTTTCTATGTTGAATAAAATATTTCGATTCCAATTGATTTAAAATATTTTAAAGTCAAAATTATACATAATATATAAATAATTCCCGTAATCCCGTAACAGCCTGTGAATGTCCCACTGCTCGGCTAAAGGCCTCTTCTCCTCTTTTTGAGGAGAAGGTTTGGAGCTTATTCCACCATGCTGCTCCAATGCGGGTTGGTGGAATACACATGTGGCAGAATTTCAGTGAAATTAAACACATGCAGGTTTCCTCACGATGTTTTCCTTCACCGTAAAGCACGAGATGAATATAATCACAAATTAAGCACATGAAAATTCAGTGGTGCTTGCCCGGGTTTGAACCAACGATCATCGGTTAAGATTCACGCCACACACCACTGGGCCATCTCGGCTCATTTATAAATAAAAAATAAATAATTGTAATAATTATAATATTAACTTTGTCTATATACTAAATAAATGGCCAATAACTGTTTAAAATTATGAAAATTTCTATTTGTTTTTGCTTGACACCCTCTGTTATTAAAAAATTCTTTATCAAGAATCTTTATCTGAATTTAAATTCTTCACCCGTACACATTTCGAAAGGTTTTCCTATATCTTTAATTTTAGAGTTATTGGAATAATCCGTACCTGAGTGATCGTACTCATTATACTAATATTAGTTGTTTAGATTTTTACACTTTTAATTGTAAAGTTTTCAATTACATATAGAATGATTGATATGATTGAATGATTTATAGAAAGTTTTTTTTTTTTACAAATAAGACGTGAGGCTTCGTGTATGTGTATGTGTATGTCCGCTTGTGGTTTTTTTCATATTATTTATACTGTAAAGGTGCGGACCGATATTGGTGCGGGAGCTGCGTCATATACACGAAGTCTAATAGCCAATATTGATGTAGTTTTCGAATAATATAACATCGAATTGATAAGCTTGGTAGTAGTAGTATCGATAGGACTGGCTGAACAAATTTAAGTTTCAACGATAAATTGCACTGCATCAATCGGAATAGCACTTCAAAAGCAATAATACAAATACTAGTAAGGCAACAAATAGATCCAAATAATATCTGAAATGTTTCAATAGTTAAAATATATTTAATATTTATTATATTTTATTTAATGAACATCCGAGATGATTTTATTACTTGTTTTAAATCGGACGGTTATAAGGTAAGAGAGAGCACGATTAAAAGATAAATGAACTCTGGAGGATGCCATGTCCAATGCGTAGTTCCTTTTGAGGATATATATAATTAGGAATAGAGACGAATATGTGTGATAACAAAAATACGGCGATTAATAAATGTGATAAGGGCAGTGAAAATATGAAAGATTATAATTTATTTATATTTTTATATTCAGTGACGTTAGTATGATACTGCAATCTAATGTCAATTTTCAAAGTAGCCGCCTGTAATGTTTAAATTACCATTTATATTGTTAAGCAAGCTATTTACCTTCCACTGTTTAATGAATGTACATAATTACAAATGTTATGTAATCATATGTAAATCACTAATAAAAATAAGGTTGTCTTATTGTGTAAATTGAAATTTATATATCAAGTCATTGATTGTTAAATACACTCAATTTGCTTATAAATTGTCATTTCAATCAAGATCAATGTAATAAAATAAAAGATACTTTTTTTATTTTGTACAAACACACGTGAGAATTTAATATTTAAAAGATATTGAAGGCGAACTTAAACCGGGTTTCATTTACTTTGCTTACTTAATTGACTAATTTATTACATTTTGGTTATTTGATTATTTTGCAGTAACTATTTATCTTTGTGATTATAACTAGTTGTTTGGGTGGAGCTAATGATAATACCAATAAATTATACCTAAGCACGTGTTGCGATAATCGATTGTCGCCTCTCTGTGTATTCAATTCACGATGAAGCTATCGAGCAAACATGTCGGTGCCGATTGAGAACTGAATATTAGCATATTATCAAGGAAACAAACATAGAATTAATAAAAAAATCATACGTTAATGTTATTTTTAAATATTCTTATTATAGAGATGCTTGATTAAGTACAAAACAGCTTCATATTATTTATTTTTCACTACTGAAGTGTACGTGCAGTGGAGGTTTTTCACACAACATATTCCCTCCCTTTAGCGGATATGAAACAAAATTTAAGATAAATCCATATAAAAATGATACATTTTATGTAAAAGAACATAATTTTTGAGTATGGCATATATAACATAATTAATTATTATTATTAGTAATTATTTAATAATTTAAGTATAAATTAAGTAATTATTATTAATTTATTATTTATCTAATATCCAAAAGGTAATAGGTGTATTTTTGTAATTATATTTTATGACCCTTTTTTGCGGCCGCCGCTTAGACTAAAAGAAAAAAAAAACATAAAGAGACAGTTTTTGTTTACTCGCAATAATTATTGAGAAAAAAAAATTATATATTCACACATATTGTATAATTTTTATAATTTCCGTTTACCGAAAATATCTTTCAATTCGAAAATAATTTTCTTATAAAGCATTTATTAGATATGATTGTGAAGAAAAAATATTACATAGGTTAACATTAAAAATTTTATTAGATATATGGTCGTGTCGCTTATAATAATTACACATTCGAGTTCAATGCTTCAGTAAACAATTTAATTCAATTATTGAATCAAATTAATTTTCAATTATAATACTATAATTAAATTTTCAATTATAAGAAATATATATATATATATATCGTATATTATGTTATTTATTGTATATTAGATACTGTGGGTTATAATTTAATTTATTGATAAGCTATAATATAATATTATAGAAGCTCACGGTATCAATACCATAATCTCAAGTAGATCAAATATTTTCAAAAGAGCGAATAAAATAAAAGGCTTGATGTACTATTGTGGCCCTCGAGTTCACTTCATTATTTTACGTGATTCTGATTGTTTAGTTATAAATAAATATTTTTATATTTGACCTTTAAAAAATATCATCCATCTTCAATAGTAGCAGTGCAGTAAGTTTATTATATGTTAACGCGTCAACATTATATGTATATACATAATGCAGTTTTGTCGCTTGAAGTCACTCATTTATTTAGAATCGTTTACTGGACTCTAAGAACTAGTAATTTTAAAAAGTGTTGATTATTATAAATAATGTACAACTAGAAAAAATTACTTTTTCTGCCCTTTATAACCAACGCTTTTTCTGTCAACTTTAAAGGAAGTTTTAATGAGACCTTTAACGACAGCTTTAAAGTCGTCGTTTCTCTATTAAAATTAAAATGTTGCATTTGTATTTTTAATATTTCTTTAGATTATTTTTTTAAATATTTTTAATAATCATAATATAAGACCGATTTGAATCTCAACTCTGGCTTCTAACACGTGTGATAACTGCACCTGAGGTGTGTAAGTAATATATGCCCTATTTTTACACCGTATTACAAGCGAGTTTAAAGCGAAAGCAATTTGACCCTACGTATCTGAAACAGCTACAGCTGAATATACGTATCCCAAATAGCAACAGCTGAATATCTCTGGAAGGTAGGTAGGTATTTTTCACTTTATAAGACACTACCCGAGAGATAAGATTGCTGCTGCCTTAAAGTAATTGATGTTACGTTCATTTTATTGAACGTAATACTTTAAGAGTATTACGTTTAAATTACGTATAAACTTTGATGTTTAAAGTCAACTTACATAAACTTCTTTGGCTGACATAATACATGGTAATGTATAATAGGGTCTGAAAAGGCCTTATTATATTATCTGAATATATAAAATAAATAATATTGATAGTTTTAGTAAAGTAACAAACCTTACAGGAAACAGTCCTGTAGGAGCCTAACTTAATTTAAATTAGTCATGCGAACATACATAGATCCAGCCATACGCACAGAGCAAATAACGTTACGTTTATCAACAGCTGAATTTCAACCGCTATTTCCTTAAAATAAAGCTTAGACTCAATCAAAATCTATGTATTGTAAAGCAATTTATAACACCAATATACAATATTAAACAAATATTACAAAATTACTTAAAACACCTTATGATATTATTTTTAATCAGATAAACATACATCTACGATACTTCTGGTGATACGAATATATAAATAAAAAATGTGTCCGTCACGGGACGTCCAGTAGATGGGAAATATCGGTGATAATTAAAATAATATATTATTAAAGAAAACCGAAAAATAAAATACCGTACCGTACCGTAACAGCCTGTGAATGTCCCACTGCTGGGCTAAAGGCCTCCTCTCCTCTTTTTGAGGAGAAGGATTGGAGCTTATTCCACCACGCTGCTCCAATGCGGGTTGGTAGAATTCACATGTGGCAGAACTTTAGTGAAATTAGACACATGCAGGTTTCCTCACGATGTTTTCCTTCACCGTAAAGCACGAGATGAATTATAATCACAAATGAAGCACATGAAAATTCAGTGGTGCTTGCCCGGGCTTGAACCCACGATCATCGGTTAAGATTCACGCGTTCTTACTACAGGGCCATCTCGGCTAAAATAAAATAAAATACATGAAATTAAATTAAAAAACATCGCGTTTCCGTAGTTTTTTTTTATTATTATATTATAATAACATATAAGCAACGAAGTATAATTATTTGAGTTGTGGCAAAGAGAAAGCATGATGAGACAAGAGAGCGTCGTACCGTTTGCCGTCACGGCATACGAGTAGATCACACCTCAGAGCGAGCCATTTGATTATATTACGAACAGTAAATCATTAAATAAAATTACTAGACATCAAGAATACAACGAATTTATTCACCATTCACTTATTATAGAGATGCTTGATTAAGAATTATTAAAACATAATTTATTTTACAAAATTCCATACGTTAGATACATGCTTTAATAATGAAAATTTTAGACCGGTATATGAGTATGATAGTAATCCCGTGTAGCATTAAACGTCACACAACTGCAGTATAAAGGCCGTCGGTCAGGTCACCCGCTGAACCCTCCATCGCGTCGCAACTTTTTCCGTGTAATAAAATTTTGCATTTCAGTATTCCATTTACGATTCACATATTTTCATTTCAACTATTGTGAACGATTGTTTTCTTTTATCAGCATACTGGCATTATTGTAACGAATTACTGACATTTCATAACCCAAATAATAAAGAAAATCCTAAATTAAACTAAGTAGGATATATAATAATAATATATTGTTAATTTTGTGTTTTATACAGTACCTTTATAAAGAAAATAATTATGCACTAATAACAACCACGGATCATCACCAAACAACACGGATCACCTGTGGTTTGTAGAAATTAAGCTTGTTTTTTTGAGAAAAGCGAAATATGCTTGGTCAGCTCAGTGTCCTCCAATCGATTTGTCCCCAACCTACGTACTCGTGCATAGCCTACACTCATGACGAGAGTGGTTTTGAACTGTAACTAATATTTCAATGTAAAATATTTATTTATTCCATTAACCAATGTATATGTATGTAATTATCGTTAAGATAATTTTAAACACAATACTATAATACTAATAATACCTTACACAGTAAAAATAATAATAATAAAAAATAAGTTATTTCTTCCTCTACGAAAATACTATTTCCAATGAACGTAGCAGAAAAAGCGTACGCAGCCATTCAACTTAATAACCGTACTTAAATATTACCTGCATAGAATATTGTTTTCAAATCCTGCTATTTTATTAAAATAAATATAAAATGTACTTAACATTATTATTCCTTTATTTATAAGGTAAATAACCGTAGTTATGTAAAAAAAGTCACTAAAATTTCAATTATAATTTTAATGGACTTTCATATGTTCAATATATTTCTATATATGGTATATTGTTTCTTTGCTGTATAATCACAGAGAAAATTACTGTTCCGAAAAAATTGCCAGTAAACGTCGTCAAGGGGAATGTTAGAAACACACTTCTGGCTGGATGCTCTAGTGAGGATTTTCATCTGAAATATGCAGAGTTTCCTCACGATTTTCCTTTACTATCGAGCAATATATAAATACAGATTAATCATGAGAAAACTCAGTGCTGCTAGTCCATATCGCGGCCTTAACCGCAATGTTTGGTTAAAATGTATTGATTTATGCTTATAATAACTCGTTAAAAAAATCCTACGTTGCTGTCTGAGAATAAGTAGCGGAAGTACTCAGCTCACGGATTAATCATGCCACAGACAGTATAAGAAATGATCTCTCTTTAAATGCTAATTTCTTTATAGAGCTGACTAATACAATTAAAGAAATCAATTGACCAATCCAACTGGCTTTCTACTTTGAGTAAACAATCCAAGTCTAGTTTGAAAGTGTTTAAGTATAATTCTACTTTGAAATAATTGTCATGATTATAAATCTCAGGATAATATTTAATGTTTCAGTGAGTTTATTTGTTTACATAAAGGCCGAATTAATATTAAATAGCTCAAATATTCTCTATATTTAATCACGGTATTCTCGCGGTAAGCAAGAACTAGATGCTACTCTGTTTTGAGAAAGAACCGTTTTAGAACCTTTTAGAAGAAAATTTATTGAGAAAATATTTTATTATAGATTTTACAACTTACGCTGAGGCTCTAAGGGACGGAATAGTAATCATAAACATCAGCTAATCTGGCAAAGTACAAGTGAGTGTAGCGAGAACAACGACAGGCAGCTGAGGTGGCGGGCTGTGCTATGAATCGGAGAGGTATCAAACTAAATACTATTTTAAACGTTCAATCGAGACTAATTTCGTTATATTTTCATCAGATGCATGAAACAGACGTACATAATCCAAATTTAATGGCGGTGAAACCACAGGGAGCAGTTAGTTAATAAAATGGCTTATATTATTAAGCTTTCAATAGACTTTTTTAAATAAAACAAAAATAACCATATTTACCCTTAAACGGTAGTTATTTTAGACTTTAACATCAATAATTGGTTGTAGGGCTTTGTGCAAGGTCATCTTGGCACCACACACTAATCAGATATTCTACCGCAAGGCAGTACTTTATATTTTTGTGTTCCGGTTCGAAGGATGAGTAAGTCAGTATAACTACATGCACGAGGGACATAACATCTTAGTTCCCAAGGTTGGTTGTGTATTGGTGATGTAAGGGATGGTTAATATTTTTTATTAACCCGTCTTACCTATTCTATAAAATAAACATATATACATATATGTTTATATATTATAATATCAAATAAGTAGATATATATAACAAAGTGTTAAAATTGTCACATGCAACTGCATACGTAGAAATGAGACATTTTATCGGAGTTTTAATCAACTTTAAGTTTTTTATTTTATTTTGATAGACAAACGCTTACTCGATTTGAAGTTCCGTTTGATTAGAAAAACAAATTAAAAGTAAAATTCTGTTTAAATTACATTAATTCAAACTCCTACCTATCTTAAATATAAAAGGGGGTCTCTGTCTATCTTTCCGTTTGTTGACTTAGTACTTCTAAAATAAATAACGGTTTTTAGAAAGGTTAAAGCGTCATTCATAAAAATGCAAAATAATAATTGATTGAAATCTCCATCGACTACTACCATCGTTACAGGAAACAAATGAAATATAATTCGCGCACAGCTACTCGTAGCTAATCTGGCTTGAGAAAGACTGCCGTGGTCGAAATCGATCAGAAGGGTCATCTATAAGAACAAATTCACCGCAGTCCAAACACAAAAAAGTGATATGTGACATTTACTTTATAATTATAATTTTTTTAGGGAAATACGTATCAAAATAGCGTAGCACGTCGGTTTTAAGCATCACATGAGCGATTTCTTACAGAACAGCACTGCTGTAGTCTTCGATCAACAATACTACGCTGTAGTTCATTAGATGTATCAGTTATTTTGTTATAGCAACACTGTGAAAGTACCTACTGTGAGTACTGTGTTACTAAACAAAATTTTTCTACTACTCCTGGAATAATAAAAAAACGACGAATTCCCCAAAAATATATGTGGGTACTTATTATTTTTTTGCATCTACTGACGTAAAATATTTTAAAGAATGAATTTATTGTCTTGAACAATTTTGTCTTTAGACATACTTTTTAAGAAACTCTAGAAATAAAGATACAGCGGGTTTCATTTTACAGATACTGTCATCTTAACATTATATTTCATTACTAGCTGTTGCCCGCGGCTTCACTCGCGCTTAAGTATATAATAAACGACAAATAGAAGCATGAAATGTCATTTTCGTTAGAAAAAAGTATATTAAGGATTTTTTTTTTCTATTTTTAGATAATTATTTTAATAGTCATCAATGAACTTACTGTGAAACCCTGTAGTTTCATTAATATTTTTACATTGACTTAAATGGCTTGAAGAAAAAAGATATTTTATACAAGTCTTCCGATCTACGATTCTGTTGCTTAAATACCCCAACATTCATTCACGCTGTTGGATATAGTTATTACTGTAAATGATCTGATGATGAATGAAATTTTCTACCGCTAAACAGCAATACTTAGTATAGTTGCGTTCTGGTTTAAAGGAAGAGTACCGTACCGTAACAGCCTGTGAATGTCCCACTGCTGGGCTAAAGGCCTCCTCTCCTCTTTTTGAGGAGAAGGTTTTGGAGCTTATTCCACCACGCTGCTCCAATGCGGGTTGGTGGAATACACATGTGGCAGAATTTCAGTGAAATTAGACACATGCAGGTTTCCTCACGATGTTTTCCTTCACCGTAAAGCACGAGATGAATTATAATCACAAATTAAGCACATGAAAATTCAGTGGTGCTTGCCCGGGTTTGAACCCACGATCATCGGTTAAGATTCACATGTTCTTACCACTGGGCCATCTCGGTGAGCGAGTGCAACTACAGGCACCACGGTCATAACATCTTCGTTCCCACGTTTGGTAGTGCCATTAGCCATGTAAGGAATGGTTAATATTTCTTACATTACCAATGTCTATGGGCAGCGATGAGCACTTAACATCACGTGGCCCATTTGCCCGTCCGCCTACCTATGCTGAAATATACATTTATTTATTTCTAAACAGAAGCTTGTATATAAAATTTCATGCATCTAACTTTGAAAATAATGGGTTGCATACATTCTTTTTTTTTAAGGGGAGGAATTTCCAGATTTCCTTCCTTAACGGGTGTTCACATTATAAAAAATGTCAACTACCAAAATTTCAAATTTCTAAACCCTGTGGTTTAGACTCTGCGTATATAAAGTATATAGTCAAGAAAAGTCATTATATGTATGTAAATTACAACAAAAATATGTATGTTAATCATAAGACTCAACCGATTTTGATGAAAGACTAAACGGAACCTTGAATTACTTCTTGTTAATTAAATAATAATTCAGTTATTTCAATTTCTAATTTTTAGTTGTTTCAAAGATTAGCCTGGACAAACAGGCAAATGAACAAAAAAAAAATTGTTTATGTTTTGGTAAATCGCAAATAGCCATATTCCCATTTAAGAGAGGCAGTTATTTTGAAATCACAGACAGACACTTCAATTTTATTTATTTGTATAGATAACTAAATTGTTAAAAACGCTAAATGGTTATTTGAAGTTTATTATATGACGTATTCCGTAACTACATTTTATTAGAACCCGACTGTTGCCACAAATTTCGACGTGACGATAAAAGTCTGGAAGATTACTTTTAGGTATTCACGTTGAAAACACAGTCCTAGTCCTGATGAAATGGGTTATGGTCACGGGTGCTATTCCTCTAAGATATGTCAAGTAGATTATATATTTTTTTCTTTATAATCTATAAAAATTTAAGCAATACGATACGTCGTCTCTTATAAAAACGATATAGACAAACTATGCTCATGCTGTAACATTTTCTTGTCCATCAAAAGAAACACACTAAAGTAAAGTAAGCGCGTAATTTTCGATAATTCATCCTTCAAATGAGCCGTTATAAGAGCCCTAAAATTCCTGCTCGACCGGGCGGGCAATTCGACCATCGGTTCGTCAGGGTCTTCAAGAGTCAAAACGTGATTCTTAAAGAAACTGACGTTATTTTAGCTCTTATTCACATTTTGTCGCCACTACCTCTAAGATTGTATTTAAATGAATTAAGTCGCTCACTTCATAATTGTACGCGCCATGAAAAATATCGTCGAAACGTCAATTATCGCCACGATAAGAACGAGCCTGTCTTATTTGGGCATACATTCCCTGAGCGAATTAAATAATTATCTATATTCAAAGGAACATTTTACAAAGGAAATATTATTTCAGTCTTCTCTTATTTTATATGCTTTCGATCATTTTAAACATAATATGATTTACGCTTTTCAGTTTTTATTATTTGACCAGACTAATAATATTAGTCGATTGAGTTTTTAAATCAATCATTTATTTATTTGGTTTCCAAACTTAGGCAGGCATTTGTATATATAATTGGAATAAAATTTATTTAAAAAAATCAAATACGACTTCAAATCTATAATACCCATTAGTATAGTTCAAACTTAACTTACTAAAAAGTAAAAAATAATATTTGAATTACTTCAAAGCAAGATCCTTAAAGGACAATCAACAAAATTTTTGATACTTATATATCTATTTAATATTTATAAACAGTTATTTTTGGAGTCGGTGCCAGCTAAAGAGAAGTAACCTTAAAAGATATTAATAGATTGGGTAGGTACTCAATTAATCTATTAATATCGAATGCGAAATCGAACGAAAGCTGATTGGAAAGAAGCACATCAAAGAAAGTATGTTTATTTTTTAAGTTTATTAATCCTTATATAATATGGGTAGGCGTACGTTTACTTATATAATATAGGTAGGTATACTTAAGCCGAGATGGCCCAGTGGTTAGAACGCGTGAATCTTATCCGATGATCGTGAGTTCAAACCCGGGCAAGTACCACTGTACTTTCATGTGCTTAATTTGTGATTATAATTCATCTCGTGCTTAACGGTGAAGGAAAACATCGTGAGGAAACCTGCATGTGTCTAATTTCATTGAAATTCTGCCACATGTGTATTCTACCAATCCGCATTGGAGCAGCGTGGTGGAATAAGCTCCACAACCTTCTCCTCAAAAGGGAGAGGAGGCCTTAGCCCAGCAGTGGGACATTAACAGGCTGTTACTGTACTGTACTGTACTTAAGGTGCTGCTCAAATGAGACAGCGCCGTTTGGCAGAAAGTTGTTTTTTCTGTCTTCTTTAAGAATAGGTATTATTAATGTATAATAATTATCATGACGCCTCCTTATTACAAATAAAAACAATATTCTTTGTTTTTAGTAAGTGTTTCTGTGATGACAGTTAAAAGAAGAGAGATTGAAAATCCTCATCAAAAACTTTTGCTGAAAGGAACCACAAACAAAACATTATCTTTGTATATAATTTTGTTTTTATTGATTTATTCAAAAAACTCCAAATCAATTTCGATAAAATTTATATGGGACCACCTGTGAAATATGACTAAACAAAAAAGAATCATCAAAATCAATTAATTAATGGCGGAATTGTCGTGTAACAAACATACAAAAATATACAGTTGAAACCCTTAAAAAATATTTTATTACTTCACGTATTAAGATTGTTACATTATGTAAGCGTGCCTTTATTAAAAAACATATTTCTTCTTATCAACCCGGGCGAAGCTGGGACGATTAGTGTTAAATAATTTAAATGAATATTTCAGTTTAAAAAATAATCTCACGAGATGATGATAGTATATTAGAACACTCCGCAGTTCACAATTTTTATTTTTAGAAAGATCGAGGGTTTTTTGTCCGTAATACTCTTAATTAAATAAATACCCAATTATCTTTATTAAGTTATTTCGAGTAAGAGATTTACTTGGTTGTAGGGCCTTGGGCTAGCTCGTTTGAGTAAGTACCACCCACTCATCGCATGTTCTTCCGACAAATAATAATAGTTAGTATCATTGTGTTCCGGTTTGAAAGGAAATTAAGTCTTTGGCACATGGAACATCGTATCTTAGTTTACGAGGTGGCGTATTGTAAGAAATGTTTAATACTTCTTACAATGTGTCGATAAGCGGTGGTGACCACTTATTATCAGGTACCCCAGTTGCGAGGCTGCATAATTTAAAAAAAAAAAGGTAGTTGATAATTATTTGGTTATTATTTTATAAGGTTACAACTTCTTATTATTTTTAGTGATTTATTTAGTGATTTTGACATAGGGTATCATGTTCTATTGGCCGAGAGGCTCACCGTGATAGTCAGAGAATGATGATTCTTATCTTTGATTCGTTATATATAATACCCTAACGGCCTTACTTATTAACATTGTTTAGTGGTTGATAACTTAATCGATGCGGTGTCTTCTTTTTCCGAATGTGAAAACGACAATGACAGAACGAACGATATCAATGTTTAACTTAAGCTAAACAGCTGTTAAGCTAATTTTATAAGCACATACATGTTTGTAGCTATTTGACGTGTCATTTTAAAACCAAATCCATTTGAGTTATTTCTTATAAGAAAAAAAACTGTCAACCTTGTTAACGAGTATGTAATTAATTAGCAAATATTCGTATGTAATTTACATAGTTGCGACGTGAGCAATTTGAAGGCAAATCTTGAAACTATTTATTCGACTGATAGATATCTCACAGTTCATAGTTTCAAAGTTGTTAAGAAAATGTAAATCGGATTTGTGTATAAAAAAATGTATACTGATAACGATTTGCGAGACTCGCCAAGGGTTCTGGTAATCCAAGAGCCGGCGCTTACCTAGTTTAAAGATAAGCCTTGCTATTCTGAAAGGAACTAGCGCCGATATCATAATGTCAGCTGATATTTAAACGTTAAGTTATTTGTAGGATTTGTAAAAAAATTTTCATTTTAAATCATATTTCATGGATTTTTGTGTGTGGTACTTCTAGATATTATTATTTTATATTGAACATCCTAAGGCAATATATAAACCTTTATTGCTGGTACTTAAAATATCGTATTTTTTATATATTAATATAACACGTCGGATTTTCGTGTGTAGTAATAAGAAAAAAAATGTTGAAATGGTGATAAAAATAATAGAAACAGCTGGAAGAGGCCATAAAACCATAATCACACATGAGCAAAGACGGTATAGGCCGCTATTAAAAAATAATGTTAATTATATTATAATAATATTACATTAAAGCTCAAAGCAATAGCATATTAAGCATAAATTGAACGACGCAGTAGGCGCACAATTAAAGGATAATTAATCTGTAATTAGACATTACATAGTAGTAATGAGATAGAGCGAGAATTGATTGATTTCGTAATCCTAACTAGCCGTTACTAAAATAGTAAATGCGAGAATGAATTTGTTTGTTTGATACGCTTTCACGCCTTAACTTATATGTATTATATATAGGACATAGGGGACTTAACACCTCCGCCAGCCCCCGACCCCCTCACAGACGCGTACGAAGCCGCGGGCGTAAACAAATTACTGCATATTGATATATAAAGCATATGCTATCGACCTATTTCATAAATGTGTTACAAAGATTCATGTAAAGCAACAATAAAGACGGTATAACCAAGTTGTATATTTACATGACCATTATTTATCTTATACTAGATTAAAGCAATCTCTCTTTTCGGTGTTATTATTTTTATGATATAATAATATTTTACTTAAAAAAGATCCAACTGCCTGTACACGATGCATGTGTACAACACTGGAAGTATTTAATTAAGCTTGCCTAGCGATAGCGTAATCCCGGTGAAAATTGAACAGTTATACTACGAAGGAATAGAAATAATTCCCTTAGGCATTTTATAATATACCTACTGTATCATTTATGTAAATATATTTAACATCTGCGTCAGAAATTAATTGATAGCTTGGCTTATTTTAAACATAGATATTGTTTTAATTAAAAGACAATTACCTCTTTAGAGTAATCCTCATTGCTGAAGAAACCGACTAAATAAAGTTAAAATTAACGTTCCATTTAACGGAATGAATTGACATTCCATTATACTGAACGTGCTTTATTTAATACGTAAAATGTTTCTTGATTTCGTTGAGATATTTAATCTTACATTGTGACCCAATTATATGAATCTCTGCTATTCCTACTACTCTGAATTATTTATCAACCCGAAAGTTTGATTCATGGTTTGTCCTTCCGTTGTTTGAGTCTAGCGTATCTTTTATGGGTCGGCGAGTCAAAGTCTACGTACTATATATTATTCATTTAAAAATGAATATTTTAAATAATTTTTGTTTTGATTGTTACATTGCATAGTTAACCAAGTAATTATATTACAATAACAACAATGAGGACAACAGTTCTACATTAGACTCAAGGACATTTAAAACTATAGGCGTTGGTGACCACTTACCATCAGGCGGCCCATTTGCCGGCCGCCAACCTATTATATAAAAAAGGCCAATACAACCTTTTTGGGAATAAATGCATAGTTTATTTGCATAAAACTAAATTTAAATACGAAATATTTATCTCAGCTATTACTACATTTAAGTTTCTATCACTTACACTTGTTTTATTTTCAATTCAATATAATTAAATTTTTCATTTAAAGCGTGGATATAATATTATATAAATATAATATTAAAGTTTGGGTAAGGGTTTATTTGAGTTGCATTAAAACCTTCTTTCTCGGATATCGTTATCGCATTAAATCAGTGATCAACATGACGAGACGTTGTGCTCCACACTGGTTGTGTTCTGTTGTTCAGTAACACTTTTCAACGCAAACACAAGGCACAGGGGATGCGAGTTTTGCGCAGACCATACATATGTAACGCCCAATTCAAAGACGTATATAAATAATAATTAGCTATTCTTTTCACTGCATTTTATATTATTTGAGTTGATATAATATATCCATATTATGGCCGCGGCTACTGCTAACACGTTTATTTAGACTTTGTTGAACGGAAAACTTCATAATAAGTGACTTCTGCTTGTGGTTTATTTAAAGTAGCTAGGCAGACTTATAAATGGGCCACCATATAGTTAGATGTCACCATCGCCCATAGACACTGACACTGTAATAACCAACCCTTATATCGTGTCCTTTGTTTCTTAGTAACACTAACTCACTCAGCCTTGAAACCGGAACACAATAACAGCAATTATTGCTAATTGGCAGTGGAATATATGATGAGTGGTAAGTAATTACCCGAGTTTGCACAAAGCCCTTTCACCAAATGTATATAATGTATATACGTGTATATTTATGTATAAAATATATTAAGTTACAATATTAAACAAACAAAAGGATATTTTAAGAAGCGTACATACAACAATACGCCTAGCTTTTAAGTGTCACTATTCCCACTTGTAATGAACATAAGTCGAATGTACTAAATACACTCGAGACATCTTTGAAATTGTACTATTTATTTTTAAATGCAAAAGGGGCACAATGCATGACTGTTGACACAATGCGAGCGTGCCGCGTGGCGCATAACACTGACAAACCAACATTTTTGAAGCGTATTACGAGCGGATTTGGAGCTTACAGTTACGGTAAAAAGCCGATTCAAAGCAAAATAGAAGCAAAACCTACATTTTCCATTACACCAGTGAAATACAGAAACGTGTGAAGTATTCTGGTAATATTGCCACGCATTTAAGAGTACTCTTCTTCGTTGTGTAGGTATTGGATCAGGTGAAATTTATACTTCTAACGTGTAAATTTCCCCCTGCTGATTAAACGCTTTCTTCTCCTCTTGGCGCTACTCTAATTTCTATCTATGCGACACAATCTCATCCATCACATGCCGGTTTTCTTTATATTTTCTTTTAACGCTGAGCACGAAATTAATTATAAGTACAAATTAAGCACATGAAAAGTCAGTGCTGCTTGCCTGAGTTTGAACCCGCATTATTCGCTTATGATTCACGTGTACTAACCACAGACGAATTCCTTTAATTGTATCGATAGCAGCATTTCGATATTTTATAATTTTGAAAATACTTTATTTAGAAGTGCATAAACTATAGTTTATATAAATGTATCTTTATAGAAATGTATCTTCGCATAAGTATTATTTAGATATAAATTAGAGAAATTTATTAACATTGGGACATGTAAACATATGAGAAATTGTAATGATGGTATTTAATTTATAAATAAAGTATTTCTTTTTTATTTTAGCCTTTAAATAACGTCAAAATCTTATCACTTTTTTGTGTTTACCTACACCACTGGCACGAATTGGTAAAAAGACTGATCGATAAACTAATTAGGCCATAACCCAATACTTGCTTCGAATTGTTCTTCGAAATTTCTATAACTAATTACATCGAAAAAAATAAAACCTGTGTGCAATTAGAGTAGAATACAAGCTAGCATCATTTGAAAATCGATTAGTTTTAACAATAAGTTTGATTTTTCATTTCGTAAATAGGTATTTATTTTCTTTACGCACTTTAGAGCAGTAACGTGTGTAGAATGATGTTTATTCATTTTTTTAGTAAGGATTGATACTTAGCATAGAAGCATTGACGGGGAGTGTTTATTCAGAGCGAGTCTGTTACACACCTGAATAAAGAGAGCAGCACGCATGCGCGCAAACTTCTCTACTGAAGCGAATATAATAGAGGTGAAGTGTACACAGTTTTTGAAATACAAAAATAATGAAGAATGGACTCTCTTATTGAGACTGGTGATGGCTATAGAGATACGACGGTTTAAATATATATTTTTTAATCCACTGGAAACATTGGTTTATGTGTGAAGAACAAATACGATAATGTACTCTATGAGTAAATATTATTTTAAATACTAACCCACTTTATTTTATTATTATTAAAATGCGGTAGAATATTTCATAAACGGATAAAAATTTCGCTTAAGTAAGACATAACATTTTTAAATAATGAATTCTATCTGTTTCAATAACATAATTTTTTTTTATAAAATAGTTAGTACCTATATTTTATTCGAATATGATTAGTTTAATATTAAATATGAGCGTTTCAATTTTTATTTTATTAATAAAAAGATACCAGTCAGTGCGTTGTCCTCTGTTTCGGTCACCTTACGCGTTAAAGTTCGATGACTCTAGCTACGACTGAAGAGAAATTCAGGCTAGACGTAGAGAGCAACATGACTACTGCGCCAATATTCGATTCACATTATTTGAATTTGAAAGACCGTGCAAATGCCTAAACCCTGCAAAATAAATCTAAAATTAGCAATTTTGGTTTATAAATCAAACTTTACTTCAACTAAAACTACTTACTAAAGCTCTTAAAATTCAACTTTGTTTTAATATTTATTTTCTATACATACAAATGACGATTCAAAAGTTCATGTTATTGCCTCGAATAATGAATATTATGATTTTGATAAAATAGAATTCGTAAAATATTTAATAATTAGTTTATATTTATTTAAAATTAACCACGAAATTGAAATACAGTTTATCGCTTTTCCCCTATTATCACATTACATTTACACATCCGCCCACGCCAATAGCAAAATTCCTCGAAAATGGCAATGAACCATTCGTCGACAAACGCTGACCCGAACGATTGAGTACATTCACTAAGTATTCACTCTGTTATACGTTTAATACATGAGAATCATGTTGGTATTATCGACCGCCTCACTAAATGTTGTTAAATTCTCATTCAAATATTTACAATCCTCGTAGTATTACGATTAAAATATGTTATTGATATCGTAAATATTATTTCAAAAATGTCATCAAATCAATTACTTTATTTTTTTTGCTGAAACAAAAATATTATATACATTTAACGTTTTGTTGATTGTAGATTTGCATCTACTTGTTTTTTTTTAATTTCGAATTACCTTTATGTCAAAAAGGCCAATCGAAGTTTTTGTGCTAAATGATTTTAGGACTCGTGATTGTACAAAAGCTATATTCGCCTCGCACCAAACTGCCTTTGTATCGAGTTTAAAAAAACGCATACAAGTGGGCGCGTTTTCGTCACTCGTCTCGTCACTCACGCACGAACACATAAATTCTGTATACGCCATACCATGTATATCGAAAAGCGGCATCCTTTGTCTCAAACCAACTCGCTAACATATCACACGTAACTTGTGTTAAACCCGTAGAGCGCATGCGCGTAGAGACAAATTATAATAATTACGCAAAATATTTCTTTATGTAGATTGAATTAAGTACACGATTAATATATTTATCAATATCACGACAATACTTTAAGGTGAATAATAGTAATGATGCCAAAAGTCCCCTTAACAAATAAAGTAAATTATAAATATATAGCGCTTGTATAAGGCAAGGTCAGATAATAAGATACCATCATTCTTTATAGTATTTAATGAGAAAAAATATAATCTAAATTCAGAATAAATATAAGATGTTTTTCATGTTATTCATATCGGTTTTTTCGTCCCATAAAACAAGTGTGCGCGCACTTTGTATATTGAAACAGTTTCTATTTGAACGTACTCTAGCCACGTAAACATGAGCATGAGTAAAAATAGCCGACCTAAATTAGACAACTTAATCACAACTCTAAACCTTCATCATAACACTTCCCTTACATTATCTAATTATTGCACTTCCTTTGCGCACCACTTGTGCAGCCTTTTATCCGTGTAATGAACTTATAATTATAATTCACAAAGCAAGCCATAATTGCTGTCGTTAGCGTAGAATCCACATCTATACTCTCTCATCACATACACGGCGTTCAAATGCTTTCAAAGGCTGTGTCATCTATTCGGAACAACTAACAACCTCCGTTCGTCTATACTCTAACGACACATACTCTATTGAATCACCTTTGCATCAATAAAACATTCGACAATCGAGCTCTTTTTGACAACTATGGTGTGCTTCTACTTTATTAATATAACATTTCGTTCCGCACATACAATACTCAATGCGGGTTGTGTATTAACACATTTCGCCATTTCCTTCGACACGAGGTCGGTTTTTATACGATGTTTGAGTTTACGGCCTAGCACAAGATTTTTTTTAAAGTCTAGGTTGACGGACGAGCATATGGGCCTGATGGTAAGTGGTCACCAACGCCCATAGATATTGGCATTGTAAGAAATGTTAGCCATCGCTTACATCGCCAATGCGCCACCAACCTTGGGAACTAAGATGTTATGTCCCTTGTGCCTGTAATTACACTGGCTCACTCACCCTTCAAACCGGAACACAACAATAACAAGTACTGCTGTGGAAAATGAAAGTCACAGTGGAAAGTCACTGTAGCGAGTTATTTTCAAGCCTCCCGTTACGTACGATTCACATTATATCCATTCTCGTCACTCGCCATATCCTCAACATTTTATCATTTTAGCTGAATGTATCGTGCCTTCAGTTTATATCTTTAACATTAGCAATTTCTATTAGTAGTGGTAACCATTAAACATCTAGTGGAACATTTTTCAGTCTACCCACCTTTTTTAACTAGTCATAACCAACAGTTTGAGGGTAAAGTTTAAGTATCCTTCATTAAGTAATTGTTTAGTGTGACAAGAGCATTATAAATAAAAGCTATGCACCTGGATTGCCAGCTTCCTACACAAGCGTAGCCTTTGTGTTTTAGTAGATGGTTGCGCTTCACAATTCTATGTAGTGAATGCTGCGGTCCCCCAGGGATCTGTGCTATCTCCCACACTCTTTCTTTTGCATATCAATGATATGCTCTCTCTTGGGAACATACATTGCTATGCAGATGACAGTACAGTGCATGGTGGATACCACGGACGCGCAGTGGCTGGGCGGGCGGAAACTGAGGAGAGGCGGGAGAATCTTGTCATTGAACTCGATAGGACATTAGAGCTCATCGCCAAATGGGGTTCTGATAATCTTGTTGAGTTTAATGCCAAGAAAACACAGGTGTGCGCTCTCACAGCGAAAAAGTCACCATTTTACCCTCATCCCTCCCTCTGTGGCACACCGCTGATGATACAAAGCAAAATCGCCATGCTGGGGATGGACGTTCGCTGCGACCTTAGTCCAAGGGATTACATCGAGGCTATTATAAAAACAGCTTCACGAAAACTCGGAGTTCTGAACAAGGTGCGGCGTTTTTTCACGCCACAACAACTGTGCCTGTTATACAAAACACAGGTACGGTCTTGCGTTGAATATTGCTCGCACCTTTGGGATGGCTCCGCTAAGTACCTAATGGAGGCCTTGGACCGTTTGCAGCGACGTGCAGTACGCATTATTGGCGACGTAAAGGTCACAAACACCCTTGAACCTTTACAATTGCGTCGCGAGATAGCAGCACTGAGCGCTTTCTATCGTCTGTATCACGGCGAGTGCTCTGAGGAATTATTCTCTCTAATTCCTGCTTCCCCCTTCCTTCTTAAGTCCACGCGAGCTGGTTCTCGATGTCACCGCCTAACTGTGACATCAATTCCATCGCGCACAAAGAAATTTGGCAACTCCTTTCTTTGCCGCACTACCAAAGAATGGAATTCCTTACCAGCTCACGTGTTCCCCTCCTCTTACAACCCGGGTTCCTTCAAACGAGGCGTGAAGAGGCATCTTGCGGGCCGGCATGGCGGGGACGGCTAGTACAGAACATTCTTCCCGACTGTACTGGCCGTCGTCGCGTTTGGACTCTACTACCACTTACCATCAGGTGGAGTGGAGTCATTTGCCATCCCGAGGCATATAAAAAAAAAAAAAAAAAAGTCATTGTGACTAAAAACATATTGTGTTCTTATTTATAAGACCTTTTCATTGATTTTTTCTTTGATAACAAGCAACTCAAATATTTCACTGTAGTATGGTTTCCTTTTTCTATGTGTTAAGAGGTAATAAAACAATGAATACGTTTGAATTGAATTCGTGTTCACAAAACAAGCTACAGAGCAACACATTCGTTAAATTCGATTTACTGAAGTACATTTCACAAAGATTTCATAAACGATCTTCATTTTAAAATAGTCATCTTCGTACCCTCACCTCACCCTCACAACTCTTGTACTAAGAATCATAGATCGGAAACCTGGCACTACACTATTTTGAATATTATTAAGCGGTAGTATTTTGGTTTGTTTGGTTTGTTGTTGAAATTCTCGCAAAAAATGATTATCCGATTCAAGAGAAACTTCGCGTTATGAAAATTTGAACGGATATTAACTAGTACATATAGCATATATTTTTTACTTTCTCTATTTTACTCTTTATCATGTCGTACTGTCGTCCGAGCGAATGCTTCAAATATATAAGTAATTTACCAAAATCTCGTATGTATGACAATTTTGTAGACCATTTATTTATTTGCTATATTAAATTGATGATAAAAGTTACTATTTTTATTTTCGTAAAATAAAAAATAAATAAACGAAATGTTTATTTATTTGTTCTTTATTATTTTAGATAAGCTCTTCCATAGACAAATAACTAAGTACTTTTTTTGTGTTGACCCGTCAGTACATGTAAATTAGGGCGCTCGAAATAGAGCGGCATTTTTTATAATATTATTAAGTACCTTTTTAATTAAGTTTTATGTGATAAAAATAAACTTCATTAAATCAATTATCACAAGTTACGAATAAAAATAGAAATGATCGCGTAAATTCTATAAATATCGACAATATTTTATATAAATTGTGTTTCTGAATGATAGAAAATACTTATACCCGGGCTTACGATGTCTTCAACAATTTCATTTTATCATTTTATCATATTATTATAGCTATTTAAAAGGCAAATAACATTTCTAAGTTAAGTTTTCAAAGAATATAATAAAATATATAAAATTGAAGTGTCTGTTTGTGTAATCAAAATAACATTTTTTTATTGTAATAACCGCTACTACCTAATAATTTAAATATATGTATGATTGAAATAGGCATTGTGTACTGAAATTGCATATTTTGAGAGATTTTCATCACAAACTGATTTCGCGAAACCTATCGGCATGCTACATTAGCTATCTATATTATTTTTTCCTAAAATGATAAATGCCTTGCATAATTTTTAAAATAAACATAAATAGCAATCATTTTTTTCTTTTGCCCCCAAAATAATTTAACGTTATCAGAAAATTTAAACAAAATGGTTTATTTTACCAAATACGGGCTAAACGGTATTTAATTTTGTCATATAATTTAAAAGATGGTTTTCAAACGGTTCGATTTTATTTGACTAAATTTGCTGATCAACAATGAAAAAAGGAAATTGAATCAACAAAATTTGAAAGTCGTGACCAATCTTAATCATTTATTATTTTTGATTTGATTGAATGTCAGTTCAGACAGTTCACTACGCTATTGATTTAGCTTTTGACTCTCGACTCTAATCAACTCGTGTGAACGCGACGTTAGTGATAGAGAATTAAATTGCCAATTTGTTCGACAGCTCGGCATGCGAGCGTCGCGAATCATCAAGGATGTGGCCATACCTATGTATAGTCGTTACCACAGATTCCATTCACACCAATACAGACCAAAACAATTAGAACCTTCTTTCTAATCATTCTTAATAATTTTGTTAAATTTATTTTATATTTAATATTCTTTTTCTCATTTATGTATTTTTACATCTTACGACTCTCAACTAAAATCAACTTTATTTGTATGTAATATAATATAGTAATTAACAATAATCTAATATTTCATATCAAACAATCAACATATTTATGTTCTCATTGTTAACACTAGATAACTGAATTGCTATGTAGATGATTGCCTTTTCTTTCAAACGTACAACCCATAAATAGCAACAATGGCGTCACTCATAACAAAAACCTCAAACATTATTTGTCCTTATATGTTCAATATAAAATGAAATAAATTATTTGTTGAAGGTTTATTTATGCATATATTATGAATAATAGATACATAAATATTCAATTTTTGAAGTAAGTGTGAAAAAGTCAGAAAAACCAACTGTCGTTTATAAATACTTTATAAACGACATACTATTATTATATTTAAAAAAACAACCAAAAAAAACTTGAAGTTATAATTTTATTTACGAAACATAATTTCAAGGTAAGCTTTTCATATACCTTAAGCTAGATTATAATTTAATTACTGAACACTTATTCCATTCCTATTAAAAAAAAAACATTAAATAAATTTCTCACTTTCCCGCTTAAACACTGCATAAAAGAGATAAAAACTACTTTTTCCTCGAATAAAATTTATTATTTGTAATTAAATAACCGTTTATTTTATCTCATTGTTTCATTTCATAGTAACCTTATATGTAATATAATTACGGATAGTTTTATTCAATTATGGTTTCATAAACGGATTTAGATCATTTAAAAATAAATCGCAATTATTTTAATAAATATAACTTAATAATAAATAACGTCCTTCAGTGCTTGAGCTTAGGGCTCCTTTAATGTACGAAGCTTATTTCTATAGTCATAGAATGAATAGAAATATACTAAAACAATTATTAAAAATAAAAAATAAAAAACTATATATTCAAGAGATATAAATAACATTACAAGTCCTGATTTTCTTCCTCAAGTTGAACTCGATCTATAACCGGATAAATTGTTTATAACTAGACAAGGCTTAACATTTAGTTTACACCCAATAGGCGACCTAAGTTTCAGAGCAACTGTGAGATCCGAGATAATGCGTGCACTACACTCAATATAATATGAATTAGGTTAACTGCTTTTTATATTTGTGTAATAAAAGCGTGGTGATTCTTTATTAGTAAACTATGTACAGACATTTTTATAATATACAAAATTAAAGTAAAAAAACAAAATACACATTACAAATTTATAGCAAAAACACGCCGTCTAAAAGATTGTCATGTGGCATTGTACCCAAGACGCTGGCACTATTGCCTCTCTGCACCGCTAGACTCAGCCTTTGGGCTAAATAAGTGCCAACTCTTGGGTCACCAGAAGTGTAGACCAGTTTCTTAGAAAGATCTTTTATGATTTTTTTTTGTATTAGACGACCATGGACCTAATGTTTCAAAACCTAGCCCCGCAAATTCAAATCCTTTGGATAAAAGTGAATGCGGCGCTTGAGTATTTTAGCAGCTTCAGCGGCTGCACTGGCTTTATGAGACGTATTCTTGATATGAGATACTGCCAGCGTATTTACGCAAGTTGCATCCCACACAAGAACACGTGCCATCGACCATGGCACTGATGTTGCTCCATCGGGTCTCTTACCAACTAACAGTTGGTTAACTGATTGTAATCTTTATATGTGTGTATATCATACTATCTCTACTTATACATACATACATTTAAATTAAAATTTATATATTATTGAACACAAATAATAATAATTCGGTAATGTAACCATATATATTAAAATGAAAAATATGGATTATTTTTGCTAAAGAACTTCGTGTTTAAATATTGGAATCTAGTGTGTACAGTATTTGATTAAAAGCGATGTCGACGACAGTCTCGCCACGGCAATTTTATTACATACACTTATATTGTTAAAAAGTGTACGGCAAAAAGGGAAATAACCAAATTACACGTTCGACGACGAAATCAGCAGCATTCAACATAATAAAATAAATATATTTAATCGGTTTTACCATTTCGATATGTTCTTAAGTAAGCAGTCGAAGTTGAAAAAGAACGTACCCTCTATTAACAAGTTATATGTATAATATTTTGAACTTTTTTTTGCTGTTGAGCCAAAATGTATGCTTAATGTATCAGGGTTTCAGCAGATATAATAAAAAAATGCATTAATCTAAAATTTTACATGCAAGATAAACAGTTTTTATTTATAAATAGATGAGAAAATCTGCAATATTGCTAATTTTGCATTTGTATGTTAGTAATCAAACAGAGTATTATTATAATATTATATAATATGTACACTATATTATATAATATGGAATTACACTTTTTCCGTTGAATTCTTTTTTAAAAATCTACGTGATCGAAACACTTATGAGATTACTTTTAAAGGTTTAAAGAGGACAGAGACAGGAAAATCGATATTAGCTGACAGGAGCCCAACAAATACAAAACAAAAACATAATTTAATATCGTTTTTTGCCGTCATGAGTTGAATGACTTACATGATCTTTTAATAAATACTAATTGCTTGAAAGGTTGATTTATCAAATTGAGTAATAAGAGTAGTAAGTTGAGGAAAAAGAGTATCAATATTTGTATGTAAGAAAGATGATGAAGAAACTTGATATCATTTTATAGAGCTTATTGTATTATAATTAATAGAGTTCTATTTTAGACAGAGAGCTTATTCGAATCATTTAAATTAAGTTGGTAGTTTTCTGTAGCTTTCACATTATCAACACACAACTATTGGTACGCCTTTGGCGTAAGACCTGAAGATGTTTACATCTGCTGACCATCTGCTGGATGAAGGTCACATTTTTCTAAAAAGGAACTTCGAGGAACTCTTTATCTTATATTAGGAAAATTACGCTAAGCGTTGCCCGTCATTGCAGTCTGTCTTCGATGTAAGATTCTATTTCATCCAGCAGAAAAGCTTGCTATGTTTACGTCACATTTGTAGTGAAAGAAACGAGATGATGTGATCAAAATCTTTCTCGAACTTTGATTTAATCAAGTCAATCTAATATCACTCATTCGCTTCTTCAAGAGGTTGATTTGTAAGAGTTAAAAGTTTAACAATTGATCGCGTCATAGAACCGAACTGTTCTGATAGTATTTATATGAAGAGAAGTAGTTTTACCGGATTATTAAATTTATTTTTTTATATTATTTAACACTTCATTGTATTGTGTGCTGATGTCGGTTTGTAGTTTTCAACTCTATCTCGGAGTTTATTTTATACGTAGATATTATAAAGTTAATTAAATTGTTCCCCTCCTCTTACAACCCGGGTTCCTTCAAACGAGGCGTGAAGAGGCATCTTGCGGGCCGGCAAGGCGGTGACGGCTAGTACAGAACATTCTTCCCGACTGTACTGGCCGTCGTCGCGTTTGGACTCTACTACCACTTACCATCAGGTGGAGTAGAGTCATTTGCCATCCCGGGGAATATAAAAAAAAAAAAAATGGAATAACAATGTTGACGCTAGAAGCTTAGAAAGATTAAAAGATTATAATCCTTGCAAGCATTTCCTTTTGGTAAATATCGTAGTGTATCGTAGTGTTTCGGTTTATTAAAGTTCCAAAAATGTAAATAGTATTTGTGTGAAAATTCGAAACTTGTATTAGAATGCAGTTTCATTAAAAATATCCCAAAAGCAATCGGTAAATACTCCATATTTTTAATATTGTTGGAGTAGATGCCATTTTATAGCGAAATTCCAGTTTTTGTTTTCCAGAAAAGTTGTGAACCGACAATTGCAGATTGAGAGAATTAGAGCTTAACCTCACATAGTTACAAGTTGGTGATATATTTGAAATTTAAAACGGATTATTTTTTATACGTTGTCATTATTATACGTTGATATTAATATGCCAAAAAAATTCGTGCAAGTTTCAATAGTAAGTAACTATAGGTTTCAACCATATTATGTTTCAATTCAGTTAGAACACAGGTTTAGAAACGAAAATAATATCCCTAGAGTACAAATATGAAATCTAGTATTACATACAAATATAAATGCAAGATAAATTAACTATATACATATATCTAACTTTATAACAAACGTATTTATTTTCTATGCAAGTGCAAGTAAAAGAAGAAAGTATATTTTTGATAGTAAAACTAATTTTTTATACGTATAGCGTACACACTTTATAAGATTTTCACTTATTTGAATATTAGATTAGGTTTATTTATTACACAATTTATTTGCAAAGATTTGTCTTGCTTTGACACCGACTTAAAAGGTAATTGATTAATTGTAAACAAAAAAATTAATAAAAAACATTTTTAGCATTTTAGTTTGACAGGCAAATTGATAAAAAATTACTTACGAAATATGCATTAAAATTTTTAAACCAATCGATGTACAATAAATTATAATAGAATTATATACTTTATTTTCACAATATAAATATTATATTGCCCTCCATGACGGAAGTGGCAATTCACTTAGTCTACTGTGTTATTAATCACATTAACTGTGTAGCGGCTCCATTGTCTATAATGAAAAATCGACTTGCCATCATCGCATTTTGTCACTGATTTATTTTTATTTAATAAAAATTAGAATTCAAAATTAGAAAGCAGCATTCAGTGATTCCAATGACGATATACAAAACGCCACGGAAAACGTTTTTTGTAAATTATATTTTTATTTACTTTTTTTGAATTTTAGAGCCAGTTGGCACAGTGACTGGAACACGAAATCGAATCGGGTTTAAACCTAACACTAAATTTTCATGTGCTTGGCGAAACTTGCATTATCGGATGAAAATCTTCTACATGTATAATCTTCTACCAACCCGTATTGCAGTGTGGTTCACCACATAAGCTTCAAAAACTTTCTTCAAAAAAGGAAAGCAACTTAGCCAAGGACTGGGATTTATTTTACTCGCTAAAGCGAGAAATCTTTTCTTAACAGTTTGTCGTCCAACTGATAGTATTGGTTTGTCTTTACTATCTAAGACTTTTCGCACCATTTAGAGTAACGCTTGTGGACTCGGTAAACGGAGAAAAGTAAAACAGGGTTGGGTCGGTTAAGGCGGTGTGGTCCTGATAATAGTGTACAGAGAGTTAGTGAATATTAACCGTGTAGTAAGTTTCTATTGCATTATATTTAGTATTCAAGTATAGTTACTTTAATTTAATCTGTAACGTGATTTACACTACATTACAAAAAATAGCAAACTTTAAAAAAAAATATATTTTTACGATTAAAATATAATAAACGTCGTATTAATAAGTTCAAGTGTCACATTCATTTCGAAAATAAATATTAAAAAATAAACAAATGTTATGTGTTTTGTTTTAAAGATGTTCTTTAAATAGAAATATTTAACAAAAACTCTAAAAACCTCGCCTATCCGTCTGATGAAAATTTTTGTTTCTTCATCTTTGTAATTTACAGGTGCAAATACTATCATTGTATATCTTTTACAAAATTAAAATTATAAAGATAACTTTAATCTCGTTTCCAGTTTCATTAAAAATATCCTAAAAGAAATCGGTAGATACTCCATATTTTTAATATTGTTGGAGTAGATGCCATTTAATAGCGAAATTCCAGTTTTTGTTTTCCAGAAAATTTGCAAATCCATGTATTTCAAAGGAACAACAATCATAATATTAATAAAATATTTTACTCTTAATTGTTGAAATAATTTTTGAGCGATGCTTCAGATTTTTGAGACATTGCTATTTATCTAGCTGTAAATATTTTGTGATGTTTGAGTACAACACACTCATAATTGTAAAACTTACTAAAGCAGTTACAAGCCGCTGCAAGTAAGCCTTCTTATATCTTTGTTACAATGATTTAATTTATATTCTATTTTTATCCCTAGTATTTAAACCTCCTTTACATACTTAATGTTTCCGTAAGTATTCATTTCGAGTATATAATATTATTTATAATATAAAATGTTAATAATAATTTGTCTATTTTGTGTATTATTTTATTGTTTCTATTATTTCCTTATAGTTTTATTTTTAATCTGATTTTAGAGATTATTTTATGTTTGTATTTTCACAATATGATAAATGTCTGTAATTAGCCGTTTAACATGTTAATTGTATAAAACGTTTTAACCTTATAGTAATATCTGCGACCGTCATGATTAATTGAGAGCATTGCTGATGTTTTCGCTTTAGCTATTTTTAGTTTAGATTAATACCATAATATTTAAAAAACAATGTCAGCCTTCGCTAAGCATTTATATAACGATCGCAAGAGCTATCATTTGTAAAAATAATAATTATTATACTACAAATATTACGCGGTGGGTTAATTATATAATGTGTTCATGACTTAACAAATACTTTTAGCGTAGCAGTAAAATTGTAAGATTTCACGCAATATTCAGGCGATCAGGCGGCTTATATGTACTAAACATTAAATGAAATATTTTAAATAATTAAACAAGTGGATTTGAGATAAAACAAAGTCGCACTGGAGAAACATGAGACGTTATTCGGAACGAGGCCAGGCGAGGCGGAACCAGAAGGAACTCGTCCTTGCCAAGGACATAGGTGACTCACCGTGTGGCTGGTGAATCGTGGGGTGTGCGTCGCAATCCGCACAGACGGTGGATCGTAACAATCTCTCTCGTTGTAGCCTCCGCAAGAGCTGTAAATGCTGCGGCGTGAACACGGTCCCAGACCGCTCGCCCACCAGCACAACATCACCGGCATCCCACCACGCTTGTTCTCGCAAAGTTCCGTCCCTATTAAAAAGGCCCATATCTTTGTATCCCTCGGGCGGACTGAGCGCTCCCGGCTCTGGGTCCTGAAGTCGCTCGCAAGCTCCACATCCCGAACACTCCTCATTTTCGTCCTCGTCTGAGTATCCGCATTCATCACGGACAACAATAATATAATCAGCCTCGAAAAATTCATTAGCGCTCTCATCAAAAACCACCCGATGCTTTTTAGTCTTAACTCCTTTTTTTAGCGAAGATTTTAAGTTTTCATGGTCCTTGTTGTGACGCGTGTCACGAGCGGCGCGGTCGCCGCGCATCGTCGCGTGTATACACGGCGTGAGCGATCGCCGTAGTGGTTAAGTGCCCGAGTCTCGGAGAGCAGTAGCGGGCTAGCGGCTGGCGTTCCGAGGAGCGACTGCAGCGCCGCGCCCGCCTATTGATCGCGACGACCGCCTCATCGGCATCGCGGATTCAATTCCACCGCCATCGTCACCGCTGCCAAGCCGCGGCCGTCCCGTCATCGTCGTCTGATGACTAAACATAAGCATAACGTTTACTACACTCATTCAATAGCGCGAACATTTGCCCTCTTCAAAATTTAACAAAACAATTCAACTTATTAAACAGAATTTAAACAGTTTAATATATAATAAGAGATTAGGTAACATATTTAAATACTAATGATAGAAAAAACTAACAACTAAGACGACAGGTATTTCATTTTAAAATTCTAAATATGTTTTTTATGTAACTTAAATAAACCTTATTAATGACAATATATTTTCATATATGTTGAAAAACGTTCAAAGTTTCAGTAGTCTATCCTTAAGTTGTTAATTGCATAAACTGCATAAAAATAGTGTGTCGGGAACACACCAATATACGTTTCTGATAATAGCAAAATTCTACTGAAATTTTTTCCCTTCCAATCATTCTTTACAGAATTGTTTTTATAAAAATTCTCTCGCAAAAATGTATGTACCGAATTGCTATATCAATAGTTACCAAAACATTGGAGCTAGTTCAATTAAATCGAATGGGTATAGCCTTGTTATCGTTTTACGTTACGGCAAAAATATTTTTCTCGTCTTTCTGTGGTTTTAGATCTCTTCCATAGCTTTTATAAAACAGAACTTTGTAAATTTTATTGAGGTGAAAAAGATTAAGAGACATTTTAAAATAATTATATGTACAATGATAATTAGAAATAATTATAATCAGCGCTATATTACTCATAGCACAGAAGAATTTACCAATTTTACATAAACTACGATACTTAACTTGTGTTTACTTTTTGAAAAAAGTCAAATTATTTCTGAATGGGGGAAAGCTTATTGAAAAGTAATAAAATTATCCGTCACATAAATACACACGGGGCTATTAATTTTTTTTAATTAATTTATTTACATATTAATGTTTGAAATTACTCCATATCAGTAAGTAGTAAATGATATAATCGTATTTTTTTATTGGTATATGTATGCACAATACAACTACAATAATGTTTTAAATGCGAAAGTCTGTCTGTTACGCTTTCAAGGCAAAGTACGGAACCGATTTTGGTAAAATTTGGTATGAAGCAAGCTTGAACACCAAAGATGGACATAGGCTAATTTTTATATCCAATCCCAGCCCACCCCCATAAAGCGGCTGAAGCCGCGGGAGAAAACTAATTTATTATATGTGCATGATAGCGCCAACGCATCTCTCAAAAATTAAATTCTGAATTTTAAAGGTAACTGATTTAAAAAGGCGTTTAAATCAATACGTTGATTAATTTGGTAAATACATACTGTGTGCTATATAAATTGAACTAAATTTATCGTTTATTATTTCCGATTTATAACCCTAAATTGTTACTGTGTATTATGTATTAAAAATAGATATTTTTCTATGGACATTTTTAATACTTATGGTTTGGTTAAAAATTAACTACATGTATTAAATTAGCTAAACCATATTAACACCCTAATAGCACCTTATAACGACTCAACTACAAAACATAAAATATCTCTAGTTTCATCAAATAAAATATGAATATATTATTATGAAAAGTATCTATATAATTCTGTAAACCGCATCTAAATCGTATACACATAAGTAGTAAGAGGACAAAAGAACCGACGTCAAAAGCGACTTTGTTTTATACTAAAGATACTCATAAAATGGCAGAGTCGTCGAAGGAAATAAGCAAAACTATTTCTTAGTCCTTGTACAAGCTCCATAAATATAGTCTTTACAATCTGTATATTTATAAAATAGAATCTCAACGAAGTCTGACTCTTATACATTTTGTTGCAAAATAATACATTTAAGATATTATTTGTTTATTTATTTCATTGAGAAATTGTTTTTGAAAAATACTATTATTAACTGCGGTAAAGATAACGTGTCCGATATTAACATATCGTTTTATTTTAAAGGGATAAAACTCAAATGATATGATGATATAAAAACTGCTGTTATTCATAAGTATTCAGTATGTAGTTTCATAAGTATTTGAATAAAATTAATTCATCATACAAATCACCTGGTGGGCTTTGAGCAGGCTTTGTGTATGGTTGGGTACCACCCACACATCACACCACAATACTTAGTATTGTTGCGTTCCAAATTGAAGGGTGATTGAGCCAGTGTAACTACAGCCGGTGATGACCACTTACCATCAGGTGGCCCATTTACTCGTCCGCGTATCTGTAACATTTTAAAAAATCTCTTAAGAGATTACGAAAAGTTCAGGTAAAAAGAAATATTATTTACTATCACTCTATTTCAATTTCCATTTTAGCGAAATTCTTAATAACGAATGCCTGACTAAAATTGGTAAACACTGTTTTTGTCACACGAACTTTGATGATGATGATTCTTTGTTTGAATAATGGAATTTCGGCAAGATAAATATCGAATTCGACTAATTAAAATTGATTAACGTTTTTAGGTTCTTAATATACCTAAAAAGTGTTTACGTAACCCGGACAGTTTTCGTTGTGTGTTTAGAATTATCAATTAAATTTACGCCATTAATAGAAAAGTTTTATTGAGACTTATGTTTTGCAATCCGCAGTCATGACAAATCCTGGATTTCATTGTAATCATCTGTAAGACTTCTATTAGGTTGCGCTTAAGGATAGGTGCCTTTTTGTCTCTTTTATTATTCGCACGGAACCGTAAGATGGCAGTTACTCAAAGACGTAAAAATGTTAAATATTAACTTTTGGTGAACCCTGAGCACATTTATAATAATAATTTGGTAAAAGCTATGAATAAAGATAGTAGTGAGCTTTCTTACTTGAAAGAGAAATCCTCTAAATCAGCGACGCAGTAATTAAAGAGGGAATATTTGTTGATCGACAAATACGGGAACTAATAAATTATAAGACATTAGAAAGTGTCAGCATGAAAATATCGTCTATGTTTTTAGGAAACCATAGAGCGGAAGATTACAAAGATTAAATAAATGTACTTATAATCTCATACAAAGCTTTAGGGTATAACATGTCCTTGAAGAAACCATTTGCTGGCCTCTCAACTGTCTTTCTTAACCGTTAAATTGGGTGATGTAAGTGACAAACAAAGCGAGAGTTTTCATCAGACCATTTTCTTAATAAAACAATTTTGGTTATAAAGATTTTTAGAAAATATAAGGTTTATTATATATAACTGTTTATTTTCGAGAACCATTGCAATATAATATTTATATAAGAAAAAATATAGACAGTTTTTAATTACTGATTTTTTGAAACAATTTATATTAATTATAAAATTTGATCATCAATATAACATAAAAATAAAGTGAAGAAAGATTAAAACCTTTTTTTTAGTACGTTTTGATATACATTATATTTGAGATACAACAGCAATCCTGAATGCTTATGATTCATGTTTATGATAAGACGACCCTCCGAGGTCAGGATGCACAGTGGCAGACTTCAATTTGTTACATTGCTTGGGGTGTCACATCGACCGGAAGATGTATTTGGCACCGCTAATAAGGTGGTGGTGCATTGAGTAACCATGCCGCTTAAGGTTGCAAACTCTTCACAAATGTGAGATAATTAAATTAAAGATGTATATTCTTAAATATCCACAAATTCCGTAATAATTGTATTGACATATTCTTTATCTTTTTTACATGATGGAATTTCATGTGACCGTTGCTACACTGCACACAATAACTGCTTAGTCCTCCAGCTTTAAATAAAAATCTGCACCTCATTGATGTTACAAATGTCCCCGACACTTTTATTATATGTATAAATAAGACTAAGGTACTATGGATCTATGTAGCAACAATACAAGATAGAATTTTATCTTTTATATAAATAATAGTTAAAAGGAAAATAATACACTTATCGCAGATCTTAACGATTTACGTATGCAGGTTCCTTTCTACAGGCGTATTTATTATAAACTCATTTATATTGAAAATACAGATTCACCAGATAAACAGATTAAAAAAAAACTTACATGAAAACATCCGAGAAAGGATAAACTGCGCAACAGCTATCGTAATTGAATACTTATTCAGTCTAATAAGAAATGTTTGTATATAAACAAAAAAATATTATTATTTTAATCATATTGGACAAAATAAAATATTAGAATAAATATAATTATTTGTACTAACAGAAATATTACACTAGCACAAAATAAAACGAAATGACACTGTTATAAAAATTGCGCTCAGAGAATTTGTTCTACCCAAACAATAAAATCCTCATTCGTCTTCTAGATAAGCGAGGAGAAAGATCTTAAACACAATTCTACACACATTACATCACATAAAATCCTTTGGACAATCGATCGTATACTGGAGACCTTCGTGGGATTTCACTAGGTGGCAGGGCTTTGTGCACGCCCCTCTGGGAGACCCACTCATCAGATACTCGACCGCCACACAGCAATATTTAGTATTGTTGCGTTCCGGTTTGTAGGGTGCTAATATTCCTTGCATCGCCAATGTCTATGGTCCACTTAACATCAAGTGGCCCATAGACCTTTAACGAAAAACCAGACCTAAGACAACAACTTTCAAGTAGTATTAAAAACTGTATTTATATTTTATTCAAGTCTTAATAAAATGAAAAGTACTTACAAGCAAGTAAGCCGAGATGGCCCAGTGGTAAGAACGCGTGAATCTTAACCGATGATCGTGGGTTCAAACCCGGGCAAGCACCACTGAATTTTCATGTGCTTAATTTGTGATTATAATTCATCTCGTGCTTTACGGTGAAGGAAAACATCGTGAGGAAACCTGCATGTGTCTAATTTCACTGAAATTCTGCCACATGTGTATTCCACCAAACCGCATTGGAGCAGCGTGGTGGAATAAGCTCCAAAACCTTCTCCTCAAAAAAGAGGAGAGGAGGCCTTTAGTCCAGCAGTGGGACATTCACAGGCTGTTACGGTTACAAGTAAGGTTTTCTGTTACTGTTAGTTTACACTATATTTTCATTTAAATCCAGAACTGTACCGTTGATTAATACTAATTAATTTATTGGTTTGTTTGCATGTGTAAAATAAAGAATCGAAAGCTGTTTCAGAGAATAAATAGCCTAAAGCAAAAATTTAAAAAACGGCTCGGTATTCATACTTATTTTTCAACGTATATTTTAATATAAACATTCTTCGCAAATACGGAAGTTAAGTAAAATTTAATTTAAAGGTTGGTTATCGTTTAAACGGCCTCGAAATTGAGTTAATGTGAACTTTAATTACATCCCACTATAGCTTCTATTCTGTAAACATTATATTCTAAAAATATCATCAATTGTTTTATCGCGTTGGGTACGAGAATTATATAGGAGAAATATGTATGTGTATATATGTTGTATAATTTTATTATTACCGCTATCTGAGTATTTTACTATGCAATCTGGACTAAAAGTTTACATTGATACGTAAATACCAAACAACCACATCACTGAAACCCATAGGCTCCTCTTGATTTTGATATATAATTAATTTACATAATATTCTTATATTAGGTCCTTACATATGAAATTAGCGTTTTGTCGTACTGACCACTGTGATCTAAAATATCTCCTCTTTGGTTAAGAATTCCAAATTCAAATTTATAAATTCATTTAGCTGGTACATTTGAGTTTTGAAAACAGTCATTCATTTGTTTTTTCCTCATAATTTTTCTTTGGCGTCGCTTATACACACACAATAGAAAACATGAAATATCGGTATATTTACGAGTACAAGTTCTACCGTGGCACCAGTGCTGCAGAAACAGCCCGAACGATCAATTATGTGTACGGCGCTGCTGTCGAAAAGCACGTACGTTTATGGTTACAACGTTTTCGTTCTGGAAATTTCGACCTTCAGAACCAACCCCGTGGACGGCCGGAGACCAAAGTGAAAAATGAAGAATTAAAGGCTATTGTGGATGCGGATCCATCACAAAGCACTTCAGAGATAGCTGCAGGCTTCGGAGTAAGTGATAAAACTGTATTAATCCACTTGAAGCAAATAAAAAAACTTGAACGATGGGTACCTTATGAATTGAGTGAATCGAACGTGCAAACACGCGTTGACTGCTGTGTTACTTTTTGACACATAATGAAGGGATTTTAAATCGAATCATTACTTGTGATAAAAAATGGATAATGTATGATATTCGGAAGTGCTCGTCGCAATGGCTGAACCCTGGAGACCTAGCCAAATCCTGCCCTAAACGAAAATTGACTCAGAAAAAGTTACTTGTGAGTGTTTAGTGAACTAGCGCCGATGTCGTTTACTACAGCTTTCTAAAATCTGGCCAAACGATTACGGCAGATATCTATTCAACTGCAAACCATGAAGGAAGAACTAGCTGCTAAACAACCGAGATGGGTCAATCTCTCTAGGCCTGCTGCTTCACGACAACGCAAGACCACACACTGCACAACAAACAACCACTAAGTTAGGTGAACTACAATTGGAATGTATGCGACATACACCGTACTCTTCGGACCTTGCTCCAACAGATTACCATTTTTTCCGGAATTTTGACAACTTTTTACAAGGAAAAAATTCAACTCCGATGCGACAGTCCAAAGCACCTTTAAAAAGTTTATAGATTCTCGCCCCCATGGTTTTTTCAGTAAGGGATCAATGAACTACCCTATGAGATGGCAAAAGTGCATAGATAACAACGGTGCATACTTTATTAATTAAATATATTTTACAATAAAAAAAATTGACTTTATATTCCTCCCGTACAAAACGCCAATTTCATATGTAAGGACCGGACCTAATATTAAATTGACACTTTTAGATCTTTGCATTAAAAATTAACAAATACGATAATGTATTTACTATATTTTAAAAAGTGTCTCTACTTAATCAGCACAAATATAAATATATTTTGAAATTGGAGACGTATATTTGAACCTTTTTCTCTGCAGCATTTTCTATCTTTTGCCATCACGGCTAACTCCAGAGGGATCAATAAGTACACGTCACTGGTGGCAAGATTCCTTTTATTGTATCGTAAAGAGAACCGTGGCGGTAAATCCTACCTGAGCTCCTTAGGTATCGCATGCAACTAGTGATTCAACTCCAAGTGAGCCAGGCGCCAGCTTGTTTTTGTCAAACCATATTGTATAACTTGAAACTTATCGATGTGCATGATCATTTTAACAAATGAAAATTTAATAGTCTGGACAGATAACAATGCACCAAGTGCATTTTTTCTCAATAGTTTATTTTTATTTTATTTAGTGCTAGTAATGAGATGCTACTAAGAGTTGGTATATATTTTTAAATAATTACACATACATTAGATCGTACAATCGCAAATACTACATGAATCCCAGGACTTTTCTTAAGTATTGGAATTCGGTGACGGTATTTAGAAAAAAAACCTTTGATCGTGGCAATGAATTAACTACGCGTAAATATAAACTAAAAAAACAAACGAAACTTGCAAATTACTACGTTTAAAAATTACATACTATATACATACACATATATACTTTTTTAAATCAAAACCACTTATACAGATGGATCGGTTTGATTTATTAAATGAAGTCTTAAAAACTGTATTGTTGAGAAATATGTAAATTGGTAACAAAGATTATAACAATATATAATAATATAACAATGATCTAAAGTCCAACTGTGTTATCGAGGCTTAGAAACTATTGGTTGATACTCATAAGTATTGGCTCATCATTCACTCCGAGTATGTTCTAGTATTTACTTTTAAAAGTTAAGGATTTTAAATCAGTCGATTGGACCAATCAGTTTTTTAAGGATCGATAGGATTAAAATGAATACTTATTTATTAAAGCTGCATATGAAACAAAAAAATCTAAATCTTTGATCGATATAATTTGTAATTCCATTCCTCTACATAATTTACATTTCAATTTTATTATTTTAGCTTAATGCCAAGAAAACACAGGTATGTTTCACGGCGAAAAAGTCACAATTTTTTCTACCTTCTGTAGCACTAAACTACGATACGTAGTAGATGTTTGGTGCGACCTCAATCCAATTGATTATATTGAGGCTATTATAAAAACAGCCTCACGGAAACTTGGAGCACTGAGGTGCGGCGTTTCACGCCACAACAGCTGTGCCTGTTGTACAAAACGCAGGTACGGTGCTACGTTGAATATTGCTCACACCTTTGGAATAGCTCCGCTTAGAACCTACTAGAGGCCTGGGATCGTTGTAGCAACGTATTCGTATTATTCGTATTATACACAAACAACCTCGAGCCTTTAATTGCGTCAGGAGAGAGCGACGCTGAGCACTTTCTATCAACTATATCATGGCGAGTGCTGTGAGGATTTATTTTCTTTAATTCCTCTTTTCTTTTTCCTTTACAAGTTTACGCGTGCTGGCTCTCGATGTCACCGCCCATCTGTGACATCAATTCATAGAAGAATAGAATAAAAATATATTTACATTTACTTGATAGTAGAACCCTACAAGCCTGTGCAAGCCCGTCTGGATAGGTACCACTCACTCATCAGATATTCTACCGCCAAACAGCAATATTGAGTATTGTTGTTTTCCGGTTTAAAGTTGTACTACAAATTACATACGACTACATACTACTAGTATATAATAGTTATGTTGACCTGCGCCTGAACTCTTTCCGGTCGTGTTGGATTGCCGTCCCATCGGATTATGAGAGTTAGGGAATAGAGAGTGCACCTGTGTTTGCGCCCACACTTGTGCACTATATTAACTCTCAGCTAGATAGATAGCTTTGCATGATCCGCGGTAGTCAGTCGCCACTTAATTTCTTTGAATATAAAATAATATGAATACGTCTTTATCACCGTTAATATCTCATCCGCTTAATAAAATGAACAAAGACATCGTTTTAATATCAATACGTAATTTTTTATAAATAATTCGTGTATTAAAAAACACAAACAACCGAATTCTAATTCAAGTCTGCTGAGCACAGTCGGTGCTCAGTCATATTGCGGCAAGGCGGGTATTTATCTAAAAATTCATATAAATCTTTAACAAATCGGATGGAAAATGTAGATGAAAAAAAGCGAAACAAGGGAGCACCGCCAACTGCCTGACCAGAAATTTAAAAACATTTTATTTATTTGCTTAATCCTTTTGAAACAGGAAAATTCTTCATTTTTTGATGCGATAAAAATGAAAGGTATTTAAAGTGGGTTTTTTTATCCTGGCACTTCAGTGTTTCCTTCTTCAATAAATATTTGTATTCGAATCTAAGTGGCTTAAATATCTGCAAAGATGTAGACTGTAAATTGTTTCAATAACTTACGTGTAACAAAAGCTCTCAGGTAAGCAGTGCGCAGAACGACACTGCAAATATATTGTTCTCATTTCAATAATATTCGAATTATTTTTGGCAATATCTGAGCCTAAAATACGAGTAACATTTATATAACAAAAAAATGGCCTAATTGATAACCTTCTTTATTAAGTCATCTAATAAGATTTTTATTATATTTTACTGGTGGTAGGGCTGTGTGCAAGCTTGTCTGGGTAGGTACCACCCACTCATCAGATATTCTACCGCAAAACAGCAGTACTTGATATTGTTGTGTTCCGGTTTGAAGGGTGAGTGAGCCAGTGTAATTACAGGCACAAGGGACATAAAATCTTAGTTCCCAAGGTTGGTGGCGCATTGGCTATAAGCGATGGTTGACATTTCTTACAATGCCAATGTCTAAGGGCGTTTGGTGACCACTTACCATCAGGTTGCCCATATGCTCCACCTTCCTTTTCTATAAAAAAAAAAAAATAGCAACGATTTAGCTAATGCTATCTACAATTACATCGAGACAACTACAAGCCCGAGCATTTTATTTGAGCTACGACATCACTTTTGCAGGGATTACAAGATGGCGTCTTTTAGTATTATAAGGTAAAAAAACATTTACGTAACTATAAAAATAGACGGCTTAAATAATCATTTCTTTTATTTTAGCCTATTGTGCGTGTTATAAATTGGATTAACTTTTATTATTTAAGTAATTTTATCTCCTTTTACCTTTTACTGCACTGAATGTAGCGTTTGTGTTGGCAGCATATGTACAAGGCGTAGACTGAAAAGCAGCCTAGCTGAGACTACGACCTTTTTACCAAATTATGATATTGTTAATTTTTTTTTTTATGGTTATGTACCTTAATTTTTTGTCTTTGTTTCTTTTTGGTGAATAAAGTTATTTATTATTATTATTATTATTATTATTTTACGCAAATAATTGCATTTTCATTTACCTATTTTGAATTTCGCTCGAAAACACCCGCATGTGTCATGGCACCTGCACGTGACGTCACGCTACAGTAAACGACAGTAAACGTCGTATTGTGTCTATACTCAAGCGGTCCCTCTGTGTAAAAATACATCAATAACAATATCTAACAAATTGTTTGTGTATGTTCCAAACAAGAAAATTGTGAGAAATTAGTGGCTTAAGGCAAATATATAGAGGCAGAGATTCATAAACATTTATTATATATTTATGTTACATTTAGATTTATAGAAATATTCGTAAATAGGTTAATTCACAAATTCAGCACTAGTGGATCTAAATGAAATATTGTCTTAAAAATTCTTACTGGTAACAATATTAGGGCTCTTCATCTGCGAGTAATACTATATAACAACAGCTAACAGAAAAAAACCTATGATAACACTAAAGATAAATAAAAATGTACTTACAAGGAATTTTTCACATTTCAAAATTCATATGAACAAAAGTCTTTATTTGATGAAACAAACTCTCCTAACATTAACGAATCAATCATGGGCAAATTAGAGGAATTTGCCTTAACAAAACTTTGTTCCATCATTGACGGTTCTTGGATGTTTTATTTTCTTCACAAAACCCCGAATAACCAACGACTCAACTAATTAAATGTGCAAAATTAATTTTGAAACGCGTAAACACAACAACTGTTCAAGAGAAAGGGTTATAGATACTGATGCGTGACGTCATTCGCTCTGATTGGTGTTTCAAATAAAATGGTCGATTACAGAATTTTATACTTTTGTTTTATTAAAAATCTTATTCATCTCAATATGTATATTAAAATGAGATCATTTTTTAGAATCCTTTTAAAATAGTTTCTTCTCTAAAATCATTTATTTTTTAATTCTTTAATACTATCATCATGCCTATTATAAACACAAATTAAGCACATGAAAATTCAATGTTGCTTGCCTGGTTTGAACCCACGATTGTCGGTTAAGATTCATGCGTTCTAACCACTGGGCCATCGCGGCTTATTTTTCTAGGTAGGACTTGCCGTAACAAAGCAAATGAGCCTAAGTTCCAAAGATTAACTGATAACCATGTACAAGTTTAATTTTTCATACCCCGTCTTCATCGTAACATTTGGATATTTGACAAAACAAACCAAATAATCCCAACACCAGGTGTTTTCTAATACACATCAAAGAGTTCCACTATCAACCTCAAAGCTCCACAATCAAATCAGGTCCAAAAGAAAAAAAATTATTATCATCCATAATTTCAAACAATACGAAAATAAATTAGGAATAGTTTAAAATCGAACTCCTAGGCCTACTTACATAGAAACTTTTTTAAGCATATAAATTCGGAAGCTAATAAAGACATAAAAAATAATTAAATTTCATTAAAATCAATCAATCATCTCATTCGTAAGACTATTGCTGGCTAATTTTTTAATTAACAATATTGATTAGGTCTAAAAAGTCATGGGACCGCGCGCGTTCAATAAAGTACGAGAAGAGGAAACTTATAGCTTTAATTATCAATAGAGCGATTATGTAACCGCAGAACATGATCTGTGACATTGACTTTAATATTTAAAGATAAACGCATTATAAAAATGAAACACCGTAAGTCGGTTTTCAAAACTCCGCTGCCGACATACGAAAATTGGTTAAACCCTACAACTAAGGAATAGAACCTTAAAAGTAAAACTAAAAATCTATAAAATACAAAACAACAATATTAACTTCAGAAATAAAGACCAATAGAACAAAATAGTAACCGAGTTAATAATCGTAACCTAAAGCCACAAAGTGTTTAATATTATCAACGTAATGACATTAATAAAAATAAAACTGACGACAACGCAAATTTGAACGAAACATGAATAGAACAGAACAACGAAATATGTATAGAAGGTCACTTTGGAAAATCTGTACACTACTTTTCAGAAATTGACGTGACGACAAAAATACGTACGTGAACTTTAATTTTTGATAACATTTGATAGACCCAACCGATTTTGTTGAAATAAAAACTAAACGGTCCCTTGAAATAATTTTTATAATAATTTAATAATTTCTATTTGTAATTTATAGCTGTTTTAAAGATTACCCTCGGACAAACAGACAGACAAAAATAAAAAAAAAATATTGTTTTGGTTATTCGCAATATTATCTTTAAAAGGGGCAGTTATTTTAGAATCACAGACTGACACTTAAATTTTATTTATTTGTATGAGTATAGACTGGTGGTAGAGCTTTGTGCAAACTCGTCTGGGTAGGTACCACCCACTCATCAGATATTCTACCGCAAAACAGCAGTACTTGGTATTCTTGTGTTCCGGTTTGAAGGGTGAGTGAGCCAGTGTAATTACAGGCACAAGGGACATACCATCATAGTTCCCAAGGTTGGTGGCGCATTGATGATGTAAGTGATGGCTAAAATTTCTTACAATGCCAATGTCTATGGGCGTTGGTGTCCACTTACCATCAGGTGGCCCATATGCTCGTCCGCCTTCCTATTCTATAAAAAAAATACAATAAAATGAAATTCACGCTTGTCACGTCATTTGTATAATCGTATAATGGGTGAAACTGTGAAGTGCAGATGCTTTTACTATAATAATAGCTACCTGCCCTGACTTCGCATGGGGGTATATGATGATGTTTTTAAACTAAATAGTACTGGTGACGAGAAATAATGCCTGAAGCAGCGCAAGAAAGGCTTAGCCCCGCTAAATAAGCGACACCGCGCATGAAATCGCACATGAAAAGATCTTCATCTTAGTAGAGGCACTTAAAATCGTGTTGAACATCTTCCAAATAACAGTTGGCACTTGGTTGCCAACCTAATAAATTCAAGCAGTTCGCTCCAAATTTGTTTTCAAAGCTAATTTGATCTAATCACACTTCGAATGACAATGAAATAATGCATTAAGCATATTTCTCTGTATGATTTATGTAAATAGTAGATTAACATATTTTATGTTGAACGGAAGGAATTGTAACTTGTACGGCATCCGAATAGCTTTTATGCCCCGTTTACATTATTCCAGTCCAGCGATCTAGTCCAGTACTGGATTGCTTACTGGAAAAATGTAAACCGGCACTGGAATGAACAGGATTGGATTCAGTTCATTCCAGTGCCGGTTTACTTTTTTCCAGTAAGCAATCCAGTACTGGACTAGATCGCTGGACTGGAATAATGTAAACCGGGCATTATTTAATGTTAAGCATAGTACAATATGCGAAATAAATTTATTGTTATTTATTTTCACGGTATGTTTTACAATATTCTTGAACTGCTCTTCGATATTTAAAGAAAAGTAAAGCATCTTGTGCAACACTCATTTTATAGTAATGTATCGATAAGCAATGTTATTATGTGCCTTTCCTTAGAACCTTGGCGGCAAAAACAAAGAATGAACCTTCAAAGTGGTCGATAAATATTATACAAGTTATGCGATATTCAATCTGTTCCTTTTCATTATAATCTATTTTCTCGTATAAAATAGGACTGTAATACGATATAATAAAAAAGTGCTTATAAGATTAAACTTGATGTAGGTTTTTCATCGATGTGATAGTATCATATCTATTAAAAACAAGCATTTTGAGTGACAAAAAAATACTTGTCCTAAGAGGGCAAGTTGAAAGCAACTTTGAAAAAATAAGTTAGTAGGACAGTCAGTCAATGTTCTATGACATTTCTAGTAAGGGGAACGTCGCGTCGGTCGAGCAGCATTTGGTAGAATTAAATAATTAAAAAAATATATGAAAAGATGCTTGATTACGGTGTCGTTTAAACATTCTACTTCACTCTGTATTCTTGTAAATTATTAATGAATATTCACACTATATGAAACTATATTAGCTATCTAGTGCCTAATTATGTACATTTGTGTTTTAGAGAGTAATAATATCTTTGTTTATAAATATGTTCAATGAAATTCAGTTTGTTTTTTTTTTGTTTCTAAATATCTGTCGTCAAATCACTTATTTTGTTATTATAACGAACCTTGAAAGAGTATTCTCTAAGAAAAAATGTATATATTATTATATTTTCTAAGAAAAATTCAGACGATTTTATCTTCACCATATCTCTACAAACTTTTAATCCTAAATAATATCGTACTTGCGTGTATGTTTACAATACTATGGTCAAACTACCGTAGGACGGTAAAACTACATACACTTTTGATTTTTGTTGAATAATATA